>NC_139220.1:104938971-106138971 GCF_055691185.1 Crinia signifera | reverse complement strand
CCACCATTATATATATAGTTAGTTTAATTGTCAAAATAAATTGACATTCATTTTGAAACGCCAGCACTTGTGTCTGTGTCTTTTTTATTATATAAGTGTTAGTGTTAGTTAGTGTTAAGGTTTAGGTTAAGTTTATGGTGAGATGGAAAGGTGTGGACCTGGGGGATACCTGATGGGGAGTTTATAGCGGCTGTGGATATGATGGCCGCTCACACAGGACAAATTCGGCTCACCTGGCCATCGGCCCTTCTGGCATTTGCCAGAAGGCCAGATGGCCAGTCCAGCCCTGAATGGAGGTGTCCTTTGAGGGCTGTTTTCACACTGGGGAACAGGAAAAAGTCTGTCGGGGGCCAGATCGGGACTGTAGGGGGGCTGGGGATAGCTGCGATGTCGTTCCAGGCCAGGTAGTTGTTGACTACGAAGCTGGTGTGACTTTGTGCAGTGTCATGAAACAGCAGCTATTGATAGGCTTTCACTCCCGAACACTTTCTGGATCATGGCTAGGGTGGCCAATCCCGGGATCGGCGGGATCCCGGGATTTGGCCCCCAAAACACCGGGATTTCAATCCCGGGATTGGAGATTCCAATCCCGGGATTTCGGGATTAGACTGCGCATGTGCAGTCTAATGCTGGGCAGCGTCTGAGCCCGGGCTCAGACGCTGCCCGGCTTCTCCCATACCCAGCAGAGCAGCACTGCGCAGCATGACCTCTCAGCGTGACATCAGAGGTCACGCTGCGCAGGCAGGCAGAGATCATGCTCGCCCATCTAGCCTGCCTAAAGCATGGAACCTCGCAGTCTCAGTTTTTATACAAACCCTGTAAATGCAGTTTTACCCATTGATGTATATTTATTTATATTATATATATATTAATACACAAATTTAATATCTCTCTTTCTCTCTATATATATATATACTCAGCATCGATCGCTAATCAGAGAATTTGCAAATCGATTGATTATTAAATGACTGCGCATGCGCAGAATTCGCAATGTGCATGCGTGGGCTCAATTAGCAAAAAATAGCCGTAAGGATAGAAGTAGCAGAGTAGCTGCAGTTTGATTGATAGGAAGCTGGCGTTTAGGGGTGGAACATGGCATTTTCTGGGTAGGCCTCTGAGGTCAGCGATTTTAATTGTTAGATGGAGCTGTTTTAGCGAATGGATCTGCGCATAGATCGCTAATTGTTTTGTCTGTCTGCTCGCAGTCCATTGCGTTTTTTTTACTAATTAGCAGTCCATGCTGAATAAGGCCCTTGGATCTGTATCTCGTAAACGAAACTGACTGTAAATATACTCCAAATCCTATGTTCATTTTCAGCAGTGTTTCTGGGGTTGACCAACCCCATTCTCACTATTTATTCCTCTATAAAATGTATATGTACATAAAATAAGTATAATACTATTAACTACCAATTAGTACAATAGCTGTTATAAAGATAAGATAAACTCAATTCTACATTTTTCATAGTCCGTGACCTAGTTTTTATTCAGATTTCGCTGACAGCCTAATCTCATTTGATTGGGAGTATTTTTAAATCTATATTCACGGCCTCACTGGATAAGGAATGTGCTATAAATTTAAATTGCTCCATCTCAAGTTTGTTATTTGATGCACTGCAAAAAGGGCCAGATTCAGACCTGATTGCTGCTCTGCGAATTGCAGAGGTCTTGCGATCTGATTGCCGCCACCCTGACAATGTCAATCCCACCCCATGCAAGTCTGCAAATGGCTTATTAGGTATTAATAGATTGTTGAGCTGCAAAACACTCACCTTTGAAAGATTTTCCCAGTCTGCGCAAATGAGCGCAACTCTGAGTATTCCGCAAGTCTGCGACAGATACAGGCTGATCAAGGCCAGAACACCCTCCCTGAAAATGCCTGGGCACACCTGCATTTTTCCTGATACTCCAAGAAAACAGATGTTGCCACCCCCAACGACTTCCTGTCAATCAAACTTTGGGGAATTGCAGCAAAAGAATTTTCTGATTTTTGTCAGTGATTAGTGTTGTGCATGTGCGCTGCGACCCTAGCACATGTGCAGTAATTTGATAATCAGCTTGCAAATTCTCAAAAGAGCAATCAGGGGCGAGATATAATGAGGTGCAATTTTTCAGGTTTCTTAAAAAAAAAATCACACGTGCCATTTTTTTTTAAGAAATCGCAAATGTAGGGTGCGATTTTTTAAAAACAAGCCAGAAATCACTTGCGATTTCTAGTGATTTTTTACATATCGGATAACGGGGCCGATTCCAGTTCACTCGGAGTGAACCGAATTCTGCCCCTGTACCGATGGTCAGGATTTGCATGAGCGCATTTCTGCCAGGTGCAAACCCTGACTGCGAACAGCCTCTGTGATTTATATTTCAATGGGCCATTCGCAGTAGGGAGTGGGGGGGGGGGGGGGGGGGGGCGGAGGTCTGGAACTTTTCACAAGTTGTAAATATTTAAAAGCTTTACATTTGGCACTTTGCATATTTTTGTGTGTACATTCTACATGTTTTGGTACACCACTGGCTCAGGTATGCAGCAAAGTGTTTATACAAAAGTATAACTTGTCTTGCATAAGGAAATTTTTCAAAGGTTTCATATTCAATATTTGGAACTAAAATAAAGCTAAAACTTTCTCTTTTTTAATCTGGAAATGTTTTCTTTAAGAATGCTGGGTAAGAATTGAATAATCACAATGGGGCAGCATGGATGGTGTAATGGTTAGCATTACTGCCTCACAGCACTGAGGTCATGGTTCGATCCCCACCATGGCTCTAACTGTGCGGAGTTTGTATATTCTCCCCGTGCTTGCGTGGGTTTCCTCCGGGTACTCCGGTTTCCTCCCACAATCCAAAAATATACAGGTAGGTTAATTGGCTTCCAACAAAAAAAATAACCCTAGAATGTCTGTGTGTGCGTGTACATGTGGTAGGGAATATAGATTGTAAGCTCCTCTGGGGCAGGGACTGATGTGAATGTTAAAATATTCTCTGTAAAGCGCTGCGGAATATGTATGCGCTATATAAGAAACTGTTAATAAATAAATAAATAATCACCTGTGCTACTGATTGTGTTAAGGTGCCCATACACGTGCCGATATGTGTGCTGTGCGTTTTGTACTTCATTTGTGCTGTGTGATTTTGGCACTTGAAGGGGGATGCGATGCGATCTACTCTACTGTGCTGTGTGGGTGCGATGCAATGCGATTTAAGCCTCTTTTTTTGGGGGGAGTTTATAGTTAAGTAATGTACATTGCATCACATGTACTACAAAAGTGATGCAATTCGATGCAATGTAGTGCAAAAAGTACTGCCTGCAGATACTTTTTGTGCTATATAATATTGTACCCACGGGGACGCGCATCGCATCACATCCCCGCAGGTACACGGTGCGATTCTATCCAATGCGATGCATTTTGAACTTTAAAAGTTCAAAAAGCATGTGATAATCGCAGCGTGTATGGGCACCTTTACCTTGCATGGTTGTTTGGTCTCAGCTGCTTCCAGTTTTCCAGCTTTAGGAGACCAAGCTGCTTCCAGAGACCTGTGCATCTTCCAGCTTGCAGCTCTGCCTGGCACTATCGGTGTTCCGCCATCGATACCTGCTCCATCGGTATTCCCCCATCAATTTCTAGCTCCATCAGTGTTCTGCCTTTGATCTCTATATAATGCAAAAACACTAATTAAGTAAACACATTTTTATAATGTCAATAAATTATTTCAGCATTGATTGTTGACAATCAGAACTTATTGAAATTCATGAATCGACACTTCGACTGAATACCCTTGTATACCTCCCAACATGACCCATGCCAGGAGGGACAATTTAATCTGCTCCTGGACTTTCCTCTTAATGTATGATTGCCATCACCTGTTTTTGAACAGGTTAACTAATAAGAAATGTGTTTCACAACAAGTGATGGCAATCTTACCTTAAGAGGAAAGTCCAGGAGTAGAGCATTGTGTCCCCCCCCCCCCCCCCCCCCTTGCAGGCTCGCTGCGCTCACCACGCAACGTGCCAGGTGCCTCGCTGCGCTCGGCACACTATTTTATTCTCCCTCTATGGGTGTCATGGACACCCATAGAGGGACAAAGTGCTGGCATTGCGGTGGTCGGGATTCCGGCGTCGGTATTTAGACTGCTGGGATTCCGACCGCCGGCATATTGACCGCATCCCATTAAGAGTTATGCCCTTGTGTAGGACATCAAACTTTTTACCCTGGTTTTTATGTTAATTTTGCAGCATAATTCACTTATAGTGAGTGTCCTAAGGGGCTAATTCAGCATGGATTGCTAATGTGAGAATTCACAGTGGGGTGCAAAGAGATAGCCACCGCCCAGACAGAAATAGAAGATGCCCTTTGCTAACTTGTGTGACAATTGCAATCGTTATCCATTCCCAAATCCATATGGGATTCATGAACCATTAAAGACTTTTTGCTATCTGTGCAATTTTGAGTAGATCTGAGACTTCCACTTATCTGTGACTGAGACAGGGTGGAAGTGGTCATCGCTTATGTCACAAACCCTCCTCAGGTTTTTTTCACACACACCCAGTAAACAGTAGTTTTCCACCACCAAACACCGACTTCCTGTCAGTCAAGCTTCGGCTAAATTGTATTTGGGATCCATACTTATTTTCAGTTGCATGATCAGAGTTGTTTGATAATTGAACGATTTCCGAATTCTCTGACTAGTGATCCATGCTGAATTAACTTAGGAGTCGGACACACATGGTGGTTTAACAGGTCCCGTTCAACTTTAGCAGGAAGGTGTCTGCTCAAGTTAGCAGGATGACAGGGCAACCGGATGTCAAATACAACACATATATTTGAATGTATTTGTGTACACAGTGCAGTTGTACTGCAGTCCCTGCTACCATGCACTATATGAAAGTTGTATCACATTGCGTTTTAGCAGGATGCAGGCAAAACGCAATGTGTGAACTAGAGATGAGCTGGTCCGGATCCCCGAGATCCGACAGATCCGAATATCGGGGATCCGGGCCAGATCCGAGCCGGCTCGGGAGTTCCCGCCTGAATTCCGGACCAATAACGAGGCCGAATGTCATTATCGCGCTGTCGGATTCTCGCGGGAGCGGGATCTTATAAAAGACGCACGCGCGCCCCGCCATCTTCACTCCAATCTTGGAGAGAGAAGAGGGTGGTTGGGAAGCTCCGTGTGCTCCGTGCTGTGCTCTGTGCCATGTGCTCCGTGACCTGACCTGTGCCCTCACTGCCCTGTGCTGTGCTCCGTGCCATGTGCTCCGTGCTGTGCTCCCGTGACCTGCCCTCACTGCCCTGTGCTGTGCTCCGTGCCAAGCCTGTCTGATCAAGTTTGATAAGGAGGTAACTTCACAAACCACGTGACCTCACGCCAGATAGGGGTCTTGTTAGATATTAAACTGATCCAATCAGATACTACCTTGCAGACACAGTCAATGCTGCACCAAACACCCACTGCTCCTTGGCTGCACATGCCAAACTGCATCAATCCACATTGGGCTCTTGGTACTTGTGTGGAGGTTCTAACAGAGGAGCGCAGCTACAAGGGGGGGGGGGGTTTATTAAACTGCCACCCTGTCTGCCCCTGCAGTGCTGCTCTGCTTCCAACATGTGCCAGGTTGGAAGTGTAAGGTCCACATGTATGTGATGCCCACTGCTGTCGCTTAGCTCAGTCATCCAGCTACCTCGGGATAACCTTATGGCTCTACTACAGTATATGAAAACGATTTTGTGAGCTGTGAAGTGATCAAAATTGTATAGAAATGAGTGGAAACTAATGTTATTGAGCTTAATAACACTTTAGGGGCCAAAACAGGCCCGAAAACTATTATTTTAGCAATTTTTAGCATTTTTCCAAATAAATCCAGATCCAAAACCCGCAAGGGTGGTTTTGCCAAAACCAATTCAGATCCAAAACACGAAGGGAGATCCAGATCCAAAACCAAAACCAAAACCCGAAAAAGTGGCCGCCGCACATCTCTAGTGTGAACCAAAAAGGTGTATCCTGCCAAACAGGTCCTGTTCAACTGCATCCTTTTAAAATGCAATGTGTGACCCAAGCCTAACTGCCATGTTACAGGCTGGGTTTGATAAATGATAGGTAGGAGCTGATTGGCTGGTTTATTACTCTCCATTTTATCACTTTTTGAAGCTTGCTACATCTGGCCCTAAGAAGATTATTTTAAAGAGAAGGGTCACAAAGTCCGGTGCAAAATACTGTATGTAGATAGGTGTATGTGGATACAGATATATTTGACAATAATCCAGGGTTGCCTACCTGACCCTCTCATTCAGGGAGAAAATACTCTGTTCCTGGGCTTCCCTGGTAATGTATGATTGCCATCACCTGTGGGGAGCTAGGTAATTGATAAGAAAGGTGTTTCACCACAGGTGATGGCAATCCTACATTACCAGGGAAGTCCATGAACAGAGCATTTTTCCCCTGAAGGAGAGGGTCAGGTAGGCAACCATGCAATAATCAAAGGCATTTCATGTGTATATTATCCTCTACAGCAGTGGTTCCCAAACTTTTTTGCATCACGGCACGCTAGATTATCAGAATATTTGTCAAGGCACCCCTAGGTGCAAAGTTTGCTACAGAGAATTTCAGAAAACAATAATAAATTAAATTAGTTGTGCTTATATGTCATCCTTAGGTACAGTTATGTGGTGAGGGACAGGATTCACTTATTTTTATCCACATATTTTAAAACTGGAAGCCACAAGCTCTGGTTTTGCCTATTATATTGACCAGAAATTATTTGAATCGGTTCTGGACCACCAAACCGAGGCACCCCTGCAAGTGCTCCGAGGCACCCCAGGGAGCCGAGGCACACAGTTTGGGAACCACTGCTCTACAGTCTTTTATGTATACATTAATAATAGCTTTACATTGTATTTAATTGTGTAACTATATATATATATCTATCTAGTGTCCGTGTGCAACCAAAACACTGCCATCTGCTGGCAGTGAGTGAAACTACTCTCTCTTTCACACATACAGAAACACAGAGGCAATCACACACACAGAAACAGAGAGGCAATTGCAAGGTAGCAGACTAGCTTTCGAAGCATTAGCTTCGAGTGGGCTTAGCTAGTGTAATATACATACCTCCCAACAGGACCCTCTCCAGGAGGGACACATTGCTCTGCTCCTGTACTTCCCATCTTAATGTATAATTGCCATCACCTGTGTTGAAGCGCCTTTCTTATCAACTTGCCTGTTCGAAACACATAAGAGGGCAATCATACATTAAGAGGAAATTCCAGATGCAGAGCATAGTGTCCCTCCTGGAGAGGGTCATGTTGGGAGGTATGAATATATCACCTAGTTTTGAAAGGAAGAAAAAAAAAGTTAAACACACCTGACCAATATCATTTCCAAGGAAATACTAAAATATTCCCTGTAGTAACTTGACTTTTACAAATAGATACACAATAATTAGGTACACAATATAGCTTCTTGTTTCCATACGCAGTAAGCTAGCGGCCACATCACTACTGTCTATATACACTACAGACAGAAAGAAAACTTCTAGATGCACAAATCAAGGCAGTTTTACAGAATTCCTGGTGTCACTGATATAATAGAGCACAGAATGCCGCATTGTTTTTCTAAGGATAAGTCAAGGTTCCAAATCGCTTCTACCGAGCAACATATAACACACAACACACAAAATGCTGGAAATTCCGCATTCTCAATGCAGTACTGATGTTTGCAGAAGATTTCCTGATATTAAAAGAGAATGGAGGTGTGAAATGAGCAGCTGTAGAAAATGAATGGAGTTTCAAGAATCCCCAAAACATATTTACTCTTTTGAGTGTTATGTGGTGATTTTATAAAAAAAAAAAAATGTGTACAGTAGGAGCAAGTTTCATCTTTGCTCCTTTGCCCATGACTAGCCATGGCTAGCCATGGCTATTCTATTGTTCTCAGCTGCAATGCGTATTGTATTGCAGTTGAGAACAATAGAATAGCCATGGCTAGCCATGGCCAAAGGAGCAAAGATGAAACTTGCTCCTACTGTAAGTCATCAATTAAAAGTCTTTTACAGGCGGATCATTTGGCTAGATTCAAAAATTGTATGCAAACACAGGTGCCAGAGGGACTGCACATGGGCAGAACAGGTTCTGCATCATTACATGCAGTTCCCCCCAGCCTCAATCTGTGGCGAATTGGGGAGGGGGGTGATGCCAAGGAAGCATTCATGAAAATAAAGGAAGGGGGAAGGTTGTCCCCCTTTGCTAGGAGTACAAAGGCCAGCATCTGTCTTCCAATGCAGATTTACTGGCCTTGGCCACGGATCTGCGATTGTCTGTTAAATGACCCGAGGGATACTCAATGTTTCTGCAGATGATCCGGTACTGCCTCCGAGTTTACAAGATGCCTCCTGCAGTGATAGCATATTTACACAGAAGCATGGTTTATATACTCCGAATTTGGCCCATTGTGCCATGGAAGATAATGGTGAATGATTTAGTAATGGTCAAAATAACTGAATCAACATAAGGAGTAGGTCTGTCCAACACGAAGAGTCAGCATTTGAAAATAATGTAGATCTGCAAAAATGTATTTCATAGCATAATCAAAAAATGCATCAAACTTTTTGAATTGTGTCTATATGCCAAATGTGTCACAATTATTAAATGTGCAGATAAACTATACTTGTTTCAGGGAATACATCATTGGTATATGTATAATGGGTGCAGAATGTATAGATGGGGCAGGCTTCTTCTTTGCTGGCGAATCACCAGAACGTCACCGCTGGCGATCCGCCAGCAGCCTGCCTCACCATCTGACTGAGACGCACGTGGGTCTTACACGCACGCATGTCTTAATCTCCGTCGGCGGGGCGACGGGAACCCTGTCCGTCTGTGCCTCAGGGAGACGGACAGGGTTAGGGGGGGTGCGGGCAGGCGGCGGGGACCCCGGGTGACTCCCGGAGCCATGCGGGCGGTGGATGGCAGCGGGAGGGGGATGCCGGACAGAGGAGGAAGCTGCTGCCGTCACTTACTGGGAGCACAAGCCAGGTGGAGGGAGCAACGGGGGCTGCACAGGGAGCCGCTGAAGCAGTGGGCTGTACAGGGAGCCGGGCAGGAGAAGACGCAGGGTGGGAGCACAAAAAAAAAAGCCCATACAAAGAATAGGAAGCCATTGATTGGCTGAGAGAGGTCTCAGCCAATCAGTGGCTGCCCATTCATTTGAAGGGGCTTTTTTTAAAGTACTCTCCTCCCTCCCTGCCGGGCAGCATCTTCTCCTGCATGGCTCCCTGCGCAGCCCACTGCTCTCGCTGAAGGCAGCAGCTCCCTGTGCAGACCCATTGCTCCCTCTACCGGGCTTGCGTTCCCAGTACCCGGCGCTGTGGTCCCCTTGGCGAGTTTCCCTGCCCACTACATGCCTGGCTCTCCACAACAGCCTCCCCCCCCCTCCCTGCCAGTCTCACGGCTCCCTCCGCCTGCAGCTCCCTGGGGACTGCATGTGATAAATCGCATGTGACAAGTCGGCCTAATGTATGGGGGCTTAAAGTCTACCTGTCAGACAGGTCGAAAATGGGGGGTGTGGCCTATCAGAAGGGGGCGTGGTCTGTACCATGATTGTATTGTGTACCTGCAGATTGCACATTTTAGCGAACTATACCCATTACACATGACGTAATGCCAATTACACATAATGCCGCACACGTGATGCCAGTTACACATTACACCCCACACCGCAATGCTAATTACACGATACACCGCACTCTGTGATGTCCATTAAACATATGCCCCCACAGTGCCAGATACACATATGCCCCCACAGTGCCAGAGACACAAAAGCCCCCACAGTGCCAGATATTCCCCCACAGTGCCAAATACACATATGCCCCCACAGTTCCAGATATGCCCCCACAGTGCCACCACAGTGCCAGAAACACATATGCCCCACAGTGTCAGAATTTCCCACCAGCAACTCACCATTGTTGCTGTCTCCATCTGCTGCTGCTGGGTAGGGGGGGTACATGCCCCTCCTGCCCACACCCCAGTCCGGTGTCCCCCTGGCCTGCTGTCCTGTCTCCTGCAGCCGCCACGCCGCTTCAGAGGGGAGGGGAGCGCTCAGCGCAGGGCGCATATCTCCTTCCCCCTCACTGTGTCTATGAGTCTTTCCCTGTCAGCCAATTATATCTTGCGGGCTGGCTCTTGATTGGCTGCCGGCCCGCAAGCTCTGATTGGCTTACGGTCCCGCAGCCAATCAGGAGCCGGCCTGCAAGCTCTGATTGGCTGACGGCCCAGACAGGGACAGACTCATAGACATAATGAAGGGGAAAGACTAGGAAATATGCGCCCCGTGCTGAGCGCTCTCCTCCCCTCCCCTCTGAAGCGGCGGGTAGTGAGGGGAAGGAGAGATGCGAAATGCACTCTTCTTCAGTTCTTACCTCTGCATGGAAGCGGCGGCTGGTGTGGCAGCACCGCTGATGTTGGTGTCACCCCACTAACTGGTGACACCCGGTGTGGGCCGCACCCCCCACACCTGCCTAGTGACGCCACTGCACACACTACAGCCAATTAGCCTCTTATCTGATTCAACGAATCAGGCAAATAAATGGGATAAAAGGTGTCAAAGTGTGTTTTGTCTCCGATTCCAAACAGATGCGCATTCCCGAGTCAGAGATCCGACTGCACAGATAGTATAAGGAACAGATGGAGGTAATTATGAAAGTCACTGCTGTAAGCTACTGCCAGATGATGCACCCAATGCACAGTAGTAAATACACAGTAGACCTAAAGGTGCGTACACACAAGCTATAATCGCTGGCAATATGGTTGCTGAGCGACCATATTGCCAGCGATTGGAGTGTGCACCGCTGATAAATAGCTGGGTGCGTGCTCCCGTTTTTAGCCCCCTTATGAGCGCTGGTCACAGGAGCTTGCTCCTGTGACCATCTGATTACCTCTGCGGCTCCCCTTGCAGAGGTTCCCTTTAATCAGCGACCATCTCTGGTCGCTGATGAAAAGGAGACAATGAGCAATATATTGCTACGTGTGTACACAGCATTAGTGGATTTTAAGACCAAAGTTATAAAAATTTGGTCAGCAATCATCATTTTGGTTTGGCATCCCTTAGATCAGGCATGTCCAACCTGCAGCCCTCCAGCTGTTGTGAAACTACACATCCCAGCATGCCTTGCAATAGTTTTAGCATTCCCTAATAGCAATAGTATGGCAAGGCATGCTGGGATGTGTAGTTTTACAACATCTGGAGGGCCGCAGGTTGGACATGCCTGCCTTAGATTTTCAGCATACATTCAGCACCTGTTCACATTGAATACACTTCTATCCTGATTGCTGGATTAGCACAGTTTAGCTGGATACATACTAGTAGATATATCTGCAGATCAATCAGGCAGCCCGATCCGTTGGGATTGATATAACAAATGGGTGGAAGCATGCAAATGCCCACTGAGCTGTTAATCACCGGCGGCTCCAGACACAGCTGTACAGGAAGTCGGCAGATCGCCCCTTCGTGCAGCAGGATGCGCCAATATATCTTTAGATATATCGGGCATTGGCTGTGTTGCACAGCTGACACAATACATCTGTAAACGACGCCGTTCACAGATATATATCGCTCATACACACTGGCCAATGGTGCATCGATAGATTGGCCAGTGTGTATGCACCTTTTGCCTTATAAATCTTTTGTCATGCGGTTAAACAGACAAGTGCTATTATTCAGAAATTGGGAATAAATTCTACCCTTATACCTATGAATATCACCAATTGATGCACCAAATAAATGTCATCCTTGTAAATGCTGCCCATACACGGTGCGATGCGTACTGTGCATTCTGAACTAGATTGCATCAAACGGCGCATTGCCTCGCACAGTACAAATCTTCCCGAGTATGGTGTACCTTAGTGCAAGCTGTAATTACATACACATAAAGCCCATAGATTTATGTTTTATATACTGTATACTAATACATCTATGGTAGAATTATAATACAGGTTGAGAATCCCTTATCCAAAATGCTCGGAACCACAAGTATTTTGGGTAAGGGATTTTTGAATATTTTTCTTTTCATACTTACCTGGTCCCCTGATGGTCCCCCGATGTCCACGGTGTCCCCTGATGTCCACCGGAATCCTCTTCAGTGGCATCCCCGGTCCCAAGGATGCATTGCAATGCATCCTTGGAACCGGGGATGTGGCTG
Organism: Crinia signifera; assembly: GCF_055691185.1. Classification (NCBI taxonomy): domain Eukaryota; kingdom Metazoa; phylum Chordata; class Amphibia; order Anura; family Myobatrachidae; genus Crinia; species Crinia signifera. The sequence goes on along the minus strand of NC_139220.1, from coordinate 106,126,787 downwards.
AAGAGGATTCCAATGGCCGCCGAGGCCCCAGGGGATAGGGTGACCAACTTATCCCTTTAATTCGGGACACATATTAATTACACAGGTTCTGTGACTGGTTTTAAACTGCCACACCTCAAGACTCCATTTCACCTGGTTTTAAACTGCCACAGAACCTGTGTAATTAATATGTGTCCCGGATTAAAGGGATGAGTTGGTCACCCTACCATAGGGTTACCACCTAGTCCCTTTAATTCCGGACACATATTAATGACACAGGTTCTGTGGCTGGCTGACTTCAAGACTCCACTTCACCTGATTTTAAACTACCACAGGACCTGTGTAATTAACATGTGTCCGGAATTAAAGGGACTAGGTGGTAACCCTACCCTACCAGGGGACATGGTAAATATGAACACAGGTTGGGAAGGGGGGTGGGGGATGGGGCTAAATATTGTGAAAAACCACGGTTTTCAAAATATTTTGGTTTTTGGATATATACGGATATGTTTATAATAGTTATATGCGAAAAAAATATTGTAGTGCAATTTAAATTTAAGTATTTTAATATGTTGGGTGAACAGTGTTAGAATTAAACACTTACAGAAATATTTGTAATACATTATTGGGGTATATATATATGAAAGCTTGGAGAGAGATAACATTTTGAAAGATAAAGTACTAGCTAATCAGCTTCTACCATACATGTTACAGGCTGTGTTTGGACTTTGAACTTTACCTCTCTGCAAGCTATGATAAATACTTCACTAAATTGTATTTGAAATGTATTCCTCAAATGACAACTAATCATTATAAAGAATAAAAACAACACTTTGCTGATTACAGGTTTGCTTAAGGAGCTGCAACTTTTTATTGCTGACAAAAACAGGCAAGTGTGACATCATATGGTTTCTGAAAAGGCCTAGAGCTGGAACTGGCTGTATCAATCAGATGCAAAGTTGTTACATATTCCTGCAATGTTTTCCAGATCCTCCCATTATTCTGTTGCAATTACCTGTGTGGAATAAGTGACATGCTGTTTAAAAAAACACACACCCTTCTCAATTAAGTTAATCAGCGCAGGTAATTACAGTAATAGATTACATGGGAAGTTTGAGAGTACCTTTTGCAAAAGGTATAGGCAGTGGTTCCCAAATTCAATCCTCAAGGCAACCTAATGGCTCTGGTTTCCAGGATATAGATGCTTAAGCACAGGTGGTTTCATTAGTATCTCAGTCACTTTTATTTAACCATATGTGCTGAAGCTTGGGTTCTCTTAAAACCTGGATGGTCAGGATCTATTGAAGAGTCTGGAAATGTGCCTTATATTTCTTTAAGAGGTGATTATGTACCATATATAAACTTAATTGATGAACCTGGATTAAGATATCCTCTAGGATACAAAAAAAAATGGCTGCATCTGAAATTGTAAGTGGAACATTAGTTGTTAGTTAAACTTGAAATAAGGATAAAAACTAATATAATACACACACATATATATGTGGAGATGATGTATATAGAATTGATGACTTACCACCTACAAGTGGATATAGCAATATGTCTATGTTACTGAATGGTTTCTTTGAGATTCTGTATGTTGTTGCTTACTCCATGTATAGTAAGTTACAGGTTTAGGGGAATTTTTACTAAGCAATATATTTTCAACACTCACATTTAGCTGAGTTTGCCAGATTTAAAAGGGCAATAACATTTAATGCAAACCAAACCTGACTTTGCATTCACTACTGTTTCCCTTTTGAATATGGTAGGTAAAATCTTTAACAATCCTGTTTTGAAAAGCCGATTTTCATTAAGTAACCATAGTTCCAACAAGCATGTATCATCATTTAGCAATCCGTATACTGTTAACCAGCTAAGGTATGGGAAGGCATGCTGATTAGCCTATAATAAAGGGTTGAGTTATCTTATGTTTTTAAATACACCCTATCATTACACTATGAAGACTACAAGACCAAAAAATGGGTTCTAGCAAACTTTAGATTTAAAGAGAAAGCTTTGATAGAGTTCTATAGGATTTGCTCAGCTACTAAACTCTGTTTGCAATAGAATAGAACAAATTGGTTTCTGTAGCCCAGACATTCGTGACCTTGGTCCTCAAAGCACACTATAGCTGGGTATATTCTTGTACGATACGCTCTACGAGAGCTATTGTAAATGTGGTATCGCCGGAGCTCCTAGGCATATAAGCAGTGGTGTATTTATAATAGGTGCGATGCACACAGGCCCTGGAGTCCCAAGGGGCCCCACACCACACAGGGCGGTATTCAATGAGGCTGATTCGCCATGTTTTTATGGCGATTTTGTGCTGTAAGGCGAATTTTTGACTAAAACGGTGAATCACCCTATTCAATGACCAGATGGCGAATACATTTCAAGGTTTTTTTCGCCATGATTCACAGAGTAGCAATCGCTATCTTTTTATGGTGAAGTGGAAGGTGAACTTTTAAAATAAAGTGTTTTGTTTTTTACATTTGGTGTAAAAAAAAAATCAGGAATTTTATTCTGAGGGGCATGCGATTTTTATTCATGTGCTGTAAGCACATGAATATATATATTTAATTAAATATTAATTTAATTTTTTTTTTTTTTTTACACAAGCCAGCAGGGGGCCAGAACTGAGCCGCTCATTAGATATTCATATATTCACTGCACCCGATCATTACATATGCATGATCGGGTGTAGTGAATATACCCGGTCCCCTGCTGGCACCCCCGGGGGGCCCACCTCCCCCCCACAAACGTTCTGGGGCAGACAGGGAGACTTCCATCTCCCTGCCTGCCACCGCCCTCGGGCTCCCTGCGGCATCGCCGCAGGAGTTAAGATTCGCCAGTCAGGGGCAGTGAGCCCCTGACTCGTTGAATACTGGAGCCGGCGAGGCTCTGGAACGCAGCGAGCAGTGGCGAATGTGCAGCGAATCCTAAACGGGATTCGCTGCACGTCGTCAGTATTCTCATTGAATACTGCCCACAGTCTACACCCATTTTTTTTAAATGCTTACCATCTTGAGTCCAGCGGTGGAGACAGCAGTGCTGCAGAAACTGACAAAAATGCAGTTTTTACAGCAATCTGTGCATGCGTAATGGAGTCTGAGTGCTCAAGTGCCTAAATAGCACACTGTTGCTGGTGCAGAAATCACTCGGAAAATGGCCACTGCACATGCATAGTAGGGTCTGAGTGCTCTGATGCTCAGACTCTGCTACTCCTGGCAGAGAGAAGGGGGGCCTGGTCAGAGGAGGCTTCTCTTCTCTTAAAATGCCCCTGCATATAGGGGATACGGTCATATTGTCTACAGCATTTAGGTCGACATGGGGTCATTTGACTTTTATGAGTCGACATGTGCCGACAGGCGGTATTTCATGCCCTACCATCCACTAGGGCGTGGTGGGATGATAAAATAGCGAGGCACCGTGCCCGAAGCATGGCGAGTGCAGCGAGCCATGCTAGGGGACACGGTGCTATGTTGACTATATCGACACTTGAAGGGAAAAAAAAATGTCGACCTAACCCATGTTGACCTTCAGTCAGGTCAACCTAAATGCAAGTCGACCTAATGGTGTAGACCTAATGCTTGTAGACCTAAATGCAGTCTGACTAATGATCCCATTACGCATATAGTGAAAAAAAACGGAACAATGTCTGTTCCTCGCTGAAAAGTCAGTTGTTGAAGATCTATGCAAAATTTGACTGCAAGTACAGACAAAGGGAAGGGGGTATAGTGCGTACGCACTAGACCACAGGTGGCTAAACCAGTCCTCGAGATCTACCAACGATGCATGACTTTAAATCGCCTAGTTGGTGCACAGTCCTATTCAAACATGCTGCATTCATTCCTACTATAGATCCACAGGTTGCCTGAAAAACATGAAATGTTGGTAGATGTTGAGGCAGGGGTTCAAGCAGTGGCGTAACTACGAATTGGGCACCCCCCCGCCGTTAATGGGGGGCGCCCCCCGCCGGCAGCCTTACCTGTCTTGCTGGTCCCGTCCCGGCTCCCTTGCTAGCTTCATTCTTCTGCTAGTGAGACGGACCAACACAAAATGTCCGCCCCCCCATACAGCAGACAGTTTCAGAGAACTGTCTGCTATATGGGGCGGACATTTTATTGTGGTCCGTCTCACTAGCAGAAGAATGAAGCTAGCAAGGGAGCCGGGATGGGACCAGTGAAGTCAGGTAAGGCGGGCGGCAGATGGGCGGACGGGAGGGGGCTAACTATAGCACCACAGCTCCCCGGCGCCCACACATGCACAGCGCCCCCCCCCCCCCCCCCCCCCCGCGGCCGCGGGGTCTGCGGTGCTATAGTTACGCCTCTGGGTTAAAGTGTTTGTGTGTGTGTGTGTGTGTTGGAATGGAGTTCCACCACCTCTAATGGTGAGGTGGAACCAGTTCAACTTCCACGTTGGCCCTGATCAGTAATTGTCCCAGAAAAGCATTATACAGTAGTTTGCAGGGGGAGTGCCAAAACCCCTACCACAGGCCCTGGCTCTGCCTGAGTGGAGGGGTCCGCTCCAGGACCACTTTAAGCCCTGTGTTGAGGAATGGTTTGGACACCCCTGAACTAGACTACATGCACGATAATATAGTTCACATACCTGTACATATCATTTCAAAATATCTTGGTGTGTACGTACCTCAACAGTCCAGGTTTTATCCATGCTTGAGCACAGGTGACTTATTTAGTACATCAATTATTTTGATTTGACCATCTGTCATGCTAGTGTGTTGGGGACTAATGTTGTAATACCTGGTGTAGATGTTATATGAAACTTTATGGATATCTGTGTGGTGGTGACCGGTAACTAGGGGGTAGGGGGAACTGAGTTCACCTCTACCACAGCCCTGAACAGTGATTCCAACAGAAAAGCCTGTCCCAGCAGCTTCTTCTGGCACAGTGTATGTGATGTCATGCCATCACTGCCGCTGACGTGAAGAAGCGACAACTAAGGAACAGGCTCTGTGCTTCCTGAAGACAGGGTGAGGGGGCTGTAGGACTCAGAGGTGGGGAATCTGAGGAAGCTACACAGGGCATGGAGCTGCTGGAGTGACCTAGAAAGATGCATATAAGCAGCACAACTGTGAACATTGTGGGGGCACTACTGTGTTACTTAATATGAATCAAGGGCACTACATGTGGTGAAATGTGTATGATGGTGCTACTGTGTGTTGTAATTCTAATTGGTGTTACTATTGTGTGACCACACCACTTCCATTATCCCTGTATGGGAGGTAGGGACACTGGTCTAAGCTAATGAGTGTTAGGGGAAAGGAGTTCCACCACCTCTCCAGGACAACTTTAATCCCTGCCGGTAACCTACATTTGCTATATGAAATCTCTTTTCTCTAGGTAACTGTAAAGGGTCTCCAGCGGAGAGACAATGAGAAAAGGAAAAAGAAAAAGGAAGCCGTCGCTCTGGAACATGTAGAGAAACATAATCTTCAGAGCAGGTAATAGACGGGGCTAAATCATTTAACAGATGACAAAAAGATGCCACTAGGGGGAGTTATGGAAATGTTTTTACTGTTACTAGCAGAAGTAAATCTGCTACCTATATGCACGCTTACTTTAGAAAAAGCAGATCGGGGACACTGACTGTGGCCCCTATAAGCTCAGATGTGTACTGCTGTCTGAGAGGTGTCATAAAATGACTTAAATCCAAATGTAGGTGGAAGCAGTTAGTAAGGTATTCATTGGGTCAACATGGCTTATGGCGACACATGAAATAGGTTGACACGGTTAAGTTCGACAGGGTTGGAAGGTCAGTAGTGCACGCAGGGGGTTTCTGGGTACCCAGAACCCCCCCCCCCCCCCCAGGAGTCTAAGGGACCTAGGCTGAAAGCTGAGGGTCCCTGCTTTCCATGGGTACAAGAATTTAAAAAATCGGCCTTAGGGAACCGGAGATATCTGACTTCAAAGCAGTGGTCCCCATCCAAGCCTGTTAATTGCTCTTACCAGTCAGATATTTCAGGTTCTGTCTGACTCCTGAGGGTATATTCAAAAAGCTGGGACTCTCCCCCTTTGGACACTAGTAACTTGTCTCTACTGTTCCCAGATCAGCCTTCAAGCAGCTGGTTACTGCTCCAGCTCCTCACACCTGGTATGTAGTTTTATATTCTCGTTGGCAGATTGCTCTGTCTCCTGAAAACTCTGCTCCCCTAGTCCCCAATATCATTTGGTAGGTTGGATTCTCTAGTTTTTAATTCCATTAAAAGCTAAGAATCTATTTCCGGGAACTGGAGATATCTGCAGTCAAGCAAGCTGTCCCCCCACCAGAAAATTATGAATAATAAGCCCACTCCACTATACACCCCTCCTCTGCATATTAAATATCCTCTACCACCCTGGAAGTTAGGCATCAGGGCCCCCTTATGCAGCCCAATGCCCTCTTCTCCCACCATCTGTGCAGTAAAGGGGTAATTAGTGGAAAATACTTATCCAGGCCCTACATGCTGAGCGGTTGATATAATACCCCCTACCACCCGGGGGACATCAAAGCTACCCCTACCGCTGGAGGATCGGTAGGTGCCCCAATACATTGCTATGCCCAGGGGTCAACACTGCTGTTGACGACCCTGTGTGTGTGTGTATAATATTTTTATTATTTATATACATTTGGTCTATCTATAATACTTAAACTGACCCGGCATATACTGGGTTGTCCATCTCCGTGCTTTGCTCCGCCCCTCTGGAAACCCCCTTCTGAAAATCCTGCATTTGCCCCTGGGCTGGGTACATATTAGGCGATACACTGTACTATACAGACAGTGAGTGACAGGTAGGGGGCTGGCTATATATTAGGTGATATACTGTACTATACAGATAGTGAGTGACAGGTAGGAGGCTGGATATATCTATATATCTCTATCCTCGCCTAAAATAATAAAATTATTATAGATATAAGAGCTGACTGCCTTACTCATCTTGAAGTTGCAGCCCAGCAGAAGAACTAGAGTCGACCTCTCAACAGCAGCAGACGCTGCCTGCCCAGATCCCACCTCTCTGAACAGCCTTCTTCCGCGCTCAGTGACAGAGGCGCAGGCTGCTTACATTATCAGACAGCTGAGCCATTGCTCAACTGCCCTGTACCGCTATAGGGCGCTGGCGGCTCAGCTGTCAATCAGCGCGGCGGGGAGGGAGCAGAGCTCGGTGCTGGAGGGAGCAGAGCTCGGTGCTGCAGATCGGAAAAAAAATCTGATTTGTGCTGGGGAGGGGGTGGGAGTGCGGACCTGCTCTGAGAACATCCGGGCAGCTCACTGCCAGGCTGTAATTCTGACTACCTGGCTGGCGGTGGCCCGTGCCTCACGGCCTAGTGATAAATCCGGCCCTGCCCTTACTACTTGCCCACTACCTCGTTAGCTGCTATATTGCATGCAGAGAACCATGTCACCAGCCTCACCACTGCTTCGGCCAGACTGAAGAACCATAGGTTAACCCTAGGAGTTGCTGTTCCTCAATAGTGACTTGAGATGGCTCCACTGGGTGTCTGTCTTCTTGGCAGCTTCTCCTGTGATGATTGGTGGATACATAAACTAGAAACTCACAGCTGTGTATGCATTTGCATGCCAACCTGATTTATACTCTATGTGCAAATGCCCGGTTGCCATCCAGTGTCCCCCATGTAGCCACACGAGGCGATGAAGTTCAGTTGTGCACAGCCCATATTCAGGGCCGTCTTAACATTAGGAAGGGCCCCTGGGCAACCTAGTTCACTGGACCCCCCCCCCCCCAAATTAGTTTGCCCAGGAGCCCACAGTCACCTCCCCAACCCTCACCTCTCTGGCTCCGTGCAGCAGCCAGTCAGCTTCCGGCGGCCGGGGATCCGATCATCTTCGCTGGGGGATCCGGGCAGCAGGATCAGGGCAGCGGCGGTAGCTAGGAGCCTGCCCTGAAGTGGCAAAGCGCTATTAACTGGCGGGGCGGGAAGCGCTGTTGCATTTGAAAAGACTGGCCAGATGCTGATTGGCTGAATTCAGCCAATCAGCGTTCGGCCAGTCTTTTCAAATGCAGCAGCGCTTCCCGCCCCACCGGCAAATAGCGCTAATGGGAAAGATGGTGGCCGGGTGGCGGGGATCCGACCATCCTCGCTGGGGAAGGGGATCAGGGCGGCGGTGGCGGTAGCTAGGAGCCCGAAGCGGCGAAGCACTATTTGTCGGCGGGGGCGGGAAGCGCTGTTGCCTTTTCAAAGACTGGCCGGATGCTGATTGGCTGAATTCAGCCAATCAGCATTCAGCCAGTCATTTTAAATGCAGCAGCGCTTCTCGCCCCCCCTGCCGGCAAATAGCGCTTCGCCGCTTCGGGCTCCTAGCTACTGCCACCGATGCCCTGATCCCCCTGCCGGATCACCCAGTGAGGGTGATCAGAACCCCGGCACACGGACCACCGAAATTAAATTCACTGCTAGCTAGGAGGTGAAGCGCTATTTGCCGGCGGGGTGGGAAGCGCTGTTGCCTTTTCAAAGACTGGCCGGATGCTGATTTTCTGAATTCAGCCAATCAGCGTCCGGCCAGTCTATTCAAATGCAACAGCGCTTCCCGCCCCGCCGGCAAATAGAGCTTTGCCGAATCAGGCTTCTAGCTACCGCCACCGCCCTGATCCCCCTGCCCGGATCCCCCAGCGAGGGTGAGCGGATTCCCGGACCCCGGCCACCATCTTTCCCATTGGGCTGGGCCGGGGGCCCCTAGGTCCTAGGGCCCCCGGGCAACTACCCATCGTGCCCAATGGGAAAGACGGCACTGCCCATATTGGCCACAGATGCATAGAGATGAATATGTCTGACTTGGACAACATGCGCAGGGTGGTACATATGAGATACCGCTGCTTCAGGCCTTTTGTGGTTATAGAAAACAAGCCCCTTACTGGATTGCGTTTAATTGGGTTATGGTTTTGTGGTGCTGTAACCCTTTGAGTGCCAATGAATTTGTCAAATAGGTGTGAAAATTGCCAAGCAAACATCATAACGACCGTCAATGTTTACCTTATATAGGAAATATAATCTATTTTACACATTTGTTATTTGAATTGATATAACAAACCTGGCATTTTTAGCAGATATTTTAAACATCTCACAGATGTTTGTCTCAAAGGGTTAAAAAAAAATAACAAAACACATATGCCATTAAGCTGACTTGATAAAATGATGGTAACCTCCATTGTTATAGTGTTGGATGTCAGTAGGGTCACTTTGCACGGAGGGGTTTTAAACAGGCACGATTTATAAATCTGTTGGTTTAACTACCTGACATTATTGAATGAAGAGATGTAAGTAGAGGTGGCTAATGCATCACCTGGCCCAAGCTCTCCAAGCATGTGTCTGCACCAGGTGACGGGTAGCCATACCCATCCAGGGACACTGACGGGGTGGCTGGGCCCCACTATGGTTACCAGAGTGATGCCCTTATAAAAAAAAAAAAAAATGTTTGCACGTGCAGTGGGCACTACGGGTGGGTGTCGGGGAGGGATCAGGGAGGGATCAGGGCTGCAGCATCTGCCTGTCACCACAGCTTCCCTCACAGCACTGAGCAGCATTTCCTCAGCAGAAGAGAGAGGCTGTGCTGTGGCAGCCTTTCATTTCTCCCGACTGCCCGGCTCCCTGCAACAGGGGAGGGGGAGAGGGCCCTGGACCCTCCAGCAGGCCTGGGTAAAAAGTAGGGATGTTCACCGGCCACTTTTCGGGTTTTGGGTTCTGATTACCTTGAGGTTTTGGGTTCTAATGGGTTTTGGCAAAACACCTCCTAAGTCTTTTGTGTTTTGATTTTTTGGGTTCTGATTTTTTTTCTTAAAGCCTAAAAACTGCTAAAATCGCAGAATTTGGGTGGTTTTTTTTTTTTTTGCTCCTACGCTATATTAACCTCAATGACATTCATTTCCAGTCTATTCTGAACACCTCACAATATTGTTTTTAGGGGAAAAAGGTTGCACCGAGATAGCTGGATAACTATGCTAAGCCACACAAGTGTGCGGCACAAACACGTGGCTCATGTAAGAGTGGCACTGCAGCGGCAGACAGGATGGCAGTTTAAAAAAATAGGCCCAAAAAGACCCCTATCTGGCTTGATCGTGCACTGTTTACCATGTGCAGCCAAGGAGCGGTGTGTAACTGTTTTGATCACTTTAACATCCAACAAGACCCCTATCTCGCTTGATTGTGTGATTATGATTTATTAATGTAATCTGATTGTTTAATTTTGTGATTATTATTCATTTATTACCAGTCGTCTTAAATCATTGCCTAATGGGTGTAGGGGAGGGGGCTAATCAATTTTAAGGTGGCAGATGGAAAATGTAATGTAAACCATCACTAGTATTGGTTGCAGCAGTGGCAGTAACTGATGGACCCGGCTGTGCAGAGTCCTCTTCAGCTGTACTCGGCAGGTGTCGGCGGTTGCGCTCATACAAGGCATCATCAGACTGCACCACATAACTATTGGGACGCTCTGCTGGACGCTGCACCACTGCTGTTCTGTCAAAGCTTTGCTCAGTCTGTATGCGAACAGGTTGGCCTGGAGAAAGTGGTGGCAGGCGATTTGCCGATCTGTCGTAGGACACCTTGGAGCCTGCTCTGTGTCTGTTGATGCAATCACTCACTTGGGATTCGACTCTAGGCCGCAGGAGCTGTTTTGCCATGGGGAACACCGTGCGGGTGCAGTGGTAGTGCTGTACTGTGGGAGAAACTTGGCTAGGTAATTGGTCATCCCCAGTAAGCGCTGGAGTGCCAATTTGTCTGCTGGGAGGGGCATCTGCAGGATGGAAGAGACCTTGTTGGGGTTTGGCAGGACGCCCTTGTCGGTGAGGAGGTGGCCCACGTATGCCATCTCTGTGACTCTGAACCTGCACTTGTCAGGGTTGAGGTTGAGGGCGCGAGCCCGTTGGAGTACCTGGTGGAGGCATTGATCATGCTCCTCTCTGGTGCGGCCCCAGATGAGGATGCTGACCGCGATGATGTCACAGGGAGAGCCAGCGAACAGTTGCTCCATGCAGCGCTGGAAAACTTTGCTGCCCGTGATGATGCCATAGTGCATGCGGAGGAAGACGTAGCACCCACTAGGGGTCATGAAGGCAGTAAGCAAGGAAGAGGCTCTGTCCAGAGGGATCTGCCAAAACCCACACTTGGCATTCAGGGTGCTAAAGACAGTTGCACCTGGCATGTCAGCGATCACCTGCTCGATGGTGCAGAGTGTGTATCTGTTTTGGTCAGTTTAATATTTAATAAGACCCCTATCTCTCTTGATTGTGATTTTTTTTTAATTTCATTTGATTTTTAATTTTGTGATTATTCATTTATTATTTATTACCCTTCGTCTCGTCAATCATTGCCTAATGGGTGGAGGGGAGGGGGCTAATCAATGACTAGGTGGCAGCTGGAAGAGTTCTATCTGGCTGCAACTTCTGTAACTCTATTGATCGCTAGGGTGGATTCAGGTGATCTGGCTCGCTAGGCGGGTATTCCCTTTGCTCACTGCTTCACATGCGTCCCTCGTGAAGCGCGCTCTGTCGAGGAGGATGTCCTTTGCCGGTAGAAAAGTACTGATCTTCGCTCAAGGTGTTACGAGTAGCTGAACTCCCCTGCTACAACCTCAAAACAAGTACCAAGACCCCTATCTGGCTTGATTGTGCACTGTTTACGCAGTGCAGCCGAGGAGCAGTGGGCGATTGGTGCAGCAATCAGTTGTATGCATTGAAAAGACAAGTCCCTCATACAAATGACTCTCAGCAGTGGGCACCAGACCAGACAGGTAGATATGGCAGTATTAGGCAGTGAGCCCCAGACCACACAGGTACGGCAGTATTAGCCAGTGAGCCCCAAAACAGACAGTAGATACGGCAGTATTAGGCAGTGAGCCTCAGACCAGACAGGTAGATACGGCAGTATTAGGCAGTGAGCCCCAGACCACACAGGTACGGCAGTATTAGGCAGTGAGCCCCAGACCAGACGGTAGATACGGCAGTATTGGGCAGTGAGCCCCAAAACAGATGGTAGATACGGCAGTATTAGGCAGTGAGCCCCAGACCAGACAGATATGGCGGTACTCTTTACCTAGCACGGCGCCCACTATTTTGATCGTGGGCATCGCAGGTAAAAAAATCGCGGGCATCGACTGCACTAAAAATCGGGTGCGACGCGATAGACGCGATGCCCGCGATTTCCTATAGGGAACAATGTTAAATGTCTCAATTGACCCGATTTTACTGTTCAATGTCTCAATTGACCCGATTTTTCCATAGGAAACAATGTTAAATGGCCCACAGAGGCCAAATAGCCACCCTGAAGTGTGAAATGGCCCCCACAATTGTTAACGCCACCCCACGATCAACGTCAACCCGAAGCGTGGCGAGCGCAGCGGTACGCGTCCTACGACCTTTTTGATACCCCCACTATCCACGTCGGCGTGGAGTTGAGAATAGAATAGTGTGGCGAGCCCCGCGGATACCTTCACAGGTAAACGCGTCCCTTCGCGGGCTTCACAGGTATCCGCGTCCCCTCGCGGGGCGCGCTGCGCTCGCCACGCTTCGGGCTCGCGGGGCGCGCTCGCCACACTATTCTACTCTCAACTCCACGCCGACGTGGATAGTGGGGGTATGAAAAGGTCGTAGGACGCGTACCGCCGCCCCTCACGGGCTCGCTGCGCTCGCCACGCTTCGGGTTCACGTTGATCGTGGGGTGGCGTTAACAATTGTGGGGGCCATTTCACACTTCAGGGTGCCTGTTTGGCCTCTGTGGGCCATTTAACATTGTTTCCTATGGAAAAATCGGGTCAATTGAGGCATTTAACATTGTTCCCTATGGGAAATCGCGGGCATCGCGTCGGTCGCGTCGCACCCGATTTTTTAGTGCGATGGGCGCCGTGCTAAGTAAAGAGTACCGATATGGCAGTATTAGGCAGTGAGCCCCAGACCAGACAGGTAGATACGCCAGTATTAGGCAGTGAGCCCCAGACCAGACGGTAGATATGGCAGTACTAGGCACAAGACAGGTAGATAAGTCAGCAATACTAGTATTGTGCACCAGCAGAATTTATAATAATTGTATTATTAGGTACTGCTTGGCAGTGGCACACGTCAGTGCACAAGCAGCATGGAACTATTTTTTTACAGTCCCACACAACTCAAGTATTTTTTTTTTTTTTTTAATTAAATTAGATATAGCCGCCTAGTATGTACTTGTACTACTAGGTAGGTACACTTAGGCAGTAACACTGCCAGTGGCAACAGTGGACTGAGTAAATAATACTGGCAACCTCTATTCACAGTATTCAGTGCAGGCAGGCAGCACCAGTGGACTTTATATAATTCAATTAATTATTAATAATTTAGCAGCCTAGTAGGTAGAGAAAATAAACTACTAGGTAGGCAGGCAGGCAGTAGCACTGCCAGTGGTCACCACAAAAGGTAGTTATTATATTACACACCACCAGTAGCTTTATGCAGTGCACCAGCAGAATTTATATAATTAATTTTATTAGGTACTGCTTGGCAGTGGCACACGTCAGTGCACCAGCAGCATGGAATTATTTTTTACAGTCCCACAAAGCACAAGTATTATTTATTAATTAAATTAGATATAGCAGCCTAGTATGTACTAGGTAGGCAGTAGCACTGCCAGTGGCAACAGTGGACTGAGTAACTAAATAATACTGGCAGATTCAGTGCAGGCAGCACCAGTGGACTATATATATATATATATATATATATATATATATATATATATATATATATATATATATATATATATATATATATATATATATATATATATATATATATATATATAATTAATTATGAATATATAATATAATATTACAGGCACAGCACTAGAGGTAGGCCCCAGCACAGAGGAGACAGTAGTACTACAGGTACACAGTTAGACTGTTCTCCTAAGCAGAGAGGAGAACAGAGTACACAGCAGCACTGAGGGAGACAGCCCCAGCGAATAAAATAATTACCGCACAGAGAAGACCAGTAGTACTACAAGTACACAGTTAGACTACACAGCAGCACTGAGACAGCCCCAGCGATTTAAAAAAATATTGCGGTCAAGTTTAAGCCCCAGCAGCAGCACCAACACACCCTCTCCCAACCCACTACTAGACTGGAGTGAAGATGGCGGGCGTAGCAGCCGCTTTTAAAGCCTCGCGAAATCCGGAGCCGGGAGATGAGGTTCTGACCACGCGGACGGACCAGAGTCACGCGGGAATCTCCGAGCGCTGCTCGGAACCGGGCTTGGAATGATGACGTCCGTGGGGGCTCGGATCCCTGGAATCCGAGTCTGCACATCTCTAGTAAAAAGTACTGGCTCCCACCCCCCCCCCCCCCCCTCTCAATGCCACTACACTGACCTACAGCTGGTCACACCAGAGGCGGATTTAAACCTCACGGTGTCCAAGGCAAGACACCGGTTTGAGGCCCTCCTCAAACAATCCATAGCACTTTAATCTTGCTGCTGACTACAAGCGCCAAAGATGAAGTACCTTGGCACATGCAGGGTTTACCTATAAAGGCTCAGCTGCATGAACATCGGCATTGAGTACAAATCTTAATCCGGCTCTAGGTCTTATGGAAGTAGCTGTCTACCTTTGTCAAATGTAAAGTAAACTGGTTTCCCACATACAGTGGATGACACCATTTTCTGTGTCCAAACATTTTTTATATCCTATCAAAGAACATGAAAGGGACTTTGGGAGTGTGCGCTGGTCCATGTGATGTCATGACATCAGGCAGTAGTCATGCAATGCTCCTCTGGGAGTATTTTGAATGGCCAGGATATCTTTATGGGGCCCCTTGGGATGTGCTGGGCCCTAGGCAGGTGCAGTGGTTATTTGTGGTAAATCTGCCTTTGGGCCACACCCATTTGCATGGTATATTTACAAAGGACGTAGGCCCTTCCCTGTCCGTCCAGGCAGAAAGAGAATACACCCTTTGCTAAATTGTGAGAGAATTGTGTATGAATCGCTAATTGCTAGTCTATCGCAAATCCATATGCAATTCCCCAACCCTCAAGAGGTTTTTGCTGTCTGTGCAAATGTGAGTAACTGTGACGCTTAGAAACCTAGAATTTGACGGCAGATAAGAACCACTTGGCCCATTGTGCAGACTAGCCCCTTTTTTAAACATGTTACCTCAAACCATATTTGATCCTTATTTTTTTATAAGGATATCAATATGCCTATCCCAAGCATGTTAATGCTACTGTATTTGCCTCTACCACCTCTGATGGGAGGCTATTCCACTTATATACTACTCATTCTGAAGTAATTGTTCCTCAAATTTTCCCCCTTCCATAAATCTAGGACTGTAACAGGGCGGAAGTGGTCATTGCTGACATCACAGCCCTTCCTCTTATATACCTGGGCACGGCTGCATTTTTCAGAAACACCTGGAATATGGCAGGTTTCCACCCCCGATCTCTGGCTTCCTGTCAGTCACAGGACCAGATGCACTAAGCTTCAAAAGTGATAAAATGGAGAGTGATAAACAGCCAGCCAATCAGCTCCTACCTGACATGTCACAGACTGTGTTTGAAAAATGGCAGGCAGGTGCTGATTGGTTGGCTGTTTATCACTCTCCATTTTATCACTTTTGAAGCTTAGTGCATCTGGCCCAGAGTCTGGACAGTTTGTGTTTATGATCCATGTGCATTTTCTGACGCTAATCACCCTTGCACATACATTATGCGACATAGGATTAACATCTTCTATCTGATTTCCCCCCCCCCCCCCCACACCAGCCAAAAATAATAATATAACCGTAAAATACCATTAATAAAATTATATAACAGAAACACTCAAGACTCAGTGATTGCCATTCATTGGTTATTTATTTGTTTATTTATTAGAATGAAATCAATTAGGAAATGTATGGTGCCCATAACCTTCCATCTGAGGGGTGTCCCATGTATATAACATATAATCACACAATCATAAATAACCATAATATAAATAAAGACTCGGAGACCTGTATTTGGCAGAATAAAAGGTGGAATTTATTTGAAACACATAAAAAAATATTCAAATCTGTTTAAAATAAGTTTGGTGGCAAAGGGGTCTATTGGGGGGGAAGCAGTGAGAAGAGTGGAGGGAGGGAGGAGCCAGTACAGATGTTACCCATAGCAACCAATCGTTGTTCTCCCCTCTTTCCACTGCTTTGTGGATAGCTCCCAAAGCGTTAAAATTTAGTAAAATGGATGATCTGCCAAAAAAAAAAAATGTTTAATTGAATGCAAATTAGCTGAATAATGACAAGCTTCAGGGCCAATCAGAAGCAACATAAAGACACATGAGGGAAAAGGGGGTTGGGGAGACCAAGGATAACACAAGTAGAACTCGGCAAGAGTTGAAACCAAAATCCTGCTGAGGGACTGAAGAATTTGAATTGTTGCCAATTAGCCAAATTTCAATGAGCCAAATTAAGTCCGTCAGTTCAGGTAAAATCCCTTAAGACTTCTGCTGACAACAGCAGCAAGTAGCTAATCCCAGAGTAGGGTAGACAGGGGGAGACAAGACAACAAGGACATGACCAGTTAGTACTTACGTCCTTGGATTGCACCCCTGGATGTTTGGAGGCAATGATGTTCTTTATTTCCTCTAAAGATGAGGCTGGTGAAATCTGCTCAGGTCAAAACATCGGGCGCGGCACAGGGGGCAGATGCTGTTGATGTCTAGCCACTGTGTCAGGCATAAGACGTGGAAAACATGCCTGCAGGATGTGACCGCCACTTCCTCACCAATCCGAAACTGGGAGATGCAGATGGTGCAGGACTCTACAGCGCCTCCTTCTGTAAAGGTGTATCTCCTGTAGGATGGAAGGCAGGCAAGGATGACTGCTGGTCTCCGTGCTACCAAGGATGGTACTGCCGCTGCTGGTGGTCCTGAGAACGGTGGCGCTGCTGGGTGGTCTGCTGCAGATGGTACGCCTGAAGATGGTCTGCGGTGTCCAGATCGTAGCCAAGAGGTGTTCGGATATGGCCCAGTTCCAAATAACTGGGCCAGTTCCCTCCGGCTCATTGTTGATGGTAAATTGCACCAAAGGTGCACAAAAAAAAAAAAGAAAAAACACAGATGTTAATGTGCGCTGATCTCTCTGATCACTGATAATACCTGGATAAACTTGCTGTAAAAGCTGGCTCTCTCTAGGGGGTATTTTTTTTTCTTGCGCTCACCTCTGCTCCTGCTCAAATGCCAGTGAGAGGCCAGCACACTGAGGTTTTACACCTGGCCCATGTGGCATGCGGGCGGCAGTTGGAAATGGCAGTTGGTCTCTGTCCCATGCCTCGCATCATCTTCCCACTGATATTACACAGTAAAACATTTGGGAAATCGGTGAAAAGTGACAGATTAGTGCTCAGGAGTCACCACACCAAGGGCAGGGTGGTTTTTGGGCATGTGGACCCAGGTTTTTTAATCTGTCATTGCATCTGCCATCTCTTCACTGTTGTAACAGCTACCATTCCTGAGGAGCAAAAATATCTATCTATACTGTATTTCTACACATAGCCTATCTATCCTGCAACTGGCCATCGATAGTGCTAAACTATGCAATGGATGACCATTGATATTTTTACATATCGAAGGTCATCCATTGTGTTTGATTGATTGGCCAGTGGGGGCGGGGCTTCGCGGGTGTCGGAGCTATGCTCCGTGTCCCGGCGCTTTGAAAAAAAAACAGCTATCACATCGAGATGGCCATCCCTAATAAGTGTGTGTGTGTGTGTGTGTGTTGCTTCAGGTGGCACTCCTGGATGTCCAAACCATGATTTTCGTATATAAACTCCGGTGCCCTCCTAGGAGATGGTCACTGCTTACCACTCAATACAATGCTGCCCCACACACCGCCTGTTGTCTAGTTTTTTGCATCCAAGTGTCGACGCCAGATATCTATCTATCTATCTATCTATGTATCATCTATCATCTATCTATCCTCTTTGCGGCCAGAGCTTGCGCTATGGAACTTACGTATCTTAACCCGCACCACCCTGGGTCCACACCACCATCTATTAAGGGCCCCATACATCAGCAATTAATTGTGACAATTTTCAGATATGGAGATGATTGCCACAATTAATTTTAGATGTGTGGGCTCCCCCTTTTGGCAATCCTAATCAAAATCTCCAATAGATTGCTTAATCAGGTTTTTAAACATGTTTAATAATCTGGTATTATCTGCAGATCTTATGTGTGGGCATTCCCAATTCGTCTTCATCTATTTACATTATGAACAGCTGAAATGACAATCGATCGGGCAATTTCCAGATATGAAGATGCAATCTTTAGATGGAAAAATCTGCCGATCACTGAAATAAATCTGTAATGTGTGGGCAAAGTCAGATTGTAAAATCCATTTATCTGGCCAAAAAATCCCTATATCTGGAAATCCATAAATTGTGATTGCTGATGTATGGGGCCCATTACTTTTAGTAAAGTTGTGGCGAGCCCGCAAGGGGACGATGATGCTATTCTGAAAACGGCTAATGTAACTGGCATAAGCTGTGGCTGCGAAGATGAGGAAGTCCAACAATTCTGTCCTTAAGAATCTTCTGTCTTTCGAGAATGTGGTGAATGACAATGTTTGACGACAATAGTGGTGGTGGTGGGCTCTGATTTCTGTTCAATATATGGCTGTCTATGAGGTTTATGTCTGTGTGCTATGTATGATAGACAATGATATCTGTGTATAATCTTTAGGTGCAGTAGGTATTCTGACGTGAAATATATTAGCAATGCAACCTTAGCTTTTTTATTTTATTTTGTTACTAACACATTTGTATAGGTGCCATCATTGTAATGTTAATGGTGTTTTACTTATACCATATTTCTACAGTTAATGCACTGAGATCTCTATGAGCAACAAATGTATCAAGCAGCTGCATGAATCATTTGCTTATTTCTTTTGTCATACAGTAGCCGACATTTTCACCCTGCCAGATGTACTAAGCTTGATAACGTGCAGAGTGAGAATGTAACGGCCAATCAGTTTCTAAATGCCATGATACAGACTGTGTTTGAAAAATGAAAGCTAGGAGCTGGTTGGTTGGAGGTTTATACCTCTCCACTTTATCACTTTTCAGAGCTTAGTACATTTTTTTTAATGAAGGAGGTGTTCATAAATGATTATGCAAATGCCGGGGGGGGTGCCTTAAATCAGGGATGGGGAACTTTGGCACTCCATCTGTTGCTGAACTACACATCCCAGCATGCAATGCTACATGTTTTGCTATTGGCCATGTTAACTTAAGCAAAAGCATTCTGGGAAGTGTAGTTCAACAGCTGGAGGGCCGAAGGTTCCCCATCCCTGCCTTAAATTGTGACAATAGTTGGTATACTGTATAATATGATCAATATAGCTGCCACCACATCATGCAGTGTTCCAGCTTCTTCTACCACATTTACTGTATGTGTGGATCTGAGCCCTCAAACATCAGACTGGATCAGAGAGCAGCTGCCAGGAGGAAGAGATTGTGAACTTATGCTGCTTTCCCACTGCAGACCCGTTTTAGTTTACAGGTAATCTTAAATGGTATTTAGCATTCCCACTGCAGCAGATTACAGTTTCAAATGCCATTTAAGTACCATTCCCATTGCAGGTAAAACGTTTTAGCTCTTCAAAACGTTTAGTGCCTGTGACAATGGGTCAGGCCTGTCTTTCCTTATAGATAGATAGATAGATAGATAGATAGATAGATAGATAGATAGATAGATAGATACAGGAACTCAACACTCTCCATAATGAACTAACTCACCTTAGTATACAATTAATCAAATAAATAATGGGGTTTTAGTTCATGAATTGATCAATGCATTTAAGCTTGCAGCCCATCGCCAAGGGACCCCATTTCACTGCAAGTCCTACACTAGTGTAGGACTTGCAGTGAAATAGGGTCCCTTGGCGATGGGCTGCAAGCTTAAATGCATTGATCAATTCATGAACTAAAACCCCATTATTTATTTGATTAATTGTATACTAAGGTGAGTTAGTTCATTATGGAGAGTGAGTTCCTGTATCTGTATTTATTAGAGCATGTGGTCACAGGCCACTTTCACCCCAACCTGGGAATGGCGAGTGCTGTTTGCACCCCATTCGCAGGGATGGCGAGTGTTGTGGTACTCTGTGTGTGTGTGTGTGTGTGTGTGTGTGTGTGTGTGTGTATATATAGATAGATAGATATCAACAAGGATAGACAGGCAGCTTGGAGGGGGTAGAGGGGGGAAGCTGTCCCCATGTGCTGCGGGAGGAGGGGGGTCCCTGCTGCTGCTAAGGGGAGAGGGGGTACCTGTCAGCCTGACACGGCGCTGCCGCTGCTGTATCTCCCCCCCCGGCGGCCGGTCCTTGCGGCGTATGTACAGTCAGTGTCGGCGGTCCCTCTGGCGCAGGGGAAATAAGTACTATTTCCCCTGCGCCAGAGGGACCGCCGACACTGACTGTACATCCGCCGCAAGAACCGGCCGCCGGGGGGGAGATACAGCAGCGGCCGCCGGGGGGGAGATACAGCAGCGCCGTGTCAGGCTGACAGGTACCCCCTCTCCCCTCAGCAGCAGCAGGGACCCCCCTCCTCCCGCAGCACCTGGGCACATCTTGCCCAGCGCTGCACGCTGTGGACCCGCTGCGGGTGCCTGCACCCGCAGCGGGACCATGTACACCGCCATTTACACAGGACCCGTGTAAAAGGGGTATAACAGGACGGGGGCGAGGGGGAGGGGGGGGCAGCGGGGCGTACCGTCGGGCTGAAAGTGGTTAATCTTTCAGCCCGGCAGCGTACACACACGGAGATGATTGCTGAAAAAAATCAGCAATCATTTCTACCGTTTAAAGATGCATTCCCATTGCATCTTAAACGGTAGATTACCGTGCAAAACCCTGCTCTGAAAACGGGTTGAAATACCGTTTAACTTTAAACGGTATTTCAACTCTGGCGCTTTCCCACTGCAGCCTTAAACGGTATTTTGCCCTCAAAAATCGGCAAAATACCGTTTTAAGGCTGCAGTGGGAAAGGGGCATGTGAAAGCACTGGTTCTATTATGTTTGTGTATTTATTTATTATTATGTTTAACCTTTTCCTGACTACTTATTGTATTTAAATGTTTGAAAGAGCTTATACTATAGACCACGGGTGTCAAACACAAGGCCCACGGGCCAAATCCGGCCCGCCAGACCTCATCATGTGGCCCACGCAGCCGCCGCCACCCACCCCCGCCTTGCGCCGATTACATTACTGCGGGAAGCCATCACAGTGTGAGTGTCACATCACATTCAGTGACACTCACATGACGACTCGAGACTGAGAGACATACCTAACAACGTGAGGAAGCCGGGTGACAGTCATTCCGCCGCGGCGCTCGCTGGGAGGAGGAGGGAGGCAGGACCGTGGATACAGACTTGTTAGTGTCACTGTGTTGTGCTGGCTCCTCCAGCGGGCAGCGGCTACGGCGCTGCCATGTGTGACACACGCCCACCTGACAGCAGTGCCAGTGACACCGTGACGTGCATGCTGCTGCAGCTGCCTGTCGGACTTGGACACCGGCCCGGTGGTGAGCTGCCTCCTGCCTGTGGTGCCGTGCTGCGCAGCAGTGGCATCAGTTGGTTCAGTATATTTACTGTAAGTTCAGCAGTGGGGTGGGCACAGTTGTGTTGTCTCTAAGAAGGAATTTGTCAGAGTGAACTAGAATAAGGCCCTAAGACAGGTGCTTCACCACAGATGATAGTAATCATAAATTAAGAGGAAAGCCCAGGAATAGAGCATTCTGCCCCTAGACTAGAGGAAAGGGTCATGTTGGTAGGTATGCTTTAACATCCACATTAGCATGTAATATTTCTTTAGCATTAATGTAAAATAAATGGTAAATTTTAAATATAAAATCAAATCAAAGCTATTTGCTAGCTGTTTGCTAGCTTTTTAGAGAAACGTTACCCTCAGTCCAAAGTCCACAATCATAACGTAGCAGTATAAACAGTGTATGGGGCAGATGTATTAAGCCTGGAGAAGGGGATAAAGCATACCTCCCAACATGCCCCTCTCCAGGAGAAAGAGAATGCTCTATTCGTGGACTTTCCTCTTGATGATTGCCATCATCTGTTGTGGAACACCTTTCTTATCCATTATTAACCTGTTGAAAACAGGTGATGGCAATCATAAAATAAGAGGGAAGTCCAGAAACAGAGCATTCTATCCCTCCTGGAATGGGTCATGTTGGGAGGTATGGATTAAGAAGTGATAAAGCAGTGAAAAGTGCAAGGTGATAATGCACTGGTCAATAATTATGGATTTAACAGGAGCTGACTGTCTGGTACCTTATCACCCTGCACTTTTCACTGCTTTATCACTTCTTTATCCCTTCTTCACACTTAGTACATCTGCTCCTATGTACAGTAGCAAGTGTCCCTGTTAGAGTGAAGTGGTCGAGCACACCAAAAAAGAATACACAGATGGCATTTACTGTCCATTCCTCCAACTAGAGTACATACCTAAAAGATATCTGTCGAATCTATCTGTTGGGAACAAATATTTGTAAGGTATGAGAGCAAAGAACAATCATCAATCAACTATTTGCTCCCAAACATTGGAAAACAGACAAAAACAATTGTTTCCAGAAATTTGTTATATCAATACAGAAGATGTAATGAATGATGAATGACCACTGTCTGTTTTCCAGTGTTTGGGAGGAAAAGGTTGATTGTTATATGCCCTCATACATTACCAGATTTAATTCCCACCAGACAGATTGGACAGATATCTTTTAGGTGTGTAACCTATTTAGCCCTCAGCACCAAGCCAGTTGCTAAGACACACCAGGTAATTTACATTTTCAGATGATAAACAAACAAACTCTCTTCTTCTGCACAATATGACCAGCAAGAGAAAACAACCTTTCACAGGGTACTGATGTTGCAGGTGTGGCCAAGTACTTCTGTGCAATAGAGGCCAGCCTGCTGTGTGAGCCTACATGTTTGGACCACCACTCTAACGGACAGGACTCTGTACTGATGGTGGGCTCCCTCTGGTATGGCATCCACCCCTCTGTTATGGGGCTGCAGTAGCATCCTCCCCTGATGTACCCCTCTGGTATGGCATCCACCCCTCTGTTATGGGGCTGCAGTAACATCCTCCCCTGATGTACCCCTCTGGTATGGCATCCACCCCTCTGTTATGGGGCTGCAGTAGCATCCTCCCCTCATGTACCCCTCTGGTATGGCATCCTCCCCTCATGTTACCCCTCTGGTATGGGCCTGCAGTGACATCCTCCCCTCATGTAGACTACACAGCGTTCTTGCTCACATTCATAATGACCCCCTTTATACTAGTCATGTAATTACAGCCTTCTCTTGAGGCAAACTCACGGTGGTATGATGATGTAGCCCTTTTGGATATTCAGTGTCTTTCCTTATGCACCTGGGGATCTTCTCCCTCCTCCTATCTGGCAGCCCCTCTGCTGTTACATGCACGGGGACCTCTGCAGTGTTATCCTGGCGTCTTCCAAGTGCAGCAGCAGCACATGCACGTGGACCTCTGCACCGGTATCCTGGCGTCTTCCAAGTGCGGCAGCACATGCAAGGGGATGTCGGCAGTGGTATCCTGGCATCTTCTAAATGCTGCAGCACACTCGCGGGGACCACGGCAGACACGTCCTGGCATCCTCCAAGTGCCGATGCGCGCGGACCTCGGCTGCTGTGTCTTGGCGCGAAAATCTGGCGTCCTCCCAGTGCCGATGCGCATGCGCGCGGACCTCGGCTGCTGTGTCGGCGCGAAAATGCGCTGTTCTTCCGGGTCTGAGATCAGCCCGATCACGTGACGTACGAGTTAACGCGTTAATGAAATTATCGGCGTTAACATATTTTTGCGTTAACGCGATATTAACGCGTTAATCTGCCCACCACTAATATATATATATATATATATATATATATATATATATATATATATTTCTCTATCAGACGTGCTTACAGGCGGTATTTGATGCCCTACCATCCACTAGGAAGGACAATAAAATATTGTGAGGGAACGCAGTACGCTTTGACGGTGTACATGTCAACAAATGTGTAACCTCTGCATGATATGGGTTAGGTAAAAATCAGGATGATTGCTAGACTCCCCAGGGAGACATGGAGATTGCTACTATTTCAGGGAGTCTCCTGCTGGAGGGTAGGCAACTATGCCCATATGGGCAGAAGCGATGGTAACAATATATTTTGTGTCCCATTCTATGCATTTAGTACCCGTCCTATTCTGCAGTGCGTTCTTTAGAGCATATAACCGGGGATCAAACTGAGTAGCTCAGTGAGGCTGGTAAAGGGTTAAGCTCTAATCGTGGTTTTTTTTTTTTTCTTGCTGTGGAACCCACTGCACTAAGTTATTTGGGAGAATGATCTGTGGACTCCATATTCTCACAATATCTATAAATTTTATATGGCATCTGACAGGAGGGTGCAAGAAAGATGATAGATGTGGGGGAACTGGAGAGATGCAGAAAGATGGTACAGAAGACACAAGGGGGGGGGGATGATGCTGGTGAGACACAAGAACTTAAATGAGAGATTCTGCAATATAAAGGGAATGAGGGCTCTGCAGCTGGCATTGTCCTATGGAGGCGGATTGAGGAATGTGATGATTATAAGACTGTCCTGCTGAAGTCTGAGGTGTGTTTTTTACATTCCGAAGAAGTACAGGTTAATACAATGGAAGCTAAATGGGGCAATCTGTAGTAGAAAAGAAATGTTTTAATGCTCACATAAAAAGCAAATGTTGGCGTTTCGGTCCATAACAGACCTTTCTGAAAACAAACATTGCGGTATCTACGCAATAAACAGGTATTGTTCAGCAGCATATTTATTGCACTTATATGCTGATCTAGCATTGGGTACCCTGAAACATCTGCACGTGCACCACTGAGTTTGTATTTTGTCTTAAACAGTTATTGGCAGTGGTGGTGACAGCAGCTCTTCTCAACCCAGCACATGCTGCAGAGTGGCCGGGCAGGTGTTTAAACGACTTCACATTTTTTATTTTTATTATATTTTGAAGCTGGCCATACACTAGTACGATTTTTGGCCAATTTTGACCTGATTCTCACGGATCTGGCTAAGAAATCAAATGAAAAGGGGCCAAATCGCATGTGTTTGACATCTGAGTTGATGCATATTGGATAGAATCCGGAGATAGGATCTGCTGCACATAAGATAAAGCACAATTGCAGGCATCCGTGCACATCGTGGTTGTGTTATATCACATCCAATTTCCCTTGAACTACACCAGCAGCTTAGGAGTCCTACAAATTGCACAGTACCAAATTGGATGGAAGGACTACCGGGAAGCTGCCGGGAAATTCAGCTAAAATTGGATGTAACTTGTGCCCAGACAACTCTTTGGCTTATCGCATTAATTAACAAAGTTTTTTTTAAAGTTGCAATTTGTGTCCCATCAAGAACATGGTTTTAGGAAATCATCCCTGTGGTGACTTTTTCCAACCGGGAACCTAAAGCGGATTGCAAAAGGTTAATCAAAATAGTGGCTTTCACATTAGGTCTGTATTTGTTTATAGCAAATGCTGTCCCAGTATTTACCTCTCGCGAATTTGAAATTCCATTGAATTAATCTCTCCTCTCTTCAGATGGGCCCTATGGTTCTTCAAAAATGTGAAAAGTCAACCATGGCAGTGTAACCTGCGCCTTGTTACAACGTTCAACACTGTGGAAGACTTCTGGGCGTGAGTATAGCAGACTTGCCTACATACTGTTGATCCTGCTGCTTCAGTGAAATAAATTGTATAAAGTTTTTAGTTTTCAATATAACCCTGGTAGAAGCAGTGTAATGGTGTGTACACCCTGGCCGATATATCGGCCGTTTAATTTAACAGCTGATATATCAGTACACACTGGCCGATGGTGCACTGATATAAGTGATCGATCTGTGAACAGCCAACATATCTCTATCTATCCTCTGTGTGTACAGGCGATCCTCTGACCGCCATATAGCCACGACAGGAGCCAACTGTGATCGACAGCTCAGTAGGCAGGCCCATTTGTGATGTCGGTCCCGACTGATCGGGCTGCATGTATGGAGAACATGTTGCCCGATCCATCTGTAGAAATATCTGCAGATATATCTATTAGTGTGTACCCAGCTTAAGTCTTCGGCACCACCATCTTGGCAATAGCATACTCTGCACTTTGCACTTCCTTATAATGTATCGCAGGTGTAGGCTACCTTTTGGGGCTAGTGTTCGAGAACTGCAGAATAGTTTCCCCTCCCTCCCTAGAGATTCTGCTTTCACTCCCATTCCCTTTACTCACAGATTAGACCTATTTGAAGTCTCCAAGCCAAAAATTCCTTGTGTGGTCTTCATAACCGGTGCAGCCTTGGCTTCCGGTATGTGAATCCTGACCCATTTAGTGGGGAATTCAATTCAAGGTGAAAGATTTGCTGTGGATTTTGGCAATTACTTCAAAAGTAAGCCCTAAGCCCCGTACACACAGGGGAGATGTATTGCTTAGCAATATATTGCTCAGTTTCTCCTTTTCATCAGTGACCAGAGATGGTCGCTGATGAAAGGGAACCTCTGCCGGCGGTGCCGCAAAGGTAATCAGCACTGAAGGTAATAGAACACTGAAAAAGCCACATCCACATGAGGGGATCTTAACTCCAGGATATCCTCCAGGTGGTAGCTGGGTAGTGCTTACCGGGTAAGACCAAACCACTCTGTGGCACCTGTCACCGACCCACTTCTGCTCTGGCCAAACATTTATTAAGCGGACAGCCATTGGTAGAGTAACTGAACTGCCGGCACATTCAATCATGACTCTTGAATGGCTGCTGGTCGATTGGGTGACTAACCATGTCGCTGCCACCAGGTCATTCCCCCGCCCTCTTTGTACCAGGTTAAACCAGCTTTGAACTGCCTAGAATAAGGGGGTGCGGCACATGCATGCCTGTTATATTATGCTACTAATGTACAATATGTCAATGCCCTATTTGCAAATATAACTTGGTCTACAGATCAAAAATACTGTTCATTAACCCTTTGAGTGCCAACATTGCTGATTGGTGCAATATTTAAGTAAACTTCAATCAATTGACTCAGCTGTATATGTAATTCTTTATACTAAAAGGACAGCTGCTGTGAGCAATGCTGGCATTTTTTGTAGATCTTTTGAGGATTGCTTACAGCAACGTTGGCCTCAATGGGTTAAATGTAGATGTTGAAGGCTACAATAATGCCACACCAAACTTATCTGATTTCTATCTCAGGCTCTATACACACATCCAACCTGCAAGCAAACTGTCCTCTGGCAGCGACTACTCAATCTTTAAGGTGAGATGGCTGTCTTACTGCAGTGGTGACTAAACCGAATTCTTCATTGGCCTCATGAGTTCAATTTTCTACTCTACTCTACTAGTGTGTATGTTATATGTTATTGTTGTGCTTCGGTTTCCTCCTACGAAGCTGACTGTATGGTTACTGACTAAAAATGAGTTGGTAATTTTAGACCTTTAAGATAAAGTGGCACAGGGGTGTGG
Organism: Crinia signifera; assembly: GCF_055691185.1. Lineage (NCBI taxonomy): Eukaryota > Metazoa > Chordata > Amphibia > Anura > Myobatrachidae > Crinia > Crinia signifera. The sequence goes on along the minus strand of NC_139220.1, from coordinate 106,099,295 downwards.
TATAACACCCCGACAGTTGCAATTCCGACATTCATTGCCCTGACATCGGAATCCCAACTGCTAAAAGCCCAACATGTGGGCAGCAGGTATTCTCCCTTGTGGGGGTCCAGGACCCCCATAGAGGGAGAATGAAATAGGTGGTGAGCCACTGTGCCTGCAGCATGGCTAGCCCACAAGGGGCTTTATTGCACCCCCCCCCCCCCCCCCCCCCCCCCCGTTGTTTGTGTCCGGGCAGTTGGAATCCCAACTGTCGGGTTGTTATACCACACCCGGCACAGGTACCTGCGCAAATGTAGTATTAACAGTTTCTTATATAGCGTACACATAATCAAACCCATGACCTCAGTGCTGTGAGGCAGTAATGCTAACATTACACCATCTGCGCCACAATGCCAGCCCCGGGGGATTGGAGGATTGGTCCTCTGATCTGACGTGCTGCACGTCAGATCAGTTGGGCTTGGGAGCTTCAAAGTCTTTAGATGGCTCATACAACCATGGTCATGTGACACTCCCTCCCTGACTAGCAGAGAAGGGAAGTACAGCTTCCGGGTGGCCAATGGCAGTGAAGACACTGGGAGACGCAGAAGTTTCCAGCGGCAGATGGGTGGCGGCTGAAAAGAGTGATTTGACGTCCTTTTGCACATTTCTGTCACTTCTCTGAAAACCGTTTTTAGAGAATTGCTTCATTAGGGCTATTTAATAATGGCATAACACAGCAGATGTAAGCAAATTTGTAGTTGCTGGCAACCTGTATTAAATTATTAATTTTTTTTAATGGATTTTTGTTACTCCTATCTTTTTGATCCTAGTAGGCCAACCTCCTATTTATATGAAGCTTCAATCATACAATCATGCAGCAGAAGGATTGTATGACAGATTGTGAGTACATACACTCTATGTACCATAGCTGTGGATGTAAAAGCATTTAGGTTAGGTCTAGGTGGTCATACATCAGAAAGACCTGCTTACAATCATGATTGTGCCCAACTTTCCCTTCAACTCTCCGGCATTCCTTGGTGGTTTTTGAACTTGCAATCAATCATACAATCCAGTGGCTGCATGATTGAAGCAGCATTTAAATATGGGGCCTACTATGCTCAAAAGGATAGGAGTACCTTTTTTTTTTTTTATTTCTTTTTTTTTTTAATTTACAGGTGGTGGGCGCTTAGCCAAGTTCTGGGCGCTAAAGCATAGCCCGGAAAATTCTTGGAATTACCACTGAAGGGGTTAAATAGCCCTAATGCAGCAATCCTCAAACTGCCGCTTGGAAACTTCTGCGGCTCCCAGCGTCTTTACTGCCATGGGCCACCCGGAAGCTGCATCTCTCCTGTCTTGTACTCAGGGAGGGAGTGTCACATGACCCTGGTTGCATGAGCCTTCAAATGACAGATTGCAAATGACAGTGTATGCAATCTGCTCCCAATTCCAACTGATTGGAAGTGCAGAATGTCTGATCAATCATCCAACCCCCCCCCCCCCCCCCCCCCCGGGGACGGCATTACACAACTGTGTAATATGCGATTTGGGCACGATTTCACCCGATTCTGATGAAAAGTAGACATCCCGTCCAAGTGCCTTGCTCCCAGTATTCTACTACCAGGATCCCTGCTTGGGATGTGTGTGTGTGTGTATATGTGTGTAAAATATGTCTGTTGCAAAAGCTTTTCCTTCTCATTTTGATTGGTTCTCATGAGATGTGACTGTTTCCATAGGATTTATTTTTATCCCAGCAAGGACACGGCTGTACAAATATAATACATTGTAGCTTATTCTCCCCGTAGTGTGTAAACTTTTTTTTTTTTTTTTTTTGTATATTCTAGATGAATAACTTCATTATGGTAAAGAAAAAAAAAAACTTATTTTTTAATTTATGATTATGTGCAGTTTTCTCCTACTGAGATCGGCCACTTGCTCCTTTTCATATAAAAAACAATTGTGTATTTGTGTGTGTGTGCAGGATGGCATAGAGCCCATGTGGGAAGACAGTCGGAACAAGAGGGGAGGAAGGTGGCTGATTACGCTATCCAAGCAGCAGAGGCACAGTGACTTGGACTCCCTTTGGCTGGACACTGTAAGTGCACAGCTGTCTTTCAATTTATCTTGGAAAGCATAACAATTTCCAGAACAGAAAGAATTGCTCTCCTCCCTTGAGTCAATAATGTAATGATCATTTTGGCTTCCAATGTGAAGTCATGGGCAGGTTGCGGTCATGACCTGGGTGGGGTTAGATTCCTTTGTGCGCACACTGCAGTGTATTTGGATAGGAAGTTCTGAGTAGGCAGTGCGGAAAATAGCTTTAAATGAATGTAATTAAAACAGATGCCTGTTCTTTGTGTTGCATGTTGGGTCCATCCACAGATGCTACTCATAACTAAGAGACCTGCTATTAAAGAATTACTTTGTGAATAGGTTTGAAGTTTTGGGTACTTGTGTAGTTTCACGGTGGCAGGCTACGCTATGTTTTCACCGTAGGCCAGTGGTTCCCAAACTGTGCGCCTAGGCTCCCTGGGTTGCCTTGGAGCACTGCAGGGGTGCCTCCGATTGGTGGTCCAGAATCAATTCAAGTTATTTATGGCCAATGAAATAGGCAAAATCAGTGCTTGTGGCTTCCAATTAAGAATGTGGGTAAACAGAAGTGAATCATGTTTATCACCACATAAGTGGACCTAAGGAAAACATTTAAATCACAACTTTTTTAAAAATATTTTTCCTGAAATGAGTAAACAACTTTTGGCCTAGGGGTGCCGTGAAAAATATTCTGATACTTTAGGGTGCCGTGATTCAAAAAGTTTGGGAACCACTGGCGTACGTAGTCAGTGTAGTGACTCCGCGAGCCCTGCGTAGTGTCCCCATCAGGAAGTTAGTCCCTGGGAGCTGCAGCCCTGTCCCTGGCAAGCCTAGTGAGCACCTCACACAGCGCCAGTAACCGCAAGATCCCCTGCACTGGCGGATTCCAGTGGAGAGGGGATCATGCAGGCGCCGGTGGTGAGGCACTATCTGTCTGAGATGCAGGAGCGTCTCAATAATTATTGGGGCAGGGTATGGTAGCGCGTGCGTCTCGTACACAAAGGGGGGGGGGTGCAGTGTGCAAGTGCGTCTCATGCACAATAAAGGACTCATTTGCCAGTTCTCCATTTTACATACTGGCAAAAGCCTCAATTTCAAACCCTCACTATCCACGGCAGCCCGAAGCGTGGCGCGCTCCGCATCCTCCCTAGTTCATACCCCCACTATCCACGTGGATGTGGAGTTGATTATATAAAGTGTGGCAAGCCACTGAGCCCAAAGTGTGGTGAGAGAATGTGGATTACTTCATGTGTATTCCCCGGGGCTTGCTGCGCTCGCCACACTTTATAAAATCAACTCCATGCTGATGTGGATAGTGGGGGTAGGAACAGGTCGAGAGGACGCGTACCGCATCCCCTCGCGGGGCTCACCATGCTTCAGGCTGGCGTGGATAGTGTGCGTGTTTTGGGAACACATTCAAAATGGTCAATGGTTCCCACACAATGTGATAAGCGCTGACTGACTACGTTGAGTCAAAGTATGTTATTGGTTGCGATGCCGGACCTTCCCATCACTGCGGTGTAAGATTACTTTGGTGACCGCATCCAAGTAGACATGTCAGACAGTCCTTACCTGTACTGGCAGGAAAAAAGCAGTTTGTAAGCCCCTGTACAAAGTCAAACTGTCTCTTTTACCTGAGTTGTCCCCCCTCCAGTGTGTACTCTGAAAGAGTTTTTAGTGCAGCTGGTAACCTGGTCAGTGAGCAGTGTAGAAGGTTGCTTCCGAAAAATGTGGAGAAGATGATGATCATCAAAATGAATTGGATGAAGACCACATCTTGCCTCTATAGAGCCAGTTTGTACAGGGAGAGTTGACTTGCTTTTTCTTTTATGGGGCCCAAACAAATCCATTTCAGCCACAGTCGTGTGGCAGACCCTGTTGCTGAAATGATTGGTTTGTTAAAGTGTGCATGTCCCATATACGCAACATAAGGGTGGGTGGGAAGACCCAAAGACAAGTCTGCCGCTGCAGTGCCACTCCTAGATGAGCCACGTGTTTGTGCCGCACATTTGTGTGGCTTAGCATAGTTATCCAGCTACCTCGGTGCAACCTTTTTCCCTAAAAACAATATTGTGAGGTGTTCAGAATAGACTATAAATGAGTGTAAATGAATTATATTGAGGTTAATAATAGTGTAGGAGCAAAAAATTCGGCCATTTCAGCAGTTTTTTTGTGTTTTTTTGTGTTTTTTTTTTTTTTTTTTAAATCCGAACCCGAAACAAAAATAGTGGTGTTTTGGAACAGATCTAGATCCAAACCACTGCTCGAGATACAATGCGTTTCACAAAACACGAAAAGTGCCTGGTGCACATCCCTAATTTTTAGATTATAAATAAAAAAACATCTAAAACAATGGGAGGTTTTGACAAATTTAAAACCGATAACGGGGATTGTTGCACATTTCTACTTCAAACTGAAATGTAATTTTTCAGTGTAAAAATTTGCTTTCCGAATTGTCACCACCAACAACCTTCTATATCCTTGATGGCTAACCTTTAAACTCCAGCTGTTGAACTACACATCCCAGCATGCTCTGCTTTAGTTTTGCTATTTGCCCATGCTAAATCTGAAGCAGAGCATGCTGGGATGTGTAACCTTAACACTCCAGCTGTTGAACTAGCCATCAAGGTTCTATATGGTCCTGCTATCTCTGTTGCCTCCCTTTTGGGGCCCAGGATGGTTTTGCCACTTTCATGTTCTTTTCCCAGGTTCTATTTTGTAGGAATAGTGTGACCTTGCTGCAGCCACTGTGATCTGGCATTTCTAATTAGATCTCACATGTAATTGTGTGCACACAACCATGCCAGTTTCAGTTACACACGCTTGTATCCAATGTAAGGGGTTCAAATACTTAACGTACACCGTAACTTGTTCGTTTTTTTTTTTTTTTTTTTTTTTTTTTGCTCCCAACTCAGAATTTCCCTTAGATGTCTAGATGTGATCAAAAAACCATTTGCAGCTGTTGAAGTATTCAGCAGGACTTTGTTGTGTTAACTGGAGATGACATGGTTGAGGATATCTTTTCAGAATTGCCCATAAAATAGGTCTTTGTAAACTGGAGTGACCCAATGTGTATGAAGTCCATTTTAGATGCAATAATTATACCATTGCCCTAGTTTGGTTTGTAGTTCAATCTGTGAAATTTGTACCTCACTTGTTTCCCAAATTTGTTTTCGTCAAAACTACATCAAATGAGCGTTTGTATATTTCTCCTCTTCCAGTTACTATGTCTAATTGGGGAAGCCTTTGGTGAATACAGTGAAGAGGTCTGCGGTGCAGTAATTAACATTCGGGCAAAAGGAGATAAAATTGCAATCTGGACCAAAGAAACAGAGAACCGAGAAGCTGTCACTTATATTGGGTAATTCCAAAATTCTACCTCTTGTGACTTACATGGTCATGTAAAGTAGCGGAAGTTGTGGGCCATTCCAAAATTCTACCTCTTGTGACTTACATGGTCATGTAAAGTAGCGGAAGTTGTGGGCCAAAGTGCAAAAAATATAATTTGGACCTCCACCCCAAACAAAGTTCACAATATGCAACACTGCAGTTGGTGATGGGGAGAGGCAGGGGCAGCAGTGGGCCCCATAGTCCTCAGAACCCTTGGTGCACTGCACCAACGGAGGTTTTGCCTCTGGTTATCTAGCATCTATTAGCTGCATGTTAGAATCTGTTGTAAAAATCCTCCTGTGACTTTCTTGGTCAAACTGAAATGCCTGTTTTACACAGTTTACAGTTACAAGAATAAAAGTACAAATAAAGTTGGGGAACACCACCTAAAATGTTTCATGTTTAGGGACCCTTGTACTAATTATATGGGGTTTTGACCCAATAATTACTTATCGTTGCTAACCTCTACCACCAGTGTGTGTGTGTGTGTGTGTGTGTGTGTGTTAAAGGACACCTGTAGGAACAGGGACTCCGACAGTAACCTGTCCCGGCAATCAGTGGCGTAACTATATATTTTGCGCCCCCCCGCCAAATTTTTCCGCCCCCCCCCCCCATTCTCATACCTGCCGGTCACTGTCTCCCTCAGTCACCGCTGCGCTGCTGCCCGGCCGCATCTGCGTCACTGTCCCGTCACTCGCTCCCGGCGCCGGCTCCTGCTGATAATGAAAAGTGACTCTTAGAAAATGGCTGCCAAAACTGTCTGCAATACGGGGGCAGCCATTTTCTAAGTGTCACTTTTCATTATCAGCAGGAGCCGGCGCCGGGAGCGAGTGACGGGCAGTGACCGCAGATGCGGCCGGGCAGCAGCGCAGCATGTAACTATAGCCCCCCAGGCGCCCATAGTTACTCTGCGCCTCCCCGCCATGGCGGGGGCTGCGGTGGCTTAGTTACGCCAGTGCCGGCAATGTGTAATAGTAAAGTGATGAGATTAGCGAATTGCTGGGGCTGCCACTCTACTTGTGCGATCTGCTGACCTTGAAATTGGTAAGTGCGAGGGAGGCATCCTATAGGTTTCAAGTGCTGCCAATCAGATTTGTCTGGCTGAATCCATAGGTAACCACCCACACTTTATGGCACTGGGGTCGTGCTCAAGTGTCTGCTGTCCTATAGGGTACCAAGCACTCTAGTTAATAGGAGAATTAATTGGCTGGGTGAAGGGTTTAAAAGAAAATGCAACCTTTCCCATTCGCTGGCAAATTAATTCCCCTGCAGTTGTGGTTCCAAAATAACTTTCTTCATTCCATTGCCAAGAAATCCCCAATTATTATTAATTTTTTTTTTTTTACAAAAATAACTGATTTTATGAAACACTGTAGTGTTAAACTCTTTTGAATGGGCTTATTAGATTTTTAAAATGTGATGTTGGCATACTCTCCTTAGCTCAGTTAGGTATGCAATTTAACGTTATTAGCCTTTTTTTTTTTTTTTTTTTTTTTCAGGAAAAAAATGGCAGCTTTTTAAGGCGCATAACAGGGATGGGGAACCTCAGGCCCAGGGGCCGTTTGTGGCCCCCGTAGCTGGTCTGAGTGGCCCGCCTGGCAGCTTTGCTGTGAGTCAAGTACTGGGGAATTCTCGTGAGAGGTCGGTAGTTCTCGCAAGATCCCACTTAGTAAACAGCAGCCGGAGACTGGTAGTCCTATTCAGCGGCAGCCGCCAAGCGTGGGACGGCTGCAGCAGGAAAATTTGTAAGATAATTTTTTACATTTGGCCCCTAAAAGGATTTTTTTCCCCATACAAACGGCCCTTGGCACAAAAAAGGTTCCCCACCCCTGGCATATATTATCAGAACCAATGTACAGATCAGCCAATGACTTGCGGGGGATTGTTTATACCCATGGCAGCATTTATTATACAAAATGTTGTTCTAATCTGAAACTAAGTGCTTGATGTGGAATTATGAAGGGGAAGACTTAGGTGTAGGGCGTGTGGGTAAAGTTAGGATAAGGAACTTATAAGGGGGGGGGGGGTTAGGCAGCAGGGTGCTGGGTTAGGGACTATTGGCAAGGGTTGAGGGTAACTATACTATACATGACCCCTGCCTGGATTCCCTACTTTGGGATGTTGGCATCAGTATTCTGACCACCAGCCATCCATATTTAGACCACTCTGGGACCTTGCATAGGGGGTGGCCTAGGCTGGTTTGGAAACATGGTAGGAGGTGGACTACACCCCTGTAGACATGTCTATGGATCTGCCAGCCTGTTGCTTCTTACTATAAAATCAGTGGAGCACTGTCTATTTCCCCTGGCTTTGGGTAACTGGTCACACACTGCCTGTTTAGTCAGAAAAGAACATTCCTCTGAACATTGTAACCTGCTGTAAAAGAGAACGATCAGACCTATTTAGGGACTCCTAAACAGGTCAGTTGTTTTGTGTATACAGTGTTACACATCTTCACCTAATCCTTTTAGATATTGCGTGCAGTTCAATTAAAGCAAATACACTTTATACAGCTATGTTTTTTGTTTTTTTTTTCAATGACGCATCTGGTAACATACTTTTTCATGTAGGTTTGAAACTTGAATAACTATGAATATAATGATTAATGTACTGAGAGTATAGAACGTTGCCTACTGCAATGACTACAATACTGCATTTTATTCCCCGCACAGCAAAGTGTACAAGGAAAGACTGGGCCTGTCTTCCAAGGTTGTCATTGGTTATCAGGCTCATGCAGACACTGCTACGAAGAGCAGCTCCCTGACCAAGAACAAATTTGTGGTTTGAAAACGCCGCAGCTTATCTACTTGCACTTATTCTTTTTGTGGTGAATATGTGGAAAAGGGTATTGGATGTAAATAAAGTGTTGTACAGCTCATTACTGTGTTTTATTTATTTTTTTTCCTCTCTGCAGGCTATTGTGGGTGCACTTCTGCTCTGTTATGGTGCTGACATGCCACACTTGTGTACACATGGGAAGTAGACTATAGATGGGTACACAATTGACTGTGTACCTAGCACCAGAGCAGTAGTAGCACTAGACATTTGGTGCCTTGTGGGGGAGGGGCGTGACTTACCTGACCCCACAGATAGCCCATGCTATGATGCCCCTTACTAGGAGAGCTGACGCTTGTCCTATTGATCACATGTGTTCGTACATATGCAAAAGGGGTTCTCAAACTGTGTCTTCAGAACCCCACACCGTTCACATTTTCCAGGTCACTAGGAAGGTCCATAGGTGCATACATTTACCTATTGTGTGTTTTTGTTTCAATGGAACCAGGGACGTGCGGTGATGTTTGTGGTTGGTGAGGCACTGGCTCGGTGGTGCCAGCGCCGACAGGCTCTGTGGGGAGCATTGGGTCAAGGTTGCTTTTGCGCTGACAGGCAGGTGTGGCAGCTGCCCCCTGCATAAGCAGCAGAGACCAGAAAGAACAGCTCCTGTCTGTCAGCGCTGAAAGATGCAACCTGGACCCAGCGTTCGCCATCGCTGGCTCCACCAAGCCGCCATGGCGTCTGCCCATATACATTTTTCATTAAAAAAAAAAAATGCGGCCAAATGTAATGTGTTGTGACAGAGTTGTGTATCTGTATATTTGTGTAAAGTTGTGTGTTTGTGTAGTGACAGAGGTGTGTGTACTGTTTCTGTGTGATTGTGTAAAATAAGTGTAAAATTGTGTAAAATTTGAAATGAAGTATAATGTAAAAACACTTATTTTACACAAACGCACAGAAACAGTACACACCTCCACCTCTGTCACTTTACACAAACACACACCTCTGTCCTTTACACAAATACAGATACACCTCTGACACAACACAAACAAGTCTGTCACTTAACACAAACACCTGTGCCACTTAAAAAAAAAATAGCCCCCAGACACACATTACCGTTTGGCCTAGGCACTGCTTGCATCCAAGCAGCCCAGACAGACCTCCAGAGCGTCCTGGGACAGGCACCTGGAGCCCAAACGAGAGCGCCGGCGGGAGGCAGAAGAGACACCTGACCGAATGGGAAAGGGGAGCGCAACGTGCTCCGGTGTAAAGCAGGAGCTGGGAGCCGGCAATACAGGTCAGGGAACAAGCCGCGGCCGCCCTCTAATAATGGCACTGTAGATAGGACATGACTAGAGCGGAAATAGAGAATTTGCAAAGCTGATGAAGGAGCAGTACACAGCGATCCACGCGCACCACTTCAGCCGCACATACTGAATAATCATACCCAAAAGGTTCATGTAATCCGGGGTTGGGTCATCCAGCGTCGGGGAGCTCTCAGAGGTGGGAGGTTTGTACCTTTGCACCTTCCCCGGCCTCTTCGGGTCACTCCCGCTGTTCCCAGTCATGTCTCCCAGCGCCAGCTCTTCGGTCTAATAACGGCACTGTGCTGTAGTTACACGGCGGGCACCCCACCTATAGCACTGCCACGGTGACGGTCAGGGACGTGCTTTCTGCCTATATGAAAGAACACTCCCGTGTCACTGTGCCCAATCACTTCTGTCTCAGTGACAGGGGTGTGCTTTCATATAGGCAGAATGCATGTCCCTGTCACCGAGGCACTGCTATAGGTGCCGCCTATATGAGTTTTCTAAATGAGCATTTAAAACCCCCGGAGCTCAGCCCTGCCCACTGCCCGCCCCTGTGTCTGCTGCTTTAATATAGACAGCGGGAGGCATTGCTCTTGATGCCTCCTTAGCTAATAAAAAAAAAAAAAAGAGTAAAAATGATTATAATACAAAGCATATACTTATGACACATAATATGTGTCATAAGTATTTTCTTTGAATTGTATTATTATATTAATCATTAATGACAGGGGAGGCTCGGCCTACCCTGACTGCACGTCCCTGAATGGAACTCCTTTCTCACCTTCACTTCTCACTACTTTATCTCACCCAATTACCTCACTAATTTACCCCTGGTATTTTCAGCAGCCTCTCTAACCTGTCTTCACTTTTTTAATATATATTTTTTCACTTTTGTGTTGCCTGAGTGTCACTCGGCTGCTTAACTTTGGGGTGCCCTAGATTTGCCCAAAATGTTAGGGACTTGCCTCCAATAATGAGGTCACCTGGAAGCATTGGGCAAGCAGTTACTTATGGCTATAACTATGCGAAGAACTTCACTCAAAATACAAAATGTTATTGCAGTGATTATTAATAAATTGGAGTTTGAATTGTGCACCTGTGTGCTGTGACCTTGTCTTTGTTTGCAGTACTACTGAAAGGTCTCCGCAGGGTCGCATCTCTCATTACCGGTGTGGACCCCACCCCTGCATTCATTACTCACTGCCACATACTTTAAAATATCCACAAGTGAATTATTTCACTTGTGATTCTTTGAGGAGACCTGGAAAACATGCATTGTGTGGGGTCCTGTGGACTGAGTTTGAGCACCTGTGCTCTATACTGTAGGAGTGAATTTTGTGCCTACATAATCTGGGACTGGGTGGACTAGACGGGGCCGGATTAAGGTCTGTGGGGGCCCTGGACAACAAATTTGTGGGGGCCCCCCCACTAATCATATAGCACATACCTAATATGGCACATAGGTTTCTCCCAAGCACCCCCCCTTCCATGGAGGTGGTTACCGTGCAGGCGGGTATCTGTATTTGGGACCCCGTCGGCGGCTGCTGCTCCTGTCCTGTGCAGACTCCAAAGCGCTGTGCTGGCAGGAGTTTGGACAACTGTGGCGTCTGATGTCATGACGCATGATGCAGCGTGACAGAGTCCCGGGCAAGGCTCCTCTGCCCTGCTTGCAGCTGCCAGGCTATTGCTATTGTGGCGGCGGGGGGATAAAGAGCCTGATTTGGCAGCGGCGCTGTGAGTGTGGGGGCCCCCTGATGTGTGGGGGCCCCGGGGCGACCGCTCCTGCCTTAATCCGCCACTGAGACTAGACCACTATCCAATGCACTAGGAAGAACAATAGGCTCCAAAGAGGAGCCCCTGGTTTAAAAAGACCCTGTGATGTGCATATTATACTAGAAATTGTGGTATGCGTAACACCTTCCATTTTATTACTTGGTTAATACACTAGAGTGCATATGTATGTATGATTTGTCCATGAAGAGGTTAAACATTTTTGGCCTTAACTTTGCTTTTAGCATCCATTAACATTTCATATAATATCAGAATGGTTTATTTGACACCAATTGTCAGGGGAGCTTTGAGACTGGTTAATGAATGCTCTGGTTTACCGGACAAAGGTACAAGTTTATCTTCGCTTCTGGGGTGTATGACCTCAGAATCAAATCTGTTACTTATCCATTGCTGTGTGTGTACGTACATACATATACAATTTTTTTTTTTTTTGTGGGCTGTGGTTCCTTTTGGAATGTAGAAATATATATTCTTTTAGATGAGGTATGTATGAATTCAATGAATTTTCTCCCATTAAGGTAATCCTTTAAAATAAATATAATACAGCAGATAAAGCAGAGGCATAGTGCCTGGTTAACCAATATGCTGATTAGGCTGCAGCCTAGGACACCAGGACTGCGGAGTGGGGTGGGGGAGGTGCCTTACAGATGGAATAAAATCAAGGTTTAATTTGTTCCGTGCTTGTTATATCACCCGTCCCGATATACTGTGGGGGTAAATTTCTTAAGGTGACTGCCAAATGGCTGTGCCAATGTAACTTGATGGAATTATTACTTTCTGTACATTGGGATATAGTGCCAGCATCGTTTCCACACGCCACATGCATTCGTTATACATGCCAGTTGTATAACCTACGTTACATGCACATGGGCAGTATGTCTGGGGAGTCCCTGAGCGCTCATACATGTGTGTTTAGCAGCATTACAAGGGGAGCTACATGTGCATTAGCCTTGAGCCATTTAATCAGGCCCATGTAGAGGCATATCACAGGACTTCTAAATATTTAGGTAATAGCATGTGCAGCGGTGTAATTATAACTTTAGCTCACATTTTCCAAAATACACATTTATGCCCCATACACCATTTTATGACCTACACACAATGCCCCACAGTACTTGCTCATTGTCACAGGTTTAATCCTCTGGGTTCCATGCTCATTGCCAGGGGATTCATGTCAGAAGCTGCTTCTGGGTAATGCTATATGCGCAGTTGCATAACTAAATTTGACACCACCCTGGTGTTTGTGTCACTTACATACCAGCCCCCAGTAGTACTCACAGTCCTTGCTGCTGCTGTTCGTGAGCCAATCATTGACTATGACTGCTGGTACACGAGGTGTGATTTGTTGGCCCAACATTTAAAATACGAAATGTGTCTGGAGTCTGTCTTGTGAGTGCCCCAGGACCCCAAACCTGCGACATTCCAGCAAGTCTGGCCCATAGGCGTGCGCAGCCCATTTTATTAGGGGGTGCACCACACTTGTACCCCAAGTACCCAGGGCCAAATGCCCGCCCCCACACATAGGGGGTTATTCAGGTTGATTCGCAAGGCTGCAAGTCCATCAAACCCCGCCTGGCGAACGCCCCCCCCCCCCTCCCGTCGCCCCAGCAAAGTGCGGCTTAGCCCGCACAGCAGTGAATGGATGTTTTGCATAAACATCCATTCGCATTGCTCGGGTGTCCGCCCACATCATTCGATGGTCACCGGCCATCGAATGATGTTTAGCGTGCACGCATATATAAGTGACTTTTCAGTTACTTACATTTGCATGCACGCTGGCATGGATCTGGGCGGGCAGCTGACATTCGGTGATGTCAGCTACCCGCCCCCCACACCCGCGTCACTGCCTCATTACCATGAGAACACCCAGCGTTCTCATGGAAACGCCCATGGAACGCTGGGCGTTCCCATATGGTAATGGGGCAGACGGGCGCCCCCCCGCCCATCTCCACCCCCCCCCCCCATGCAGCCGAGTGCATCTGAATAAGGCCCATAGTATACACACACACACATACATACTTACAGAGCCCCCCCACACATAGTATACATATGCACAGCCTTTGCACACCCACATACATACACAGTACACAGAGTCCCCTCCCACACATGTAGTGCACATATACACAACCCCCCTATGCACACACACAGTATACTTACAAAAAGCTGATAAACACACACCTTTATGACATAACAAAAAAGCAGCCAGCATTATTAAAGACCAATATACCTTCCCCCTTCCCCTCTAAAACAAAGTCATAGCCTCATATAACATACAATCCCCCTGTTCCAGCTTACCTGCAGCACATTCAAACACCAGGAAGTCCTCTCCTCACTCCTCACTCGGCCACTCGTCCAGCACTGTTCCAGTAAGGCCTGAGAGGAGCTGTCTGTGCACTTCAGCTCCCCCTACAGGCAGCCGGCTCCCGGAAAAAAAATTATATTCTGTGATGTAGGACCTTGCTGCAATCGTGCAGCAAGGTCCTGTCATTAGGAGGTGCCTGTGCACCCCCGGCACCCCCCCTGCGCACGCCTATGGTCTGGCCATGTTTTGGAGTGGCAGTAATTTGCCTTTTTAACGAAGTGCAGTTTAAAAAAAAAAAAATATGGTTGGTCTTGCCACAGCCAGGGGAGCCGAGAGAGGGGGGGAGCAGGTACTAATTACCCGGGCCCAGGCTTGCTGAAGGGGCCCCGCAGGGGCCCTGGTTCGACCCCTCCCTTCCCCCTCCGTCCCTCCCAGGTATCAACAGTAGCACACACTTCTACAGCATGTGCTGTTCTGACAGCAGGCTCAGCATGAGTGTCTCACTGACAGCGTGAGAGGTCATGCTGAGCCTGCTGTCAGCACAGCACATGCTGTAGGTGTGCGCTGCATCTGAGATTACAGTTTTTAGAGTTTTCTTTTACCCACCTCTAAACATTTTGGGGGTGTGGCCTAAGTGTGGGAGGTGCCCACACCACACACACACTTAGGCCACACCCCCAATTTTTTTACCGGGGCCCGGCATTCCTCTCGGCTGCCCTGGCCACAGCCTGCATCTCACAGGCCGTTACATAACCCCATAGCCTCAAACCCTGACTATTGGGCAGCACAGATGGTGTAATGGTGTGCATTACTGCCTCACAGTACTGAGGTCATGGGTTCAATCCCCAACATGGCTCTAACTGTGTGGAGTTTTTATATTCTCCCGTACTTGCGTGAGTTTTCTCCGGGTACTCCCACAATCCAAAAACATACTGGAAGGTTAATTGGCTTCCAACCAAAATTAACCCTAGAATGTCTCTGTGTGCGTATACATGTGGTAGGAATATACTGTAGATTGTAAGCTACACTCGGGCAGGGAACTGATGTGAATGTTCAAATATTCTCTGGAAAGCGCTGCGAAATATGTATGCACTATATAAGAAGCTATAAATAAATAATGGTTAACTCACACCCTACCACCACCTGGGAAATTCTACCTTTTATTAGATATTTTGGTACTTCATTTAGAATGGAGTTATTTTTAAAATCAACTAATACAGTATCAATGGAATTGTTTTAGAAGTGTGCATACTACTGTATGCCTGATTCAGAGATGTATGGTATTCAGGGCCGCCGAGAGGCAGGGGGGGCGGGTACATTTTACCTGGGCCCGGGCCTGCCAGGGGGGCCCGGGTCCCGACACAAAAAAAAAAAAAAGAGTTTTTTTTTTAAAAAAAAGGGGCGTGGTCACGGGTCCGCGATTAGGCCACGCCCCTGAATTTGCCTAAGCCTGGTCAGCGATGGCTCTCCTGCTCCAAGTTCCTGGTTCAAAAGGTAATGCATGGCTACGGACAGGGGGAACAGACAAAAAGTGTGTGTGTGTAACAGGCTGTGTATGTATGTATATATGTGTGTGTAACAGGCTATGTATGTATGTCTATATGTGTGTGTGTGTGTGTGTGTGTGTGTGTAAAAGGCTATGTGTGTGTGTGTGTGTGTAACAGGCCATGTATGTATGTCTATATGTGTGTGTAAAAGGCTATGTGTGTGTGTGTGTGTAACAGGCTTTGTATGTATGTATATGTGTGTGTGTGTGTGTAACAGGCTGTGTATGTATATATGTGTGTGTGTGTGTGTAACAGGCTATGTGTGTGTCTGTGTGTGTGTGTGTGTGTGTAACAGGCTATGTATGTATGTCTATATGTGTGTGTGTGTGTGTGTGTGTGTACAACAGGCTTTGTATATATATATATGTGTGTGTGTGTAACAGGCTGTGTGTGTGTGTGTGTGTGTGTGTATGTGTAACAGGCTATGTATGTATGTCTATATGTGTGTGTAACAGGCTGTGTGTGTGTAACAGGCTTTGTATATATGTGTGTGTAACAGGCTATGTGTGTGTGTGTGTAACAGGCTTTGTATGTATGTATATATGTGTGTAACAGGCTATGTATGTATATGTGTGTGTAACAGGCTATGTATGTATATGTGTGTGTGTGTAACAGGCTATGTATGTATATGTGTGTGTGACAGGCTATGTACTGTATGTGTGAAGGAACAGGCTATGTGTGTGTGTTACAGGCTATGGCCCTCATTCAGGTTGGTTCGCTCCCTCGCACGTTCACACAGGGGAGCGATGTTGTGCATGTGCAGCCACTTTGTGTGAGCGGGTGTGGCAAACCGATTATTTGCCGCCCCGAACGCATGCAGCAGTGTGGACGGAAGCGTGGGGTGGTGGATATGGGTTGCGCCGATGGGAACTCCCATGACGTGGGTGCCGGGGGAGGGCAGCTGATGTCACCGGATGTCAGCTGCCCGCCCTCTTCTCGTACAGGAGCGCCACAGATCTAAGACAGCAGAGACTGACTTAGATCTGCGAGCGCTTGAGAAATGATTTGATGGTCGGCGACCGCACTGCCCTGCACACAAGCTGCAAATCGATGATTACTGTATGTAAAACATCCGTTCGCATGCGTGAAATCTGAGGTATTTAGATAACCCGCAAAGCTGCAAATTTTGCAGCTTTGTGGTCAATCAGAATGACCTCCAATGTGTGTGAAGGGAACAGGCTACATGGGGCCCATTTATGACGGATCATATATGGAATGCGATCTGGGTGGGACCATACTGCCCAGGATTACATGAGATTAAAGAGGTTTAATGGACACAATCCCCCCTCTCCCTCCAGGTGCACCTACCGCTGGCCATCACAATGCAGCTGCTCTTGGCGCCGGATCTGTAGCTTTGGGGGACACAGCAGATACCGGCAGCTCAGCTCGGCGATACTGCAAGTAGTGGCATCTGCTGCTTCTTGCCAGCAGGTTGAAAGAACTGTTGCCGCTTTCCCTGCTGCGTGTGTGAGCTTGGGATCCTTATACTCCAGCAGCGGCACTTCAAATGGGGATGATCGTGCCAGCCGCAGATCTTGGAGAGAGGAGCCGTGGGCTGGCCACCCCTGCTGTATGGCATAGGGGTCTGGGCAGCGCAGGGGGGCAGAGGGTCCCTGTGACGGATGGGCGGCAGCAGTGGGGTCCTTGCGGAGGATGGGAGCTATTACCTAGTTCCCATCCTCCGCAGGGACCCTGCCGCTATCTGCCCATCTGTGGCCACGACTCCTTACTCCCATGGGCGCAACCCATATCCACCACCCCACGCTTCTGTCCACACTGCTGCATACGAATGGGGCGGCAAGTAATCGATTTGAATTTTGGCTCATTCTGTGTAGCATAATGTGTAAGGGGCAAGTATAACGTGTCTACTATTGTGTTGCATAAAGGGTATATGGTGTGGTACACACCCCTATATCTTTTAATGGCCACACCTCTTTTCTGTTGCTCGCCACTCCAGGGGGGCCCCGTGACGCTGTTGTACCGGGGCCCAGGATTTCTCTTGGCAGCCCTGATGGTATTACACAGCTGCTTGGAAGTGGCTGTGTAATACCATACAGCTAATGCTGCAGGAGGAATGAAGTTTTATAATTCAATTGCAGATTTGATGCAGCATTGGATCCAATAGTCACAATGTTCACATCACTTGGCTATTATGGGCAGTCAATGTTAGACATGCAGGCCACGGGAATGCTTCTGCCAGGACTAGGAAGCCTGCGTTCAGCACGGTATCTGGACTGATCATAAACGGACTCATGATAGTCATAAGGTCGACAGGGTTTTATGGTTGACATGGTCAAAAGGTTGACATTGAAAAATGTCGACATGCATTTTTTTAACTCAATTTTCAGCTGACGTGCCGACAGGTGGTTTTTCATGCCCTACCATCCACTAGGGCACAAAGGGAGAATAAAATAGTGTGCCTAGCGCAAAGCATGGCGAGCACAGCAGTACTCTTAAGCTGCCCATACACGCTGCTAAGCGTGCTGTCCGATGTGTGCTTTGAGGTGCGTGCTCCCGCGGCACCTCATCGCACAGTACAAAAAGTATGTGCTTGCACATACTTTTTGTACTTAGGTTTCATCACATTGCATCGCATTGCATGCACAACGTGTGCACAGGCAATGCAATGTGATCCATGCTAGTACAGCACGGAAAGCACGCCCTCATAGCAGCGTGTATGGGCTGCTTGAGACACTGTCCATGTTGACCTATGTTGACAAAGACACCCTAAAAACATTAAAAGCTCATGTTGACCTTTTGACCCTGTCAACAATTAGTGGTTAACCATATGACTGTCTATCATGAGTCAGTCTGATTTATACCATAACCGCCCAGCACATGCTCCCAATTTGGAGAACTTTCACAGCCTCTGTTTCACTCCCTCAATGTCACAGCACAGGCCAAGAAAAAATCAGGTCTATGTACATCTCTGGATGAGGCCCACTGATCTAATGCAGCATGTCTGCAGGGCTCTGGTCAGAACTGAGTATGATTTGTACTATTGGACCAGCATAGTATTGTTGGAGAGGTGCGCTCTGCACCTGTTTCCTCAGCAGCATCAGCCTGTAGGCTGTTTGGTTCCCTGCGATCTCAATCCAGCAGTGGGCATCCCTGTGAGCTGTAAATCCTTTGAGTGACAGCGCCCCTTGTGTGTCAGCACGCTGTATGGAGGTAGTGTGTCCCGCGCTGTCAAGTCAGTGTCAACGCGCCCTTACCTCAGAGGTAAGCTTCAGTACAGTGTGTGAGAGCACTGTGCTGCTGAGGAGAGAGGATGGTGCCATTACAGGCATGGTGCGTCCTGAGCCCTGTCAACTAACCCCGCTGGGAGAGGAGCTGCCAATCACCGCTGCCAGCTTCCCTGTATAGCGCCTGCACCGCTAGCCTTGCTGTTGCCCGCACAGACTCCTCCTTCTACTGAAGAGAGACCTCCATTGCAGCTACAGGAACAATAAGTACAGTATCTGGACCATACATCTGCCTGTGATGTTACAGGCTATATACTGCAAGTTAAGGAATACAAGGGTCAGGGACAAAGTACCTCTGACCTGAGAGCGCTTGGTATGTTATGCTTCCTTAAAGCAGCTGTTCGGATGGGGTGGATCGGTCCCCAAAGAAACACAAAAACGAGAACAAAACTACAGAAAGCAGCGCTGGGAATTAATGATGGGTGAATCAATGCGTTTAAAAAATACAAATTTAATAAAAAGTGCAAATTGAGTAAAGAACATTCACAATAAAATGATATGCATAAAACACTGGTAATGTATATGTAAAAGGTGGAGGATTAGTCATCCAGATCTCACGTGGTTAAGATTGTCCACAATCAGGGTTGTTGTGGCCTGCAATCTTAACCACGTGATGACTAATCCTCCACCTTTTACATATACATTGCCAGTGTTTTATGCATATCATTTTATTGTGAATGTTCTTTACTCAATTTGCACTTTTTATTAAATTTGTATTTTTTAAACGCATTGATGTTAAGTGATGCTGGCCTGGGGAAAAGATTTTGGGCAGAAGCAGAAACTACTGCAGTATACCAAATGAATCGAGCACATACAGTAGCTATTAAATGTTAAACGCCACTGGAGACCTGGTCCAGGATAAAGCCAACTGACAGTCCTCTTCATGTCTTCAGAAGTAAAGCTTTTGCCCATATACCGAAAGAGAAAAGAAGAAAACTAGATCCAATATCCGTACAATGCATAATGCTCGGCTACTGCGATGAAAATAAAGGATACAGATTTTGGGATACAGAAAACAAGCATCTTCTAAAATACAGAGCTTCAAAAGTGGTAAAATGGAGAGTGATCAACAACCAACCAATCAGCTCCTGCCTGACATTTTTCAAGCACAGTCTGTGACATGACAGGTAGGAGCTAATCACTTTTGAAGTTTAGTGTATCTGGTTATCACTAAGCCCCGCACTAGAGATGGTCATCAATTTATTGCCGATGTATAATAGTTTTATTCGTTTTGTCATTGATGGAGAGAACCAAATAACTTCCCTCCACCGATGGCACAGCATATCAAGTTTTTTTTTTTTTTAACCCTCCAAGGTGCTGGGACACGAAGCATAGTTCCGCCCTGACACCCATGAAGTCCCGCCCCCAGGCTCTGATTGGCCTATGGGTCAGTCAGTCAAAGAAAATGGATGATCACTAGGTGAAACAATCTCTGACTGCACTGATTGCCATCCATACCCTACTCTTTCATGGTAAATATGTGTGATTCATGGATCTCTCTCGAAGGAGTGAAGCTAATATGATACAATTACATTAAAATTGCATATTTGTGATCCAACGCGTAGTCCTGACTTAGTGATATATAGAAACTACCCCTAAAAAATTGTTTTATATAAGCTACCAACCACAATGTGGCTTTTCCTTTGATTTCATAGTATGGATTCCTTATTCCTATAATACATTTAATTCTATGACCTTAAAAAAATATAGAATTGAATTGCCATTTTGCTTTGATAATGTTTAAATCGTTTTTCTAGACGTATCAGTGTCACAGAAATGTCCTGTATGATGGTGGGGCTGGGTCAGGTGCTGGGATGTGGTTAAGTGTATTTGTGCTTGCTGTAATGTCTGAGGTAAATATTTAAGGAACCGAGCTCTAGGTATTATTCAAACAGAATATAAATAACTAAAAAAAGACATCCACACCTTCCACTATTGTCTCGATCACTCTTGCATGTATGATGGATGTTTATAATAAGCAAATCGTGTGTGCAAATGGTTGATAGAGCAATGGTCAATACAGGAAATGGCAATCAAGATCTTCACATTAAAAAATGTTTCCATCCTTTATGCACCAAGTAGATATTGATTGGAAATTGAACACTGTGCCGAGTGCAGTCCTACACTTTTTAGGGGTCCACCAGCTCAGGTGTCAGCCATAGGCATGTGCAGTCCATTTTATTAGTTTATTATGAGTGCACCATTGGAGGGGCTTGTCTATTACCGCCTACTGGTCATCAACGCACTAAATAGAAGGTGACTTTATGTATATAGGCTTCAGAATTAATATTTGCTTCCCCCCACCACCACACACTCACACAATAGAAATAGGGACATTGTATGGTAGTCACGCTGCAAAATATGTACACTGTAATGCCTATTACATATAATGCCATATCACATAATGCTGGTTATTCTGGTTCACTCGCAAAGGCAAATTCCTTCTCAAATGGACAAAAACCATGTGCACTGCAGGTGGGGCAGATGTAACATGTGCAGAAAGAATTAGATTGTGTGTTATTTTGTTTCTGTGCAGGGAGAATAATGACTGCTTTATTTTTACACTGCAACATAGATCTCACTTTGAAGTAAAACCCCACCAAAATCTTATTCTCTCTGCACGTTACCTCTGCCCTACCTTCAGTGCACATGGTTTTGTCCATTTGAGAAGGAATATGTCTTTGTGAGTGAATCAGAATAAGGGCCAGTCACACCTCGTAATCCCCATTACAAATTAAACTACACACCATAATTACATATTACACCCCATAAGTACCGTTTACCTACATGCTGGTTGCCAGAGGTATATTGCTCAATGCCAGAGGTTTTAGTCTTCTTGACAGAGGTTTCATGCTCGTTGCCCAGGGGGGATTTACATGCTTGTTGCTAGGGTGAGTTGTATGTTTATTGCCAGGGAAGGGAGGTTATATGTTCTTTGCTAGGGGAGAGTTATATTCTTGTTGTTAGGGGGAGGGGGGTTTGCATGCTCATTTTTGAGGGGACTTACTTGCTTGTTGCCAGGGTGGGGAGGGGGTACATGCTCATTGCCCAGAGGCTTTTTACGGGTGCCCGCTGTGTGCACACCTATGGTGTCAACTTTGCCACCAAACAAAGTGAAACTCATTGCTGTCTACTTAGACATGGTCCCTGAACTTATCCATACCCAAATCCTAAGGATTTCTAAGAAGTGATGTGTTGTATATATGGGAAATTAATTTTGTACTCTTAATTTAAGCCAGTGTTTCCTAAACACAGTCATCAAGGCCCACTAAAGGCCCTATACACTGCTGCTTTGTGATACTCTGGCAACTTTATCTGTGTGGTTAGTCTGTGCAGGGCTTAGGGCTGTGTCTACCAATAGGCAACTGTCTAGGGCAGGCATTCCCAACCACGGTCCTCAAGGCACACCAACAGTGCAGATTTTAGTGATATCCAGGCTTCAGCACAGATGGTTTAATCAGAATCCCTCAGATAACAATTAAGTCACCTGTGCTCAAGCATGAATATCTACAAAACCTGCACTGTTGGTGTGCCTTGAGTACCGTGGTTGGAAATGCCTGGTCTAGGGTGTTCCCACTGAGTCTGCTTATCACAAAATCAAAGATATCTAGGAGGAAGGTGGCGGCTGTGGAACTTCTAAGATGCCACCTCCACACTTTCGCTTAAGTGTCTGTAGTGGGTATTCCTGGGGGTGCAATATATATATATATATATATATATATATATATATATATATATATATATATATATATATATATATATATAGTATATATATATATATAGAAGGAATGAAGACAACAGCACTCTGAGGTCTTGTTTAAGTAGAAAAAGTGTATTCAAAGATACATGCTGCTGCTGACGTTTCGGAGCTCTCGCTCCTTTATCAAAGCGTGTGGGTGAGACGATATATATATATATATATATAGTAGAATTGTTTATCAGGATGGCACTCAATGTGGATATAATAACTCTCCGGTGCCAGGAACTTAATTGAGTAATAGAGAGCACTTACCCCCTTCCTTTGCAGGCGAGGATAGAACCGGCACACGAGTTTTTGATGAAGAAAAAAAGTGAAGTTTATTGCACAAACATAATTTTGCACAAACAGTCAGCTGTAACCTAACAGCCGTTTCAACCACTTCCTAGTGGTTTTCGTCAGAGGTGAAGAAACATTACACTGAGCCGTTTAAATAGCATAGAATTGCGCCAAATTTTACACCAGAGAGAGGCCAGTCAGACCTCCTGTGACGTCAGCAAGCGTCAATTACAGTGAGTGACAGCGGGGCTTGGTTGCTGGGGGCGCGGCTCATGGTGAGTCATCAGGGATCTCCCGATACATCAGCGCTGTGCTGGTAACGGGATTACCCTGTGTAATGCGTGAAACTTCATGGCAGGTGACTGCGGGGGTACAGCAGCGATGCTGTTATAGTCTGGTAGGGGTGAGGACAGTGGGGAGACGGGGTGTGAGAACGGAGGTCTGATTGCCTGCATATACAAAAAATAAGCATATACATACGGGGAAATAGATGAAAAGAAAAAGAAAGAAACAAGTACATACGCAGCCTGTTGCATAACTGTTATAAAATTAAGGGAGTCATCACAGTCAGGACATCGATAATAAAGGTGCCGTCATGGTGATCAAGGTACTGTAAGGCACATTGAGAACGCAAGTGTCCGGCGGGTAAGAGCTATGGCCGGAGTCACAGCATATACTACACATATTCACAAACGGTCGACACCCTTGTGTGTCGATCCTGGATGTGGCATAGACTTATCCAAATGAAAACAACATGACCGGTACATCTATCCGTTTCTATCACAAGTCAGATCACCGACAGGACCCTGTGGTGCCAGACTCTTGAGCCTGAAAATCCAAGAAAGCTCTCTTTGCAAGAGGAGTCTTTCCCTGTCGCCTCCGTATTTAAGAGGTGGAACATGGTCTAAGATAGTACACTTTAGATCAATCATCTTGTGTCTCAGTTCCAGAAAATGTCTGTCGCAAGACATTTTCTGGAACTGAGACACAAGATGATTGATCTAAAGTGTACTATCTTAGACCATGTTCCACCTCTTAAATACGGAGGCGACAGGGAAAGACTCCTCTTGCAAAGAGAGCTTTCTTGGATTTTCAGGCTCAAGAGTCTGGCACCACAGGGTCTAAATGAGGATTTTAAGTTGGGTGTTTTTTTATGATATATATACCCTAATAACCTGCCTGTCCCCTAAACACCGCCGAGTGTTTGGGGTGCTATAGTCATCTGCTTGTCCCCTGAACACCGCCGAGTGTCCGGGGTTCCATGTTCACGCCGCCGAGCGTACATTTCTTTTCTTTTTCCTGTTGCTATAAGCTATATTGCCACCTTTAACCTACACCGCCGTGTGTAGGCACAGTCTTACCATCCCCTGGTGTATTTAATTGATTTATTTTGCCGTATGCAGTCCGGGATCGACACGGCCCTGTGTCGACTGGACGTGCATTTACTACCTATTTGTGTCCTGTCGGTGATCTGACTTGTGATAGAAACGGATAGATGTACCGGTCATGTTGTTTTCATTTGGATAAGTCTATGCCACATCCAGGATCGACACACAAGGGTGTCGACCGTTTGTGAATATGTGTAGTATATGCTGTGACTCCGGCCATAGCTCTTACCCGCCGGACACTTGCGTTCTCAATGTGCCTTACAGTACCTTGATCACCATGACGGCACCTTTATTATCGATGTCCTGACTGTGATGACTCCCTTAATTTTATAACAGTTATGCAACAGGCTGCGTATGTACTTGTTTCTTTCTTTTTCTTTTCATCTATTTCCCCGTATGTATATGCTTATTTTTTGTATATGCAGGCAATCAGACCTCCGTTCTCACACCACGTCTCCCCACTGTCCTCACCCCTACCAGACTGTAACAGCATCGCTGCTGTACCCCCGCAGTCACCTGCCATGAAGTTTCACGCATTACACAGGGTAATCCCGTTACCAGCACAGCGCTGATGTATCGGGAGATCCCTGATGACTCACCATGAGCCGCGCCCCCAGCAACCAAGCCCCGCTGTCACTCACTGTAAGCGACGCTTGCTGACGTCACAGGAGGTCTGACTGGCCTCTCTCTGGTGTAAAATTTGGCGCAATTCTATGCTATTTAAACGGCTCAGTGTAATGTTTCTTCACCTCTGACGAAAACCACTAGGAAGTGGTTGAAACGGCTGTTAGGTTACAGCTGACTGTTTGTGCAAAATTATGTTTGTGCAATAAACTTCACTTTTTTTCTTCATCAAAAACTCGTGTGCCGGTTCCATCCTCGCCTGCAAAGGAAGGCGGTAAGTGCGCTCTCTCTCTCTCTCTCTATATATATATTATAGGCAACACAGGCAAGAGGCTGACATGCACTAGGTTGATATTGTAAAAGGTTGACATGACAATGATGGATGCAAGAGGAGGGTGCATAACTGCATACATATGGTGTCTATACTAGAAATTTCGAAAAAAATATTAAAGAAATTGTGCATGCGATGCGACCGACGCGATTTACATTTTACCATGCATTTCTATGTAAAATCGCGGACATCGCATTGGTCGCATCGCATGCCATTATAATGGCATGCGATTTACATGCGATGCCCGCGATGGGCGCCGTTCTAGGAAACAAGTACCAAACCATCTGTGCTGAAGACTGGATATCACTAAAACCTGCACTGTTGGTGTGCCTTGAGGACTGTGGTTGGGAATGCCTGACCTAGTGCATGGTTGCCTACCTGACCCTCTCCATGAGGGAGAAAATGCTCTGTTCCTGGACTTCCCTGGTAATGTATGATTGCCATCACCTGTGGGGAGCTAGGGAATTGATAAGAAAAGTGTTTCACCACAGGTGCTGGCAATCATACATTACCAGGGAAGTCCTGGAGCAGAGCATTTTCTCCCTGAAGGAGAGGGTCAGGTAGGCAACCATGACCTAGTGCAGTGGTAGCCAACTCCATGGGGTGCGGAGGACCCACCGTCCTAACCCTTTCGGGGGTTGAGGAATGAGGGTCTCTCTAAGCTTCGGCGAAGAGGACCCACCGTTCCCTATTTTCCCCTCGTCGGCCTTATGGCTGAGAGGGGTTAGGGGAAAAACGGGGCCCGTCTCCTTCGGGAGATAAGCCCACTCGATCGCACGGCCGCTTTTGCACGTGTTTAGGCACAGCACTGGTGGTAGGGAGCACACCTCGGGCTCCTGAGTTTCTTCAAACTCAGTGGTAGCCAACTCCAGTCCTCACGAGCTTCCAACAGTTCATATTTTCCAGACAACCTAGATGCTGCACAGGTGCACTCATTACTCACAAACACATTTTAAAAGATCCACAGGTGGAGCTAATTATTTAACTTGCGATTCTGTGAGGAGAAATGGAAAACGTTAACTGTTGGTATGGTAGCTCTTAAGGCAGTGGTTCCCAAACTGTGTGCCGTGGCTCCCTGGGGTGCCTTGGGACACTTGCAGGGGTGCCACGGGTTGGTGGACCAGGACCAATTCCAATTATTTATGGTCAATTATTTATGGACAAAACCAGTGCTGGTGGCTGCCAATCATAAAATGTGTACAATCAGAGCCAAATCCTGCCCTTTACCACATAACTGAACCTAAGAATCACAAATAAACACAATCTACTTAATTTTATATTTATTTTTTGGGGCCTAGGGGTGCCGTGGAAAAATTCTGTTACTCTAGGGTGCCATGATTCCAAAAAGATTGGGAACCCCTGTCTTAAGGAATGGAGTTGGCTATGGCTACCCCAGAGACATCTATGGACACTGCCGCTGCACCTGCGTGAAGCGTAACAATAGTGTGTAACCCAGGAACGCCGCTATACCTCCTGAGCAGCGCTAGATGTCGCTGTGATCGGCCTGGCCGCCAGTGAGTGATGACCATGCCGCCCATCGCTGGGAGGAGCTGCTGCGCTGATCGCCGCATCCAGCACAGCAGCAGCGCCGGGATAATAACACAGGCTGCAGCTGCAGACATGGAGGAGATCCCGTGTCAGGGACCCCAGGAAGCGCAGCAGCAATAGCCCTTGCTCGGGCCCCTGTATGCGCAGCGCAGCACCCCCAATGCCAGCATCACACCCGCCCCGCAGCTGCCCCCCTACCCCCTGCGCTGGCAGAGGGCGCCCGGAGTGATCGTGCCCGGCTGCTATAAGCCATGTCTGGCAAACACCAGCACTTCAAGGGACCCGAAGTCAGCTGCTGCGTGAAGTATTTCTTGTTTGGCTTCAACATCGTGTTCTGGGTGAGTTCCCTTGTGCTGGCGACCCGGGAAGGCAGGAGGGGGTAGACAGGAGGTGGGGGGTGGGAAGGAGACCGAGGCTTTTGTTTGCTGCCTGGGGGACTAATGTATTCTGAATGAGTGAGCTGGCCTTTCTCCTTACACTTTCCATTGTTTGCCAATGGCTGGGGTAATGATCTGAGAGAAGCACCATTATCCCATCTTATCCCTCCTTTTCTGCATCCACCCTGCTGCCGGTATGGCCATGGATGCTGCTGCCCCTACTCCAGCAGGCAAAATGTGCTGCAAACCCAGAGAGGGCTGTATAATAGCAGCACCTAGTAGCTGGTATCCATCAGGCTGGAGCACTGAGAGCTGGCCAACATCTGGTTAACCTGAGCAGGGTGTACATCTGTGTGGGTGGCTGTGGTTGTGTTTCCCAGCAGTAAATCGATACTGACAGCAAAGATGAGCAGTATACATTTGTATACTGGTGCTGGCAGCACAGTGGGCACATGATTTTTCTGTTTTGCTATTTGTAGCAGGTTGAAGTATGTTCCCTTGCTACTTTGACTGCAGTAGGTTCCATTGTACATGGTGGGATGAGGGGTGGCTGTGTTATTGAAGCTGTGAATTGTGTGACTCAGTACTGTACACATTGTGCATTGTTTATTGTACACTTAATTGTATGCCTAGAAATCTCCCATCATGCCTGGATAGGATTATTCTCTAATAATGGCTCACTGTAAAAATACTGCTGCTTTAAACTTTACTTTGGTATCTATTATTGGGAAACTAAACTGCATGTTACTGTGGGGCGCTGTGGCTATAAGGTATCTTCAACCAGTTAGAATTGAAGCCCACGTTTGGGAAGAGTGCACAACAGGTTACTAGGAAATTGTC
This sequence comes from Crinia signifera, assembly GCF_055691185.1. NCBI lineage: Eukaryota > Metazoa > Chordata > Amphibia > Anura > Myobatrachidae > Crinia > Crinia signifera. Next base: position 106,071,724 of record NC_139220.1, on the reverse strand, counting down.
TGTTTTGTAATTTTGCATGTATTTTATTAGTGGTTCCTCATTTTCTTGTCTCACCTGTCACCTTCATGTAGTGAAACCAGTCATTTATGGACAACCAATCAATTTACTAGGAACCAGTGACCTCACAAGTGAATTATTAGGTTGCATTCTTATGAGTATTGATTAAATTCAAAATGGCTGCCTCTATTGTTTGTAGGTAGCAGGTATACATTAATGCTAGCAATTTAGGAAAGATCATTTCAGCAGAGATTATAGAAACTTACTGACCACATTTTCTCTATACATATATGCATACTATTTTAGGCTTTACCAAAGCCTAATATGACATAAGTGGCCTTTGGAATCTGAAATTGGCTTTTGATTACAGCTTCCAGATCTGTGTGTGAATCATTTGAAAAACTTTCATTGCTGTTTTTTAAGCAACTACAGTAAGTCACACCTTAGCAGCAATAGGTCAGGTAGTATTATTTAACATAATGTGATCTATTACTGCTGAATTTGTATACTTTCCTTTCATTATGAGCGATATAAATATCATACAGAATTCATGTGATACTAAAATCTTTGTCTGTACATCCCTAATTCTGGGTGCACATCCCACGCCAAAAGAGTTGTGGAGGCTTGGGAATTGACTTGCGTTAGTGCCTCGCAGCATTGAGGTCGTGGGTTTGATTCCCACCTTAGCCTGAACTGTGTGGAATTTGTATATTCTTCCCAAGCTCGCATGGGTTTACTCATAGTACTCTGGTTTCCTTCCATAATTTTAAAATATCCTGCTAAGTTAAAAGGCTAATAACGGTACTTGTGTATTATCACGGCGCCCATCGCATCGGAGACCATAAGGCATGCGATGTCCCCCGATGTCATACAATTTTAAAATTGTATATGGCATACAATGCGATGCAATTATAAATTGTATAAGCACCCTAATGGGGGCTTACAATGTTAAATGGACCCCCACGCCAACCCCACTATGAACGTGAACCCGAAGCGTGGCGAGCGCAGCGGTACGCATCCTTCGACCTTTTCATACCCCCACTATCCACGTCGGTGTGGAGTTGATTTTATATAGTGTGGCGAGCGCAGCGAGCTACCGTGCCCGAAGCGTGGCGAGCGGACGCGGAATACATGTAAAGTAATATGCGGCCCCTTGCGGGGCTCGGTGCATTAAACATTGTAAGCACCCATTAGGGTGCTTAAAAAAACCCATTAGGGTGCTTATACAATTTAAAATCGTATAGGGGGCTTAAATCGCATCGCTGTGCATCGGGTGTATGGCATGCAATGCAATGAAAAATCGTGTCCCGATATGCGATGGGCACCGTGATAATACACAAGTACCCTAATAACACCCCCCCCCCAAAAAAAAAAATGTGCATGTGTTCAAAGCAAAATAGATAAGCTAAGTGATTTTTATTTGCTGTCATATGCTAATGCTGGGTACAGGCTAGACCAGTGGATACACACTTTTTTGACTCATGGTGCCCTCTATTATTTATTATTTATTTATTAACAGTTTCTTATATAGCGCATACAAATTCCGCAGCGCTTTACAGAGCATAGTTATGAGCAAACACACATAACAAATTACATTACAAGACAGTTTAGGACAAGTATATCGTAAATATGGATAGTTGCATCAGGGGACAGGACAGTGAAGCAATCATCAGTGTGGCAGACGTTTATATATTCTAAGAAAGGCACATGAGGAGAGAGGGCCCTGCCCGTGAGAGCTTACATTCTAAAGGGGAGGGTTAGACAGACAGGGGTAATACAGAAGGGGGAGAAGTGAGCATAAACAGGTTAGGATGAGAGATGGTCAGGTTTTATGCAGGAGGGTCCGTAGACCTCTAGAATCAGATTTTGTTTTTCACGGCACTCATAGACCAATAGTTTCTAATTGAGAATTTTTTTAAAAGATATTTTTTGTGTTTGTCATTCTTAGGTGCAATTATGTGGTGAGGCATAGGGATAACTTCCGTTTGCTAACATAAATTCTGATTGTAAGCCACTGATTTTTGCCTATCATACTGGCCATAAATAATTTGAGTTGGTCCTGGACCACCAACCCAGGGCACCCCTGCAAGTCTCCTGAGGCATCCCAGGATGCACAGCACACATTTGGGAACCATTGCCCTATATGATATGTCATCCAATCCGGACAGACCATAGTGGACACATTGTCTAGTCTATACCCGTTATGTTGCTGACTATTCATGCCCCCGTGTGCCACATGGGAAATGTTTATGCACTTGTCAATGTGGGGTCCCCACACCAATGACATCATGTTGTGTGTACCCAGCTTATGTTTGTATGAATGTGGTTTGAACTAGTGTCTGGTTGCAATGAAACGTCAAAGTGAAGCCCTGTACACACGCTAATAGTGTGTACACACGGTCCGATTTCCTTTCCAAAGTTGACGATATAGTCAACATCGGATGCAGATCGCAAGGATTTTAACCCTTGCGATCCCGATGCATTCACGTATCGCAAGCCAGAAAGTCTTGGCTGCCTTGACTATATAGTGCAGATCTGCACTATATAGTCAAGATTGTATGCAAATCGGATGTGCCTTAAGATCCGATCTGATCGTGGATCACATCTTAAGGCACATCTGACCGTGTGTACACACCTTTAGATTTGCTTTAGATTTGATGTTAGATTCAGTTTTCTATTAGATCTGGCATTAGATCATCCCATTCGATTTGGCATTAGATCTGTACTTTTGCATTCGATTCGATTTTACAATGTAGGCACAATGTACTCATTTGATTTACTGGATCGAATTCGAGATTTCCTTGGCTGCACAGTAGTTCTCTATTCGATTTAGAGAAAACAGGAGCGCGCATTGAATCGAATGCAGATCGAAAGTGTCCTAAAAACCATTCGATGTGGATTCGATTTTGCTTCTATAAGCAAAATTGAATCAAAAACGGAAAAATCTAAGCATGTGTACAGGGCTTCAATGTGACTTTAATATTGAGAGTCTGTACATGTTGGGCCCAGTGTAAGAGATGAAAGCATGAAGTATCACTGTTGTCTTTGGATGCATCCATGAGACACATCCATGAATCTCAAATATTCTAATGCAATGGGAGACCTCTATAGGAAATAGATGCCTCTTGCATGCAGCGCTGACCTGATTACTGCTGCTTACAGAGACGCAGCATTGGGTAATGGTCACAGTCCTCAGCCAATATGAGAACCTCAGCTTACAGACTGGCCACTGGGATTCCTCTCTTGGGGCCAGGAAATCTGCATCATGTCTTACAGAGCCTGGTCTGTGCACCACCATTTTGTTGGATGTTCCCTGTCACTGCCCCCAAAAAACCGCATCTGACCAGACCTGCTCTGTACATGTGCAGGACGAGTATGCGCAAAACAGGTCCTATGCATGTGCAAACCCACTAACGTAAGCTGTTTAGTGTACATATCTGAATCAGGCCCTATGGTTCTGGGCTTTGATGTTAAAAATAAATCTTGAGTAAAATCTATACATTGGATATTGCTAAACATGGTTCAGCTAGCTGATTACTTTGTTTTAAACTTTTGTATCTGTTTAGTGAGAAGCTAGTGGTAATATTGTTACAGTGCAACAGGGGGCATAACAGGAGCCTCATGCCTGTGTGATTTATGTAGCTTTCACATCACATAAAACATTTTGAAACGTTTTGAAAAACCTGTAATTTTAAATGGTATTTTAAACGGGTCTAGTGTTCATATTGCAGCAGATTACCATTTTACCGTTTAAGTACCATTCACATCACTAGTCAAGCCGTTTAACCTCTGAACACGATTCTACCCACAGCTTATTTCCTGGTTCAGGGAAGGGACACAAGACAAGGGACAGCCTATCACAGTGCTCTAACCTTTATTTTTTACTAAATACCATTTCAGTGCCATTCAGACAGCACAAAAATCGGCTCTGAATTGGCTTTAAAACGGATAGGACCCTGCTTTTAAACGTGTTGAAATACCAGTTAACTTTAAATGGTATTTCAACTATGACACTTTCACACTGCAGCCTTAAACGTTTTAAAAGGCAAAAAAACGGCAATATACCGTTTTAAAAGTGTGATGTGAAAGCTACATTAGGGATATATTTATCAATTGTTATCGCAGCCAACCACAACCAGATTCCTACTCACAACTGAGGAGGATGCTGCGTCTCTTGGCTGGTCGTGCAAACCGTTTAATAGCTCCTGCGCAGTTTAGACTGGAGCTACAAGCAATTAAATCATCCCCTTTAAACATTAAAGGAATTTAGCCAGGAGCTATTCAGTTGTTTTTGTGCACCCAATACTTACCCCAGACTTCTGCTTGCAGATTCTTGAGGTACAAGCAGCAATCTGCCAACAATAGGCCTTCTGGGCACCTTATCTGTAAGGCTAGATGAGAGAAACTGCTGGTCACAGTTAACCCCAAGCTTTGTGTGTGCCAGATCTATACTAGTGATGTGTTCCTAAACACAATTGAATAGCTCCCAATAACTTTATTTTGTTGAAGTGCCAGGACAGCTCTTGGTGGGTGGTTGATTCAAACATCTTTAGCATTTCTTTAGATATGTTCAGGCCCATACATACTGGGTGATTTTTTTTACCATTTTAAAAGCCTCCCAGTGTGTATGGCCCGGCGATGGCTGCATCATTGCCAGCCACCGCCGTTCTTCTGGTATTACCAGCAGGTAAGCGGCAGGGTGGATGGCTTTCTATAGCGTCCTGCTATGGAAAGCTGTCCACCTCCATGAAAATTGCCTGCACGTTTTAAAATTTGTATACACTGAGCGACTTTCAGTCCAGCGATTTTTCATCATCGTCGCTGGCCAAAAACGCCCAGTGTGTATGCACCTTTAGAATGCTTCATGCGGACAGCGATCAAAGTCTGTGGCACAGGCAGATGCTGATTAGGGAAGCCGGGGGTGTGTGTGGAGAACAAGGAGCAATGGAGGAATATAGGATTAGAGCACCTCTTCCACGCTTTTCTCCAGGTGAGACGATGTCTTTTAATAAAAAGTTAAGGCCCATACACACTAGGTAATTTTGAGATCGAAGTAGCTCTCTTTTCCTGTTTTGAGCTACTTTGAGCTGAAAATCTCCTAGTGTGTATGAGTGGTGAGAATCATCGCCGGCCCATCACCCTGTTTAACAGGACGAGTGAACCACTTTCCATAGTCTTCTACTCAGTGCTGCCATTAGGGACTCCAGCCCCCCCCCCCCTCACTTCACTTAACATAACCTAGCTCCTGCCCCCTATCTCCTCTTCTGCTGAGCTGCAGCTCAGAGGCTTCTTCAACTCAGTGTGCCTGAGGCCAATTAAAATGCAGCTTCGGCTGATGAGCCAATCAGAGCTCACATATCGGCAGCCACTCTGATTGGCTCTAAAGCCGGTGCAGCACTTTAATTGGACGCTGGCGTCCTTGGACCTGCTTTCTTCAGCGCACTGAGCGCAGCGGAGGCAGTCGGGGGGGGGGGGGGGTGTTGGGTGTTGCGGTAGGTAAAATGAGCTGCCGGGGCCCAGGACAGCCATACCCACATCACCCACCTATTGGATGCCCTGCTTCTACTATATTCACATGGTCACCCCCCCTATGAAAATTTCTCTGTGTGTGTATGCACTGAGCGATTTATTGGACACAGATTTTCACATGATACAGTTGAAAAAATGCCCAGTGTCCTTTTAGAGACACTAATATATATAACTCTACATAAATACCATTCCTACACAGCCACAATATTCCCAAATGGTCTTTGAGTATAAGAGAGGAGAAATGAAAACCCTTTTCATATAAAGAAGAGGAAAGTATGGCTTTGTTTCCTTTTTTTATTTTTTTTGTATAATAATAATAATTGTTTCTCAATCTTGTAGTAAGTGTGTGGACTAGGTGCGTTGCACTCAGCTCCACACTATACTCTGCAATGGCCGTAAGACATTACTTACTAGAAAGTGGAAAATTAAATCGATGGTTAATGTGGTCAAATGCTAATTAATGTAACATTATACCGTATTATATTCTGGTAACTCCAGGCACAGAAGCTGCAATTGTTTTGCGTATGATTATTTTATTATATAAGATAATAAGATTAATTTCCACAACCTTTATTTCACGCTGTCATGATTGTGTTTTGCTGTTGTGTTCCTTTCCTGTGTTTCCCATAGAGACGGCTACAAGACCACATTTATGCTCTGCTTTATATTTACATGTGGAATATGAACGTAGAAACAGTAAAATGTTAGTTACCCAGTAAAGAGAAACTCTGCTTCCAGCTTTTCTGGTTCAATGCTTCTGTGTTTACCAATTCTGAAATGGATTGCTGGAAGCGCCCATGTGGAAGACGATGGGCGATTCAAATTAATCTATGAGCAATGACTTTCATAAGGAAAATTTCTCAAGGGAAAACCTTAAGGCATCTCATTGGCTGATTTAATGCAATTTTCTCTACCGTCCAATGGGATACTGGGCTTCACTACTATGGGGATTGAGACCTCCGCAGGAGAGACAGGCACATAAAAGAACTTTCAGTGTGGGTGCACTGGCTCCTCCCCTCAATCTCCCTCCACTAGTCAGTTTTGAAAAATGTGCCTCAGGAGAGGCAGTGCTTCTGGATGCTCCAGAGTTTTTCTACATTTATTTTCAAAGTTTGTTATTTTGGGGCCCTGTGGTGACCACACAGCTGTCCTGCTTCGTGGGTGTCAGGGGAAGGGTCAGTCCCCGACCTCTTCAGGTGCAGAGCTGACCCTGCTACAGGACAATTCGGTCCTGCGTGGGGCTTGTCACCGCACAGCATTGCGCTGTAGCGAGCAAGTCCCCTAGCCGCCGCACACCCCTGACAGGTCTGAAGACTTCAGTGGTGAGTACAGGCTGGGGGTCCCACAAGGGGTCCCCGCAGCCATTTCTGGTGTGGCAAGACGACGGCTAGTAATGGCGGCCCTCCAGCAGGGACTGCGTGAACACCGCGTCTGGTAACTGGCATAGGGGTGCTGCCGCTGGACCACCAGGGACACCCCTCAGGTAAAAATGTATGATACATATATATATATATATATATATATATATATTTACACCTAATGTCAGTATAAATATATAGAAGCGCCAGCTCCGTGTACAGGGGGCGGGGCTTCACTCAGAGTGGGACCAAGCTCTGCTGGGCGCGCGCTGTCACTTCCTGCTTCTTCACACGCTGCCAGACTCCATTACAGAGGGCTCCTCACTGGCGTGGTGGATCCGGGTACTTGCAGCACGGCAGAGACAGCAGGTTTTTTTATAGCTTTTTAGCGCAGCTATCTGGCTGATTCAGACACTGTGTTGTTCATATCACTGTGTTTAGCGTTACCAGCTCACCCAGATCTGTGAGTTCAGGTTAAGGGTGCACTTGGCTCCCCAATTGCTCTGTTTATTCCCCACTGATTAGTTACAGCACAGCATAAAACAAACACATAGTCTGTTTTTTCACATCCAGCAGTGTGGTGTGTGCACGTGTGTGACTGCGTGGGGGTTGTGTTGTACTGCAGTCATTGTAGTACTATCTCATCATGGTGAAAAAGTTCACTTGTATGGTGTGTAGCACCAAGTTTGTGCCAAAGTCACAGTCCCAGGTTACTTGTGAGGCTTGTATGTCACCACAGCCCAGTAGTGCTGACACCCAGATCAGTGGGGTACCCCCACAGTTGGTGGGGCCGTCGCAGGCAGACGAGCAGGAGCCTGCGTGGGCCTCCAACATAAAGACCTTGTTGGATTCTGTGGCTTCACAGCTTTCCACTAACACTCAGCAAACGCAGAGGGTTCAGAGGGAATTGTCCATGTTAGCTGCCAGGGTGGATATTCTTCATACCCTTAATGTACCTCCTCCTCCCGCACAGCCTCAAAAGAGGCAGGCTACTGCAATGGATCCTGACACAGATGAGGACGATGAGGACATATTGGAGGAGGGTGAGGAGCAGGGTCTGCAGGAACCAGCTCCTGAGGCGGCAGTGCATGGTCCCGAGCCCCTTATCAGGGCCATTAGGGATGTTTTAGATCTCCCAGTAGAGGCATCCACAGAAGGAGATCCTTTCTTCATGACTCAGAGGAAACAGCCAGTGTACTTCCCTGAGCAGGCAGAGTTAGAAACTGTTTTCAGGGCTGCATGGCAAAACCCTGATAAGAGGTTTACTCTTTCAAAACGGTTCACAAATGCATATCCTTTTGAACCTTTGGGCAGAAAGAAATGGGAGGAGCCACCGGTAGTGGACTCCTCTGTTTCCCGCCTTTCTAAAAAGGTGTTGCTACCAGTCCCAGGGGTATCCACCCTTAAGGATGGGGCGGATAGGAGGCTGGAAGCTACCCTCAAGTCTATTTATACGGCTAGTGGGGCATCTCAGCGCCCAGTTTTAGCCAGCTGCTGGATGGCTAAGGCAATTCATACATGGTCAACCCAGATTCAGGAGGGGTTGTTGGGTGACATGACTGTGGCCCAGATAGGTGACAGTCTGCGTCACATTCAGGATACCGCTAAGATCCTGTGCGAGGCGCAAAAGGAATTGGGCGCTATAAACGCGCGCAATTCAGCCATGGCAGTTTCAGCCAGACGGGCCTTGTGGCTACGTCAGTGGTCTGCAGACGTAGACTCAAAGAAAAGTGTGGAGGGTATTCCCTTTACAGGAGAATGGCTGTTTGGGAGTGAATTAGACGGTTGGATTTCCAAAGCCACGGCAGGAAAATCTACCTTCCTTCCTTCAGCTCCCACGGCTGCAAAGCGTACCTTCACAGGTGCTTCCCAGCAGTCCTTTCGTGGGAACAGGTTTCGCCCCAAGGCCAGGGGCGCCTCCAATGCCAGCAGGGGCACGAGAGGCAAGTTTAGGAAGCCTAGCTCCTCCAACACCCAGGACCGTCCAAATGCCGCGGCTTCCTCTAAGCCTGCAGCATGACGGGGTTTTCCCGCCACGAGACTCTCTCGCGGTGGGAGCGCGATTGTTGCATTTCAGCCATGTGTGGGACGCATCGGGTCTGGATTCCTGGGCCAGGGGTCTCATTTCTCTAGGCTACAGGCTGGAATTCGACAAACCTCCTCCCAGACGATACTTCAGGTCGGCACTCCCAGCATCCCAGGAAGATCAGGTGCTCCTTCAGGGGGCCATTACCAGGCTGCTTCAGTCTCAGGTAATTGTACCGGTGCCAGACACGGAGCAGGGCCAGGGATATTATTCCAACTTATTCCTGGTCCCGAAGCCAGACGGCTCAGTAAGGCCCATCCTGAATCTAAAGTCACTGAACCCCTTCCTGCGTGTGTTCAAGTTCAGGATGGAGTCCTTGCGCTCTGTGATCGCCAGTCTGGAGAAAGGGGAGTTCTTGGCCTCTATAGACGTCAAAGACGCCTATCTACACATTCCTATTTGGCCCCCACACCAAGTCTATCTCAGGTTTGCCTTGGGGAACGACCATTACCAATTCCGGGCGTTACCCTTCGGCCTGTCGACAGCCCCGCGGGTTTTCACAAAGGTAATGGCGGAAATGATGTCACTACTCAGGCTCCGAAGGGTCAATGTAGTGCCATACCTGGACGACCTGCTAATAAAGGCAGGGTCGGCGGAGGCTTTAAGCAGTGCTCTCAAACTGTCCATACAGGTTCTAAGAGACCACGGGTGGATCCTGAACATTCCACAGGGTGATACTGAGCGCTGATTGTTATTCAGTGCTGCTGCTGTAACCAATAGGGGGATTACCATAAACCCCTAATAGTAGTAGAAAACCAAAAAAGAAGAATGGGTACAGCGCTGTACTGAATATAAGAAATATTTAATAAAAATTGTTCACAATAAAATACAATATTACATTTAATAATACACACAAGACACACACACATAAAACATGCAATCTCCTTAATTAAGGTTAGAACTGGTTAGTAATCAATAGGTTTGCAATTGCATCTATCATATGCTCCAACTTTGAGCCAGTTAGTAGATTTTAGTATAATTGAGAGTTCAAGTCCCCACACATGTGCACATTAGATGTGGTTATACTTAATTGTAATCCAGGGGTATTGTGGCTTGTGACATCAGCGATGAAATTCTCCGACCCTTCTCACTTAGGTCATATCCGAGATGTTTTTCAATCTGCTGGGTACAATAGCAACCTGGTGGTCCCCTCAACGCGTTTCTCCGCCTAAAACGATCAGCGGCTTCCTCAGGAGAAGTGTATGCAGCGTTACAGTACTTCCGCCTTTTATGCTGGTAATTTCTGTACTGCGCATGCGCCCGCGTCATGCGGGTCAAGCCTCATTTTGAAATGCGCTCGTTGTTATACACGCGCTTGTATCCTGCACTTCAGGACTCATTTCCGGATGCTGTCCATGTTTACATATGATCGTGATCACGTTGTGCGTGTCACGCCTCCGCCTCAAGCTGCGTTTGTTCTCATGCAGCTGAGCATGAGATTTCCTGTTTGTATGCCAAGCCTCATTCTGAGGACTTGTAGCGGAGATATATTCAGACAATCAACTTATGTAACTACTCATTCGTTTGGCAAAAAGTAGTAATACCAAACTTTTGATGGGAGATGAATTCCTACAAGAATTAGTGGAACCCAATGGGGGGGTAATTTTCAGAAAAGGTTACAATATTAAAAACCAGCTGGTCCATAGCCATTTCAACCCTAAATGTCAATCCTCTCATGTACAGAACCCAACAAATTGGTTACCTGAAAAGCCTCCTGGTTACCACAAATGTGGAAACCCAAAATGTTTAACATGTATAGGGGCAAAACAGAAAAAAACTCTGGAATTTGAATCCTTTTCAAACAAGGAGGTTTTTCAGATAAAAGATTTCCTGAATTGTAAAACCTCCTACGTGATTTACATTATACAATGTGGGTGCGGCTTACAATATGTGGGCCGCACAATTAGGTGCCTTCATGTTCGTTACCTGGAACATAGGCGGAATATCCTGGGTGGAAGTAGAAGCCATCCCTTGTCAAAACATATATCATCTTGTCAAGGATTATCTCTAAAAAATATTGAAGTCAAAGCCATTGAACTAGTTAAAAATACAATAAGGGGTGGCGATAGATTCAATAAACTTTGTAGTAGAGAAGCCTATTGGATATTCCGCCTAGGAACCATGGTACCAAAGGGTTTAAACGATACTATCGAGTTAAACAATATCTAAAATATTAGTTCCTGCTGTCTCATAACACCTGCTTTTCCTTTTTGGGGGTTCATACTAATGATTAGATAGAGGGGGGAGGGGGAGGGTAAATTGGGAGGGTGTTATATTGCCTTTGAAGAGGTATTATCAGGTTGGGTGGGGGGAGGTTTGATAAGGGAGGGTAAGGGAGTTATCAGTTATAATTATTTATAATATTTGGCAATTATATGTATATAAATTCGACACTATATCTATTTTTCATTTTTCCCTTGTATATGCTATATGTCCCGTAATAATTATGTAGATGATTAAAACAAAATTCAAGTTATAAAGATGCTATTGAATATTATTTGAAGATTTTTTTAAGAACCATTCTGATCCCAACAAATTCCCTATAATAGCATAATAATATGATGGAAATAATGTGTGTTTATTAGTGAATGAGAAATTTAGGAAAAAAATCCACACAAAACAACAATGATATAGAGATTTCTTCTTTTCTATATAGTTATGTGTATTTATATAAGAATTAATTTTGCAATATTATAGAACTGTTGCATAAGATCCATTTAAACCAGAACTCCAAAAATCTTTCAATAGATTAAGAAGCTAAAATAATTGATATATAAGTATGTAAATGAATTTCGAAATATTTTATATCGAATCAATGACATGATTTTGATGTTATATAAAATTATGATTATTTTGAGTATCTCGCTCTATCAAATAAGAAAAAATAAAAAACTATATATACTTTTTAAATATTATATAATTTTTATTAAATGTATGTATGTGCTAATTGTTGTCCATGTCATAATTACCATTATAGAACTGGTATGCAAATGAACTGGTTAAGACTCGTGTATATGGACTATAAACAAATGCCCATAACCATCTATGAATATAAGTCAAACATCCTGAAAGAGTAATCACTACTTTTTGCCAAACGAATGAGTAGTTACATAAGTTGATTGTCTGAATATATCTCCGCTACAAGTCCTCAGAATGAGGCTTGGCATACAAACAGGAAATCTCATGCTCAGCTGCATGAGAACAAACGCAGCTTGAGGCGGAGGCGTGACACGCACAACGTGATCACGATCATATGTAAACATGGACAGCATCCGGAAATGAGTCCTGAAGTGCAGGATACAAGCGCGTGTATAACAACGAGCGCATTTCAAAATGAGGCTTGACCCGCATGACGCGGGCGCATGCGCAGTACAGAAATTACCAGCATAAAAGGCGGAAGTACTGTAACGCTGCATACACTTCTCCTGAGGAAGCCGCTGATCGTTTTAGGCGGAGAAACGCGTTGAGGGGACCACCAGGCTGCTATTGTACCCAGCAGATTGAAAAACATCTCGGATATGACCTAAGTGAGAAGGGTCGGAGAATTTCATCGCTGATGTCACAAGCCACAATACCCCTGGATTACAATTAAGTATAACCACATCTAATGTGCACATGTGTGGGGACTTGAACTCTCAATTATACTAAAATCTACTAACTGGCTCAAAGTTGGAGCATATGATAGATGCAATTGCAAACCTATTGATTACTAACCAGTTCTAACCTTAATTAAGGAGATTGCATGTTTTATGTGTGTGTGTCTTGTGTGTAATATTGTATTTTATTGTGAACAATTTTTATTAAATATTTCTTATATTCAGTACAGCGCTGTACCCATTCTTCTTTTTTGGATCCTGAACATGCCCAAATCATCGCTGGTTCCGACCCAGAGGATGGTTTTCTTGGGCATGATCCTGGATACATCGGAACAAAAGGTCTTTCTGCCGATGGAAAAGGTCACTGCAATACAACAACTGGTCAGGGAGGTCCTACAGTCACCTCTGGTACAGATCCATCTTTGCCTCCGGCTTCTAGGCAAGATGGTGGCTTCATTCGAAGCAATACAATTTGGCCGCTTCCATTCCAGGACTTTTCAATTGGACATTCTGACAAAATGGTCCGGCTCCCCCCTGCAGATGCGCAGAAGGATTGGCCTTGCAACAAGAACCAGGATCTCGCTACAGTGGTGGCTAGATTCATCCAATCTGTTGGCAGGCAGACGGTTCCAGATCCAGGACTGGATTCTGGTAACCATGGACGCCAGCCTGAGGGGCTGGGGAGCTGTGACACAGGGAGTCCGCCTACAGGGTCGATGGTCCCCACTGGAGTCGGGCCTTCATATCAACAAGCTGGAGTTGAGGGCGGTTTACTATGCCCTGTTACAGGCAGCTCCATTGTTACAGGGCAAGGCGATCCAGGTCCAGTCGGACAATGCCACCACTGTGGCCTACATAAATCGGCAGGGTGGTACCAAGAGCATGCCTTGCATGAGAGAAGCGTCAAAGATTCTGTCTTGGGCGGAACAGAATGTCCTGGCCCTGTCTGCCATTTTTATCCCGGGGGTCGACAATTGGGAGGCGGACTTCCTGAGTCGCCACGATCTTCACCCGGGGGAGTGGGGCCTTCACACGCAAGTGTTCAATGCCATAGTGGATCTGTGGGGGCTCCCTCAGATCGACCTGATGGCTTCACGTTTGAACCACAAAGTAGCAAGGTACTGTGCACGGACCAGAGACCCAGGGGCCATAGCGGTGGACGCTCTCACCTGGACCTGGGAATTCCAATTGGTGTACCTGTTCCCACCTCTCCCATTGTTGGCTCGGGTGCTAAAGCGGCTCCGGCATCAGGGGACGGAGGCCATACTGGTGGCGCCAGATTGGCCAAGAAGGGCCTGGTACGGGGACATTCAGGCCATGCTAGTGGAAGACCCGTGGCGTCTGCCCCTAAGAAAAGACCTGCTCCTCCAGGGCCCGTTCGTCTTCCAGGACTTACAGCGGCTACGTTTAACGGCCTGGAGGTTGAGCGGCAGATCTTAGTCCACAAGGGTCTCCATCCCTCTGTCGTCACTACAATGATAAAAGCCAGGAAGCCGGTGACGGCTGCTCATTATCATGTAATATGGCGCAGATATATTGCTTGGTGTGAGAAGAATGACTTGCCTTCGGCCAGTTTTCGATTAAACAACCTGCTACGTTTCCTTCAGGCTGGTTTGGATAAGGGTCTCAGATTGGGTTCCTTAAAAGTCCAAATCTCCGCGCTGTCTGTGTTTTTCCAGAAAAAGATTGCGGCCTTGCCGGAAGTGCAAACCTTCTTACAGGGGGTTCTGAGGATTCAGCCCCCCTTTGTGCCTCCCACTGCACCATGGGATTTGGAAGTGGTTCTTACTTTCTTAAAATCAGCCCGGTTTGTTCCACTGGAGGAGTCTGAGCTACGACACCTCACTTGGAAGACTGTTGTTCTGCTGGCCCTAGCTTCAGCCAGGAGGGTGTCCGAGCTTGGAGCCTTATCCTGCCGGAGCCCTTACCTTGTGTTCCACAACGATAGGGCGGAACTCAGGACTAGACCACAATTCCTTCCAAAGGTGGTGTCAGGGTTCCACCTAAACCAACCTATTGTGGTTCCTTCTAGTGCGACACACCCGGATATACCAGATTCCTTGGATGTGGTCCTCACCCTTAAGGGGTATGTCAAGCGCACAGCTAGGATCCGTAAGACGGACAGCTTGTTTGTGCTTTATGATGCGCAGAAGAAGGGTTTACCTGCTTCAACGCGTACCATTGCCAGGTGGATAAGATGTACTATCCAACAGGCTTATGCATCAGCTGGTCTATCGCTTCCTTTTTCAGTAAAGGCTCATTCAACCAGGTCTGTAGGTACCTCTTGGGCTGCTGCTCGAGGGGTGTCGGCTATGCAGCTTTGCAGGGCCGCAACTTGGTCAGGGCAACACACATTTGTGAAGTTCTACAAGTTTGACACCCTGGCCAGGGAGGATTCCCAGTTCGGGAATGCGGTTTTACAGCAGACTCCGCACGTTCCCACCCGTTCTGGTAGCTTTGGGACCTCCCCATAGTAGTGAAGCCCAGTATCCCATTGGACGGTAGAGAAAATAGGATTTTGGGTACCTACCGGTAAATCCTTTTCTCGTAGTCCATATGGGATACTGGGAGCCCACCTCGGTGCGGCTTTTCTGCTGTCAGATTCTACTTCATGTTAGGCTTATTGCCTTGTTTTCTATAGCATAGACATGTCTATAGCCTTGTTTACAGTTACAGGTGTCCTCTAAAGTTGTTAGGATTCACCTCTTTTTTATATGTTTTTTTTGTTCGTTTGGGTGTGCTGGATGAATCTCACCACAATACATTATCACATACTCCTCACATGCTCTCCTTCGGCACAGTTTTTGCATTAACTGACTAGTGGAGGGAGATTGAGGGGAGGAGCCAGTGCACCCACACTGAAAGTTCTTTTATGTGCCTGTCTCTCCTGCGGAGGTCTCAATCCCCATAGTAGTGAAGCCCAGTATCCCATATGGACTACGAGAAAAGGATTTACCGGTAGGTACCCAAAATCCTATTTTTTTGAGATGCCATTTTCTCACTTTGGCACCAAATGCTTGAATAGGAGAAAAAGCAGAGTAGGGCTCATTGATCAGATAGCAGAGGATGGTTGTATACCCTTTCACACCAGCCTAAATTCCCAGGTTGAGTCCGGGAACAACCCGGTACTAGCGCTGGTGTGAAAGGTTCCTGGGCTAATTACTGGGCTAATTTGCCGGCAATCCTACCCTGCTAGGTAGCAGGGTTGTTCCCGGGTTCAACCCGGGACCTGGCTGGTGTGAATGGGGTAGGGTATATTTAGGAGGACAAGCAACCGGGTGAATATTCTCACCACCTCCGCCGCCTGCCCGACGCCATCCCGTTGATTGTCCGCCTCCTTCACACACCAGAAAATGCAGGGACTTTTCTGGTGTGAAAGGGGCCAACCCGGGAATGGCCCGGCATGATTCCTGGGCCATATTCCCGGGTGGGTTGCTGCATTTTCTGGTGTGAAAGGGGTATTACTGGAATATATACATTATTTATGAGGATCTGATCTATACTTTAGTACTAGAGTAGAGGTAAGGTAAGGCCTTATAAAGAATCATAGAATGAGTATTGTTCTATTTAATATATACAAGTCTGAGGGCAGTATTCAATGACGCTGATTCGGCGCTTTTCACGGTGAATGTGTCCTATTTTTGTGCTCCCTGGCAAATTTTTTGACTGGAAAAGTCATTCGCCCTTTTCAACACTCAAAATTTGCCGACAGTGAATAACAGCCAATTCGCAGTCTGTTAGTCGCCGCAATTTGCTGCTGTTTGTGTATTCAATGTTAGAATGGCGAATTGCTTTCAACGTGATTTTCACTGTGCTTCACCGTGTAGCAATCGCCATCTTTTTAAGGTGAACTGGAATGTTATCTTTAAAAAAAAAATTATGGTACTTGTTTCCTAGAACGGCCACACAGATGTCGCATGCGATGCGACCGACGCGATGGTCCCGATTTTTACATTGATTGAAATGTGAATAGGGTCCCTGGGACCCTATTTTATATTGGATTCAATGTAAAATTCTCCCCAGACCCCAATTTTAACCCCCTCAGCGGCGGTACGCGTCCTCCGACCTTTTCATACCCCTACTATCCACATTGGCGTGGAGTTGAGAATATAAAGTGTGGCGAGCGCAGGGAGCCACCGAGCCCGAAGCGTGGTGAGCGGACGCGTATAACTTCACAGGTATACGCATCCCCTCGCGGGGCGCGCTGCGCTCGCCACGCTTCGGGCTCACTTTATATTCTCAACTCCACGTCGACGTGGATAGTAGTATATGCACACATGTTAGGGTTCATTTGTTGGGACCCCATTAACCTACTAGTATATTTTTGGACATTGGGAGAATATAGAGCCTCCACAGAGTTAGGGCCATGGTGTGAATCGAACCAGTGACCTCAGTGCTGTGAGGTGCTAATGCTAACCATTACACCGTCCGTGCTGCCCCAACTCTGTCTTGCACTAAAAAAAGTCTGACTGCTATTTTTTTTAATTTTTTTTACAAATAAACAACATTTTTAAACAAATCCTGAGTTTGATGTTGTAATCTGATTTCAGTGTAAACACACACTGGTGTAATGTATGTTTCATGGTACAGCGATCACAGGCAATGAACTCTAGAGCAATGGAGGAAGTTAATATGGGCAGAGGAATTTTCTTTAACTATTTTGAGGAATATCCGTGTGTGTGTGTGTGTGTGTGTGTGTGTGTGTCATACCAGACTAAAGAACACTGCAGCCACAGGAGCTGTGCTGAACAATCCTTGTTAAATGCATCCTTTGGGACTTGACATGCAGAGAAACCCATGGATTCCAACATATACGGGGCGATATGCAGTTGTTCTTATTTTATCTAGCTAATAATTTTAGGGTTAAGTAATGGGTGCAATGCAAAAATCTTGTTTGAGCGCTCAAAAGGGTAACTTTTAGCACATTTCAGCTCTCCATCCCCAGGTCACCACCACACGGTCAATGGACATTCATTCTCCTGTTCCATCACATGGGAGAGATGTCTTTCCCAGGGAAGTAGTGCAGATATCATGTGACTCTACATTGTAAGGCCATGCTATATGCTGGGTGTCTGATAAAATGCTGCCAGTTGTTTTTTGTATGCCCAGCACAAGGGATGTTTGTTCATAAGCTGTTTTGTAGTTCTAACAAAAAGTTCTTCGTTTTCCTGAGAATTTGATGATGGGTTGGAAATATTAATTTTTTCCCCCTTGTAGTTAATTAAATGTTTTTTTTGTGCTGACTCTTGTGTTTTTCCTATTTTTTTTGTACTGTCAGAGTCTAAATAAACAATATTCTCCAAGCTCCCATAGACAGAGGTGACTTGCTCATGTAAATATATAGTAATGTTGTAATAATTGTTCCAACAACAAACCTACATTTAGGAGCACTTGGAACTCACACCTGGTGTATGACCAGTGCATGGTGCTATGTAGGGGAGAGAGACGTCTATTGAAATAAAGCCGTTTTCAACTAATGTCATTTTTGCCCAGTAATCTATAATTATGATTGTAGCCAAAGTTACAGTATTTTTTTTCCCGAAAGTTATTTACCAAGTATTTGCAGAAGCCGTCATTTTGACAGGCTCTTAGTGTACTTTCACTTTGAGCTGTGACAGATTTTAGCCCACAAACTCTCCACCCCACTCCCAGTCCCTGTTTGCTTCAACCTCTGATATTTCTCGCCAGCTCCTTTCTCTATATCCAGCAAGTTTGAAACAGATCAATGTCCCTGCAAAAATTGCTTTCACTTTCTGTTAATATGCACACAGGGGAGTAATTTGGCCCAGCGAGTGGCTTCTAGTGGTGGTTGATGGTATCTATGTATCACTCATCCAAACGGGAGTTTTCATCCTGATGGAAAAACCAGCACTGGACCTTTTCGTTTGCATTCAACTTATATAAGCTCTCATCACCGTGAAAAATTGATCCAACTTTAAGCATACAAACGGCTTAGCAGTCAATGGACACAGCTTAGACCACACCCCTCAGGCATCATATACATTAGATATTTGGCTCCATTGCCAACCAGTTCCATAAACCGGAATGTATAGATATATGAGAAATAATATAATAGGCCATGACTAGTATCTACTGAAACATGTATAAATGCCCTTACCGCTCCACTTCCTGCCCGTAAATTTATACATCACTTTATTGGTTAGTAGAGTTTCTCATATGAACTGCCAGAGGCAAAAAAATATTTTATTAGCAGTTCTGTCTGTAGGAATAGACCATAAGCCAACATTGCCTGAGCAGCAGTAATTTACTATTCTTGTCTGGTCTTTGGAATGCTCTGAATACCAGGTTCCCTGATGATTTGCTATATCTGTGAAGTTCTAACACATACTACTGTCTTCCAACAATTGAAAATACAATATAATAGGCTCAAAATAATAAAGGTGCGTTATTAAAAACATAGTGATGCATACCATGTATATCCAGGTTTTTATTAACATTTTTTTAAAGCTGCGTTTTAAACAAAAAAACGTACAGTGTTGGCAGATATTTTAATGAGCATTTAATGTATTCACTGGGAACAAGGAACAAGTACCTACAAATATTGAGTTTTACATCCCTTTCATACTGCTGCCCCAGGGTACTGACACTGTTTCAACCCTTGTCAGACCAGTTTCTCGCTACATGTTTTATTTAGGTTATTCCCAGGTCAACTCCGTTCACACCACAGTCGTTGCTGCCTTCTTTTTTTGCCAATATTGGCAAAACCGCAGCATTTTAACATGGCCGGAGTCTAATAAACCAGGTTGTGACACCGGGATAGACACCGTATTAATTAGTTTGTAACACTGGTTGTACCCAGGATACCCAACAATGAACTTGTCTTTCACACTGAGCCTTGATCCGTCAGTAACATGGGTTATATATGCAAGGTAAAAGGGGTATAGTTAATTTAATTGGGTCTTATTGCAATGGTTCCCAAACACGGTTGTGAAGGCACTGTAACAGTCCAGGTTTTAAGTATATCTATGCTTGTCCACAGATGACTTGATTAATACCTCAGTCAATTTGTTTTAACGATATATGCTGAGCCATGGATATCATTTAAACCGGGACTGTTAGGGGACTGCATTTGGGAGCCTCTGTCCTAGCGAATTAAGTTGCCATTTAATTATCACTTTATACTACAACAATAAGTCTGACCCTGAAGTTGGATGCGATTTCCCTTGAACTCCCCATGTACCTTCCCAGGAGTGATTCCATCCGATCTGGTACTCTGTTGTCTTTTTTTGCATTAGATATCTCATGCCATAGGGACACGCATCGCTATTGCCCACAGTGTACAGTGCAAGGGTGCGGTTTTGACTGAGTCAGAATCGCCTGGCTAAATTTCACCGTGCATGCACGTCTTCAGTTAAGTACTAGGATAAACACTAATTGCATTTACCAACCTTTTGATGCCCTACCTCAGTAGACCCAAGTACTGTAGTGGATGTACATACTGCATACTATGAATAAAATATATACAGTAATATATTTTGGACTATAATTATATAGTACAGCATTTTGAGTTCACACTTTGGGTATTCTATTTTTTAGTATTTGCTAAAAAAAGTAGAAAAATAATTATCATGGAGTTTCCTTGATTTGCTACTTGGCAGCTTATTTGTACAGTGTATGTGATTTTGTGGTGAGATTTTCACAGTGTGGGAAAAGACAGATACCTGGAGGGAGAGGGCGTGACTACTGGAAGTGTCTTCTCTCCTGTCTCAGATGGAAGGGAGGATTAACCCCTTTTGTATCTGTTGGGATAAAGGCTGTACTTTAGTCACCTAATATTGTGACCTTGTATTTGAATATGCTGATTTTTTTTTTTTTTTTAACTTTTTCAAGTACAGACTTTGAGTCCATAGTAACGAAGTCACACAAAAAATTAGAGGTACAATTCATACATTGACATAATATGGCAAAATTATGTAAGGTGAGAAACACAAAGGAGTTTTTAGGTTTGTTACCTGTTCCTATATAACAAACCTAATAATGCCTTCATGTTTCTCGCCTAACCTAACACAATGTGTGAGGACTTGAGTACATACAAAATACCCCATTGTCTCAAATATACTGTACATAAAATATTCTTGGATGACCTAGCATAGGTTATTACACCCACTGCCAGTTTTACTCAGAAATAAAGAAAATAATGGGGGCACTAAGGATTAAACTGATGCTGTCTCTGACTACAGCTACTCAATATGCAGTATGTTTACTACATGTATAAACAGGAAAATGTTTTCCTGTCTGCCAAAATAATAAACAATTCATCCCATGTATTGTTGGAGGAACATGGTTTGTCCAGGTGCACAATTGCACTCTTTGCCTGGCGTAATGACCCCATACATCATGGCGACTTCTCCCCTCCGAGAAGTCATCTGCAATCCCCCTTGAGCCACACAGGAAGGTCCCAGGTATCAAGATCTCCTGCTCGGCTGCAGAAGCAATCCAAGAGATTGCTTGTGCATATGCGCATCGCATCAGACCTGCTGTCATTCACCTGCAATTTGGGCTCTTTTCCTGCGATTGATCACCGGAATCACAGGAAAAGAGCTTAAATTGCAGGTAAATTAGTGTATTGGCTCCAAACTATAAATGAGGCAAACTGCATGCAAATCCACAGTGTAACCTTGGGTGCCCTTTAATTATTGTGCGTATCGCACCCAGTTAGTCAATCTTAGCTGTGTAAAGCAGGAAAGCCCAATTAAACTAATGGGTATGACAGGAAAAGTGCAGTTTGGGTGCCCAAACAGCTGTTTTTAGCACACGTCAGCACTTCGCCTCCAGGGGCTGTGAGCTGAAATGTGTAGGGCCGAGGCTATTCACACCCAAACGGAGCAACAACTGAATTGCTCAGTCAGACACCCAAAACTAATAGCCACAGTAAAAACAATTGATTAGAATCCTAATACTTGGAGTGTGCGCCTGCATTTTTCTTTTTGTGTGGCACAAGAAGTCTCAGCATGGTACCACCTCTTATGCTTAAAATGGATTCCAGCTCCGCCCTTAGCTCTGTGAAAATATCAGACTGTCAGAACAACTTGCACTGTAGGATATGATCTTTGTCTTTTTCTAAACCGAAGGAGTTAATCTTTATGGTGCCCCTCCATGCTGACTCATGTAAAAGCTTGGTTATGACTTGGTCCTAAGTGTGCAGTCAAGAATGAGTGTGAGTATGAGTGATGTTAGGATTGGAGTCACCTTACACTGTCATAATACAGCTGTACTGTAGCTGCAGTGCCTCCATTAAATGTTACTTTACGCAATATTTCCTCTATCATACGTTAAAAGACGGCTCCATGTGCTTTGTAGATAACACGTACTAGGCTATTTGAACTCTATTCTGTCAGATGCATTGTTCTCCATACATCTCAACACGTGTCCTCAAGTTAAACGTCAGTACCGATTTTGTCTTTTTTCCCCATTGCTCTGCACCTTTTGGTTTCCTGTTTCCTGTTTTTGATTAGGGTGGCACCATTGTATTTTATGCGGGACATCCTGTGTTCTGCAACAAGAGTGAGCGCTCAAAGTCTCACTGCTCTTCACAATGCAGATTCGTACATAAAAGGCGCCCTGGCTTTTGGCTGAGTGACATGCACAAACGCTCAGCACATAGCGGGACACCTTCTCAGTACACTGCAATGTTTTGTGCTGAGCGGGGCTCCGCATGATACTTTTAAGTGGAATTGCAATATATCTATATAAAATATGGACAGTGGGAAGTGCCATATTCGCTGTAGATCATACTGCAGCTTTGGAACACAATGGGGAATGCCATTATTTATGGGCGCCTGCTGTGAATACCTTGGCTACTAATTTTTTCAGTTTTTTCCATTCATACCTACCTGAAGGGGCCAGCAGAAATTCATGGTTGTTCAAACTGAGTTTAGCCGCTTTCCCTGTCTAAACTCTGCGCATTTTGGTGCAACAAGCATGATCATTGGGGGTGTGGTGTAGCAGGTCAACCCCAAAAGCTTGATATGCACAAGACCGACACTAGAAAGATTGATGCAAGCAAACATTTGTCACTGTGTGCAGCCCAGAGAAGTTGGGCGACGAGCTGGTTCAGCGCTGCACCTCTGGCGTTGGAACCCGCTCGACCTCTCCCTGCCGAAGTCGTGAACTTGCTCACCGCCGGACACAGTAACAGTGGCCGGAACCAGCTTGCCACCCGACCTCTCCCGGTTGCACACTGGGTTGGAAACAGACAGGCACCATCTGAGTGGGTGCCCAGGCGCTGCCCGCATTAGACTGCGCATGCACAGTCTAATCCCAAAATCCCAGACATTTTGGGGCCGAACCCGATTCCAGGATTGGCCACCCTAGGGTTGACTGCACACTGCATTGCATTAAACATGGCTGAGGAGTTGCCGAACCCGGAGTTCATCAGTGCTCTTTTTTTTTTTTTTTTTGCTGTTTACAGCAAATCAGAGCATTATGCAAATGCTTACACTCTGCCACTCCCATCTGACTGAGAGCAGCTCATGGACTTCCTCATCTTTCCAATATAACATGCCTGTCTGTTTTTCTGCAGCACATCTCTGAGGCCACTGTGACACCTGCTCCGCCTATCAGGGAGACAGAAATGCGCAGCGCACAGCCAATAAGCGCATTTTAAGAAGAGCCGGGATACAAATCCCAGGTCATAGCCTTTCACAAAGCCAGCGACCCATGTTGGACATGGGAAACACCCATGTAAATACCTGGGTCAAAGTCCCGATACTTTTAGACCTGGGTTGAGCCTTTCAGACCAAAAATAAACCCAGGTTCAACACGGCAAGAGCCTGGAAATTACCAGGATGTTTTTTCTGTCTGAAAGGGGTATTGGTGATCCCAGTCGGAGTCCACATGGATGGTGTGATAGAGCTAAAAAAAAATAAAAAATTCCCCAAAAACTTATGTCTACATAGTCATGTTGACCTATTGCTTGTGGTGACCTTTTGACCAGATCTACCATATGTATGTTGACTCTCTACCTAGACATTGTTTGTCAGCCATTCAGAAACCGATAATTGGTGCTGGAGCACTCAACCTGACAGGTAGAACGATTCCATATCTTCCCATTAAACATGCCCAAAAACAACTGAATTGCTCTCAAACAAAATAATGGGGAAGAAGTAGCTGGCACAAGGGTAAGTGTGCACTACAGGCAACTGTTGCCATATTCCCGATTGTGCATAACTTCATTGTATTAAGGGATTTGCTATTAATGGTTTATTTTCAGCTTCTGCCTTGGGAAAGGTTATGGACTGAGTCTTCATAAAACTGTGGATCATGTACAGCTGTTTACAGTGACTTGTCCCTTTTAGGGTGATCCCTTACCCATCCAATGAAACTCATTATGATGACAAGATACAGCCTTAAGCATTTGTTTTCTCTCCAAACATTCCTTATGGTGAAGTTACAGATATGTGCGTGGTCTCTATGGTAACCTCTCTGTAATTCTGCAGCTGTCGCTGGATTATCTGCACTTTCCTACAAGAGATTTGTTTTACAGATCTCACTTTATTTTTACCTATTTTATTAAACGTTATGTCTAATGCTGCCCATACACATTGCGTTGAGATGCGCGCTCCTGCACATATCCCATCTCACAGCACATAAAATATGAGGCTGCCTGTACTTTTTAACTTGATTTCATTGCATCTAGTTCAACACACACACCGTACTTTAGCCCATCGCATGCATTTTGAACTATATGCAATGCAATATAGTTTACAATGCACTGTGCGCATATCACTTTGCATGGGCGGCATTACTACTGAATAACTAAGATGTTCTGATATCATGTTTTGATATTTTACTGTATTTTTTTATTTTATTTTGCATACCATTTTTTCCCCCATGGTTAAATTAACTAATAATAACTATAATGTAGCTGTTAATAATGTAGGTGAACCAAAATCTAGGGGTGGTATTAAATCGAGTGTCGGAACTAGTGTTTGACTGTCAGAACAACCGGCCAATATGACCATTGGCCGTCATGAATGTTTCATGAATGTTTCGGAAGTTGGAACGGCTTTGGATTGCCAAAATGGCCGCAGATTCGACAATCTAGTTGCCGTTTCCGTTTCAAGGCTTCAATTATCGTAAATATAAGCACAGACTGAATACCCTCCCAATCCTCAATATGCCATGCATCGTGAGATGCTTGACTTGAGTCAACAGGCTCCGTTCTGGTAGAGTTAGGCCTCTTTTTGGATGAAAATGTTTAAAAGGCCACGATACACTTGTGCAATTTGGCCTCTTTTCATCCAATTCCGATGGGTCGGGCCGAGAAACTGGATGAAAAGTGTCCAAATAGCATTTTTTTTACGTCTGTTCGGATCCGATGTGTGTTCCCCCTGGTGTACCGCTGATGGGTCGGATGTGAATCTGACCCATCAGCGGTACACCAGGGGGGCTTTTTAGCACTAGCATTGTATAAAATCAGATCAGGTCTGTAGGTGTGTGCTAGCGGTGCCATCGCTGGCACATATCTATAGTATGCAGAGTGGGGAAGCGCAGGCAGTAGAGGCGCTCTCCCTGCTCTGCATCCTCCAGGGAACAGGCTGCTGTAGTGTCAGGCAGGCCGTAGTGGGCAACTGCGGATTAGCAGCCGCCCGTTCATTTGAACACTGAACTTCCCTGGCAGCTCATTCCACTTCCTGCCAGATTCATTTTGGTTACTTGTTACAGGCAAAAAAACATAAGAAATAGCACATTAGATACCAAATTGTACGTGAGCCCTCCCTAGGAGCTGCCAGGGAATTTAAAGGTAAATTGGGTCTGACTTGCCCTTCAGACATGTCAGACTAATGTTTGTGGTGCCTTTAGTCTGAAACAGCACCTGGAAACAGCTGAATAATTTTATATGCGACTTGTATACTGTGTGTGACAGTCTGCAGCACAATGGAACTTGTATTTAACCCCTTCCCGACATTTGACGTACATTTACGTCATGGCCGGGATGTACTTCCCGACACATGGCATAAATGTACGTCATGCCATTTAACTGGTGACAGTTTAAACATGTCTGCTGTCCCTGACAGCAGACATGTCCCTGCATGCCCAGGGGGGGTGGCGATGCCTCCCCCCCGTCGGCGATCGCTGTGATTGGCTGTTCAAATGTGAACAGCCAATTACAGCGTTTTCTGTGTACCGGCGAATAACGTTCGCCGGTGACACAGGGATCGGTGGTGATTGGTGCTGTAAAGTACAGCACCAATCACCACGGGGTGTAAGGGTGACACTGGTGTCACCCCACCTCACCCCACCCACCCCCAAAGGCCGTGATTGGTTCGCCGGACCAATCACAGCCATGGAGGGTGATTTAAACTAACGGTGACTGCACTGCAGACGCCATTCCGGTCTGGAATTGCGTGCAGTGCGGTCACCGTACCTATCTGCCGTGATATACTGACCTGATCCTTGCAAAATACTTACCTGATCACCTGATCACTGCTTGTAGCGTGCTGGATGCTTCCTGGATCTGACTTCTTGTGACTTCCTGCTGCTGCTGCAGTGTGATAGAGTTATAGAGAGAGAGAGAGAGAGAGAGAGTGACAGAGTGTGCTATATTTTGTGTCTGCTACCCCCCATTTTTGGGGGTGCAGGTTTTTTTTTATATATATATAACTGTCAGTGCTGCTGCTGCAGTGTCATAGAGTGAGAGATAGAGAGAGATAGAGAGAGATAGAGAGAGATAGAGAGAGATAGAGAGAGATAGAGAGAGATAGAGAGTGCTATATTTTGTGTCTGCTACCCCCCCTTTTTGGGGGTGCAGGTTTTTTTTTATATATATATATAACTGTCAGTGCTGCTGCTGCAGTGTCATAGAGTGATAGATAGTGATAGATAGTGATAGATAGTGATAGATAGTGATAGATAGTGATAGATAGTGATAGATAGTGATAGAGAGAGAGAGAGAGAGAGAGAGAGAGAGAGAGAGAGAGAGAGAGAGAGATAGAGAGAGATAGAGAGAGATAGAGAGAGATAGTGATAGAGAGTGCTATATTTTGTGTCTGCTACCCCCCCTTTTTGGGGGTGCAGGTTTTTTTTTTATATATATATAACTGTCAGTGCTGCTGCTGCAGTGTCATAGAGTGATAGATAGTGAGAGATAGAGAGAGATAGTGATAGAGAGTGCTATATTTTGTGTCTGCTACCCCCCTTTTGTGCTGATCAGTATATCTGTGCTGATCAGCAACTTTTTGGGGGTGCAGGGTTTTTTTTTTTTATATATACCTGTCAGTTGCTGCCAGTTGCACTGTCAGTTGCACCAAAGGTTGTGCACCTGCTGCCCCTCACTGGTAATCAGTGTCGCATTACTGATCACCTTTTTTTTTTTTTTTTTTTTTTGAGGGTGCTGTGGGGTCTTTTTTTAATTTTTTTTTTTTTACACACACTGTGATTTTGTGGGTGTCCTGTGGCCACTGTGCGCTGATCAGTGACGTACATCACTGATCAGCTTATTCGGCACAGGGTTGATCTATTTTTTTTTTTTTTGATCAAATTCCTGTTGCCTTTGAGCGCTGTTCAGTGACGGACGTTACTGACCAACATTTTTTTTTTTTATTGGGATCAAATTCCTGTATAAAGTATTTTTTTTGTCTGCACTACATACACACTACACACTACATACCCCACGTGTTGAAATAAAGTTTGTACCCCCCCTACACTATACACGTGTTGAAACATTTCACTACCAGAAACACAAAAATAAAAATGGCATCCCAAATGTCATCCCAAATGTCATCCCAGTCATCCCAGTCATCCCAGTCATCCAGAAGAATGTATTCAGCGGAGGAGGCATATGCCATGCTTGCCTCTGACTCTGACACAGCCAGTGAGGCAAGCGGGGAATTTGAAGGATTCATCTTAAGCTCCTCTTCCTCCTCTAGTGATGAGGGACCCCCTCAAAGACGCCCCCGTAGAGCAGCTGAGACCCCCCCCCCCCAATAATTGATCTCGTATGGACCCCACCACCAGACAATTTTGAGCCCCAGGTTCCTGAGTTTTTGGCCATCCCAGAAATCCAATTTGATTCCACAGGTCTCAGAGAAATTGACTTTTTCAAATTATTTTTCTCTGATTTTATAAATTTAATGGTGGACCAAACTAATTTATATGCCCAGCAGTTTATTGCTCAAAACCCCACGTCATCATTTTCTAGGTGGACCCCTGTAGATGCAGTAGAGATGATGACGTTTTGGGGTCTGGTGTTTCATATGGGCATAGTAAAAAAGCCAGAAATTAGGCAATATTGGAGTACAGATGTTCTGTACAGCACCCCACTTTACCGTATGGCCATGACCCGGACTCGTTTTGAGTTAATCCTTAAATTTTTGCATTACAACGATAATGCACAGTGCCCACCCAGAGATGATCCCACCTTTGACCGGCTATTCAAAGTCAGGCCGGTCATTGATCATTTCAGTGCCAAATTTGAAGAGATGTACATCCCAGATAAATTTATTTGCATAGACGAGTCCCTTATACATTTTAAAGGAAGGGTTAAATTCCGCCAGTACCTTCCCAATAAGAGGGCAAGGTATGGCATAAAAATGTATAAGCTGTGTGAAAGCACCTCAGGGTACACTCACAGGTTTAGGGTATATGAAGGGAAGGATTCAAGAATTGAACCGCCAGAATGCCCCCCCTCCCTCGTAGGTGTTAGTGGAAAAATTG
This sequence comes from Crinia signifera, assembly GCF_055691185.1. NCBI lineage: Eukaryota > Metazoa > Chordata > Amphibia > Anura > Myobatrachidae > Crinia > Crinia signifera. The sequence continues at coordinate 106,043,480 of NC_139220.1, read as the reverse complement.
TCTGGGATTTAGTGCACCCCTTCCTGTATAAAGGTTATCACCTCTATGTGGATAACTTTTACACTAGCATCCCCCTGTTTAAGGCCCTTGGTTCAAGAGGTACAGCAGCTTGCGGTACTGTGCGCAAGAACCAAAGAGGCCTCCCAAAAACGCACATTGCCCAAGTAATGAGAAGGGGTGAAAGCAGGGCACAATCCACCGAAAATATGTTGTTGGTCAAATATAAGGACAAGAGGGATGTCCTTATACTGACAACAATTCACGGAGACAGTACCACCTCCATCCCTGTACGAGGTACCAGTACCCACACCTCAAAACCTAATTGTATCCTGGATTACAATAAGTACATGGGCGGAGTGGATCTTTCAGATCAGGTACTGAAGCCGTACAGTGCCCTGCGGAAAACAAAAATCTGGTACAAGAAGCTGGCCGTGTATATCATCCAGATGGCACTGTATAACGCTTACGTGCTATTCCGTTCTACCAGCCAGAGGGGGACATTTATGCACTTTCAAGAGGAAGTCATAAAGAGCCTAATATTTGGGAAACCAGCAGGCAGAGGGCCCCAGTACTTCTAGTACTGGCCCCCGTATTGTACCAGGGCAGCATTTTCCTGATGAAATCCCCTCCACTGGAAAAAAGGGCAGGACACAAAAAAGGTGCAAAGTTTGCTATAAAAAGGGAATAAGAAAGCAAACTATTTTCCAGTGTGACACTTGCCCCGACAAACCCGGCCTATGTATAAAGGAGTGTTTTAAAATATACCACACATCTATGGATTATTAGGTTCATCATTTCACTGTGCTTCGGGGGTCTTGCTAATGCCACATAGCACCCACCATTCATTCCACCAGAATCTGAGCCGCAAAATCCAAATATCACTCCTTCCCTTCTGAGTCCTGCCATGCACCCAACTGGTATTTTTTGGTCACATGTGAGGCATTGCCGTACTCAGGAGAAATTGGGGCACAGATTTTGGGGTGCTTTTTCTCCTTCATACCTTATGAAAATGAAAAATTTTGAGCCAGAACTGCATTTTTGTGTAAAAAAATGTAATTTTTCATTTGCACAGCCCAGTTGTATCAAAATTGGTGAAACCCCTGGGGGTTTGAAATGTACACTATACCCCTAGATGAATTCCCTGAGGGGTGTAGTTTGCAAAATGGGGTCACTTGTGGGGGGGTTCCACTGTATTGGTGCTTTGGGGGTCTTGCTAATGCGACATAGCACCCACCAACATTCCACCAGAATCTGTGCTGCAAAATCCAAATATCACTCCTTCCCTTCTGAGTCCTGCCATTTTTTGGTCACACATAAAGCATTGCCGTACTCGGGAGAAATTGGGGCACAGATTTTGGGGTGCTTTTTCTCCTTCATACCTTATGAAAATGAAAAATTTTGAGCCAGAACTGCATTTTTGTGTAAAAAAATGTAATTTTTCATTTGCACAGCCCAGTTGTATCAAAATTGGTGAAACCCCTGGGGGTTTGAAATGTACACTATACCCCTAGATGAATTCCCTGAGGGGTGTAGTTTGCAAAATGGGGTCACTTGTGGGGGGCTTCCACTGTATTGGTGCTTTGGGGGTCTTGCTAATGCGACATAGCACCCACCAAAATTCCACCAGAATCTGAGCTGCAAAATACAAAAATCACTCCTTCCCTTCTGAGTCCTGCCATGCACCCAAATGGTATTTTTTGGTCACATGTGAGGCATTGCCATACTCGGGAGAAATTGGGGCACAGATTTTGGGGTGCTTTTTCTCCTTCATACCTTATGAAAATGAAAAATTTTGAGCCAGAACTGCATTTTTGTGTAAAAAAATGTAATTTTTCATTTGCACTGCCCAGTTGTATCAAAATTGGTGAAACCCCTGGGGGTTTGAAATGTACACTATACCCCTAGATGAATTCCCTGAGGGGTGTAGTTTGCAAAATGGGGTCACTTGTGGGGGGGTTCCTAACTTTTAGCATCTTATGGTGCCTAGAAACCTACATGGTGCCTAAAAAATAATCTCATAAAAAGGAGGCTCCAAAATCAAGTAGGTGCTCCTTCTATTATGAAGCCTGTGGTTTGGTCAACGTGCACACTAGGGCCACATATAGGATATTTATGAAAACAAAAGAATTGGGGGAATCAATTTTTGTCACATTTCTCTAGTAAAATCTACTGTGTTCCTTAGAAAAATGTATTAAAATTGCAAATCTGCAAAAAAAATGAAATTTTGAAATTTCACCTACACTTTGTTTTAATTCCTGTGAAACAACTAAAGGGTTAACAAACTTCCAAAATGCTGTTTTGAATACTGTGAGGGGTGCAGTTTTTGAAATGGCATCATTTATGGGGGTGTCTCACATACAAGTCCCTCAAAGTCACATCAGAACTGAACTGGTCCCTAAAAAAATCAGTGTTTGAAATTTTCTTGAAAATTTGAGAATTTGCTATTCATATTTTAAGCCTCCTAATGTCCAAAAAAATTAAAAGGAGGTTGAAATAATGATGGCAACATAAAGTAGACATATGGTCTATGTTAGTTAATAACTATTTTGAGTGGTATGATTATTTGTCTCACAAGCAGAAAATTTAACATTTTGAAAATTGCAAAATTTTCCATTTTTTTACGACATTTTGGTATTTTTCACAAAAAAACACAGACTGTATCGACCCAAATTTACCACTAACTTGAAGTACAATGTGTCACGAGAAAACAATCTCAAAATCACTGGGATAAGTAAAAGCAAAAAAAAGTTATCCCCACTTAAGTGATACATGTCAGATTTGAAAAAAAGGGCTATGAGTGTACGGGGCTCACTTATGGCATGGGACCGCACATCAGACCTGTTGGGACATCACACTGACCCGATTTGGGCGGATTTCTCGGCCCGTTCTGCTGGGAATGGGTGAATTTGGTCCGAATCCAGTTAGCATATGGGGGCCTTTTTGGTTTGTCATCAAGACCCGGTGAGAACCGGGTCTTGATTACACAAGTAATGCCTGAAAAAAATTGATTGGCCTGGACAGTAGTGCTTGGAGATGAGAGAATCTCCAAGCGCCAACTGAATGGGAGAAGTGTTCCCGGTGTGAACCAGTCTACGTGTGGGCCATAGTCTGCTTCCTGTTATTGCTCACTGACTTTCACCTACATGTAAAAATCTAGTCTGTTGGTATCCTGCAAATTGGTTAGAAGAAAAGGGACAAGAGACCACTCTGGTTTGAAGTAACGCATGGATATCCTGCCTGCTGAAATTTCATGAAAGGAATATTTAATATACACATATTGGAGAAGAGTCCAGGACTGTTTGCCATTCCCTACTTTTAGTGTTCCTAATTATTTGGCAGCTTATGGGAAGTGAAACGTTTGTGCCAATGTAACAGCTATTCCATGAAGGTGTATCGTCTGGAGTATTAAACATGTGGTCCTCCAGCGGCTGTGGAACTATCTCAGCATGCTCTGCCACATTTATACTGTGAAACTGGCAGTGCATTCTGGGTAGTGTAGTTCCATAGCCGATGTAGTACTGCATCTTGTGCATTAGGTACAAATCTGGTGATTAATGAAAACTGCATATTCAGATAGGTTTCTATGTCAAAAGAAGCTTTTCAGTAGTATCTCCCTTTGTAGAAGATGACACTTATGTGGCGGAAAAAGACATTTCCCCTACAAAACTTGTACACCAAGGTCAAAATTTCTCTGTACATATCTACTTACAAACCGGTTATGTTATGGGGATGTTCGCTAGAGAAGACATTTCAAAGGCATTGTATTAGGCCTCAGGTGGGAAAGGCCATTGGATCTGTTGTGCCAGCAGCTAGTACAGTTGTTCAAAGAAGAAAACACTGCTTGTCTGATTGGTGGTTATTGGGAAACTGATACGATGGCTAGAAGCTTGATATAGTAACACACTGGTATCCGATGATGGTATTGCCATAGTAAACCCTTTAAGCATTCGTTTTTATGGTTTGTAGATTTTAAGGCTGCTACAAATTCTGTCTGCTATGCTGTCTGACTGTGGTTTCCATAGTAGTAATCTGCAGTTTTAAATGCAATAAATAAAAAATGAATATCCCATATGACTTTCTTTCTGCTAACTGCATGGTAATCATTTATACACTTGCAGTGATGTGCCTATTAAATGTGTGTTTTGACCCTTGATCTCTTAATTATGGGCAGGGTTTGGTTGAGCGGAAAGTGCACAGCTGTTTGGCAAAGCAGGGGTCTGAACTCAACCATTTGATGTGATTTAGCTAAACAAAGACTTTTTTTTTTTTGTCCTTTACAACCGTCCACAGCTCATCCTTTGTGTTGGTGCCAGCTGCAACAAATCACACTGGGATACAGCAATAATATACATTCTGTGGCAAATGGGATATTTTTTGCACTTTTGACATCTTTACACCCAGTCAACATGAAGGTGGAAGAGATTGGTTTATTTTATTTATTTTAATTTATTTTAATCGCTGTAAGACTATGTAATGAAACCTGTCCCCAACGCACATAAATTATACATAAAATATTATAATATAAATAATTTTCTGCTAAAGGTGTTTGGCTGATGTCACAAAGACAGGTTGGAAAGCATTTTGTTCAAACTGGAAACCTGGCATTTATCTTAAAGTCAAGTTGCGAGGGGATTGCGAGTAATCATCTGTTTCCACCACTGTGTGGCCTCGTGCATCCATTTTGCATTCATAGTCGTATGATAATCAATCGCTTTGCGAATTCAGACAAATCCAGTCAGGTCTGCATAACCCGTAAAATAGGAAAGAACTTTATGCCTCTTTCAGACCGCACTAAAAAAAACATTATTTTGCTGATTTTTAACAGTTTTAAAATGGTAATATGTGCGGTCTGAAAGGTGCAGAGGGATAAAAAAGCAGGGTCCTACCTGTTTCAGCCCTGTTGTTTTTTTTTGGTTTCTGAAACTGTATTCCCCCCCCCCCCCCCCCCGGGCAGCGCAGCGCAGGGAAGGGAATGATCGCGCTGGGGGCAGGGGGTCCCTCCTGCAGTGTATGTTAGATCAGTGGTGGGGTTCCTGCAATAAATGGGAACTAGTAGTTTCCATCCGCTGCAGGGACCCCGCCACTGATCTAACATACACTGCAGGCACTCCATGCCCCCAGCACGATCATTCCCTTCCATGTTTGGCGCTGCCCAGGTAGGATCCCGGCTGTGGGGTTCAGGGACATAACCGTCTAGTTTCCAGATGGCTATCTGCTCTTCCCCCTCCCCGTGTCCCCACCTCCAGCGTCTGTATGGCCAGAGTGTCAGTGCTGCAGACAGCCGGCGCGGTCCTATTCCATGAGTAGCCCGCTCCTGAGCGAGGGAGGGGGGCAGTTAATAAGTTTTGCCCGGGGATCCTCAATGTTAAGATGGCCCTGAGAGAGTGTGTGTGTGTGTGTGTGTGTGTGGGGGGGGGGGGGGGGGGGGGGGGTAGCTGCTTTGAAAATAGCTAATTTGTGGCTGTAATCAATTGCAATGTTGTTCCCTGCGTTTGCCTGTGACACTGTATGCCTAGAACCATGCTTGCATCACAATGAACATCATGTTACTTATATGATTTACAGGTTTGTTTGCAATGATTAAATTAATTTTTCAATGTTTAACCTTGCCACTGCCTGGTTTAGCCACATATTGCTGATTGACTATTTTTCCCACCAAATGCTTTACCTTTTGCCTTTTGGAGTTGACAATTCAATGTGGTACTTAAAACTTGGCAGCATGTTCATTCTAATAATACTTTCTGTTTTTAGTTTTTCTCTAAAAGCCATGCATTTTTTGGCATGTTAGCATGTCTTGTTTTATTCTTGCAAAATGTGGCAGAGTATATAGACGTGTGTATTTATTGTGTTATGTCAAATGTGTTGAGTGAATTTTTTTTTAATATAGAGAGGTTTATTATTTACACCATAAACGTTGTGTGTAAATAGCCTTGTTTTTAGTTTTGTGTACTTCTGATCAGCAATTTTTGTCTGCCTTTTATATTGTACCAGGATGTGCTGCATCTAATCGAGAACAAACGCCATATCTAACTATGTATTGATATTTTGATGACATTATGTAGGGGGATTACTGAATTTTACCTTCACATATTGGATGGCTTTCCACCGTACTGCATTATGGGGCCTACACGCATAGCAAGAGTGCAGAGTGATGCTAGACAGCTCAGATCACTCAGCACACACACAAACACAGCGATATTTAGTGCTGAGCGAGCTGTTGGGGCCAGTGTTCTCCAGTGAGAGACCACTGGCGATGACTAGATTAATGGGGCCTGCGCGATCTAACATAGCAAATGACACTACATCACTGTGTGTGTAGGGACTAGCGATAGCCGGTAGAATAAAGAATGAGCAGGGACCCATAAATCTAGTCATTGCCAGTTTTCTCTCACTGGAGAATACTGGTGCAGACATCACTGTGTGTGCTGAGCGATCCAGCATTGCTCAGATCGCTCTGCACACTCGCTATGTGTGCTGGACCAATAGATGTGCCTTGGCTTCAGGGGCTGATGACCAACCTGTTGCACAGGCTATAAGCCATTTTCTTTAGTTCACAAGGTTGTTTCTGATATTTCTCATAATGCTTGTGATCAGATACCCTCGCTTCACAAGTCAATCACAGATTTTTGTTACTGATAGAGTAGAGGTTTGTAACTCATCCCTAAGGAATCTGATGGCCGTACTTTACCCTTTCCCGAACAATAACTGATTTTTATAAATACTCCTACTGCGTAGTGTACAAGATATTTGCTGGCACCACCACAATCCTTCACCTGCAATTGCTTATTCCACCCAGGCATATAGAACCACTTCTCTTAGGCTCCAACTACTGGCACCTGGAACTGCCTACATTTGTTGCCACTCTGCTGCAACACTTCCTGGGTAGTATCAGATAATCCTCCCTATGGACTGCATTGGCTAGTTGGCAGAAGATTTCAGCTTGCAAACACTGGAATGAATACAAAACAGTTGAAGAAGGAAGTAGCCTTTCACGCTTCTGTGGTAGTCAAAGGGGTGCCGGAGGACTGACCGACAGTCGGAATTCCGACTGTTAAAACCCCGACAGACGGGCAGAGGCTATTCTCCCTCGTGGGGGTCCACAACCCCATAGAGGGAGAATAGAATAGGTGGCGAGCGCAGCAAACCCGCAAGGGGCTTCGTTGTGCTCCCCTGCTGTCTGACTTCCGGCAGTCGGGATTCTGACATTGGGAACCATGATTGTCGGAATCCCGACTGTCTGGGTGCTATACCACTCCCAGTCAAAGGATACATGCAGCATGCAGATTCAGACATCTTAAGGTAAGATGTTTATTGCTCATTACTCTTCACCCATCTATGGTGACACCTAATCTATTCCTCACATGGCAGCATGCCAATCAAAGGTAGAGGGAGGGCTTTGCATGTCACGTCAGAGGGCAGAAGTACAGTAGGCCCCTTGTTGGGATACCCTGCAATAGATAAGGCTATGGTTAACATGGCTTTTTATAGTAAGAGTCTGTGATCCAGTTGCTGAGCATTTGGTCAGGTAATCTAGTACAGGGCACTACAGTCTAAGCGCTCTAGTGCTTAGACTCCACTGTACTTCGGCCAGCAGTGAGTAGGCTGCACATTGGCTTCCTCTCTTAAAGTGCCCCTGCTGTCTTGCATTTGTTTTTATTGGTACTTATGTAGTATCTGGGCTGCCGATTTCTAAATCGGGTCGGATCGGGAGATCGCATCGCATCGCATGCGACCATGCGATTCGATGCGATGCGATGCGATGACCCGATTTTTCCATAGGAATCAATGTTAAAATGGACTGAGTCCATTTTAACATGGAATTCAATGGGAAAAATGGGTCCTTTTCATACCCCTACTATCCAAGTGGGCATGGAGTTGGATATAAACCTGTGGCGAGCGTAGCGAGCCACCGAGCCCGAAGCGTGGCGAGCGAAGCGAGCCCCGCGAGGGGACGAATACCGTCCCCTCGCGGGGCTCGCTTCGCTCGCCACGCTTCGGGCTCGGTGGCTCGCTACGCTCGCCACAGGTTTATATCCAACTCCATGCCCACTTGGATAGTAGGGGTATGAAAAGGACCCATTTTTCCATAGGAATCATTTTAACATTGATTCCTATGGAAAAATCGGGTCATCGCATCCGATATCGGATGCGATGCGATGCGATGCGATATCGCATCGCATCGCATCTGATTGTATGCCTTAACTTAAGGCATACAATCAAAAAATCGGCAGCCCAGATACTACATAAGTACCTTTTTATTTTTTTAATCATGTGACTGTTGTTTTATACCTGCTTTGGGGGCGAGACAGTGATTATCAGTGGATGATGAATCTGCTGTGGGTGGCAGGGAGAGGAAATGGGTGTCCGCCTTCCAAAAAGTCTGCTCAGTGTACCCCTCCTTCCCCCACATGTTTTTCTGCTGCTTCCTGGAAAGTTTTGCCCAGCTCAAAAGTCCCAGGATCCGGCAGAATCCTCACTGCCAGCTGTGTGCCCCCTGTGGACATCTGCATACTCAGAAAAAGAGGGTGGGGTGTAAGTTGATGTTCTGTTGCTTATTTGGAATAAGAGGCATGTTTTTCTCTTTCGTTTGGCCTAAAGGTAAACCAGTTGTGTATTTGTACTGTAGCCGGCAGAGGGGGTTCAATGTCCCACCTGCTGAGCGCCTAATATGGGGGCATGTCCAAGAGAAACGGGCGTGAACTTGACATTCCACGCCTCCGTTCTTGGCAAAAGGGGGCTTGACTGCTTTTAAAGTCTGGTCCGTTCTACCGAGATGCTTCTTCAATGCTGTCTGGAAAGACATCATTGAATAGGCACCACCGCTATTTCCCCCACCGGTAATAGCAGTGGGGGAATGAATACCCCCCTAAATGTGTGTGCATGTACATCTGGTAAGGAATATAGATTATAAACTCCACTGGGGCAGAGACTGATGTAAAAGTTCAACTATTCTCTGTAAAGTGCTGCAGAATATCTGTGCGCTATATAAATAAATCTCAAAGTGGGATCTTATTGACTATGCAAAACATGTGATAGCCGATAGCCAATAAGAAAAATCAGAACTTGCGCTAATTTTGGCGATAAGAACTGAGTAAATCCAAACTGCACATCTCTTAAAAAAAAAAAAAAAATTTTATAGAGAGAAAGAAGATAAGTGTATTTCTGTATCTGGGGACCGCAACCAACAGAGTCAGTGTCTGTGTGATTTGAACACTTATGTATGCTCTTAAAAAATTGGGTTTTGCACATTGCCTGCAAAACGTGGCTGGTCGTGTAAGGAGCCAATCGGTGGCATCACTGTGGTTACAGGCTGAACGGGCTGGGTGGACAGTTGTTTCTATGCCAAATCACTGACTCGCCAACCCCCAGCTCTGACTCTTCCTGGTGTGAAACAGTCTTTATTGCTTGCTGCAGTGACCCCTCCCACTCTGCTGAGCAGAGGGGCTGCCTCCACATCCAGCATCACTTTGTTACTATACTCTATGGCAGCAGTTGTTGTTTTTTGTTGTTGTGTCTTTTTGTTGTTTTTTGCTGCAGGCTATCACTTGTAGGGCATTGCACAAAAATGTATTTTTTGTTTGTTTACTTTACTTTATTAGTAAGTGATCAAGCATAGTCCTGCAACGAATTTCTCATATTTTCATCATGTTTGTGATAGTGAGTTCTATGCACTAAAGGGCATGTGTACTAAGCATTGGACAGTGATCAATGGACTGAGATTGCCATCCAACCTTTCACAGTCCCAACACCCCCCAGGCACAGCCTCTGACATAGTAGTAGGTAGCTGATTTATCCCCTTGCACTTGGTCTCTCCCCAATGCTTAGTACATAGACACTGTGTCTGCTGTATAGTCAACAAGGGACATGTTATGATTATGGTTGACTTTAGACCAAGGCATTTGTGCAAATAAAATATTGAAAAACCACAAGTGACACATTTTAAAGACCGTTCTGAAGCACTCTCACAATAAGTTGAATTACATTTTACTTGGGAGGATGTTGAGAGAAAATTTTATTAATTTAGGAGGGGTGGAATTAAAGTGGAAGTGTGTAAAAATATGTATATTACACAATGTGAAATTTTCTAGTATACACAAACCTGTATATGTTAGTAAATCCCCCTGTGGTTTTTCCAAAGAATGCTGTAAGGGCTGCATTAAATATTTATTGCTAATGCAACATGAATTGTAAATACAGCCCTGAAAGTGTCTGTTGCTACAGTGGGCCTTGACAAAGCTTTTGACATTTTTATTTTATTTTAAAATAAGCATGAATGTGGTGTAGAAATGGGACCCAGTGGTTTTAATCCCATCATACAAACTTCTGCTTTAGAACTTTTCCTGAGATCACAAATGTTAGCTACTACTGCAAGTCCTAATAAAATCACTGTACCTGCTCCCAAATCATTTTTCCTGTAGACTTAATGACTTGCCAGTATGGTTTTTTATTTATTTACATTGCTATTATGGGAGAAAATGGGAGTGCCTTAAAGAAACTGACACCAGAAGTGGAAGAACATACACACTCTACACTAGGGTGGCCAATCCCGGGATCGGGATCGGCGGGATCCCGGGATTTGGCCCCTAAAACGCCGGGATTTCAATCCCGGGATTGGAGTTTCCAATCCCTTGATTTCGGGATTAGACTGTGCATGCGCAGTCTAATGCCGACCAGCATCTGAGCGTGTGCTCAGACACTGCCCGGCTTCTCCCTTCCCCGGCAGTACATCCCTGCGCAGCGTGACGAGTACAGAGGTCACGCTGCGCAGGCCAAGCAGCTGCACAGAGCCAGTGTGGCTCTGTGCAGCATGCGTTTGCCCCTGCCCACCAACCCGGCTTGCTCCCCAGAAGCCCACCCCCGACTCGCTGCCCGCCCCGCTACCCGCCCATCCACCCACCCTCCAGGCCGGCTCCCCGCCCATCCATCCGGCCGGCTCCCCGCCTATCCACCTGCCGGCTCCCCGCCCATCCACCCGCCGGCTCCCCTGACGCCCGCCAACCCACCCGGCTACCTGGTTACACAGACACCTGGCCGGCTGCCCACCCACACACCCGGCCGCACCCCAGCCCACATGTAAGTAAGTAAATATGCGGGGTGGCCGGGGTGCGTTTTTTAAATTAGGGAAGCCAATCCCGGGATTAGGCATTTTTCAATCCCGAAATCCGGGATTGAAAAAATGCTCCGGGATTGGCTTCCCTACTCTACACTGATAGAGCTTTGGTTTGAATACAATCTGCTGACCAGTGCTGTGCAGAATTGCACCGATCATATGAAGATTTCATTTTTGTTAGGAATCTTTTGCAACATCAAATGTTATATAGTTTGCAATACAGACCACAAGGTTTATATTGTATACAATGTTGTTGTGCAGATTTTCTCTATAATTGGTCTGTTACAGAGGACATTTGTGTTTGCTGTTTGAGTTTACAAAGCTTTTCTTTGTCCATAATTGAACTTACTGATTATAATGCAATTCAGTTTTGCAATACTGTCAAGTAACTGACATCAAGGAGGGATATTCTCATGATTAGCCGTGTGCCATACTAGGAATTGCAAAGTTCGTAGATGTGTCTTCAAACAACTGCACATAAAAGCGAAGTTAGAGTACAGTAAATTTACACACATGCATATTTTTAATTGTGTTTAATCTGTATAGTCTCCTGCAATCACATTTTACAAGTCTGCATAAAATTGGTCCTCATTTAGTGGAGATGCCAACTAGATGAAATAGGGAGAACTCTCCTTTTCCTGAAGGAAAGGCGTTTGTTGTATTTCCAATAAGCTTACTCGATTTTATCTCTACCGCTGTTGCGACCATTTTTATGCTACCACAGCTATGTGTGCTACCGATAGCTGCGGTATTCAGTTGGTATAAAGGAAGGGGGGGGGGGGGGGGGCTAATGATGATTACTGTATCCAAAGATTTTGTTTTTCCTTTTAAGAATTCTTTGTAGCTGCATTGCATTTTTTTTAAAGTACACATGAACAATGTAAAAAACAAAAAGTAATTTGTGTCCATTTAAATTTTTGCATTTTTTAAATTTTTATGTCCATTTAAAAAAAAAAAAAATGTATTTAGAAAATTAAGCTATTTCTTTTTCTTTTATAAAACACTAATGGGGAACATGAAGTAACAAGTTTATTCATTTATTTTTTAATGAAGTTTAGCCACTATAATGATGTTCTCGAACTAGAATCCTGCCAAAGCTGTGATAATTTCAATAGAAATTACCTCTGGTCAGTTGTCTAAATTTAAATAGGGAAAAAACTTTTTTTTTAATATTTTTTTTTCCTACAATTACATATTTTATTTATTATTAAGTTTCTTATATAGCGCACACATATTCTGCAGTGCTTTACAGAGCATTTTTAAACATTTACATCAGTCCCTGCCTCAGTGGAGCTTACAATCTATATTCCCCACCACATGTACACGCACACAGACATTCTAGGGTTAATTTTTTTTAGGCGCCAGATAACCTACAAGTATTCTTTTGGAATGTGGGAGGAAACCGGAGTACCTGGAGGAAACCCACGCAATTACGGGGAGAATATACAAACTCTGCGCAGTTAGAGCCATGGTGGGAATCGAACCCATGACCTCCGTGCTGTGAGGCAGTAATGCTAACCATTACACCATCCGTACATCCATATTTGACACAAACTCTGATTTTACTTTTGTTTTTAGCATTACCCTTTTAGATGTCTTACCCTGGAGACAATTCCTGCACAACATGGGTCTTAGTAGCCGGTTAAAGATAGATTGCAAATACATTGCAATCTGGGTGGAATCTTACCGCAATATGCGATCCGAATATGCAGATGTATGTCCCTGTAGGGACAGGGGCTCCAAAAACCGATCTACTTCGCCAGATGCCGGCACTACTGTCTGTAGCCCATAGGCTACAATAGGTTAATGCCATCTCAGAATGGCGTTAGCCCAGGGACCTGATGCATTGCTGTCCAATATTGATACATCGGGCAGCATTGCATTCCCAATAAAAACCTATGAGGGATTTGGCTGGGGTGGACCAGCAGGGATCTCCTGATACAGTGCGAGTGTTTGGAAAAGACGGTGCTGGTTTCTGGGCTAGTGGGCTATTGTACTATTTTGTTTATTACAGTGTCTTATATAGCGCAGCATATTCCGTTGCGCTTTACAATTGGAAACAACAGTAATTAAACAAACTAGGTGGAAACACTGACCTAGAGGTACGAGGGCCCTGCTTGCAAGCTTATAATCTATAGATGCTGCGAAGTTTAATTCTGCACTGTATTGCTAAACATAAAAATAACATTGTTTTCAATGCCAGATCAGTTGTCCTTGGGCAAAGAGAAAGCTAGATCTTGAGAATATGATAGTGTGGGAGTGAATTCTTTGTCCATTATTGGATAATGCTGTTTTGTGAGACCCTTTTGTTCGCTAAAGGTCAGGCTTTAACATGCTACAAATTATCCTCACAATCACACTGGTGCCAAACTTTTAAAGGCCTTTTAGGAATTTCAGTCTTTATGTGAATATATGATGACTCTGTGCCTTCTGCTATTGGGAATTTGTGTGCAATCAAGACCAAATGTCTTGTCGTTAACCTGATGTATGTTTTTGTTTTATTCCATTGCAGTTGCTAGGAGCTGCATTCCTTGCTATTGGCTTGTGGGCATGGGCAGAGAAGGTAAGTCCCTCCTATTATTATGTTTTCAGTGCACAACTATAATGAGTCATATGAAGTACTACAGGTTTGCTGGTTCTGCTGCATTTAACCCTTTGAGTGCCAACATTGCTCCTCAAAATATCTGTTAAAAGGCCAGCACAGTTCACAGCGACTGTTCTTTTTTGGGGGGCAATATCTAACTAAACTTCAATTTAATTGACTCTTTGTATTCATTTATTCATTGACTATTATTCATTATTAATTGACTCTTTGTATTCATTTGCATAAACCCGACCATCTCTCATTCTAACCTGTGTATGCTCACTTCGTCCCCTTCTGTGTCACCCCAGTCTGTCTAACCCTCCCCTTTAGAATGTAAGCTCTCACGTGCAGGGCCCTCTCTCCTTATGTGCCTTTCTTAGAATATATAAACCTCTGCCACCCTGATGATTGCTTCAGGGTCTTGTCCTCTGTTGCAATTATCCATATTTACCATGTACTTGTCATAAGGGTGCCGGACAGTTCCCGACAGTCGGGATCCCGACAGTCATTTACCCGACGTTGGGATCCCGACATTGAAAACCCCATCACGGGGGGCCTGACGGCCACTGGCTATTCTCCCTTGTGGGGGCCCACGACCCCCATAGAGGGAGAATAGAATAGGTGGTGAGCGCAGCGAGCCCGCAAGGGGCCTTGTTGCGCTCACCATGCTTTCTGGGTCCGACCAGTCGGGATCCCGATGTCTGGTAATGACTGTCAGGATCCCGACTGTCGGGTAATGACTGTCGGGATCCCGACTGTCGGAACCCTATACCACACCCTTGTCATAAACTGTCTTGTACTGTAATCGGTATATGTATTTGCTCATAACTATGCTCTGTAAAGCGCTGCGGAATTTGTGTGCGCTATATAAAAAACCTGTTAAATAATTTATGCTAAAAGAACAGTCGCTGTGAGCGATGCTGATGTTTTTAATGGATATTTTGAGGATCGCTCACAGCAGTATTGGCACTCAAAGGGTTAAAAGGTACAAATTTCTTGCCACTACTAACCACAGCAAATGACTATAAAGCTCAAAATGAAAACCCATTACTTTATGGAAAAGGCTGGTTCTGAATCCTTACTGCTGCTCCTCTTTGGATTTGTACTAAAAGTTTGATTTAGGGACTGCACAGCATGTTGTAGCATGTTATACTGTAAATTATAGGTTCTGTTGGTGCTATCGAAAATATTTACTATGCTGTCTAAGGTGCCTTGGCAGTGCCGTTCTGCATCCTATCTAGCAGTGCTTTGCAGCCTTTATTCCTGTTTAGGAATGGACTTGGGAATGGTACTTGTCTGCTCTATTTATGGCATTTA
Organism: Crinia signifera; assembly: GCF_055691185.1. NCBI lineage: Eukaryota > Metazoa > Chordata > Amphibia > Anura > Myobatrachidae > Crinia > Crinia signifera. The sequence continues at coordinate 106,028,469 of NC_139220.1, read as the reverse complement.
TTTAATCAATCGTTGACCTCTCTGTTAAATGTGTCCCTCAACACTATTGAGCTGAATAACATGTACTGCGGCTCGTTCCATTTATGTAAGTCCTCTTGTATGTATTTATGTATGTAAGTATTTATGTTAGTCCTCTTGTATGAAGATGGCTTTTGATCATCCTACTATTAAATGCTTAGGGGCATGTTCAATTATACCTCTTACACCAAAATCCCTTTTCAAACCCTGGCCTTCAAACACGGGAGTTTCCAGGGTCGTACCAAGCTTCATACCCCATTTACACAGCACTTTGACCTGGGTCGGACCCGGGTCTGCACTGTTTACACTGAACCTGGGTCAGCCTGCTTTTCCTTATGGATGCCTTTCAACTACTAAATTGGAAGGAAAGCTAAACTATCCAGAGTTCAGACACTGGTAAATCCCAACTAATTGGATGAGTCCGATGCAGCAATTATTGAATGTCCCTTAGCATATAAATAAAGCTTTATCTAGTGTGTAAGTGCCCTAAAGTAGTCCAATTTAGAGATTTTTAGAATGTGTCCTACTCTTTAACCCCTTCCTGACAGAGCCAGTTTTTGCGTTCCTGACAGAGCCCTTTTTTTCAAATCTGACATGTATCACTTAAGTGGGGATAACTTTTTTTTGCTTTTACTTATCCCAGTGATTTTGAGATTGTTTTTTCGTGACACATTGTACTTCAAATTAGTGGTAAATTTGGGTCGATACAGTCTGTGTTTTTTTGTGAAAAATACCAAAATATCGTGAAAAAATGGAAAATTTAGCGATTTGCAAAATGTTAAATTTTCTGCTTGTGAGACAAATAATCTTACCACTCAAAATAGTGAATAACTAACATAGACCATATGTCTACTTTATGTTGACATCATTATTTCAACTTCCTTTTAATTTTTTGGGACACTAGGAGGCTTACAATATGAATAGCAAATTCTCAAATTTTCAAGAAAATTTCAAACACTGATTTTTTTAGGGACCAGTTCAGTTCTGATGTGACTTTGAGGGACTTGTATGTGAGACACCCCCATAAATGATGCCATTTCAAAAACTGCACCCCTCACAGTATTCAAAACAGCATTTTGGAAGTTTGTTAACCCTTTAGGTGTTTCACAGGAATTAAAACAAAGTGTAGGTGAAATTTCAAAATTTCATTTTTTTTGCAGATTTGCAATTTTAATACATTTTTCTAAGGAACACAGTACATTTTACTAGAGAAATGTGACTGAAAATTGATTCCCCCAATTCTTTTGTTTTCATAAATATCCTATATGTGGCCCTAGTGTGCACGGTGACCAAACCACAGGCTTCATAATAGAAGGAGCACCTACTTGATTTTGGAGCCTCCTTTTTATGAGATTATTTTTTAGGCACCATGTAGGTTTCTAGGCACCATAAGATGCTAAAAGTTAGGAACCCCCCCACAAGTGACCCCATTTTGCAAACTACACCCCTCAGGGAATTCATCTAGGGGTATAGTGTACATTTCAAACCCCCAGGGGTTTCAACAATTGTGGTACAACTGGGCAGTGAAAATGAAAAATTATTTTTTTTACACAAAAATACAGTTCTAGCTCCTAATTTGTCATTTTCAGAAGGTATGAAGGAGACAAAGCACCCCAAAATCTGTGCCCCAATTTCTCCCGAGTACGGCAATGCCTCACATGTGACCAAAAAATACCAGTTGGGTGCATGGCAGGACTCAGAAGGGAAGGAGTGATTTTTGGATTTTGCAGCTCAGATTCTGGTGGAATTTTGGTGGGTGCTATGTCGCATTAGCAAGACCCCCAAAGCACCAATACAGTGGAACCCCCCCACAAGTGACCCCATTTTGCAAAGTACACCCCTCAGGGAATTCATCTAGGGGTATAGTGTACATTTCAAACCCCCAGGGGTTTCACCAATTTTGATACAAGTGGGCAGTGAAAATGAAAAATTACATTTTTTTACACAAAAATGCAGTTCTGGCTCAAAATTTTTCATTTTCAGAAGGTATGAAGGAGAAAAAGCACCCCAAAATCTGTGCCCCAATTTCTCCCGAGTACGGCAATGCCTCACATGTGACCAAAAAATACCAGTTGGGTGCATGGCAGGACTCAGAAGGGAAGGAGTGATTTTTGGATTTTGCAGCACAGATTCTGGTGGAATGAATGGTGGGTGCTATGTTGCACCAATACAGTGGAACCCCCCCACAAGTCACCCCATTTTGCAAAGTACACCCCTCAGGGAATTCATCTAGGGGTATAGTGTACATTTCAAACCCCCAGGGGTTTCACCAATTTTGATACAAGTGGGCAGTGAAAATGAAAAATTACATTTTTTTACACAAAAATGCAGTTCTGGCTCAAAATTTTTCATTTTCAGAAGGTATGAAGGAGAAAAAGCACCCCAAAATATGTGCCCCAATTTCTCCCGAGTACGGAAATGCCTCACATGTGACCAAAAAATACCAGTTGGGTGCATGGCAGGACTCAGAACGGAAGGAGTGATTTTTGGATTTTGCGGCTCAGATTCTGGTGGAATTTTGGTGGGTGCTATGTCGCATTAGCAAGACCCCCCAAGCACCAATACAGTGGAACCCCCCCACAAGTCACCCCATTTTGAAAACTACACCCCTCAGGGAATTCATCTAGGGGTATAGTGTACATTTCAAACCCCCAGGGGTTTCACCAATTTTGATACAAGTGGGCAGTGAAAATGAAAAATTACATTTTTTACACAAAAATGCAGTTCTGGCTCGAAATTTTTCATTTTCAGAAGGTATGAAGGAGAAAAAGCACCCCAAAATCTGTGCCCCAATTTCTCCCGAGTACGGCAATGCCTCACATGTGACCAAAAAATACCAGTTGGGTGCATGGCAGGACTCAGAACGGAAGGAGTGATTTTTGGATTTTGCAGCTCAGATTCTGGTGGAATTTTGGTGGGTGCTATGTCGCATTAGCAAGACCCCCCAAGCACCAATACAGTGGAACCCCCCCACAAGTCACCCCATTTTGAAAACTACACCCCTCAGGGAATTCATCTAGGGGTATAGTGTACATTTCAAACCCCCAGGGGTTTCACCAATTTTGATACAAGTGGGCAGTGAAAATGAAAAATTACATTTTTTTACACAAAAATGCAGTTCTGGCTCAAAATTTTTCATTTTCAGAAGGTATGAAGGAGAAAAAGCACCCCAAAATCTGTGCCCCAATTTCTCCCGAGTACGGAAATGCCTCACATGTGACCAAAAAATACCAGTTGGGTGCATGGCAGGACTCAGAACGGAAGGAGTGATTTTTGGATTTTGCAGCACAGATTTTGGTGGAATGAATGGTGGGTGCTATGTTGCACCAATACAGTGGAACCCCCCCACAAGTCACCCCATTTTGCAAAGTACACCCCTCAGGGAATTCATCTAGGGGTATAGTGTACATTTCAAACCCCCAGGGGTTTCACCAATTTTGATACAAGTGGGCAGTGAAAATGAAAAATTACATTTTTTTACACAAAAATGCAGTTCTGGCTCAAAATTTTTCATTTTCAGAAGGTATGAAGGAGAAAAAGCACCCCAAAATCTGTGCCCCAATTTCTCCCGAGTACGGCAATGCCTCACATGTGACCAAAAAATACCAGTTGGGTGCATGGCAGGACTCAGAAGGGAAGGAGTGATTTTTGGATTTTGCAGCTCAGATTCTGGTGGAATTTTGGTGGGTGCTATGTCGCATTAGCAAGACCCCCCAAGCACCAATACAGTGGAACCCCCCCACAAGTGACCCCATTTTGCAAACTACACCCCTCAGGGAATTCATCTAGGGGTATAGTGTACATTTCAAACCCCCAGGGGTTTCACCAATTTTGATACAAGTGGGCAGTGAACATGAAAAATTACATTTTTTACACAAAAATGCAGTTCTGGCTCAAAATTTTTCATTTTCAGAAGGTATGAAGGAGAAAAAGCACCCCAAAATCTGTGCCCCAATTTCTCCCGAGTACGGCAATGCCTCACATGTGACCAAAAAATACCAGTTGGGTGCATGGCAGGACTCAAAAGGGAAGGAGTGATTTTTGGATTTTGCAGCTCAGATTCTGGTGGAATTTTGGTGGGTGCTATGTCGCATTAGCAAGACCCCCCAAGCACCAATACAGTGGAACCCCCCCACAAGTGACCCCATTTTGCAAACTACACCCCTCAGGGAATTCATCTAGGGGTATAGTGTACATTTAAAACCCCCAGGGGTTTCACCAATTTTGATACAAGTGGGCAGTGAAAATGAAAAATTACATTTTTTACACAAAAATGCAGTTCTGGCTCAAAATTTTTCATTTTCAGAAGGTATGAAGGAGAAAAAGCACCCCAAAATCTGTGCCCCAATTTCTCCCGAGTACGGCAATGCCTCACATGTGACCAAAAAATACCAGTTGGGTGCATGGCAGGACTCAGAAGGGAAGGAGTGATTTTTGGATTTTGCAGCACAGATTCTGGTGGAATGAATGGTGGGTGCTATGTTGCACCAATACAGTGGAACCCCCCCACAAGTCACCCCATTTTGCAAACTACACCCCTCAGGGAATTCATCTAGGGGTATAGTGTACATTTCAAACCCCCAGGGGTTTCACCAATTTTGATACAAGTGGGCAGTGAAAATGAAAAATTAAATTTTTTTACACAAAAATGCAGTTCTGGCTCAAAATTTTTCATTTTCAGAAGGAATGAAGGAGACAAAGCACCCCAAAATCTGTGCCCCAATTTCTCCTGAGTACGGCAATGCCTCATGTGTGACCAAAAAGTGGCAGGACTCAGAAGGGAAGGAGTGATATTTGGATTTTGCAGCACAAATTCTGGTGGAATGATGGTGGGTGCTATGTCGCATTAGCAAGACCCCCAAAGCACCAATACAGTGGAACCCCCCCACAAGTGACCCCATTTTGCAAACTACACCCCTCAGGGAATTCATCTAGGGGTATAGTGTACATTTCAAACCCCCAGGGGTTTCACCAATTTTGATAAAACTGGGCAGTGAACATGAAAAATTACATTTTTTTACACAAAAATGCAGTTCTGGCTCAAAATTTTTCATTTTCACAAGGAATGAAGGAGACAAAGCACCCCAAAATCTGTGCCCCAATTTCTCCCGAGTACGGCAATGCCTCACATGTGACCAAAAAATACCAGTTGGGTGCATGGCAGGACTCAGAAGGGAAGGAGTGATTTTTGGATTTTGCGGCTCAGATTCTGGTGGAATGAATGGTGGGTGCTATGTGGCATTAGCAAGACCCCCGAAGCACGGTGAAATTATGAACCTAATATTCCATAGATGTGTGGTATATTTTAAAACACTCCTTTATACATAGGCCGGGTTTGTCGGGGCAAGTGTCACACTGGAAAATAGTTTGCTTTCTTATTCCCTTTTTATAGCAAACTTTGCACCTTTTTTGTGTCCTGCCCTTTTTTCCAGTGGAGGGGATTTCATCAGGAAAATGCTGCCCTGGTACAATACGGGGGCCAGTACTAGAAGTACTGGGGCCCTCTGCCTGCTGGTTCCCAAATATTAGGCCCTTTATGACTTCCTCTTGAAAGTGCATAAATGTCCCCCTCTGGCCGGTAGAACGGAATAGCACGTAAGCGTTATACAGTGCCATCTGGATGATATACACGGCCACCTTCTTGTACCCGATTTTTGTTTTCCGCAGGGCACTGTACGGCTTCAGTACCTGATCTGAAAGATCCACTCCGCCCATGTACCTATTGTAATCCAGGATACAATTAGGTTTTGAGGTGTGGGTACTGGTACCTCGTACAGGGACGGAGGTGGTACTGTCTCCGTGAATTGTTGTCAGTATAAGGACATCCCTCTTGTCCTTATATTTGACCAACAACATATTTTCGTTGCATATTCCCCTGCTTTCACCCCTTCTCATTACTTGGGCAATGTGCGTTTTTGGGAGGCCTCTTTGGTTCTTGCGCACAGTACCGCAAGCTGCTGTACCTCTTGAACCAAGGGCCTTAAACAGGGGGATGCTAGTGTAAAAGTTATCCACATAGAGGTGATAACCTTTATCCAGGAAGGGGTGCACTAAATCCCAGACAATTTTCCCACTAACACCTACGAGGGAGGGGGGGCATTCTGGCGGTTGAATTCTTGAATCCTTCCCTTCATAAACCCTAAACCTGTGGGTGTACCCTGAGGTGCTTTCACACAGTTTATACATTTTTATGCCATACCTTGCCCTCTTACTGGGAAGGTACTGGCGGAATTTAACCCTTCCTTTAAAATGTATAAGGGACTCGTCGATACAAATAAATTTTTCAGGGATGTACACCTCTTCAAATTTGGCACTGAAATGATCAATGACCGGCCTGACTTTGAATAGCCGGTCAAAGGTGGGATCATCTCTGGGTGGGCACTGTGCATTATCGGTGTAATGTATAAATTTAAGAATTGTCTCAAATCGAGTCCGGGGCATGGCCATACGGTAAAATGGAGTACTGTACAGAACATCTGTACTCCAATATTGCCTAATTTCTGGCTTTTTTACTATGCCCATATGAAACACCAGACCCCAAAACGTCATCATCTCTACTGCATCTACAGGGGTCCACCTAGCAAATGATGACGTGGGGTTTTGAGCAATAAACTGCTGGGCATATAAATTAGTTTGGTCCACCATTAAATTTATAAAATCATCAGAGAAAAATAATTTGAAAAAGTCAATTTCTCTGAGACCTGTGGAATCAAATTGGATTCCTGGCATGGCCAAAAACTCAGGAACCTGGGGCTCAAAATTGTCTGGTGGTGGGGTCCATACTAGATCAATTATTGGGGGGGGAATCTCAGCTGATCTACGGGGGCGTCTTTGAGGGGGTCCCTCATCACCAGAGGAGGAAGAGGAGCTTAAGACAAATCCTTCAAATTCCCCGCTTGCATCACTGCCTGTGTCAGAGTCAGAGGCAAGCATGGCATATGCCTCCTCCACTGAATACATTCTCCTGGATGACTGGGAGGACATTTGGGAGGACATTTGGGAGGACATTTGGGATGCCATTTTTATTTTTGTGTTACTGGTAGTGAAATGTTTCAACACGTGTATAGTGTAGGGGGGGGTACAAACTTTATTTCAATCCGGGGGGTATGTAGTGTGTAGTGTGTATGTGGTGCAGAAAAAAAAAAATACTTTATACCAATAAAAAAAAAAAAAAATGAAGGGGTTAAAAATAAAAAATTGAAGGGGTTAAAAAAAAAAAAAAAAAGGTCCTGCGCCAAAAATTGAGCACAGATGTTGGTCAGTAACGTCTGTCACTGAACAGCGCTCAAAGGCAACAGGAATCTGATAAAAAAAAAAAAAAAAATAGATCAACCCTGTGCCGAAAAAGCTGATCAGTGATGTACGTCACTGATCGGCGCACAGTGGCCACAGGACACCCACAAAATCAGTGTGTGTAAAAAAAAAATTAAAAAAAGACCCCACAGCACTCACAAAAAAAAAAAAAGGTGATCAGTGATGCGACACTGATTACCAGTGAGGGACAGCAGGTGCACAACCTTTGGTGCAACTGACAGTGCAACTGGCAGCAACTGACAGGTATATATATAAAAAAAAAACCTCTGCGCCCCCAAAAAGTTGCTGATCAGCACAGATATACTGATCAGCACAAAAGGGGGGGTAGCAGACACAAAATATACACTCTCTATCACTCTCTGTCACTATCTCTCTCTATCTCTCTATCTCTCACTATCTCTCACTATCTATCACTCTAGGACACTGCAGCAGCAGCACTGACAGTTATATGTATAAAAAAAAACTGCACCCCCAAAAAGGGGGGGTAGCAGACACAAAATATACACTCTCTATCACTCTCTGTCACTATCTCTCTCTATCTCTCTATCTCTCACTATCTATCACTATCTATCACTCTATGACACTGCAGCAGCAGCACTGACAGTTATATATATAAAATAAAACCCCTGCACCCCCAAAAAGGGGGGGTAGCAGACACAAATCTCTCTATCTCTCTACCTCTCACTATCTATCACTATCTATCACTATCTATCACTGTATGACACTGCAGCAGCAGCACTGACAGTTATTTATATATAGAAAACCCCTGCACCCCCAAAAAGGGGGGGTAGCAGACACAAAATATAGCTCTCTCTGTCACTATCTCTCTATCTCTCTCTATCTCTCTCTATCTCTCTCTCTATCTCTCTATCTCTCTATCACACTGCAGCAGCAGCAGGAAGTCTCAGGAAGTCAGATCCAGGAAGCGTCCAGCACGCTACAAGCAGTGATAAGGTGATCAGGTAAGGTATTTGCAAGGATCAGGTAAGTATTAGCAAGGATCAGGTCGGTATTCACGGCAGGCAGGCACGGTGACCGTTCTGCACGCTATTCCAGACCGGAATGGCGTCTGCAGCGCAGTCACCGTCAGTTTAAATGTCGCGCCTTGGCTGTGATTGGTCCGTGGGTCCCACGGACCAATCACAGCCTTGGGGGCAGGTGGGGTGAGGGTGGGGTGAGGTGTCATCGTCACCGATGACCCCCTCATGCCCCCTGACGCCCGGCGGTGATTGACACCTGTGTTACCGAGCGTCCGATTCGCTGGTAACACAGGAAAACGCTGTGAATGGCTGTTCACACTGAACAGCCAATCACAGCGATCGCCGACGGGGGGGCGGCATCGCAGCCCCCCCTGGGCATGCAGGGACATGTCTGCTGTCAGGGACAGCAGACATCGTCCCTCTGTCACTGCGTCTCGAGACGCAGTGACAGTTTAAACTCATGACGTACATTTATGCCATGTGTCGGGAAGTACCTCCCGGCCATGACGTAAATGTACGTCAAATGTCGGGAAGGGGTTAAAAAGTTAAAGTTTTAAAAGCGGAGTAGGATATATCATAATTGTAATGGCTACTGCTCTTTTTGTTTCTATGTTGTAGAATTTAGGTGGGTATTCAATCCCAAATCACGACTGTCGGGACCCTGGCCCGTTCTCGGCCCACTCGTCTGTTATTCGGCATGCAGGATTCAATATCCCACCTGCTGAATGATGAAAGGGGGGCATTTCCATGGAAACGGCTGTGATATCGACAATCCACGGCCATTCTTGGCAAAACAGGTCTGACTGCTTTTAAAGTTGAGTCCGTTCTGCCGAGATGCCTCTTCAATGCTGTCGGGAAAGATGGCATTGAATAGGCATCTGCCGCTATTTCCCCCTTCAGAAATAGCGGCGGGGGATTCAATAGTCCCCTTAGTCTGCGCTAGGTAGCACATCACATCACGTACTAGGGTGTGCAGCCCAGGCTCCTTTCCCTCAATATATTCAATATTCCTGTATGTGTATGTCTACATACCTGAAGGCCTGGACTTCGTCAGTCTGGATTGGCACCCCTCTCACCTGACTTTGATGGGCGCCTAGTATTTGCTGACTACAGTCTATATAACATTATATGCATTTATAATTCTATAAAAAGTCAGATTAACTTTTGGGGTGCCTAGGATTGCTGTGGCTGCGCCCCTTAGGGGCACCACCATATAACATTTATACAGCTACCTAAAGCTGGCTACACACCTACAGAATTATGTCTGGTGGGAACAAGCACCTGGAAATGTATGCAATTACCTTTTTCTCCCAAACACTGTAAAACAGATTATGGTCATGCAGACAAATTGGTTCAATCAAATTGATCTAACAGTTTTGTCCAAATAATTGTTTTCATCCATTTTCCAGGGTTTGGGAGTAATATGGGCAGTACTGCCTCACAGCACTGAGGTCATGGGTTCAATACCCACCATGGTCCTAAATGTGCGGAGTTGGTATATTCTCACCGTACTTGCGTGGGTTTCCTTTAGGTACTCCGGTTTCCTCCCACAATCCAAAAATATACGAATAGGTTAATTGGCTCCCAAAAAAATGTACCCTAGAATGTCTGTGTGTGCGTGTACATGTGGTAGGGAATATAGATTGAAAGCTCCACTGGGGCAGGGACTGATGTGAATGTTCTAATAGTCTCTGTAAAGCGCTGCGGAATCTGTGTGCGCTATGTAAGAAACTGCTAAGAAATAAATAAGTATACCACTCCATATCATTTGTACAGCATGGATTTCCATCTTAAATCCATGCTGTACAATGGGCCATACACAGAGGTTTTTCAGTTACTGTACCAGGGGTTCAGACTTCCTCCTATAGACCTGATGGTGACCTCTTTGAAGATGAAGGTTCTACTAGAGTAGAAGGATAAAATGCAATGGGGCTGTGGTATATTTCCTCTAATCTTTTGTTCCATACACTATTGAGATTGAGGAAATAAGCAGTGGTGATCTATTTTATTTTTGTCTTTTTCACCAGGGGTTTTAGGAATGTTTCTGGTACAACCCTGGCAATTACCTCTTTAAACAAATTTGCACCAAGGACGGATTCAGTCAGATTAGTATCCCCTGTCAAAAATGTTTGAGAAGTTGTTGCTGAGGCACAAGGTATTCTCTGACAAAGTGCTTATTCAAGCTACAAGACCATATTCTTCTACTGTTGATTTTAGGATTTTAAAGAGCTACATCCTGTCGTACAAAAACTGGATTATCCTGCTTCAGTTGTCATAAGACTTATTCTTGATTTAGTTAAGGGCCTTTCTCTATTACTATCCTGAAAGTTCAGTTCTCAGCATTTAAGGGGGAATTCAAGTGGGTGTAAGGTTTTAGCCTGAAAAAAAAAAAAAATCCAAACAAAACAATACAAATTTTACACTTACAGTAGTTGTGCATCCATCTGATAACTGCATTATTCAATTGCAATTAACAGAATCTGTCTACGGTTTTCTATACAAATCACTGTCCCTTTCTTTCCTTGAATTGAATATGAAAATGCAGCGGCTGTGGGAAAAATCCAACGCTACGGCGCTTGTTAATTTTCCGCTCTTATTTGAATTCCTTAGTGTTTTCTGGATACCACTCTGGTATCTGATCTTATTTACTTTGTTTTAGTGCAAGTGTTATTTATTTATTTATTTGCAGTTTCTTATATAGCGCAGCAGATTCCGTTGCGCTTTACAATAGAACCCTCATTCAGTATGGAGTGCCGCGGGTGGGGCAGGAGGTCTGAAGTACGGCATTGCCAGAACTTGCCCCCCCTCATCTGCCTGCGCCACACATGCGGGAGATGAGCAGGATCTTCTGAGCAACTGCTCTTAATTATCTGACCGGGCTGTTCTGAATCTTGGGCAGATTCATAACGGTGGGGCCGCGCATTTAAATCGCTGTGTGGTCTACACACAGTGATTTTACATGTGTTTTCAGGCATTTTCTGAATGATTTAGTAAATTTGCTCAGAAAATGCCTGAATGTCACCCTGTGTGTGGGTCCCATAAGGTAACCCTTAATAATTTAACTTCTGGTACCTTTGGGCTTTTGCAAGATTTCTCCTTAAAGGAGCTCAAACTTAAGGTTTATTTTTATTTATTAACCGTTTCTTATATAGCGCACACATATTCCGCAGCGCTTTACAGAGAATATTTGAATATTCACATCAGTCCCTGCCCCAGAGGAGCTTACAATCTATATTCCCTACCACATGTATACGCACACACAGACATTCTAGGGTTCCTTTTTTGTTGGAAGCCAGTTAACCTACCAGTATATTTTTTGAATTGTGGGAGGAAACCAGAGTACCCTGAGGAAACCCATGCAAGCACGGGGAGAATATACAAACTTTGCACAGTTAGAGCCATGGTGGGAATCGAACCCATGCTGTGAGGCAGTAATGCTAACCATTACACCATCCGATCTGCCCAAGATGCTTCTGGTAGCATACATATGGGTGGCCAGCAGTCAGAATACCAATGTCAGCACCCCGACAAGAAATCACAACCGGGTCAGCCTCACCCTTGCCATTCTGCAGCCTAACCTTCACCACTGCACCCTGCCTGACCCTTATACACCCCCCTCCCCATTCCGTCAGCCTAAAACGAAGTCCGAACAGTGGTGCTGCTGGACTAATTATGCTCTTCTAAAAACAACAAAAAAGCAGGAAGACGCACCGAGCTTGGTCATGGTTAGGGCATTGCTGGTATGTCTTGGGGCCTGATTCCAAGTTGTACCCTTATGCTATTGTGATTTTCTAGGCTATAGAGTACTAGAATTGGGGGGCATGAGTACACTGCTTACCAAGCCAAAGTGAATCACTCCCATAATCTCGCACAGAAGAACGTACCTAACCTTTCTCTCCCAGTTGCGCTCTCCCTTCCCGGCAGTCCTTCTGTGCCTGCAGCCATGCTGTTTCTGCTCTCCAGTGCACTGTGTGGGTGGGGAAGCAGATCACTGCGTGTACTATGATGTCATGTTGTCAAGTCCACTAAGGTGACAGACAGAGCCACAGGATGATCGCAGCGCTGCTCACAGGGGTACAGCCACAGCAGAGCCTGGTGTATCTGCGCATGGGGCTACAATACACTGTACACTCCATAGAGCTGGGCTTTATAGAGGAATGCCCAGAAAAAAGCCATTACTTAGTGTTTAAAAATAAGAAGGCACATTTTGAGTTTGCCAAAAGGCACGTGGGCGATTCCCCACATATATGGTGGAAGGTGTTCTGGTCAGATGAGACAAAAATGTAACTTTTCGGCCACCAAGGAAAATGCTATGCCTTTTGCAAACCCAACACATCCCATCACCCCAAGAACACCATCCCTTCAGTAAAACATGGCAGTGGTAGCATCATGCTTTGGGGATATTTGTCAGCAGCAGGTACTGGGAAACTGATTTGACTCAAGGGAAAGATGGATGGTGCTAAATACAGGGATTTTCATGAGAAAAACTTGTTTGTCTGCCTGTGATTTGAGACTGGGATGGAGGTTCACCTTCCAGCAGGATAAAGCAACACTGGAGTGGTCTAAATGTGTTGGAATGGCCTATTCAAAGCCCAGTTGCTGTATTGATGACCGAAACAAGATGGTTGAAATTAAGGGGTGTACATTTATTAATACATATACACATAATAAATTAAATCATGTATATAAAATTATATATATGTATATGCAAGGCACGGCACCACATTCTGGAGGAAAGCCACCCCTTTAAAAGCCTGCCACAGAGATCAAGTGGATACCCACTCTGCTTCAGAAATCCCAACAGGCCGGGAGGTACGCCACCCCCACCACCCATTTGGAGGAAGCACCCCAAGGGACACCACAAAATCACGGCCACATCTACTCTTTTGGGCCCAAAAAGCAGGACTGAGCACTCTCCCAAACAAGGTGACGTCACCTAACATTATCTTTTCCGGACGCAGGATCTTTTAACCAATTTTAATATATATATGTAATTTTATATACATGATTTAATTTGTGTTTATGCATTAATAGATGTGCAATAAAATCCCAACAACATCACAAAATAACATAGTGTATATTCTTTTTTTGTTTAATAAATAATAGTTAAAAGGAATTTAAAAAAAAATTGTACATGCACATACAGTATGAACAAATGTGCATCAAATCGAATTCACTCAGCCCCAAGAGGAAGCACTGGAGTACACAGCGGCATCTCCAGCTGTGGTGGAACTTCCAGTGTGGGTGATGTCAGGCTACAACAGGAAACTTTAAATGCCTTTCCTAGCTAAGCTGGTTTCCTCTGTATATCCATCAGGAAAACAAATGTCTGTATGTCAGTCTGCAGCCTACTAATAGCAAAAATGCTTCAGTTTTTTTTATTTTTAGCATTATATTTTAATAGAGAATTTTCAATATATGGGATACAGAAAAAAAATGGAGCGGTGCATAATTCCACACAAGCACACACAAGATACACAGCATGTATATAGTATAGGATTACAGACCATTAGGGTTAGGACTAAATCAAATAGTCGTATCATTCATTAGATATTGTTGGGTAATCAAGGGAGGTTCATTTAGTCTAATGTGGAGACTTCTACCCCTATTCAGGGTACTAATGCTAGAGTATGGTTTCATTAATGTGGTTGTAATATGGCATTTAAGTAAATAGAATCTTGGATTTGAATTTAGATATAAGGGGAGGATAACTTCCAGTTTTATACGATGGTGGCTCAAGCCGCTTTCATTGATCATTTTTGTTGGATGGGAGATACCGGTGGAGAGACGGATGAATGTTGTCCTTCCTGCAAAACTGGTCAGGGATATCCTTTTAATGGGATTGCAAGGAAAACTTCAGGTGACAGAAGTCCTAAGGGTTCAGCAAGGATGAGGCCTTGGCAAAGGAACAGGGTTGTTATCTCCACACTAGTTTACCAAACGTGATCTTCTGTGTGTTATGTCTTCTGCTCATGCTCCACTTGGAAGGAAATCGTTCAGGCCGTTGTCCAATAAGGATTCTTGTGCTACGTTTCCTTTCACGATCAGTGTTGATTTGTGCTAAACCCATGTCTTTCATGTACAGTATATAGCTTTGGGTACGTTGCAATCCTTACAGTTGCCATGGAGTTTGTGAAGGCAATGAGATAACGTGCAGCTCTTCACGTGTAGCAGCCTGTGATTTATTGCCATGCTTTCTGGCAACACAGCTCTTAAACTGGAAGAAGGATGAATGATTGCAGACTCCTTGTGTGTCACATGGGTATTGATGCTCTTAAAAATAACCAATACAATTGTCTAATTACAGTTCCAGAATATACTGACGGAGAAAAATTAATAGTTCATTGACTGTCCTATCAAAAATCTTGTTCTCATCTCTGCTTGATGGGAATTTGGTTGATATTAGTTTAACTTTTATTGCTATTAACCCAATGCAGCTTAAACACTGCTGCACTAAAAATGATGTTGCTTTATAGGATAAAATGTTATTTTGCCTGTTTGTAAATTAATTCATTTAATACTATTTTATAATATTTATTCCAATGGATTCTGTGCTCCATTGCTGATCCAGCTACCCAAAGCATAATGCCGGTTTGCATTTTGCAGCATGGTCCTGATTAAGTATGCACTTCTTCATCTGTACCTGCAGGAGACGGAGGGTATCATTAATGACATGGGAGAGAGCGCATCCCTGAAGATATTTGGCATACAAACTGCAATATTTTAAATATTGTTTTTAAATGGGAATAATTAATAATATTGCTTTCTGTGTGTTTGGGTTTTTTTTTCTTCTATTTTTTTTTGTGTGAAATGCATCTTGTTCTGTAGAGCAGTGGTTCCCAAACTGTGTGCCGTGGCACCCTGGGGTGCCTTGGGGAACTTGCAGGGGTGCCCTGGGTTGATGGTCCAGGACCAATTCAAGTTATTTATATCAAATATAATAGTCAAATTATGGACAAACAGAAGTACATTTTGTCCATTACCACATAAGTGATCCTAAAGATGAGATATAAACACAATTTATTTAATTTAATACTTGTTTATGACTTTCTCAATGAGAAACCTTTAGCTTAGGGGTGCCGCAAAAAAAATTCTGATGCTTCGGGGTGCCGTGAGTCAATAAAGTTTGGGAACCCCTGCTGTAGAGAGAGAAGTATTTGCATATACCAGAGAATGGATAGCTGATGATCCAGATATTGCTTGGACATATGGCACCTATGAGCACATTTGTTTTTTTTTAGGGTAATCACTTTGTACAAGTATTGCACATGTCTGCAATTTACAGGGGTGTGAATACTTTTGATATCCTGTTTTACTTAAGGCCCATACACACTGGGCAATTTTGAGCTGAAAGCCGCTTTAAAACACCAAGGGCGGGATTCTCTAAAATCCGCAGTCCAGTATCGCCGGCATTCGCATTTCTAATGACCGCATATTCTCTAAAATATGCGGTCATTAACACAAGGGACAGCTCTTGCGATAAGAGCTGTCCCTTGCGATAAGAGCTGTCCCTTGCGATGCGGCGCCGTTGCTGGACTTCCGGGTCTATGACCCGGGAGTCCGTCTGCGCATGCGCAGACCGACGCCGCGGGGCATGCTGGGAGGGATCCTTGACAGATCCCTCACACAGCGCTGCGGTAAGAAGCCCATAGGCTTCTGCAGGGAACCGCCAGTTTTTTCTGGCGATTCCCTCCGCAGCGCTGACACTGCGAAGGGGGGTTAGAGAATACAGAAATGCGGTAAAAACCCAGATAACGGGGTTTTTACCGCATTTCTGTGATAGAGAATCTCGCCCCAAGTTTGGTCTCAAAGCCGCCCAGTGTGTATTGCCCGGCGATGAGCTGTGATGCACGCTCCCACATCCTCACCGGGAAAGCCGTTTATCTGCTTGTTTTACCAGCAGATAAGCGGCTTAGTGGACAACTTTGCTTAACTATGCAAAGCCATCCGCGTGTGTATGCACTGAGCGGATTTCCCCCCAGCGATGTTACATACACACTGGGCAACATCGCCCAGTGTGTTTGGACTTTAAGTGTGTTAGATCAGTGCCAAATGTATCCTGCTTCATTCTACTTTAAATGATTTCAAGACAGAACTTACAACACTAAATATTTTGGTTTACATGGTGCATGAAACATTAGTCAAATCCAACCCTAAACAAAAACACATCTTTGGAATAAAGGGTATCATGTTGTGGATTTTGTTCACGTGTTTACAGAGATTAAAGTTAGGTTTTCCTGATTACAAAGTTCTTTATAAAACATGTTCTTACGACTGTAAAACTAGCCAGCAAATTCTTTCCACAGTACGTTGTTCATTTCTATCCAATGGATTATTTGGGCATGCTGTAACTTCATATTAATGCATGTGTTCTGTAAAAAAAACTACATATAATTTCTCTCTTCCAAATCTACCTCTGTTACTCACAATGACAGTGTACATGCCAAATATTAAATTCAGCCAGAAAAGCGCTGTGTTCCCAGAGGAAGTCATATTTCTGTATTCTATGCTACAGACACGTATCTGTGATCCAGATGTTGAGACATATGACCTGCAGGCTTTTTAACTTAGTGTGTGTGTTTTATGTTGATTACATTGCATGACGTGTTTTTGCTCATGTTATGATTGTTTTGCCTGCAGGGTGTCCTCTCCAACATCTCATCCATCACAGACCTGGGCGGCTTTGACCCCGTTTGGCTCTTCATGGTCACTGGGGCTGTTATGTTTGTACTGGGGTTCGCTGGCTGCATTGGAGCTCTACGGGAGAACACCACTCTTCTGAAATTTGTACGTGGTCTATGGGTAATCTATTGTGCTAAGTTAATGTATATTCTTTCCTCCTTTATCTCCGCACCATATAGGATAAATAATCCAATAACAAAAATGAAATTTAAAAATATATATATAATTCTTATTGAGAATCTCTTTAGCTTATCCTTCCCATCTCTCCAATTGTAACACATTTGTGAGAAATGAAAAAATGACAATGGCAAATCTACTAGTTAAAATAATACAATAAAAATTCCAATTTTTATTCATAAACGCAAATTATTGAGCAGTGTATAGAAAATCTCAAAATATTGTTCAGAAATGCGATACATTGATGTATCTGATAATAGCTAATTAGCTGAAGGACTCTATCCAAAACATTTTCATATATACAGAAATACATTGAAGCATTTTACTGGATAATGGCTGATACACTCTGTATTAAAAGAATAAATCCATATAAAACTGTAGAATTGAAATAGAAATGCATCTTCCCAGTAACCACGGCAACTTTCCTAACTTATGTCTCTATAAGAGTCCCTGTGTATTTTGTTTTATAATATAAAGGCTAAATACTCCTCACTTCTGAGGTAAAGTACCTCCAGTGACCACTAGAGGCCACTCGACAGACCAAATTGCTCCTTCACAGAAAGTGAAAGCAAAATGATCTGTTTCAAACTAGGGATAGCCATCGTTGCCTTTGCCATCAATGTTTTCCATTGATGGCAAAAGTGCAACCGGCCATCGATGATGCAATGGATGACCATCAATGTTTTTCCATTGTCTTTGATTGGCCTGTGGGCCAATCAGAGTACAGGGGTGGTACTTCATGGGTGTCCTGGGCGGAGCTATGCGCTGTGTCCCAGTAAAGAGCAAAACAAAACTATTCGTTTAAGCTTGACATTGATGATGGTTCTCCCCCATCGATGTCAAAACTATTTGACATCGACCATAAAACATTGATGTTTTCTAAACATCGGTCGTCGGTGGCCATCCCTATTTCAACCCTTCTGGATATGGAGAGAGGGAGCTGTGGAGACAGAGATTGGAGGTAGCAGCAGATGGGGACTAAGCCGTCATTTTGATGGGCTTTTAACTAGTAATTGTATTGTATAAGTGACCAATAAGGATAGCAAACTAACCTCATAAACTAACACTATTTTAAAGAATAGAATAAATAGCAAATATACTTTTACTATAATAATAGTACTGGCAGTATGTTGCTGCGGTGAGGCAGGGGTTGGTAGAGGTTTCCAGCAGGTGCAGTAGCACATTAGCCAGTGTCTAATGCAGCAGCGTAGGTGGCTCTTAATGTTTTTATAAGGAGCAATGGTATTGTCATGCTGGTAATTGTTTTACCCAGTAAAAATGCATGTGGTAACCAGTAACTTCTGCTGCAGCATTGGTTTGTCTTAAGTACGAATGTAGTGTGAATATAGCAAGAGAAAGTCAGAAGTTCTGGTGGTGGCAAGCTTGTCGTTGTCATCTGTGACCAGGTACACTACGGATAGATAAAGCCATGGCAAGAAAGGGTTGCCTCCAGCAGGTTTCACCTGAGAGCTGTAGTTCACCATTCATTAGGGCTATAAACATTTGTGGGACCTTCACCTTCCCTTCCTAGAAGTGCTACAGTTTTGGGAAGCACTTCTCCCAGCAATAGGGTCAATCCTATTATTTGTGAAGTGTGCCGTTGTCGTAGCATTTTCACACCGCCAACTGCACCTAATCTCACAGGCTTAAATCAGACAGAATTCACATGAAGTTGTTGACGCCCTATTGGGGAAGGAAGCACTTTTGTGTGACTTTGGACCCCCGTAATAATTTCGAGATCATTGCGGATAATTGGCTTGACCCCGATATTTGATCTCCACTGTAGAAAGATTGCTATGAGTAGTGTTGGTGCCTCTATCAGCAAATAGATATTACTTTGACTCAGATATTTAGATATATTAAACTGTGTAAATAGGGCTGTTCTAAATCTTTTGGCTGGGACTGGAGTGTGTATTGATAAAATAAAGTGTATGTGTAAATATATCTATTTGGAAAGAGTTCTATTTAATTTGGCATGTATAGCTTTAGCGTCCCTCTTTCAGCCTCTTTTCCATTGGCAGCCCCACCTCTCCCTTGGGTGCATGGATAGGAACCAGCAAATTCACTGATGTCAGCTGGATTTTATAATCTTCATATAAGCAAGAGTCACTATTATTTGGGTTTCATTTGCCCAGCTAACGTAAAATAATAAACGTTTCACTTGCACTGCTACAATGGCGACTACTGCTACATAAACAAAGTTGTTTTATTATAGGGGAAAAAAAGTGAAGATGACGCCAAAAATGTTCAGGAGGTTTTAATTGAGTGAGGAATCTCCCAGGTTTAGTATTTTGTTCAGTTGAAGTAGTCCTGCAGGAGTCCATTAACTTACATTTTAGGGCTATTCAGCGTTAGAGTTGATATTGACTCTTTTTGGTGATCCATAGTTCTTATTTGAAAACCTATGGACTGGAATTAAAGTGCGTACACACTGGCCTTCATATCGGCCGTTCGATTAAACGGCCGATCTATCACTGCACCATTGGCCGGTGTGTACAAGCGATATGTCTGTGACTGGCTCGTTCACAGATATATCACGTCGGCTGTGCACCACAGCTAATGCCCGATATATCGGCGCATCGCACTTTGTGTATGGGCGACTCGCCAACCATCCATAGAGCCTTGCCTGGAGCTGCCTGTGATTGACAACTCAGTGTATGCGTCCACCAGTTTGTGATATCCACCCCGACAGATCGGGCAGCGTGTATGGAGAACATGCTGCCCGATCCATCTGTAGATCTATCTATTAAGGTGCCCATACACGGTCCGTTAAACGGATCCGTTTGGGTCTTAATTAGCATGCATCGTATCGGATCGCATGCCTAGTGCATGCAATGCGATCCGATACGATGTTTAGCTAGTACAAAAAGTATGTGCAGCACATACTTTTTGTACCGTACTATGTGATGCGCGGGAGCGCGCATCGCATAGTACAAAACGGACGGTCCGGGAACGGACCGTCTATGGGTACCTTTAGTGTGCACCCAGCTTTAGAATTGCAAACTCTTTCATGAAGTCACTGAACAGTGCATGTTTTCCTGGTCTCACAGAATCTCTAATGACACAATTGGCTCCACCTGTCGATCTTTTAAAATGTGATGAGTACACATGTGCACCAGGTGATCAGAAAAACATGACCTGTTTGGGGTCCTAAGGATCAAGTTTGAGAACCACTGCTAAAGCAATACTGAGGGTAACCCCGTCTTGGACTCCTGCTCTAATTAATACTTTGTTTTTCTCTATTTCAGTTCTCGGTCTTCCTGGGGCTTATCTTTTTTCTGGAACTGACTGCGGGTATCCTGGCCTTCGTGTTTAAAGACTGGATCAAAGATCAGCTAAATTTCTTTATAAATAACAATGTGAAGGCATATAGAGATGATATAGACCTGCAAAACCTCATTGACTTTGCTCAGGAATATGTAAGTATGATTGTATTAACATGTTAATTTATTCTTGTGTGGAGCACTGCTGTGGCTCCATGATCTTTTTTATTTTTGTGTATTACGTTTTCTCGATCAGTTATGGCCTATTTAGCCCTCTAGTGGGAATATTGAGAACATTTTTTTTATATGTCATATTCCAGCATTTCCCAGCTCCAGTCTCCAGGGAACCTAACCACAGATGGTTGATCGTCATTTGCGCCCATACATTTTCATGTTCCCACCAAATATTTTGGACCGATAAATATTTAGGTGTGTACCCAGCTTTACAGTGCATGTATTCCAGATTTTCAGGCTGGTGCACAGGTGCATTCATAACTGGCTAACACACTTTAAGATCCACAGTTGGTGCTTATTTTATTTCTGATACTGAAGAGATCTTTAAAATCTGCACTGTAAGGGGTTCCCGAGTATTGGAGTTGGGAAACACAAGTTCTCATTCGAATTTGATGTTATTTTTATCACACTTTTTTTAAATAGGAATTCTTGTAGAAAAAAAGCTAACTAGGGAGAAGGGAGAACTGTACTTGTCAATGAGGCTTAACCACGTCAATGGTATGCCCGGAAAATTCCTGGGCATACCATCAGCAAGTAGCTGTGTGCCAGTGGTGCCTCCAGCTGTGCACCACTGGCGCACCACCTCTAGTGGCACCTCCTTTTGCGCCCCCTTCTTCTCCTTTCGCTCCTCCCCTGACCTATGATATCGTATGCCGGTGCTCCCCTGCTGCTGCCGCTGTTAGCACTACATCAGTAACCAGGTGGGCGACCCCCACTCGGGAGTTCGGGCGCCCGAGCTGCACCGAACGTTCCCGAGCGTGGCCTGCCACCTGGTCACTGATACAATGTGAATGGTGGTGGGGAGTTCAGGCGTACGATTGCAGGAGGGCGGAGGTCAGGAACAGGGGGGGGGGGGGGGGGGGGGGGAGACGGGACTGGCTGCTGCCCTTGAGTGGTGAGTATTGCTGGGGTAGGTCAAACTTGCACTGGTAGGCTCATCCTGCCCCAGCAAATCCCACCACTCAAGGGGTTAAAGGTGACCATACTGCGAGAAGCCGCAGCAGTGCGTGGCCAACCTCTCCCTCCTGATACATCTCATGCAATCATATTCCCAGATGCCAGGAGGGGGGCCGAGCCAGAGGTCGGGTTTTTGATGGCGCATCGGATCAGGTGTCCGACACATCTGATTTTGACACTTTTTACCCTATTTCTCAGCTCAATGCATCATAATCTGGTGAAAAGTGGCCAAATCGGACTAGTGTTTTTTAATATTAGTATTTTTAATGTGTAATTTTATATTTCTAATGTATATTGCTGAATAGGCTATTATACATGTGTATGTTATTCTTACTAAATCTGTTTTTTCAGTGGTCCTGTTGTGGGGCTCATGGACCTAATGATTGGAACCTCAACATTTACTTCAATTGCACAGACTCCAATCCAAGCAGAGAACGCTGTGGGGTACCCTTTTCTTGCTGCGTGAAGGACCCGGCGGTAAGAGAATGCTGTCATGTCGTGTTGTTCCATTTGGAGAGTTTCCTGGACAGAGGTTCCTTATATATATAGTAGCCATCTTCTTGTCTTGTTTTGCCTGGTCTGGGAGCGGGCTTTGTGCCGGCACACAGGCTGCTGCTGCCTCTCTCCTTCGCTGCCTCTCTCCCTCGCTCAGCACACAGCACTGAGCAGCGTGTGCTGAGCAGGGGGGAGAGGCTGTGCTCTCCCAACTCCCCCCTCCCCCCCTCTCGATTGCACTGAATATGACACAATAAACAGGCTCCCTTAAGTGGATCCTTAATCCTTTGAATGGTGGGTTTTCCTGGGGCAGGTTCAGGGCCGGTGCAAGGGTATTTGGTGCCCTCCTGCGAAATATAAATATGCGCCCTCACATACTTTCAGCACACACAAAATAAAAAGAGCTCGATCTTACAAGAAGCATGGCCGCACAATATTACCCATGTTTCATATTACACACAGTAGCACAATCTTATTCAAAATACACCACATAGTAGTCTATCTTATTCAAATTATGACACAAAGTAGTACCCCTTTTTCATGTTAAGCTACTCAGTAATACCTTTTATACGCAATGCCCACAGTAGTAGTGCCGCTTACTATGAGGTGTGGCCCCCCTGGAGCGAGAGTGAGCAATGAGGTGGGGGGTCTGAGAACATGTGCACACAGGAGCATGCAAAGTCAGAGCCAGAAACCACAATCCGCCACTTTAGCTCAGTTAGACAGCCAGCATATAGGGGAAGAATGGGGAAGATAATCAAACGTGAGCTGAGGAGGAATGGATCAGGGCAGTTGGGATCGTGTGTGGCCTGGCTGAGCTTGGAGCAGATGTGGACAGCTGGTCAGGCCTCCTTCAGTACTGTGCGGTCCACGTTTTCTATGCAAAATGCATTTTATATATTTTGCATGGAACCATGGCACCCCCCCTACACACACACACACACACGCACGCACGCACGCACGCACGCACGCACGCACGTACGTACGTACGTGGACATTACTCCAGGATACCAGCTTCTCACACTCCACAGTTATACTGCTACAATCACTGAGATATAGTCAGCATCATGGCAGTCAGGATGTCAGCATTCTATATACCGACACTGGCATCCCAACAAATTGAAAAAGGATTAGGATGCCTACGCCGGAATACCAACAGTGGGCATCCTGATCAGTAAGTATGCAGGGTGCACAAGCAGGCGGCCGGCGAAGGAAGGGTCAGGTTTAGGAACTAGTGGGGGCAATGTGGGCTTAGGCTCTGTGGAAAAGGGGAGGATAGGCTTAGGTTGTGGGGAGGGGGGGGTTAGGTTTAGGTACTTAGAAGGGGGTTAGGCTGCGGGGTGGGGGTTGCTAGGTTTAGGTTATGAGGGTTAGGGATAGGCACTAGCAGGGAGGGTTATGCTGTTACAAGGGGGGTTAGGGTAAGAAGGGTCGGGATTCTCCATATCGGGATACTGGGATTGGTCTTTTGACCGCCGCCATTGCCACCTCAGGATATTGAATGTATCCTTGATCACCTATATTATTTGGATTGCCTTCAAGACGGCAGACATGGTGCACATGGGACTGCTATGCCTGGGTGCACCTCATCTGCCTGCTGGTATACACAGTACAGTGCCATCCTGCAGGAGCAGATGGCTGGAGTGGGCAGGCTGGCGGCAATGTACCTGGCACAACCGGGCTAGGGATGCAGCCCATCACCAGGGGGATGGTTATGCACAGTATGGCACTTCAGAAACGTATTTAGCTTTTAATGCCAATCGCTTCTCGAGTGACCTAGAAGGGGGCATGGCCAACTGGGGAGGGGAAGGCACAACCATAGGTGTCAGTCTTGGAGGTGTGCCCAGCACTTCTGTATGTGCTGGACTTTCCTTAACGTAAATAGATGCCGTGCCCATGTACATGGAATCTATTTACGTGGCAGTAATTGGAACAGGACACTGTGGCTCCTGGGTGTGACAGCACCAGGCAGGCTACTTTAGCAGGGCAAAGCAATTAGACATATATATATATATATAACAGGTATGCATTTATTTATGTCTACAGCATCAAATAAATACAATTTATACATATATTAGCATATCAATGTCATCTGGTATAAAGGTCCAATAAACTCCCCTACCCACCCTCAACTCCAGGCACTCACCTGATTCAGAGAGGTAGTAGAGAAGGGTCCAGCTTTTGTGGCTGGTCCCATGGAAAGGGCAAGCCAGCGTTAGTCAATATCTTTGTCAAGCTGCTCTGCCCAGGAGACCAAAGCATCAGAAAGTGTATTCAGATAAATGCCTCCCGGCCGCAAGATGTGTGCACAGTGCACCTGCAGGCTGCAGCCCCAAACCGAAGCACTTCACAACCCCTGCAAACCCAGCCTTGCCTGCCACCACCTGGCACAGCGGGAGCAGGAGCCTGAGCCGTCGTTGGACAGCCTCTATCCCGCTGGGTCTCTCTCATCAGTCCTCTGCGCTGCCATATACAGCGCAGAGCCGCTCTCTCCTCCGGCTCAGCTCAAGCTCAAATAGCGCAGTGCTGCTGAGCTGCGCTGTGGGGAGGGATGCCAACCGCAGCCTACACAGCGCTATGTAGGCTGCTGCTCACGGACCGTAGACGCCGCGTTGAGAGGTAGAAGGGGGATGGCGCCAGCAGTGACAGAGAGGGGGAACCTCTGTTCAAGCTGCCGCCTGCCGCGCCTCCACTGTGCGGTCATAAGGGTTGACAGCCAAGCAGCAGCAGTGCACAGCAGCAGATTCAGCAAAGTAGAGAGAGCGCCTCTCCAGCTGGCGCCTCCCTGCTTTGCAGGATCTGCTGAGTGGTTAGCGCCGGCCCTGGGCAGGTTTGTCCTGCCCCAGAAATGCTCACCACAAAAAAGGCAGCTGCTGGTTTCAGCTTTTTGCGGCTGTTTGGAGTAGTTCGGGGCCGCTTGCTCATCTGTTTGGGGATTCCTGTGTTTTGGAAATATGGGGATGGTGTGGTGAGCCAATGGTTCAGCGCTGGAGGAACCACTGGCGCACCCTTTCTCTACAGTGGCATGCACAGAAATCGGCCATGCTTTATTTACTTCTGTATTACATGTCGATTCTGTCCACTCCCCACCTACCACAAATAATAAATACTAAAATGTATTTTTTATAAAAATAAAAAGGGGGGGGGGGGTTTGTATGGGGCCCCAAACTGGTATCTTGTCTGGGGCCCTATGAGACCTAAATCCAGCTGTGGATCCGGCTCTTACTAGTGCTATACCCTTGGGCACTGCTGAGTTACACCATCTCACCATCCTTGTGGGAAGACTGTACAGGAAGAAAGAAAACACTTTCTTCTTCCTGTAGTGATTCTGGATCCATACAGCATCTTGTGTCCTCTATATGTATTTAAATATAAATATTTGTAGAAACTTGGGTGTAGACATGAATAAATGTATTAGTGTTAGGCTGCAGGAAGCAGATTCCTGGTGGGCTGTTAGACGTGCGCGTTGTGTTTCTATAATGAGCCCTGTCTGTCCCCACAGGAAGATGTTCAGAACACACAGTGCGGATATGATGTGAGACTGAAGCTGGTAAGTTGGGTTTCTTTGTAAAGTCTTTTTGTCTCTGGGATGATTAAGTAGCAACACACTTGGAACCCTTTCAATGAAATGGTTTTGGCTTGTGTACTTTTTTGATACTCTGAAAGTCAATTAGCTTTTTCTTTTGGGCATAATGTGCACTGTGTACAGCTCCCTTCAAGTGATAAATTCCCTCAAGGGTGCCGGACAATGTAGAAGTGAATATATCATGCTAACATGCATTAGGTTTTTGCCAAGGATATGGAGACACTGCTGGCACAAGCAGATGCTTATTAGAGGGTGATTCTGCTGTGATTAGCTGCTCTTACCACCCTACCCTGGGACACCAAAGTGCTCTAATAAGAGGAAATTATATCTCTGTCAGGCCAGATGTTTAGTTAAATCTCCCTGAATGCTGCTAGTTTACCAATGCCAGGGATGGTAAAGGTTGCGGTCTTTGTTCTGAGATAATGGCAGTCGTGTACTGGCTTGTGGCTGATTAAAATAAATTGATTCTACTTTATGGCTGTACTCTGATTCAAGAAGTCAGCTGTAAAAAACTGCACCAGGTGCTTTGGAATATAATGTCGACAGGGTCTGAATATCGACGGCATACTGTCATGTGTCGGCATTTAGGACAATGGTGGTTTAAGCTAAACCGTATGGCATTACTTTCTAACTCCATCTACTCAGATTTGTGTGAGTAGTGTACCAAATGTTCTTTTCTAAGGTAAACTTACCCAAACATTGAAACATTCCCATACCTTCATACAACCCGACTCATTTGCATGCTGATGAAGGGTCTCGTAGCATAAATTCTTTGGGCGGTATTCAATGCCGCTGGCGAGGGGGTTTCTGCTTCGAGGGTGGCTTGTTTTCGGAGAGAATCGCCTAAACAAGCTATCCTCACTGTCTAACCCCCCTCACCCTAATCTATATTCTGCATATAGTGGCGACCCTCACCATTTTGACAGCCACACTCGCCGTTTCCACCTTGCAGAAAAAAAGCAGCGAGGTGGAAATGGCGAGTGCAGGGGTGGAAATGGCGAGTGCAGGGGGGGGGGGGGGGGGTGTCAGTTGAATACTGACCAGTGAGCTATCGGCACTGCTCGCCATAGCTTAATTTAATGTACTTTTATCTGGATGTCAACTTTAAAAACATTTCTTACAACAGGAGCTAGAACAACAAACTTATATTTACACAAAGGGATGTGTGGGCCAGTTTGAGAAGTGGCTACAAGACAACTTAATAGTAGTGGCTGGAGTCTTCGTTGCAGTTGCATTATTACAGGTTGGTTTTTTCTTTGTAATCAGTAATGTTCTTGTTCCTTTTTAGACACACTTACAGTAAGATATACTAAATGTAATGTGTGTACAGTACACACCACTAATAAAATGATGGGCCTTGTGCTACGTTGGCTGTATATGCATAAAAAAGGGCCCATAGTTGCTGTAAAAATGACGCACCTGTGACATAAAGTTGGATGTATTTGAATGCCAGTGCTGCATCACAAACAGGTTATGATAGGTTTGCTTTGATTTAAAATTTAGAACTGAAAGTAGTACAAAAAAAGTTTAAAATAAATAACGCCCACAAAATGATATAATACAAGTACGGGTATGAGCAATAAAAAAAAAAAACTTCGGAGGTCAGTCTCCAATCAGCTAATCAGAAGCAGTTCCCCGGAGCTGGCAATGTCATCAATTTACACCAAGCCTCAAGTACCTGCTATTAATATGGCTGCGGTCAGGCATATCTGCATTACAGTGTGTTTCTATGTTTACAGTGAGGTGAACCCTAATTAAACCAGGCTGTACGCAGTCTTTGTTTGCATTGCATCTCACCAGATTTGCATAGGGACATAAGTGCTTTTTTTTTAAATCATATTCTATGATAGACAAATGGGCTTATGCCTATCTTCACATGAAATGTACTAGATTTTGACCTTTTAGGTGCCGAGAAGGTGGTAGGTTGCTCTGTGAATGTTTTACAAAAGGAAATGTTGGGAGCAGCAGTCGTGTAGAGTTTTGCTGCCCTCTGCTGGATTTATCTGAGTTAGATCTGGCTTTGGATCATCATGTTTGGCATACTCCAGCTACTCTCTACTTTCTCCTAGCATAGAAATAATGTCATACAGCCTATAGTATAAAGCAGTTGGGGAGTAAGGGATATTTGGCCTGGATGGACTAGTTGGGGGTTACCTATTCATTCCCTCCCCCCCCCCCCCCCCCCACACACACACACACACACCTTTTTAATTCAAGGACCAGCACCCAAAAGCCCTGTGCTGGTTCTGTAAATATGTATCCCTACACATTTTCTGTATTTTTTGAACTAGGAACTGGAATTGTCGCTTCGCCCATGCTGTCGGCCCCCCTAACGATATTTTACTATTTACTTTTACACAGAAAAGCACTACACAGATCACTGTGATCTGTGCAGACTACTCCAGGTTGGTAGCCTAAAATGATTGGGTTTTTTGTGGTTGTTTTTTTACACTTTTTATTACTTTGGGTGAGTTGTGTATTTTACATGGGTGACATCTGGATTTATTTATTTATTTATTAACAGTTTCTTATATAGCGCAGCATATTCCGTTGCGCTTTACAAAGGGGACAGTGATACAACAAAACAGGGTATTTACAGACAGTCAAAATAGGGTATTTACAGACAGTCAAAATGTAGGAGGGCCCTGGATGGCATAGTTATTCTGGGAAAGAATGATTTTTGTAAGTTTGTTGCAAATTTTACCTGTTCTTGCAGCCTATTACATATGACGAGTTCAAACTTGCATGCTATTTTAGCGGAAATCTTGCACATTTTTTCCACCTCGGACCTTGTTACAGCACATGTAACAATCCTTTCTGTGTATTGTTAAAAAAAAAGGAGATAGAAGATGCCACACAGATTGTGCTATTGCTGGTTAATCTGCACCATGTATTTAGATTAGATAACAATGATATTTGTATACAGCTATTCTCTTTTGGAAAATCCAGCAAATATCCATTTGAAAGTGTGTTACGTAACTTGATGAAATGAGGATTTCTGCAGTCATTCAGATTGGTGCAGATCCTCCAGTTCCCAAGAGTAATGCTGGGTACACATTAGAACAATTTGGCCTCCATTCCCCCAATTTCGATACAATCTCGACCGCTTGTATGTAAATTAGGCATATTTTGGATCCGATTCCGATCCGCGTCCCCGCTGGTTGTTTTGCAGATCCTACCTGCTGCAGTCAGGATTTTAAAATGACCCCTTCAACTGGGTACAGATCAGAATCGGATCGGATGCAGATCGTGTGCGACCAACGTATGGTCATCTCACGATCTGTTCTGGCATGTACCTAGCATTAGTGTACAGCATGGACTAGGTATCAAAAGTATGGTGAGCATTAATGAGCAGGTAAGAACTTGGAGCTCCCACAGGAAATGTTTTGGTGGCCTTCTGCCCAATGATCATAACTGATGCAGGAAGAGCACTGTCATCACAACAGACAAGTCCTACCTATCCAGAAGCACAATAGCAACTTATCTTTGGTAAATTTTTGGTGATTCCACCATAATGTGAAATGAGACCTTTACCTTTGCTAATGTTAAAAGGCTATTGTAAAACATCTCCTTGTCTCACCTATCCAGAAGCACAATAGCAACTTATCTTTGGTAAATTTTTGGTGATTCCACCATAATGTGAAATGAGACCTTTACCTTTGCTAATGTTAAAAGGCTATTGTAAAACATCTCCTTGTCTCATCAGCTCTTAAAAATTATATTTTTTTTCTCTTTCTCTCCCTACAGATTTTTGGGATCTGTTTGGCACAGAATCTAGTTAGTGACATAAAAGCTGTGAAAGCCAACTGGTGACATATTGCCCCATGTGCCCCTCAGCCAAGCCCCACTGGAGACTGGATCCTGCCTCATGGCACTGCACTGTAACTACCCAAGGACTCTTCAGCATGGACACTTACAGGAATGCCCCCTCTCCATAGTGTTTTGCGGGGACTTGGTGGGATGAAGTGATCGAACACATTATCCCTACTGCTGTATTATGGTTGGCGGTTAATGTGCCACGCATCTCTTTTGGACTGAGCTTCCTTCCCTCCCTGGGCACGGAGGGGCTGGCATTGGAAGCCAAGGTGTACATAAGTGCATGTATGATTCAAAAGGGCAGTGTGACAGTGATTTATATTTATAAATATAGTATATCTATATAACAAAATGAAAAGACTCAACGCACCATTTCAACGCAACATCTGTTGAAGTCCTAACCGTTGTGTATCTGGAAGGGACCTTTACTGGCACATGCTTCCATGATAGTGTGGGGTGCTAGCCAAAAAAAAAGCCTATGTATTGTCAGACACTGGAGCCATTGCAGCTTTATGTTTTGTTTATTCATTCAGTGGCTGCCTAATTTTATTCAAAGAGGTTTGTGGGTTTATTTTGTATATTAATCTTGTTGGTGTATCAGTGCAGGCCATGCAATAGCACATCAGCAAATCTTCTTGAAACAGGCAGTAAGCAGTGTGGTCAAGATGATATAGCTGGGAATCCACAGTCTCTACCATACTGCTAGTGAGTGCAACCATACCCGACAAGCATTGTCAGATTTGGGGAGCCTGTAAGGGGAGGTAAACAGCCTTTTTTTACTTTTTATTTATT
This sequence comes from Crinia signifera, assembly GCF_055691185.1. Classification (NCBI taxonomy): domain Eukaryota; kingdom Metazoa; phylum Chordata; class Amphibia; order Anura; family Myobatrachidae; genus Crinia; species Crinia signifera. The sequence goes on along the minus strand of NC_139220.1, from coordinate 105,998,155 downwards.
TAAAGTTATCTGTCCCCTTTAAATGTTGTTCTTTTTAAATGTCCTGAATATCTTCTCTACTACATTATTTCCATGGTATGTGCTAATGACTTCAGAATTAAACCTTTAAGTAGAACTAGTGGATCACATACCAGCAGCCTGCTGCATTCTCTGTACAGCGGCCCATTTTCCAGGAGATCAGATTTGTTTGTGTAGTTTGTACACAAGAACAGAACTGCTGGATTGTGTGCAACATGCAACGACTGTCTACATAGCAGTATATTAAGTGACCTTGTTTTGTCCGTGCCATTATTAATGTCTTTTTTAAGTTGTAAAAGTATTGTGAGACATTTTTTAGTTCACCTATGTGTATATCCGGTGTCAGAAGGCAAACGTTCAGCCGTGGGTAGAATTACAAGTGTGGGCATCTGATGGTGTCTTGAAGATAACTGGCACTGTTATTTAGTGCAGACTACAGAGCTTCATGTTGCCCACTACTACATGTATTGCTTACCCTCTCTATAGGCCTAATTCAGACTCCTAATCCTGCAAAAGCCGCCGTGGCCCTCCACCCACACCTACGCACAGACTGCTCCCACAACATGATAGGGTTGCCATCCACCACCGGCTCTGAGAACTGCGATCACCTGTGAATGCCCTTCATAGCTCACGCAAGTGTGGAGATCACTGAATAGCGATTTCCGCACTTCTGCACGTGGCTCTGGAGCATTCAATTATCAGTCACTTATTTGTTGATATCTATCTGGTCAGAGGAAAATTGTTTTCAAAGTTATGTCCCATTCTGCTATGGTATGCTTACATTTACCCAGGCAAATTTTATTTCTGGCATATATTCTATAAAAAAGGAATAGATATTCTGCCTTAATTTGTCTTTTTAAGGTTGTTCTCCTATGTACTCTATAAACCTCTGTAACATTATCAACCATTCCCCATAAACCTTCCCAACCACACACACACACACACACACACACACACACACACACACACACACACACACACACACACACACTCACTTCTGTGTCTCTCCTGTCTGTTGGGCTAACTTGGAAAAGAATGGTTTAGGTAACCACTAAAGTCTAAAGTAAAACATAATAGATTAGAATACTGATTATTATTATTATTAATATTTTTTTATATATACAGGACACGTTTACTAGAAGTTATCCTATATACATAATTTTCTATTTACTTAAAAGGGAGTATAGAAACACTGGGGTTTTTTTCTTCAAGTATACGAAAGGGACCAATACTGTAAGTTTACATTTTAAAGACTGACTTTCTTGCCCTATTCTGTCAACGATATATAGTTTGTAGAGTTTCCCCCACACATTGTTACAGCACTGGAGAATTTCCTCTGCTAGGTTCTGTATAAACAGAAAGGTTACATTTGACTTGACCAGAATGTATTCCATCATAGATAAGGGATATGCTCAGTGGGGACAAACTTAGCTTCTTAAGTAAGGTTTTTCGGCACCATTGCCACCAGCAGGTCATGTTTTCAGGATTTCTTGTTGACTTAATGGAATTGATCCATCACTTGTGCATTAAGGAAATATTTGAAATGTAACTTGTGGATGGTACTTAAGGACCTGACTAGTAATATTGTATAATGAGCAAAACAGCACACACACAAAAAAAGAAGTCCTACAAATATTAAACATTCCAAACCTGGTTTAGGCAACATGTTGTTTTGCTGATGTATTTTTCAGCTGCAGCTTCAAGACTCCAGCTGTTCAATTAATTAAATGTTCCAGCAGCAATGTCTCATATAGCTTATCCCTGACACACTTCTTGCCTACTAAAGACTTTGGGTACTTATGTGTTAATAGAACAATAAGTTTTGACTGAGAGCATCACTGACTTGGGAACTTGTATGCAGAGTAACAATGCTGTTCTGATTTACTGCTAGGTAAACTTTGCTCTGATCTCCCCATTAGAATACTCCCAGTTTCGCACTGTCTGACTGGTAGTCTCCTCTCATTCTTGGAGGATAAACTGGGAGGGATTCTGCAGGTTACATTTTACAATATCAATTATTCTAAAAATTAGCCCAGTGAAGTGTGCATTTTGCTGATTTCTTCTTCCATAGGCACGTGTCTGGTCAAGTGCTGCTTTTATTTTTTTGTTTTTTTTAATTGTGTCCCTTAAAATTGTGAATGTTTTCAGGATACGTAGATGTCCAAAAGATGGAGGTCTTACTTGACTTGACAAAAAGTCTCTACACTCTCCGTCCGCACTTAACACTGCTGTACAGAGTTCAGCAGGTAATCAGGAATACGCAGTGCAATGTTACTGTACAAACTGTTTATGAAAAATAAAAATCCTCAAAACTCTGCTCAAGTCTCTGGTTTGAATGGCGCAGCAAAACAATGTGTGATGAAAGCTGTTTAAGTTGTTTGAGGAAATGATTAAGCTTTTGCAGTGCTTAACTATAAGTTAATATGTGAAACTCATTTTTGTCCATAAGGGGGAGCTCTTTTCCATCAAATTCAAGTTAAAGCTGACTAATCCATGTACAGGGTATAGCAGTATGTTTGTATTCTATTTTCAGTTTTTTTTTTTATTTATTTATTTTTTTCAATAAAAAGTGCCAGTCCTCACAACTTATCCACTTTCTCAAGTGTCAGTTTACATCTGGAAATATGCCACAGAGGTGCCCTTCTCAATCATGCCCCCTATGCCCTTATATGCTAGCTCAGAGCCCACCTTTAAGAATCCGCCCAGAGTACAGCACCCCCTTAATGTTGCTCAGCTCTTCTCAGCTTTTAAAAATGGAACGTGAAGGTGTTGCTAATAGCAATCAATCATATTCCAGCTATCATTTTATTGCATTTTACAAAATGAGTGAATCTGATTGGGCGCTGTGGGCAACGCCTTCCACTTTTCAGTTTTAGGAGCTTTAGTAACTCTACTCCATTATAGTGGCTTTCATACTGGACCAGATACTCACCGTAACTTGTCTATAAAAGACGTGGGGCAGTTGTATTAAGCCTTTGTAAAGTGGTGATAAAGTAGAATCAGCTCGTAACTGTCATTTATAAAACAGCTGATTAGCTGGTGCATTATCACCTTCCACTTTATCATCACTTTACCAGGCTTAATACATCTGCCCCATTGGGCCAGATACACCAAACTTCATAAGGTGATAAAGTGGAGAGCAATAAAAATGTTGTAATGGTTAGCATTATTGCCTCACAGTACTGAGGTCAAGGGTTCGATCCCCACCATGGCTCTAACTGTGCGGAGTTTGTATATTCTCCCCGTGCTTGGGTGGGTTTCCTCCGGGTACTCCGGTTTCCTCCCACAATCCAAAAATATACAGGTAGGTTTATTGGCTTCCAACAAAATTATCCCTAGAATGTCTGTGTGTGCGTGTATCTGTGGTAGGGAATATAGATTGTAAGCTCCACTGGGGCAGGGACTGATGTGAACGTTCAAATATTCTCTGTAAAGCGCTGTGGAATATGTGTGCGCTGTGTAAGAAACTGTTAATAAATTAATAAAATCACTTGGTCTCTATCACTTCCCTACCTCCCGTAGGGCATCCTGATGCCCATGTAAATAATACTACTTTCAGACCGCAAATGCTGTGTCGCACACGGGATTAGGACACAGGTCCCATCCCCAGAGCAACACGGCAATGCGGTCTGAAAGTTCCGACACGGCATATTGCAGAGTCGGTGACGTCACATGGGGCAGAGCTGGGCGGCGGCGGCGCATCATCGGGGGCTCTGGAGGAGGCAGTACTTGGAGCTGACAGTGCTGCCTCCTCCATACTGTGAACGGGACACCGGTCGCTCGACCCATGCACCCGTTCACACTGCACTTGACACGGGTCATAGCCGTGTTCAACCCTGGTCATTACCAGGGTTGAACACCCGTGTTGCTCGACCCGTGGTGGCCTTTTCAGACCGCACCTTGACCCGTGTTGGTGCCGCAAGAACACGGCAATAACCCGGGTCTAGAGTGCGGTCTGAAAGCGGTATGACACACTCACCCCTTGTTGCTAACATGATATAAAAGAAAGCATTATTCATCAGGCCAGCCCAAATGTCTCCATTGCTCCATGGTTTGGTTCTGACATGTGCGTTGTTGGCGGTTTCTGCAGTGGACAGGGCTCCGAATGGACACTGGTCTGTAGTTATGTAGTCCTATACACAGAAAGCTACAATGCACTGTGTGTCTGAGACCTTTCTATCATCGTCTGCAATACCTTTTTCAGCAATTTGTGCTACAGTAGCTCTATTAGCAGACTGGTTTATCTCAACTTCCCAATCCCCCCATCACTGTTGTCTGTTTACCGACTACTTTCTTGGACCAGTTTTGATAGATAGGTACTTACCACTACATCCCAGAAGACCTGCTGTTTCAGAGATGATCTGACCATTATCTAGACATCACAATTGACCCTTGTCAAAGTCGCTCAGGTACTTATACTTGCACATTTTTTTTGTGTTACTAACATATCAACTTCAATAAGTAATGCTGATTACACACTGGATGCTATATTATTCATACAGGCAACAATATACTGTCGATTATCTGCAAATGTGTAGACAGAAAAGAACTGAGCAACCTCTTATACTGTATGATGCTGGCCACACATCAGACCAACTTTCCTCCAACCATCCAACTAGTTGCTTGGATGGAATAAAAATATGGTACTGTATGGGAGCAAAGGACAATCAGAAATGTGCTCACAAACCCAGGAAAAGGGACACAAACATTCAGTCAAATTGTTTAAATCAAACAGGTTCAACTACAGTGCCGTATCTGAGAAACAGTTTTTGTCCTTTTCCGGATTTTGGGAGCAAATTTCTGAAGTAAATATTACGGATCCGATATGATTTCCCGGCGGTCGGGATCCCGGCGGTCGGAATCCCGACACTGGAATCCCGACTGCCGAAATCCTGACAAGGGGGGGACATGGATCGCCCCCCCCTTGCGGGCTCGCTACGCTCGCCACGCAGCGGGCCCGGTGCCGAGCGTAGCGAGGCACGCTATTTTATTCTCCCTCCATGGGTGTCGTGGACACCCACGGAGGGAGAGTGTCGGGATTTCGGCGGTCGGAATTCCAGTGCCGGGATTCCGACCGCCGGGATCCCGACCGCCGGGAAATTAACCGCATCCCAATATTACATTTGCTCCCATCCAGTACCATATTTTATTCCATCCAAGCAACTAGTTGGATGGTTGGAGGAAAGTTGGTCTGATGTGTGGCCAGCATTAGCCATGTTGCACAGCAGATGTAGTATACAGATGTATCCGTCATATGTTATTGTGTGCACAGATGACCAAACACTTGCACAATATGTTTGCTGCATATGATCGTGCATCTGATTGGCAAGTTTTTATACACAATATTGTTTTCTGTATCTTACCAACATTGGTTGGTCAGATGATTTTTATGCAAGATTGCCATCCCTCATAAGTGTACATTTGCTGCCTAATGTATCCCATTTTTTGACAGCTGCCATTATAACGAGTCAGACTGTCACGTCAGCCCTGCTGTTCTTTATGCAGTTTCATGTTTACTGTTAGTTATATACAGGCTTCACACATGTTTGGAAGCTGCTATACTGTAGCTACACTGTATTCCCAGAATTCACTTAAAGTATATGTCCTGATGGTATCTGGATAACGGGAGGATGACACAAGCATTAGGTTGACATGGGGAAGGTCAACTCTCAAAAGGTCGACATGGGGTTGTTCACTGTTTTTTTGTGACGACAGACTGTATTTCATGCCCTGCCATCCACTAGGGCATGGGTCTTCAAACTGTGGCCCTCCAGATGTTGTGAAACTACAAATCCCAGCATGCCTTGCCACCGTTTTAACACTCCCTTATAGCAAAACTGTGGCAAGGCATGCTGGGATTTGTAGTTTCACAACATCTGGAGGGCCACAGTTTGAAGACCCATGCACTAGGGCATGGTGGGAGAATAAAATGGTGTGCCCGAAGCATGGCAAACGGACGCGGTGCACTTTAACCTGTGTCCATGTCGACTGTCGATATTCGGGTAAAAAAAAACCGGTGAAAACCCCCAAGTCAACCTTTAGACCGTCGACTTTCTCCATGTCAACCTAATGCATAATGTGAGGTTAGCAAACTGACCGTAAGACTGTAATTATGATATTTTATTATTTGTAGTGAAGAATGTACTTTTTAGTCCGTCTGTACCCTGTAGTTCTCCATATATGCCCCGATTCCCCATAGCTGTGTGTATTTCCAGATCAGATCGCTCTTGCCCAAATATGGTCTGACAGGAAATAGCCAGGAAAGAACATTGCATGGATTCACCCATATGTTATCTCCACAGGGGGGTGATCAAGACATAATGCAATCAGACTGTGTTTGTGTCTCTATCTGCATTTGCTGATCAATACCAGACTTTGTGGAACCAGGCACCGCAGGGGGTGATCGAATCCCCCTACTATCAACAGGAAGGTTGTCCACAGGGGGTGATCAGCCCATAATGTAATCAGCCGATTATTGTTCCTGCTATTTACATGAGGGTGATAGCTGAAGGACAATCTCCACAGGGGGTGATCCAATTCCCCTGCTATCAACAGGAAGGTTGTCCACAGGGGGTGACCACCACACAACGTAATCAGCTTGGTATTGTATCTTGTGTTGACACTTCTCTGCATATCTCTGGCCACTTCCAGACTTTCTGGAACCAGACCCAGCAGGGGGCAGCAGCAGATGGCCAGCTGGATATTACCTGGGGGGATGTGTCTGACTCTTGGGTCCACCAATCCGAACCAAGTACCGGCCCCCTGACAGTTTAAGCCCCGTGGGAAATTGGAAGTTTTTAAAATGACTTGTACACCTGCCAGCTCGGAATGTTAGTCGCAATCCGGGCTAAGAGGTCATACTCTGCCACTGGACCTTGTGAGCGCATCGTTTGCCTGGGGGGGGGCATCCTACGTAAGCTCTGGTGTGGAGCGTCCGGTGCTGTGTGGATTCGCACAGGTTTCTGCTGTCACTGCTGTGTGGAATAAGTGATAGTTTCGTTATTTGGACTGTGATGCTACAAGGACTTTGCTACCTGGATGTTTTTATGCTACCATTTGAATCTTTTTCCTGTCTTCATCTACTTTCGTGTGCTGTGATAAAAATAAACACTATTTTGGTTTCATCTGCTCGGTGTCTGAGTGATTGAGGAACCCCGTATCCTCACATTTGGCGGCAGCGACAGTGGGATCATTCAGACACCAACCATCGAGCACAGAGAACAGAGGATCAGACCATATGTAAGGAAACGGAAAATGCAATAAGGTGATGTTCAGCAAGTGAGCAGGTGTCAGTCCTGTGAAAGGGAAAAGGTTTCCAAGGAAAGAAAATCGATGCCTCAAGACCCCTGGAGCAGAGGAGCTCAGGGATGGAGGTTCTTCAGTGTATCGGCAGGCTGGGAAGCCGGATCTGTTGTTTATTGTCAGAAAAATGCAGTATATCTGGGAGTACTGGGAAGAAGCTCAGCAGATGATCAGCGGGTGGAGAGTATCCAGCATACAGGACAAGTTGTGTTACCTGGGGGATGCATTCCTGCACTGTAAAGGTGAGGCCACCTCGTGGAATCTGCTGGGGGAGCCAGAGTTTGTAGAATTTACAGAGGAAGTGATTGCTACAGTTACCCAGATGCTACAAAGAGGACAATATTCTGAGGCTGAAGGACAAGTCCAGAATAAATTGATGCCCCAGATAGAACCAGAGGAATGGTCTAGAAGGGGGCTACTGCAATCTGGGCAGACAACCGAGGGGTCTGCCACAGAATTAATTGTTACTGCAAGAGAAGGGTCGTTGTCAGGGGGGCCCCTAACTGCCCTTGAAGAAATGAGTATGGAGGAGCTGATAGCAGAATGTCAGCTGCGAGGTATACCCATCCGATCCTGCACTCGCGGGGAAATCCTTCAGCAGATCCTTCACGATCAGGGAGATCCTACAAATGCATTTGCTGATTATCGGGCATGGATCCTCCTTTTCGGTGCACAGTTGAGTGTGTGGGAACAATTGCAGTGTCTGGAGGAGTGCTTCGTGGTGGCAGAGGAAGAGGCGATTGATCGCGGGCTCCTGGATACCCCAGCATGGCAAGATCAGTGTCGCAGGGGGCATGATGAAAGGCACCGCCTGCAACAGCTTCTCCCACAGCCTAGAGAAGAAGCTGCTCAGTGTTCTATACAGGGGAAGGTTATCCCCAAAATGAAGGAAGTGGGGCCTGTGAGCCAGGCACCCCAGGAGGAGCTGCACTACAGCTTCCTTTTTGCTGAGGTGGGAGATGCAGAATTATTAACCTGCTGCCAGGGGATCTATGAGGACTGCGTCCAAGAGGAGATCACCGTGGTTAGAGGAGTATCCGACAACATCCAGGCCACAAGCATACCAGTCGCAGATGATGTCGTGCTTCAGGCTGCCCAGCATATTCAGCTGGGGAAGGTGGTTATCCTGGAGACTGAGGACTGCGCCAAGGAAGCGGCAGGTGAGACCCAGGCTTTTGAGGGGGTAGGACTGGCCTTGGACCAGCCTGCCCTGCAGCCACCAGCGGAATTGTTCCTGATGGAGGGTCCCTTCTCAGCCCTGAGCATTGAGACCAAATGCTGTACTAAAATTTGCCATGCCCCTTGTTTGGGTTTGAGGGAGGAAGGACTTGACAGAGGGGCGGAAGTGCCAGGGCCAGAGCTCCGATATTGGGCTGCCGTTTGGCAGATGTTCCTTGGGCAAGAGGGGGAGGTGGAAACTGCTCCCTGCCCCATTGTGCCAGAGGCAAAAGTATTAGCACACCCTATAGGTGTGCCCGGTGTGAAAGTTTACGATGTTGCAGAGGGGGGGTACCCAACATTTGAAGACGGGGAATTGCTAACTCACTTGTTAGTTAACATGCATAACTTATATTGTGATATTGCCCTTGCTGATTCTGCAAACCAGCCGCCTCTTCCAAGATGGGTTTGGTATGATGTCACACTGTGGGACTCAGGTGGTACATCCAAACCCCCGATTCCCTGCTCTGCATCCCACTGCCCCAGGGTGTTATTGGTTCTGGAACAACTGGGTACAGGGACTAAAATAGTAGGGGAAGGAATGTGAGGTTAGCAAACTTGACCGTAAGACTGTAATTATGATATTTTATTATTTGTAGTGAAGAATGTACTTTTTAGTCCATCTGTACCCTGTAGTTCTCCATATATGCCCCGATTCCACATAGCTGTGTGTATTTCCAGATCAGATCGCTCTTGCCCAAATATGGTCTGACAGGAAATAGCCAGGAAAGAACATTGCATGGATTCACCCATATGTTATCTCCACAGGGGGGTGATCAAGACATAATGCAATCAGACTGTGTTTGTGTCTCTATCTGCGTTTGCTGATCAATACCAGACTTTGTGGAACCGGGCACCGCAGGGGGTGATCGAATCCCCCTACTATCAACAGGAAGGTTGTCCACAGGGGGTGATCAGCCGATTATTGTTCCTGCTATTTACATGAGGGTGATAGCTGAAGGACAATCTCCACAGGGGGTGATCCAATTCCCCTGCTATCAACAGGAAGGTTGTCCACAGGGGGTGACCACCACACAACGTAATCAGCTGGGTATTGTATCTTGTGTTGACACTTCTCTGCATATCTCTGGCCACTTCCAGACTTTCTGGAACCAGACCCAGCAGGGGGCAGCAGCAGATGGCCAGCTGGATATTACCTGGGGGGATGTGTCTGACTCTTGGGTCCACCAATCCGAACCAAGTACCGGCCCCCTGGCAGTTTAAGCCCCGTGGGAAATTGGAAGTTTTTAAAATGACTTGTACACCTGCCAGCTCGGAATGTTAGTCGCAATCTGGGCTAAGAGGTCATACTCTGCCACTGGACCTTGTGAGCGCATCGTTTGCCTGGGGGGGGGGCATCCTACGTAAGCTCTGGTGTGGAGCGTCCGGTGCTGTGTGGATTCGCACAGGTTTCTGCTGTCACTGCTGTGTGGAATAAGTGATAGTTTCGTTATTTGGACTGTGATGCTACAAGGACTTTGCTACCCGGATGTTTTTATGCTACCATTTGAATCTTTTTCCTGTCTTCATCTACTTTCGTGTGCTGTGATAAAAATAAACCATATTTTGGTTTCATCTGCTCGGTGTCTGAGTGATTGAGGAACCCAGTATCCTCACACATGTGTCGACCTTTTTGCATGTTGACCTAATGGTGTTGTGTTTTTGATGTCTACCCGTTATCCCACACCTGTCTTGACATAGTATAAAGCACATATGTCTGTCTGTCTCTGTCTTTCTTTCAGTCTGAATGTGATCATCTCAAAAACTGCTGGGCGAGATTTTTTGCGGTTTTCACTTTTATGTAGCGTAGTTCTACCGGAAGGTCTATGTATATTCACCATCGTCCTATCCTGTATAAGAGCCGAGCAAAATGAGTTTTTATCATAATCAACCATTCAGCATGCACTATGCAAATTAAGTGACTGGAATCATCACAGCTGGGCTGCATAATAATTTTCATAGCAAGCACTGCTGCTTAGAGGCTGGCTGTACCCTGGTAACATTTTAGGGGTGTGGCCTAATTGCGGCCAGCATGGCCATGCCTCTTAGTGAAATATTGTGTTTAAAAAAGTTTTGGAGCAGGGTGAGCCAGGGAGCTTCTCTGCTAGGACTCAGCAGCTGCCCATGAGGAGAAGTGGATGTGGCAGACCAGGCTCCCTTCGGGCCCCTCAATCAGTCCCGGGCTTGGTTACTTAGTACCCACCCCCCTCTAGGTGGCCATGATAGCAAGTGGCAGCAAACACAGGGCCACAGAGCGAACTAGAGCAGTGAGGGCTCTGCGCATCACCCATGCACCATGCAAACATCAGCCCACTCACACAGATCCTCACTGTTTACACACCCAGGATGAGGCAGCATCCCCAGTTCGGTGTCTTGCAGTGCACGCAGTAAGCCACCTGTCCCATATCCAGCACCAGCTCCATCCAGAGAGAGGAGGAAGCGCTGGCATCGTGTTTACAGATGGCTGTGTGCCAGATCAACCGTTGCAATACAGAAGGGTGGGGTTTACAAAAGCAGCTGATGTCTAGGCTGCAAGACCCCCTTTGGGCTGCCGCAGAGTTTTTGCTTTTTAACACATACAGGTAGCGGGACACAGCAGCCGAAACGGACATCTGCATTTGTCTCCTCTCCCGCCCTTCTGTATTGCCCCCCACTGGTCATGCACACAGTCACCAACAAATACGCTGCCAACAATACCCGGCTGCTCCTCCCTCCTTTCTCTGGATGGAGCTGGTGCTGTTGCTGGATACAGGATGGGTGGCTTCCTGCATGCATTGCAAGCTAAGCAAGATACCTAACCGGTAATACTGTTTGCCAGAAGCTGGTACCTCCTAGGGGTGTGACACAGAATCTGTGTGCGAGTGTGCTGATGTGTGCATGGGGCATGTGGCCATCTCTGCGGTGTCCATAATTGCTGTCATTGTTGCAGCCGCCTGGCTGTTGTCCCTGTGCAGCGGGTTATGGGGAGAGCACTCGCTGCTCTTGGTATCTCTGTGGCCCTGTGTTTGCTGCCACTTGCTGTGTAAATGGATGTGCAGCCCAGCTGTGATATTTCCTGTCACTCCATTAACATAGTGCATACTGATTGGTTGATTATGATAAACTCCTAGTGCTTGGCCCCCACATGGGATAGGGCAATGGTGAATATACGTAAACATTTCCGGAAGAACTGCACTACATAATAGTGCGCACTGCAGAGGAATGTGTCCAGTGCTTTACGAGATTAGCATGTTGAGACAGACAGATGCGCTAAAGGAACTTTGCTTTATACTATGGACATTATTCTGGTGGACTCGCAAGGCTGGGAATTTTGCAGCCTCACGAGTCCACCAAAACCAACCCGCCCCTTCCCCTCTGCAATCCCCCATGATTCCCTACATGGCTGTGAATGGATGACTTGCATAATCATCCATTCGCATCCCGGGAGATATCATTCGATGGTCGGCGACATTCGAATGATTTCTCCAACATTCGCAGATCAGAGACGCCTCTATGGTTTCTCTGATCTGCGAGCGTCCTGTGCGGGAAGATGGTGTTAGCTGCCCGCCCCCACATCACTGGGCGATTACCATGGGAACGCCCATGAAACGCTAGGCGCTCCCATGGGCTGCGCCCCCACCGCCACTCCTCCTTCCCGCACTGCTGGGTGTGAGCGGGACAGCAAACATGTAGTTCACTGTGCCCGATCGCACCCTACATCTGCACATTCTCAGAAATACGTCTGCACATGCGCAGACACAAAACAATGGTCCTCCGTGCAAACGCTTGGGTGACCGAATAAACTAGAACAACCCCTATATAAGGAAGGATACACTGCACTACTAAACCACCCGTAGTGGCCAGCGTGAGTACTTTATGCAGTGTCAGCACTACATCACCACATCTATTATGGACTACACCCTGTCTCCATTGCTCTATACTGTATATGAGCCAAGCACAATGAGTTTATCCTAAAGCGTGGAGGAATGCGGCATTTGCCTATGTAGCCATGCCCGATTATAGCCCAGTGCTAGTGCACAGTTGCCATTCTAAGCATATTCAGGTTCACGGCACATACCATTTGATAATTCCTGAAAGCAACCTATACCATACGCCCTCAACCACTGCGTTGTGCCACAGTGTTGCATCATACAGGTTCCAGGTCTGCTTCTTTCCTCCTTCCTTGGCCTGCTTAGTGCTGTGACTCTCCAGCCCACGCTGATAACATCCCAGCAGGAGTCTGGCAGCTCTGTGTGGGAACCTACTTGGCAGCTAGGGCCCTCAAAGACTGTGGGGGTGGAATGGACCTAGGCTTGATGCCGCTCTGCTAGTGTCCCTAGCCATCATCAGCAAGCGAGGGCAGCTTTCGCATGTGTCTGGCGGGAGCAGCATAAACATGAGGAGGAAACTGGTGAGGCACAGTTCGGGGGGGAATGAGATGCTGTGTCAGGGGTGACAGGGCAGAGGAGTGTGACTGGTGGTGGGCATGTCAGAAACACAATTCTGGGGGCACAAGGAGGCACTGGGGCTGAATGTTGGGGTGTGTGATGGGGGGCATGGAGTGGGGTGGCTGTGGTGGGGGTGTGTAATGGGTAGAAAAGAGCATAGAGTGGGGTGGCTGAGGCAGGGGATACAGGTGTGTGATGGGGAACAGGGGGCATGCAGTGAGAGACCGTTGCAAATTAAAACGGAAAAACTTATTCATTGAGGGTTATATTCTTATGGGCTGTGGAACTGGAGAAACTGTTTTAATACCCATAATCCCAAATATTCCCTCAAATTTACCATTTATTTTGAAACAAGTCCAGTTCCTGATAAGTTTCCTTTGCCATGACCATAAATCAAGCACAAGGTCAAACACTTAGGCCAGGGGTTCCCAATCTTTTTTTAATCACGGCACCCTAGAGTATAAGAATTTTTTTTGCGGCACCCCCAGGGCAAAATTATTTTAATTAGATTGGATTTATATGCGATTCTTAGGGTCAGTTATAGGGAAAAGGTCAGGAATTGCTTCTGTTTGTACACATTTTATGATTGGCAGCCACCAGCACTGGTTTTGCTTATAAATAATTAACCATTAATAATTTGAGTTGGTCCTGGACTACCAACCCAGGGCACCCCTGCATGTGTCTCGAGGCACCCCAGGGAGCCACGGCGCACAGTTTGGGAACCCCTGACTTAGGCCTTTATTAAATCTGATCGCAGTACAAATTTGGGTACTTGTGTATTTTGGCGGCGCCCATCGCTTCGCATACCATAACGCATACGATGGTCTGCGATGCGACGCGATATCGTACGATAGTGCACGATGGCATACAATTTTGAAATTGTATGCCATTGTACATGGCATACAATGCCATACGATGCGATGCGATTAAACATTGTATAAGCACCCTAATGGGTGCTTACAATGTTAAATGCACCCCCACGCCACCCCCCCACTATAAACGTGAACCCGAAGCATGGCGAGTGCAGCGGTACGCGTCCTACGACCTTTTCATACCCCCCACTATCCACGTCGGCGTGGAGTTGAGAATAGAATAGTGTGGCGAGCGCAGCGAGGCGAGGGGACGCGGATACCTGTGAAGCCCGCGAAGGGACGCGTATACCTGTGAAGGTATCCGCGTCCCCTCACGGGGCTCGCTGCGCTCGCCACTCTTCGGGCTCCGTGGCTCGCTGCGCTCGCCACACTATTCTATTCTCAACTCCACGCCGACGTGGATAGTGGGGGTATGAAAAGGTCATAGAACGTGTACCGCTGCCCCTCGCCACGCTTCGGGTTCACGTTTATAGTGGGGGGGGGGGTGGCGTGGGGGTGCATTTAACATTGTAAGCACCCATTAGGGTGCTTATACGATTTTTTATCGTATAGGGGGTCAAAATCGCGGCGCATCGTATGCCATCGGGTGCATGGCATGCGATGCGATACGTTCATCGTACGACGGACATCGGGGGCGCCACCAAAATACACAAGTACCCAAATTTGTTCTCAAAATGGGCAAAACCATTTGCACTGCAGGTGGGGCAGATGTAACATGTGCAGAGAGAGTTAGATTTGTGTGAGTTATTTTGTTTATGTGCAGAGTAAATACTGTATGCATTATTTTTACACTGCAATTTAGATTTCAGTTTCAACACACCCCGCCCAAATGTAAGTGTTTCTGCACATGTTACATCTGCCCCACCTGCAGTACACATGGTTTTGCCCATTTTGAGAACATATTTGTACTGCGATCAGATCTGAATAAGGGTCTTTATGTAGCTGGACAGACTTAACCGTGAAATGTTTGACCAACTTCATGTGGCCCTTTTGCTTGTTACATCAAAATAAAAAAATATTTTTGTACTCCCGTCAGAAGGAAAAACAATAAAAATGTGGCCTATAAAGAAATTTTATGTCACATATTTCTTATTTTTTATTTGCAAACATCACTGTTACTAGAAAAAAAATGTAATTGTGTGAAGCAGGGGCGAGTCACTAGATGATATATATATATATATATATATATATATATATATATATATATATATATATATGTATGTATGTTTTTATTATAAAATTCTAATAAACAATATTAACATTGGTATTTTTTCCTAATGTCATGTTTTGTGATTTTAGAAAATATCTTTTATGCCCTAGAACTGTGTGTTTATGTAATTGGGGCTGTATACTTATCTAATTGAGGTATTAGTGGTAGGAAGTTCTAAGGAGTCCAGAAACTTATGTTGCAGAAAGTAAGTTGTCATTATATATCTCCAACCCCCACCCCCCACACCAAAGCTGAATAACATTTTCATTTTATTACTTATAATTATGCTAATTGTATTCCCTGCTGTCAGGACTGTGACTGGATTCAGTTACAAATGCATATTTTAAACTTTTTCTCGTTGGAGGGCAATTGCTTTAAATTAAGTATACTCGTATTTCAAATAAGACAAATTACTAGCTGGGAATCCTTGATGGGCATATTGTTTTATTATGTTTTAATTACCAATGTTTTTCACAAATTTTATAATGTTAAGTAATTTCAGACTGCTGCTTGTTTTGGTAAATGAGATGTGTCTCCTTGTCGGGTAAGCAATTTCCTTACGTCAGTTTGGTCCTGCCGATGTCAGTTACAGGCTGGCCCCACTGCAGCGAATACCCCTTTCACACTGGCGCTTGCAAGACGGGTACAAAATCCTGGCTGCTACCCGACTTGCGAGTGGTTTAACACTACCCACTCGACCCGGCATAAAGCGGGGCGATGCTGGGAGATGTCAGCATCTTCCAGCCGAGCCTTTACACTGCAGTGAACTGGATACCCTGGACCTGCGACCCTCAGCGTTTCAGGGGCGTTCCCATGCAAATGGCCAGATGACGTGGGGGGGGGGGGGGGGGGCAGGTGACATCAACCAGAATAACTACTTTGTATCAATTTTTGCTGAGGACAGGTACTTTTTTTTTTTTTTTTTAAATGGAAATATGGAATATAAAACTATGTAGCATGTTACTATATGGGATACATTGGTGTGAGCCATATACCATTGAACAGAGGGACCAGAACCTCCCTGCTATGTTATACTGGGGCAGATGTATTAAGCCTTAACAAGAGATAAATGCCAGGGTGATAAAGAGAGATTAACGTCCAGCCAATCAGCTCCTTACTGACTTTTTTCAAACACAGCCTGTAACATGGCAGTTGGCAGGTGATTGGCTGGACGTTTATCTCTCTTTATCCCCCTTGCATTTATCTCTTGTTAAGGCTTAATACATCTGCCCCACTGCTTGCTAAGCATTTACAGCCCTTCATGAATGTCAGGTACTGTATCCCCACAAACACTACAATATTCCAGCAGGATAATGCATTGCGTCATTGTCCCAAGTATCCCAAGAATTGGTTTGACAAGCATTCTGGAGAGTTGTGGTGACCACGTTCGCCCAACATGAACCCAACTGAGCATTTATGGGCCAGTTTGAGATGTTTATTTACGCTATAAATCTTAACATACAAATATCAGGGAGCTGTGGTAATCTGTCCAGACAATATGGGTCCGCATGGCTCCAGAGGTCTTCCATTCACTAGTGGAATCAATGCCACACTGATTTGCTGCACTTCGCAGGGCTAGTGAAGGGCCGCCACTGCCATAACACTTGCTCATAAGCTTGCCCCCCTGACTTCTGGGAAACTAGCCAATGGGAGTCAGGGGCTATAGTTTGAGCACTGAAAGCCTGTGTCATGTGTTGCAGCTCGGCTGCTGATCCTGGGTAAGGCAGCCAATGCATTTCTTACATACCACCTTACGTGTATATTGATATGTGCTGGCAGAATCTCCTCTGCACTCTTTGGTCAGCACTTCAGTACGGGGCAGTAGCCACCACTGGTCATGGTTATGAGTTCCAGGCCCCGCCAGAGAAGATTAGTCGCCCATTCTGAGGGCCAGATGTATCAAGCTTCAAAAGTAATAAAATGGAGAGTGATAAACAGCCAGCCAATCAGTTCCTACCTGCCATGTCACAGACTGGGTTTGAAAAATAACAGGCAGGAGCTGATTGGCTGGCTGTTTATCACTCTCCATTTTATCACTTTTTGAAGCTTGATACATCTGGCCCTGAGAAAGATTAGACCTGCTCAGATAGGCAATGACTGCGGATGCATTTCTGCAGCATTAGCATATTAGTTGTACAGTATTGCACAGCCACTTCCCTGAATGTAACCCTAATCATTTTGACTTGCCAAAGAATCCTTCAGATAATTAGTACCACCTGTACAACTGGGATGCAGTAATAATCCCGGCATTCAAAATACCAACCACCGAAATCCCGACACTTTCTCCCTCTATGGGTGTTTACGACACCCAAAGAGGGAGAATAAATTAGTGTGCCGAGCGTAGCAAGGCACCGGGGCCCACAGCGTAGCAAGCCCGCAAGAGGGGGCAACACCCCCCCTTGTCAGGATTTTGGCGGTCAAGATTTTGAGCACTGTGTACCAGCTACATGATCTCCATGAAAACTGGGTTTGGGAAACACTGGTCTAACAAATTTGATGCTCATCTCCAGAAAAGGGTTAACGCCCCCCCCCCCCTCCCATACATATGCAGTGATGCCAGTAAAGTGCAACATATACCGCAACCGTAACAGGGCCAGATCAGCAATGGTGTGGATGGAGCCACAGCTTTGGGCCTTGCCATAAAAATAGGCCCATCATCATTAAAGCATGATGTTCACCAGCTGGCCACACGTGCAGACATAAATCATAGGTATTAAATTGCCATTTCTCTTCTCTAAACGTAATTATGTTATTATTGTACTTTTGCATAATTAGGGAGACATTGGGACTGATAGTATATGGCACTGACAATGCCCAAACAACACTGGTCACACTCCCTCTGCTTCTCATAATATGCCCTTGTATGTTTTTAACCCCAAGTCTTTGGGATACACAAAATGTTATTGAAACAGCCATATTTCTCACCTCATATCGCCACCCCATATCTAATTGGATTCCACAAATTAGAACCTTTATTCCAATTAATTACACATGTAACCCACAGTATTGCTATGTAGTTTCCTACACTTATTTATATCAATCACACATGCATATAGCCCATCTATACCATGTTTTATAGTTGTTTTTATTCGTACTATGTTAAAAATTATTATTCATGCTATTTCTTTACTCAAGGTGCCCATACACTGTGCGTTTTCACCGAGCGATGCGTGCTCCCGCGGGCATCTCATTGCACAGTACAAAAAGTATGCACTGCACATACTGTACTTATTGTACTGCCCTCGCATTGCATAGCACACAAATCACATGCAAAATGCATGCGTTGCGATGCGATCCAGTCCATAATGGGTGCGATCATCGCACCATGTATAGGCACCTTAACTCCTAGCGGTAAATATACATAAACTTCTAAAAAAGTGATTTTGTCCATAGCAACCAGATGGGCAGGCCAATATCACTGGCCAATGATATACTAACAACCTTTTATTATATATTATATTGTAATGTAATGATCGCATAGTGCATTTGCACCCTCTCTCTCTCTCTGTGTAATTCATTTTCTAGGATGCAATATAAAAATGATAGAATCTGATTGGTTGCTATGGGCAACATCACCTGTTTTATATCTAGAAACTTTAGTAAATTTACCACCAAATTTCCAATTAACTGCTTCTACTGTAAATCCACTTCTTCATATTGTACTGTACACTTCATGCCGCACTGCTTTTAACATGGATATCATTTTCCGCAGATCTCTTCCTCCAAGGGATTTTTTCAAAATAGATGTGAAAATTGCCAAGAAAACCATGTTATTAAACCTTTGAGTGCCATCGTTGCTGTGAGATACTAAAAATATCCGGTACTTGTTTCCTAGCACGGCCACACCGATTTGCATCGCATGCAATGCGACCGACGCGATCGACCCGATTTTTACATTGAATCAAATGTGAATAGGGCCCCTGGGACCCTATTTTACATTGGATTCAATGTAAAGTATTCCCCAGACCCCCAATTTTACCCCCTCAACGGCACCCCACAATAACTTCACAGGTATACGCGTGCGCTCGCCACGCTTCGGTCTCGGTGGCTCGCTGCGCTCGCCACACTTTATATTCTCAACTCCACGCCGACGTGGATAGTAGGGGTATAAAGAGGTCGGAGGTCATATTGGCCCATTTCACATTGTTTCCTATGTAAAATGGACTTAATCAAGTCCATCTCATCTTGTGCCATTATAATGGCACAAGAACGACGCAATGCTCCCAATTTCAATGTTAAAAATATTTTAACATTGAAGCCTATGGCAAAATCGCATCGGTCGCGTCGGGGGCCGTGTTAATGCACACGACCGACGCGATGCCCCCCGATTTTGCCTTTGCCGGCAAAATGGACCTGATTTCAAAGGAAATCGGGTCCATCGCGTCCATCGTGTACCTTAACTTTTAACCTTAACCGCGATTGTGGCCGTGCTAGGAAACAAGTACCAAATATCCACTAAAAATGCCAGCGCTGCTCACAGGGTGCAATATTTAACTACAATTTAATGAATTAACTTGGCTGTATTTGTATTTATTTATACTAAAAAAAACAGTGAATATTTTGAGGATCTCTCACAGCAATATTGGCACTCAAAGGGTGAACTGATTACAGGTATTAGTATATACTATAGCCCAATAGATTTATGTTTTAAAAAAAAAAAAAAAATTTCTCCCCCCCACACCACAGTATTCTAGTTATTCTTCATGGAGGCTAACCTTTCATGGCTGACCAATACTATTGGCACCTTGGATAAATTGCTAGGACATACTCTAGGGCAGGCATATTTCCGTTGGTTACTAGGCAGGAGCCGGTGAAGATGAGCAAGGGATCTTGCATGGCACATTTCAATGTGTATTTACATTCAGACTGATGGGTATAAATTGAATATTATTTTATAATGCTTTTTAAAATATTCCTTCACTCGCATAATATTCACTTTTCTTTTTTTTAATGTGTACTTACCTATCAATCAGTGCTAAGCAAACCCTTTCCAGACGTCGCACATGCCTCGTCTCCTGCTCGGAGCATGCATAGTAATGGATATGATGGTTTTATTTCCGTGCAGATTTGTTCACAATCCGTAAGTCTATTTAACCATTAGTAAGCTAGTAAGACTCACATCTGGTTGCTATGGGCTGCAAGTACTTTTTTGGTTTCTGGTACCCCAGTTTTCATAAATGTTTTGTATCATGTATTTGTATTTACTTTTTTTGTACTTTAAATTAAATATGTATGAAACAAGAGTCAGAACTAGACACGTGAGGCAGATGTACTAATGTTGTACCCATTAGGGTACCCCTTCGGAGGTATCCAGAGGGTACAAATACAGCCATTGCTGCCCTTGGAACTGTAACACCCAGCATGCAGGAGTTCACCTCCTGGATTGGATGTTAAACAACTGACATAAAAAACCCCAGACCTGTCCCAGGGTGTTCAGAGAGTAGGGATGGCCATCGACCATTGATGATTCAAAATAATTGATGTTTATGGCCAGATGGGTTCCCTCCATCAATGACACAAAACCGATGTTTTGCGTATGTTGTTTTTATTTAAAATGCTGGGACATGGAGAATAGCTCCATCCCCCGACACCTGCTAAGCCCCACTCCATGTTTAGATTGGCCCACAGGCCAATCAGTCAAACAAAATGGATGTTCATCGATAGGTAAAAATATTGATGGTCATCCATTGCATATTTTAACACTATCGATGGCCAGTTGCACTATTGCATTCAATGATAACCATCAATGGCAATAACAACGATGGCCATCCCTACTAGAGAGCCGGAAGAGGAAGAAGGCGGAGTTCTGCGGAGCACAAAGAGTGGTGGGCAGAGGAAGTAGTGGGAAGATGGGCAGTAAGCAGTGGTCCCAGGGCACTGCAGCTTCGGTTTGCTGCAAGTCGCGGAGAGAGAGATGCACATTGATGAGAGCCAGATGTATCAAGCTTCAAAAGTGATAAAATGGAGAGTGATAAAAAGCCAGCCAATCAGCTCCTACCTGTTATTTTTCAAACCCAGCCTGTAACATGGCAGGTAGAAGCTGATTGGCTGGCTGTTTATCACTCTCCATTTTATCACTTTTGAAGCTTGATACATCTCGCCCTGAGGGACAACAGCGGTGACCAGTGACCTCAGAGGCACACAGGAGAGATGGCTGCTGGAGTACGGCCCCCAGTGGTGACCGGCAGTAGAGGCACAGGGAGAGAGAGAGCCGGGTGAGGGCTGATGGATGAGTCAGGAGGAAAACGGTTCAGGGGGATAGCCGCACAGAGAGACTGCTGTTGGCCGCGCCTGACTCCACTGACGGCTGTAACTTGCGGTTCGACTGTTAAAAGCAATGTTTTTTATTTAATTTGACATGTATCAGCCTGGTGTCCACTGCCTACTCCCCAAATAGTCCCCAAACCAGTCCTACAGTAACTAGTCCTTTCACCCACCTTCAAGTCCCTACCATCATCCAACAAATACATTTTTAGCCCATTTCACATATTAATCATGTTATTGGAGCTTCATTTTCTGATCACAATTTATTGTCTTGATTGCAGGAACATTCCAATTCTTGCGAGAGGAGGCAGCCAATGAAATGGGAAGGCAGCAAGACTACTGCAGCCCTGGGCTTGACGGTTGCTGTCTAAATGGTAGACAGTGTGTAGGTAGTTAGTCAGTAGGTGGACACCTAAGGGTTCAAATGCACAAGGTCAACATAAACATAAGGACCACGTAGATGAAAAAGTCCAAATAAGGAAAACAAAAAAAAACTGATGTCGGCCATTGCCATGTTGAACTTTTGTCTGTTGACCTTATGCCTGTTGACTATTTGGTGTCGACCTATTGACTGACTGTCCACCTTTCAACCTCATGCTGGTCTTGGCTGCTCAACTCCATATAGAGGAGGGGATCTGAGCCAGTCAGGGTTGTAGGGCAGGCTGTATTTAGAAGAATGTTATATATAGTGGCTGGTCCAGACCTGACAGCAACTAATGTGTCTGCATAGCAAACACTGGCCTCTCAAAAACAAATTGAATAAAACCAAATCTCATTCTGGTGGATGGCACATGTTGTACATCCCTGGTTATGATAAATAACTATTTGTTGTGAATTGATTTTTAAATTGTAAGCGAACATGCTAAATTTGAGCTCAATGCAGTCTAGATCTGTGGTCGCCATCCTGTCGCTCGCAAGCTGCTGGTAGGTTGCTGCAGCAATCTGGGTAGCTTGACCACTCTATTTGCCTATCTATCCCTCTCCTCTGACCCCCACTCCTCTGCCTCAGAGAAGGCAGACACTAGACGTCATATTTGACCTCTATTATTTGAAAGGGAACACAGCGCTGCAACATTACCAGGAAGTGTTGGGAGCGCTTAGTGCTGATGCCACATGGAGAAAGATGCAGCTTTTGGCAAAGCTGCATCTTCTACCATGAAACCCCCTGGCAATGAGCATTAACCCCTGGCAATGACCAGGATATCAAATGAATTAGAAGCCTTATAGTGGTACACAGTGTATCGCATATTCTTTCAGGGGAATTGCGGTGTGCAGCATATTGAGTCAGTGGCATTACTGTGTGTGTTATAATGTGTAATAAGTATTATGGCAGTGGCGTAACTACTGTAAGGCAACCCCAGCAGCCACTTGGGGGAGCAAGCGGCAGGGGGGTCTGTGTGGGCGCCGGGACCCGTTCATCACACTGACATGCTGCTGCCTGCCGCTGCCCACTGGCTGAGCACCGCAGGCGATTCAGCCACAGCGCGGGTGCGGCCATTTCAGAGATGACAAATCCCTCCCACTGATTCAATTGACTGTACACAGAGCCGGCTATTGGCTACTGTGTATAGGATGGGCGTGCTAGGGCGGCCTGGGATGCGTCGGAGCCAAGGGAAGCAGCATTTTCTTCTGGTCTCTCTTCCTCTATCCTGCTTCAGCTTCTCCATTATGCATGTGACGTCATCACGTCACATGCTGGGCACAAACTTTTTGACAAGGGGGAGCAAAATGTATAGTTACGCCTGCATTACGGTGTGTGGCAGAATGGGTACTCTTTACCTAGAAGGGCGCCCACGATTTTGATCTTGGGCATCGTAAGGTAAAAAAATTGCGTCGGTCGCATCGCATGCGACCAAAAAATCGCATGCAATGCGACCGACGCGATTACCGCGATTTCACATAGGGAACAATTTTAAATGTCCCAATTGACCCGATTTTCCATAAGGAACAATGTTAAATGGCCCACAGAGGCCAAATAGGCACCCTGAAGTGTGAAATGGCCCCCCCAATTGTTAACGCCACCCCACAATCAACGTCAACCCGAAGCGTGGCGAGGGGCGGCGGTACGCGTCCTATGACCTTTTCATACCCCCACTATCCACGTTGGCGTGGAGTTGAGAATAGAAAGTGTGGCGAGCGTAGCGAGCCACCGAGCCCGAAGAGTGGCGAGCGCAGCGAGGGGATGCGGACACCTTCACAGGTATATGCGTCCCCTCGCGGGCTTCACAGGTGTCTGCGTGCGCTCGCCACGCTTCGGGCTCGGTGGCTCGCTGCGCTCGCCACACTTTCTATTCTCAACTCCACGCCGACGTGGATAGTGGGGGTATGAAAAGGTCGTAGGACGCGTACCGCCGCCGCTTGCCACGCTTCGGGTTGACGTTGATCGTGGGGTGGCGTTAACAATTGGGGGGGCCATTTCACACTTCAGGGTGGCTATTTGGCCTCTGGGGGCCTTTTAACATTGCTCCCTATGGAAAATCGGGTCAATTGGGACATTTAACATTGTTCCCTATGGGTAATCGCGTCGGTCGCATCGCATGCGATTTTTTTGATACATGCGATGCCCGCGATGGGCGCCCTTCTAGGTAAAGAGTACCGCAGAATGTGTAAGGGGCATTTTGTAGTCATTAGGATGATTTTTTTAAATTAAGTAGCTTTTCAGGAGTTTTTTTTGTTTTTTTTTGTCTTGAATAGCTCACGCCCAATTAAGGTTGGAAACCACTGGTCTAGATTATTAATTATACAGAGTAAAGGGTATCATGTTCTGACTGCCAACATTTGTAAATACAAAAACAATATTTAAAACAACTTGATTGTAAAAGATACTAAACTGATCTTATTGTTTTTGGATGTGCTATGTGATGTTTATTTTAAATTTGCTACTAAAAAAAATTCCCTGAAATTACGAAGATTGCTTTCAAATCAGTATTTCTCTTTGTGATGGATTGATACTTGTTCATTCACACAGACAGCCACTGAAAGAATCGTTTGTTATGCAATTGGAGAGACAAGCTATTATTTACTGGAATGCAGCTTAGATAGCTCACTTGTTCCTCTCTGCTTGTTCAAAATCCTCATATTGTCAGTAGTCGTGAAAGGCCATCAGTCAATCACAAGGCAATACGTTATATCTAAAAAAAAAAAAAAAAAAAAGGCTGTGTGCAGCATTGTTGGTAATTTCTACATTTACCACCAACAATTCTAGTCTACGTTTTTCTGTTTCAACTTGATTGTCTCATGTCCATCATACCATTATCACAGGTGGTCTACCATGGCTTGTCTACTGCTTAACACATCGAAATCAATGAGTTGTTCAGTATATTGACAGGCAAGCCATGGATTTCCATGCATTAGCTGAAGATTCCATGGATAACTGAGCTGTTCCCCAGACACGGGCTTAGATCCAGTGAATACAGAATTATTCCCAAGTGGTCATGTCTAGCGGAATATACAGTATCAGCACCATAACGCATTTCCTACATGGATGCACATGATGACAGTCTATGCAATTTCATACATACAGTAGCTTCTATTTAGCATGGTTTGCTGTATGTGAGATTTGGCTTGTGGTCACTTGAATCATCATGCTCTCAATACATTTATCTATCTATTTATCTATTTATCATATATAAACTGAAATCATTTGTGGTATAGTGTAATTTTGTTGGAAATGGGTTCTGTGGTCAAATCCTTATTGCTACAGCGCTCCCTTTCCCATTTCTCATGTTATGTGCCTGATTCATTGTATACTGGTAGTCGTCTGTGAGTGTATGCAAATTAGCTGACAAACACTTTCCCTTGTGTACACGCTTGAAAAGAACATGAAAAGACATACATCCGTGTTTAGCACCCGTGCACGCTGTAATGCCAATTGGTGCATCCTTAGTCATGGTGAATAAAGATTGGTCACACCAGACAAAACTGTACAAGCCTTATGGCAGGTGCAGTGTCTCTTTTGTAGCTGTGTGAATGTGAATACAGTTGCTTGCGCTGAGACGTCCTTGACTGCCCAATAATGTCCCTACTGTATGCCCATGTGTGCATGCATTTCTAGCCACTTCCCAGTCTCCACCCAGGAATGTTGAAAAACATTAGGGCACATGCGTTACACAGAGGTTTTCATGGGTGCACAGTCGCAAAAAAAAAAAAAAAAGTGCTCAAATATGTGAGTATCGGCGTTAAGGGGGTTATTTTGGTTCACTCTTTCTGACAAATTCCTTCTTAGATGGACAAAACCATGTGCACTACAGGTGAGGCAGATGTTACTTGTACAGAGAGAATTAGATTTGGGTGGGGTTTTACTTCAAAGTGAGATCTATATTGCAGTGTAAAAATAAAGCAGCCAATATTTACCCTGCACACAAACAAAATAACTCACCCAAATCTAAATCTCTCGGCACATTTTACATCTGCCCCCTTGCAGTACACATGGTTTTGTCCATCTAAGAAGGATTTTGTCAGAAAGCGTGAACTAGAATAAGGCCCTAAGTGTGTATTAATTGCAACTCAGAATCAGGCCCTTTGTGTTGTGATTTGGTTGGGTTTATTTAGTCAACAAACATCCTATGCCCGTGTGATTAGAATGTTTACAAAACGTTTCTGGTGGTCAGGGGTGTATCCCAGGTCTGGCTGTCAGCTGACTGATCTTGTGGTGGTTACCCTACCTTATTCTCTCACAGCATGACCCTCCTTGGCCGGACCATAACCCTACCTAAATCTCTAACCGTAGCTGTCAGTGTGAATTTTAACACTTCACATGACAACATGGTGAACATGACAACATTGACATATAGTAAGTGTCCACATCGTTTGGTGTCCAGATTATGAGTGTATCTCCATGTTGTTTCCTAGGTATCTGCTGTTATTGCTTGGCATATGCTTACCGTTTTCATGTAACCCAAATAAAAAAAAAAAGTCAAACAATGATCATGTACGTTTACTGCAGTGCTTGCTGGAAGGGGAAGTACTGGACTAATGCTGCTTCTCACCTCTGTGGTGCTGCCGGCAGTCACTGGAGAGCATCCAACATATAATCTGGCACTGCTATCCAGGCTTTTAACTATTACACTAATATTTGTGGTACAGTACAATATATTTCTTGACAGCATTTGTACCAGTGCAACTGATGAATCTGATCAGAAAATGTGTTTTAATAACACATTTCAAATGTATTAGCTGATAGTCATAAGGCATAGCTATTTCTCTTCATCTTGGCAGAGCGGTTTGTGCGCATGAAAAGATTAAGATAGAATGGCAAGACGGTAAGACGGAGATCAAAAAGTAAGTTAAGCAAGGTAGAGATCATGATCATTATATATTATTCAAATTACACGTTGATAGAATTGATTCACTTGGACTTGACAGATACTTATAATATTATGATACAAATGCAGTTGTGTGAAAGGGTTTGGGTATCAGGGGCAGGCTAGGCTGCAGAGCACATTAAATGTCTTGGTCCACGAATAATCTCACACTTTATTATTTTTAGTACTTTACAGTGGCCGGGGGTTACCAGCGTTTAGGGCAGCAAGAACAGTCAGGACAGAGCCTCATGCCCTTAAGCCCCGTACACATGGGGCAATTTCAGCGGGGCATATGGTCACTGAGCAATCATATCCCCATGTGTACAGGCCAACTGTAGCCAGTAGCGTGCTTCCGAGTCCAGCCGTGGGGTTGTTGCTAGTCAGAGGAGTATGCTCCTATGACCAGCGGCTTCCCCCGGCAATCAGCTGTTTCCCCCTGCGGCTTCCCCCGGCAGTGTATCCTTTTCATCAGTAACTATCTCTGGTCGCTGATGAAAATGGGACACAGTCAAAATATTGCTGAGCAATATATTGCTCTGTGTGTATGGGGCTTTACGCCTGTTCTATTCAGATCTGAGTCCCAATTGGAGGTTCAGTGTACAGAGCAGTAACTAGAACTTTGTGAGCAACATAGCAAAATCTTGAAAGGGCCCTGCCCCCACCATTGTCACTACAATACCCCTAAGGGATACAAAAGAAATGGTGATAGGCAAAGAGGGTGTCTGAGAAAGATAGAAAAAAAGGGGAGGGAGAGGGATGGTCAAGGAAAGTAAGAGGGCTTCTAGGAAAAAGAGGGAATTAGAGAAAGAGAGGACCGAGAGAGAAAGAAGGAGGAGCAATAGAGAATCAGGATCAGTGGCAGCTCCTACCTCTTTCGGGGAGGGGGGCTGCCTCTGGCCGCAGGCACCCCCCATCCCATGTCCCCACCGCCGTCGTTGCCGATGCCTCTTCCTATCCCCGGCGCCTGTCCTATGATGACAGTCGCCGGGACTGGCGCATGCGCAGTACAAACATATGTACTGCGCATATCGCCAGCTTCTATGGGCTGCTTCGGCAGCAGCCCATAGAAGTAATCATGGTCCCGGCGCATGTACAGTATAAGTTACAGGCACCGGGACCAGCAGCACGTGCGCAGTACCGATATAGATGCTGCACATGCGCATTTGCCGTTTTTGCCCAGCAGCCTGCAACATGGCGTCCCTGAGGGAGGTAACACCTCCCAATAGGACTGCCTTTGTGACTGGCAGGTCGGACTTCCAATATGAAGTCACTGCCAGTCACAGTGAAGCCAGTGCAGTCTCACAGACTGCATCTGGCTTCAGTACAGTGGTGGATTTTATTTGGTAGATTTTACACGTATCAGCTTGGCGGCCAGGGATAGCCCCGGGCTTCAACCCTGGATGGGTGAAGCCTGGGGGGGGACCCCTTTATTGAAGGCTGACCAGCCATGGTGCACATGGCACTGCTGGGAGACCTTACGTAAAAAGTGTCCCCGGCTGTGGCATGACTCCTACACTTTTTGTCCACCTGTATCTTTGATTCCAGGTCTAGCTCCAGGGGCCTAACTAGATATTTGTAGGCCCCATAGCAAAAGTTTGTAAGGGCCCCCTATTTAGCAACTGATGGTGATAAATGCATGTAAAACATATGACTTAGACAGTAAAGATGGGCCCCCTTTAGCTCTGGGCCCCATAGCAGCTGCACCCCTTGCACCTATGGTAGTTACGCCTATGGTAGTTACGTCTAGCTCATTTTTTTTTTTACTAAATACCACACACTTTCATGTCTAAAAAAAACGCAGGTTATCATTACTAAAAATCACACATGTCTAAAAATTGCACATTTTCATTACTAAAAATCTTACTTTTTCCTTCTAAAATTTGCACTAAATCGCATGCGAATTCCGACTTTGTCTAAAAAATCGCATCCCATTAAATATGTGACTTTGCTTACAAAATCGCACATTTTACATTTAAAACTCACGAAAAAAATCGCATCCTATTAAATCTCACCCCCCATTTTTAATAGAACTTCCAGGTTAGTAAATATTCCCCAGAGTTACTTACTGTACTAGTAAAGCAAAAAAAAAAAAGAGACTATGCACCTTGGTAAAACCATACTGCACTGTAGCAGATGTAGTATGTGGTTATTCAACTAAAGATTTATCTGTCACATCTATCTGTTAGGAACAAAAATCTGGCGATGTATGGGAGTAAATGACAATCGACCATTCACTTCCAAATGCTGTAAAATGGACAAAAGCAATTGTTTTTATTAATTTATTAAATCAAACAGCTTTAACCAATTTGTCTGAATTACTGTTGTCATTTGCATACCTCCCAACATGACCCTCTCCAGGAGGGACACAATGCTCTGCTCCTGGACTTGCCTCTTAATGTATGATTGACATCATCTGTGGTGAAACACCTTTCAGATTAGTACACCTGTTCAACACAGGTGTTGGCAATCATACATTAAGAGGAAAGTCCAGAAGTAGAGTAGTTTGTCCCTCCTGACATGGGTCATGTTGGGAGGTATGCATTTGGGAGTGAACGGTGTATTGTCATTTGCTCCCTTATACCCCTTTCCCACGGCAGCTCTTAAACGGTAATTTGCCATTTTTTTTAGCCCTTTTAAATGGGTAGAGCTGCAGTGGGAAAGCTCCAGGTTGCTTTACCCATTTAACAAATACCGGTACTTGTTAAACGGGTAAAAAGCAGTGTTTTACCCGTTTAAGAGACATTTTTTTGCCAGTGGGAAAGGGTCTTAAACGATATTTAGTAATAATAATAAAGGTTAAGAATATGATTGGCTGATGACTGTACACACCACATCCTGCGGGGCAAGAAATATGACAGCCCATGTTTACTATGGGTTTAAACGGGTACAATGTGAATGTGAGAAAAACGGTATTAAAACGGCAAGAGCTGCAGTGGGAAAGGGTCTTCATGGCTCTTACCTGTTTAAAGACCCGTTTACAAATACCGGTTCATTACCCGTTTAGGCAGTGGGAGAGCAGCATTACATTAACAGATTTTTGTTCCCACCAGACAGAGTGGACAAATAAAGCCTTAGGTGTGTAAACAGCTTCAGATTTCGGAGTAGCATGTTCTAGCTCAAATCCAGGGCTTAAAGTGGTCATGGAGAGGTGGTGGAACTCATTTCCCCTGCCATAGACCCCCCCCCCCCAATTAGACCAACTTGGGTCAGTGCCAGGGTTTTTGCACCCCCTGCAAATTATACATTTATGCCCTACCTCCCATTCCTTATGAAGGGACAATGGTCATATAATTGTAACCGAAATTGTAATTGTTTTACACAGTAGCACAGTCTCATTCACATTATACCACATGTAGTGCCCCTTACTCACTTTTTCATGTTATGCTGCACAGTAGGAGTCTGTCTACATGTATGCAACACTGAAGCATTGTTTATGCACAATGCCCATAGTAGTACAGCCCCTTACACATAATGGGCGGTATTCAATGAGGCTGATTCGCCAGGTTTTTATGGCGATTTTGTGCTGTAAGGCGAATTTCTGACTAAAACGGTGAATCACCCTATTTAATGACCAGATGGCGAATATATTTCAAGGTTTTTATCGCCATGATTCACCGAGTAGCAATCGCTATCTTTTTATGGTGAAGTGGAAGGTGAACTTTTAAAATAAAGTGTTTTGTTTTTTACAATTGGTGTAAAAAAATCAGGAATTTTATTCTGAGGAGGGGCATGCTATTTTTATTCATGTGCTGTAAGCACATGAATATATATTTAATTAAAAAAATAAATATATATATATATTTTTTTTTTTACACAGACCAGCCAGCAGGGGGCCGGAGCCGAGCCGCTCATTACATATTCATATATTCACTTCACCCGATCATTACATATGCATGATCGGGTGTAGTGAATATACCTGGTCCCCTACTGGCACCCTCGGGGGGCAGCCTGTGCTGCCTGGCACCCGGGGAGCCCACCTCCCCCCCACAAACGTTCTGGGGCTGGCAGGGAGACTACCATCTACAATGCCCATAGTAGTACAGCCCCTTACACATAATGGGCGGTATTCAATGAGGCTGATTCGCCAGGTTTTTATGGCGATTTTGTGCTGTAAGGCGAATTTCTGACTAAAACGGTGAATCACCCTATTTAATGACCAGATGGCGAATATATTTCAAGGTTTTTATCGCCATGATTCACCGAGTAGCAATCGCTATCTTTTTATGGTGAAGTGGAAGGTGAACTTTTAAAATAAAGTGTTTTGTTTTTTACAATTGGTGTCAAAAAATCAGGAATTTTATTCTGAGGAGGGGCATGCTATTTTTATTCATGTGCTGTAAGCACATGAATATATATTTAATTAAAAAAAATATATAAATATATATATATTTTTTTTACACAGACCAGCCAGCAGGGGGCCGGAGCCGAGCCGCTCATTACATATTCATATATTCACTTCACCTGATCATTACATATGCATGATCGGGTGTAGTGAATATACCTGGTCCCCTGCTGGCACCCTCGGGGGGCAGCCTGTGCTGCCTGGCACCCGGGGAGCCCACCTCCCCCCCACAAACGTTCTGGGGCTGGCAGGGAGACTACCATCTCCCTGCCTGCCACCGTCCTCAGGCTACCTGCGGCGTCCGCCGCAGGAGCTCAAATTCGCCAGTCAGGGGCAGCGAGCCCATGACTCGTTGAATACCGGAGCCGGCGAGGCTCCGGAACGCAGCGAGCAGTGGCGAATGTGCAGCGAATCCTAAACAGGATTCGCTGCACGTCGCCGGTATTCACATTGAATACCGCCCAATGCCTGTAGCAAATAACACCTTGTGACAGCTTGAAATCACATACGCTGTGCGAGAGAACTGCTGGGACAGTTTTTTCTGTTGGAATTACTGTGCAGGGCTGTGCTGGAGGTGGAACTAGTTCCCCCTACCATTAGAGGTGGTGGAACTCAGTTCCCCCTCACTTTAACCCCTGCTCAAATCTAAAGGTGCCCATACACTAGTAAGATTTATCTTCAGATCTGGCTGGTTGGAACAAAAACATGGTTATGGAAGAGTGACAGTTTGTCAGTTTTCCAGCATTTCCAAGCAAATGGTCAACTGTCATTTGCTCTCGTCCATAACCAGGTTTTTGTTCCAACCGGACATATCTGCAGATAAATCTGCATGTGTATGGCCACCTTAAATCAGGGTTGCCTACCTGACCATCTTTCAGGGAGAAAATGCTCTGTTCCTGGACTTCCCTGGTAATGTATGATTGACATCACCTGTGGTGAAACACCGTTCTTATCATGAATTAGCTCACCACAGGTGATGCCATTCATACATTACCAGGGAAGTCCAGGAACAGAGCATTTTCTCCCTGAAGGAGAGGTCAGGTAGGCAACCCTGATCTAAGTTGCACTAGTAAAGCTGCCCAGCCCACCCCTATCCCTGCATGCACAGTTATTTTTTGCCTGAAAAGAGCAACAATTGATTTGTCATCTAGTGGCAGCTGTGGGAGAAAACAAATCCAAAACATACCTGAAAATCAGCCATAAAGTGCAGTACTTTCACAAATCCAAGATTAAGAATTTAGCTTCACCTTTACTGACCCCAGACTTGAATATTATTGAAAATAATAGATTGTGCCAGGACTCAGGAGACCTGCAGGGTTGCCTACCTGACCCTCTCCATGAGGGAGAAAATGCTCTGTTCCTGGACTTCCCTGGTAATGTTTGATTGCCATCACCTGTGGGGAGCTAGGTCATTGATAAGAAAGGTGTTTCACTACAGGTGATGGCAATCATACATTACCAGGGAAGCCCAGGAACAGAGCATTTTCTCCCTGAAGCAACCTTTACCTAATAGTGTGTACACACGGTGAGATGTGCCTTGAGATGCGATCCCCGATATGATCAGATCGGATCGGGATCGGATCGCAAGGCACATCCGATTTGCATACAATCTTGACTATATAGTGCAGATCTGCACTATATAGTCAAGGCAGCCAAGACTTTCTGGCTTGCGATACGTGAACGCGCATCGGGATCGCAAGGGTTAAAACCCTTGCGATCTGCATCCGATGCCGATCCGATGTTGACTATATCATCAACATCGGAAGGCAAATTGTACAGTGTGTACACACTATAAGGGTCTTTATAAGATATGTGTTATGCAAGGGAGAGCAGGAAACACTTTAAAGCTAGAATAGAAAGACCAAGCAAACATTTTTTATGGGCAGTACAAAGACAATTCGTTATAAATGACCTAAGTAAAAAGCATACTATATTGTAAATGATACCATTCAGAGAACAGTCCTAAATGATGACTCTAATGCACTGGGGTTCCAAAGAGATAGGTGGATGGGTACAGAGTAACAGAATCTGACAGAGGCATAGCCATACCCCCAAAAAGGTGTGACCATGCTCCCCCATCTGCATCTATCCATGAGACATATAAATCACAACCCTCATCCACAAATGTTATGGCTACCTATCTGAATACCAGGGCATTGCACATCCTATGGGTGCCAGATAATTGTCCGACTGTCTAGATCCCGACTGCCAAACAGATAGGATCCAATTGACAGCAACTATTCTCCCTCGTGGGGGTTCACAAACCCAATAGAGGGAGAATAGAACCTATTGCGAGCATAGCGAGCCAAAGAACCTACAGAGTGTTGAGCACAGCGAGCCTGCAAGGGGCTTCATTGCGCAGGCCCCACTGTCTGAGTACCAGCGAGATTCTGATGTCTGTATGCTGACCTTCGGAATCCTCATTGTCTGGCCATCATACCACACCTCATTCTATCATAGGCAAATCGAGAAAGTTGGTAATGAGTTTTCCCAGTTCCAAATTTCATAATTTTTTAAGAAAAAAATGGACGTGGCCTCACTGCAAGGGGCGGGAATGGCAGCCGGCAGCAGGAGTGGTGACATTGGTCAGGAATGGTGGACGGTGCAGCATCCAGCAAGGGCGGCTGGCTGGCCAGGGAGGTGGGCTTTGGTAAATGCTCACGTGACACTAGGCACGCACTAAAAAAGGGTGTATAATGCCCATAGTAGACATTCTGGTGCCCCACCACACACACAGTAAACAACGGGACAGTTTACACCAAAAATTGAGGGAGTGGTATTGCTGGGAAGGGGTGTGGCCACATAATAGTACCAATTCATATTACACCACACAGTAGTGTCCTATATTCACATTACACCACACAGTAGTGCCACCTCTACACATTGTGCCAGCTAGAGTTCCTTTGACACACTGCGCCAGGTGTAGCCTCTTGGACACAATGCACAAGGATTACACACACCGTAATGCCCATTACACATTATACTACACAGTAATGCCCATTACATTATATGCCACACACCATAATGCTCATTACATATTATGCCATACACCAGGGCTCGACAAACCCCGGGCGCCAGGGCGACCAGATTTTGCTTCCTGGCGACCAGATTTGCCAGGAAGCAGATCTCCCCGGGAAGAGTGGCTTGTGTTAATGGCAGCAGCCGGCAGAGCGGTGGACAACTCTTCCGGCTGCCGCTGTATCAGAGCAGGACCATAGACGGGTGGCGCGGCTATGATCTTTGTGCGGGTGACCCAGGGGCACAGGGATCACTAGGCATCACTCCAGTGGGTGCCCCGATGAAGTGCACCTCCAACGTGACAGTGCCGGACGCACCATTCACCCTCCTGTACACGGTCCTGCATGTGGAGAGGCCGTAACACAAAAACACACAGAGTGGATACGCAAGGTGACAACTCGCCCCCGCTGGCTGCCTCTGTATCAGATGGATGCGTTCTGCGGCGCGGCTATTTCAATCTTAAGGCTTCAATCAGAGCTCACTGCTGAACCGCGAGCCAATTGAAGAGTTGCGGTTTGGCAGCCAATCAGGTGCCGGCAGCGAGCTCCGATTGAAGCCTTCAGATTTGAAAAAGCCGCACCGCAGACCGGATCCATCTGATACAGCGGCAGCCAGCGGGGGTGAGTTGTCCTCTTGTGCCCTGTGTGTTTGTGTGCCAGCCGCTCCACATGCAGTAATGTGTAGAGGAGGGGGGAATGGTGCAGCTGGCACAATCATGGTAGAGGTGGAGGAGCAGTTCATCGGGGTGATGCCTGGGGATTCCTGGGTCACCCGCACAAAGTGGTCACTGTCCCTCCTTTGAGAGGTGTCAGATTGTGAGGTATGCAGTGTGTTCTATATAAGATCTGTATATGGGTGTTCTGGGGGACTCAGTGAGGCTGTCTGTATATGGGTGTTCTGGGGGACTCAGTGGTGCAATGTTATGTGTGTGTATCAATGTGCTGGGGGGTCTCAGCGGTGCAGTTCTATGTGTGTATCAGTGTGCTGGAGGGGGCTCAGTGGTGCAATGTCTAAACAGTGTAAATATTTGGCGTGCACAGTCCCTGTTTTTAGTTTGTCTGGCACCTGGCTCCTAGATTTAAAAATTTTTTGTTGAGCCCTGTCATACACCATAATGCCCATTACACATTATACCACACACAGTAATGCCCATAACACATTATGCCACACACAGTAAGGCCCATTACAGTATATGCCACAAACCGTAATGCCCATTACATATTATGCCATACACCGTAATGTACATTGCATATTATGCCATACACTGTAATGCTTATTAAATATTATAACACACACCATAATGCATATTACATATTATGCCACACACAATAATGCCTATTACATATTAAGACACACACTGTACTGCATATTACATATTATAACACCATAATACTTATTACATATTATGCCACATAAGTGCCACTTACCTACATTCTTGTTCCTAGTAGTTACATGCTCATTGCCAGGAGTTCCACGCGATTTGCCAGGGGTTTATTGCTCTATGCCAGGAGTTACATGCTCATTGCCAGGGGGTTACATCCATGTTGCCACATGCTCGTTGCCCAGGGGGACTACATGCTCATTGCAATGGGGATTACATGCTTTCTTTCAAGGGGAGTTACATGCTCATTGTCAAGGGAGGTTATGTTGCAGGCTTGCAAGGAAACAGCACAGCCAGTGCACTCCCCTGTCAGATGTTAAAGGTGAAAGAGCACCTCTAGCATCTGTATCCAAATAGGTGGAGGCCATCTTTGGAGGGGCATATAGTCTTTGTACTCTGACGGAGACTCTGCGCCTCAGAGACACTGATATCCCCCTGCAGAAGCTCCCGGCACAAACAGGTGAATGAGGTGTTCCGGTGTACCCCCGGACCAGCCCACAGCTTTGCCTATGCAACCCATGCCAGCCATGCACTTTAATTCAGGTTACTCACTCCGTTATAAATGATTCTATCCATTTCTATGTCCTAAAACAATGTTGATTTTACATACACACACTGTATAATACATGATACATTATGCTTAGGACAACACTTGCAATTAATATGATAATATCATAAACAATTTATATTTTGATAACAATAATGAACATTCCCCGACTAACAACAAGCTGGTGTCTGAGAGAAGCAAGGTTATATATGCCTCACCTTGACATTTACAATTCATTACATTGCAGCACATTCTAATATATATAACAAAAAAATGTTTTCCTTCAGCTAAAACCAATATATCAAATCAATAGATGCACAAGTAACCCTTTCACCTCCTTTCTTAGAAGTCATTGGGTGAAATTTAATAGGATGAGAGATTCAGAAAGTGAGAGATTTGGTAAGAAATCTCCAGTTTGTTTAAACAGGCAATCATTTACACTTCAAAATCAGACTGGTTTTGCGGTGTAAGGGTGAGATGTATTAAAATACATCGCCGCCCTTCGTTGCCCCCCACCTGCCACGATGCCAGTGCATATGTACTAACAAATGCGGCTGGCATCGCGGTGCGGTGAAGGAGCCCCCCCGCGATACCTGTACTGTGGTGTGCGGGGTCTCCGTCACCTTCCTGCTGCCTGGCTCTCCCCTCACGCCGGGGACAGCTATGCATGCTGTCCCCTGCGCCTCCTCCTCCCCCCTGCAGCCAGAAGGATGTCCGGCTGCTTCACTAGGGGGAGGAGGGGTTTACCTTCCGGGGTCCAGGAGGACCCTTCAGGAAGGTAAGCCAGAGGGGGGGTCGGCGAGGCGGCGGGTTTGCGTCGGAGGCAGCGAAAAGAAGCCCATAGGCTTCTATAGGGTATCACCACCCAAAGGTGGCGATACCCTACAATGCGGTATCGGTGCGGCCGGGTTTTGATACATAGGAAAATGCGATAAAACTGGGGTTTTACCGCATTTTCAGTTTAATGCATCTCGCCCTAAATCACAGGTCTTCAACCTGTGGCCCTCCAGATGTTGTGGAACTACATGTCCCAGCATGCCATGACAGTTTTGGCATGCTGTTATAGGAAAAAATGTGGCAATGCATGTTGGAACATGTAGTTTCACAACATCTGGAGGGCCATAGGTTGAAGACCCATGCCCTAAATGATTGCCGCTTTAAAAAAAACTGGAGATTTCTTACCAAATCTCTCACTTTCTGAATCTCTCATCCTATTAAATTTCCCCCATAGATTCCAAATATTTATTAGTGGCCAGCTACATACCGAGGGGTGCTAAACTTTGCATAAGCCACATTACTTACATACAGAACTTGCATGAATGGAGGACATTAAGCATTTTATTGGGTGTAAATTTACTAAAGCTTCTGAAAATGAAAAGAGGTAATGTTGCCGGTAGCAACCAATCAAATGGGCAACAGCACCTCTTTTAATTTAAAGAAGCTTTTTTAAATTTACCAATAACGGGGCTTATGTAATAACTTGCAAGATATAATTATAGGAGCATGTCTGTCCAGTCTGCCCAGATTTTTAAATGATCATAGTCATATATATATACTGTATATACAATGGGAAACAATTTCCATTTAAAAGAAAAAAAATCTTTGTATTACATGTTGAAAAATAATCGGGAATGTAGAAAAAAATAAATGGGGGTGATGAGAGGTAACCATTGCATATAACTAGGCATGAGTTGCGATCACAATGCAATGTACCAAGAGAAAGTTTAAACAGAGTAATATAGTAAACAAACTGGTATCAGGGCTGCCACGGTGTGGGGACTTCCATAACTACAGTGCCTGGCAAGGACAGACAGGGGTATGCCCCCTGCTCCATCTATTACTGTGGCGAGAGGTCAGGGACAGGCAGCGGCTGGCACTTGCCCGCAGCTGCCTGTACAATTAATAAAATAATGTGAACTCAAGGTTGGCAATGTCATGCACATCATGCCACTGTCATACAGAGGAGCTGGCTGTAGCCAGAAGACACAGGAGAAGTTAAGTGTGTGGGGGCTGGATGCAGGGGAGTAGGCTGGCTGACAACACAGTAGGGGTTCTGGCTTCTGATAAACAAAAGGGGTGCTGGCTGGTGATACACAGAATGAAAGCTGCATGGAGACACAGAAGAGGAGCTGGCTGGCTGGTGAGATACAAAATGGGAGCTGGTTAGTGATACAAAGAAGAGGGATTGGCTGGCTGGAGACATAAAAGGGGGTCTAGCTGAGTGCTGACTAGGGATACACAGAAGAGGGGCAAGCTGACTGGAGCCAAAGAAGGTGGGTTGAATGGCGAGACACACAATGGAGGATATACTGATGACACATAAGGGGGGGGCTGGCTGGACACACAGAAGCAGTGGTGTTTTTATAATGGGTGCATTGTGCATGGTGCACACGGGCCTCTGAGTCCCATAGGGGTCTACACCTCACACTGCACCCATTTTTTTTAAATACATACCCTACGGAGTCCCATAAATAAGGCAGCAGCACTGCTTTGTTCATTGGAAAAATTGCCCCTGCACCATTTTTCTGGAAGTCTCGACATATATAATAGAGTCTGAGAGCTCTAGTGCTCAAAATCTATTGCGTTGGGCAGCACTGCGGACAGCATAGAAAGGGCCCGAATGGAGGAGGCTGCACATGGGCCTCCTCCTCTTTTAAAGCAATGTTTGTGAAAAGGTGCCCATACACTTATTTGATTTGGGCCGATTTCACCTGATCCCGTCAGATCGGACCGAGAAATCGGCCCAAATTGGAAGTGTTTTTGACATTCCATCGCGTACTGTGCGCATTGGGTCAGACACATCAAGTAAATCGTTAATGAGCTCTCCTGGGGAGCAGCAGGGGGAGCTCAAGGGAAATTGAGTCCGACTTGTCTTCAGGACAGGTTGGACTAGTGTATGGGGTCCTAAAGAGTCCTCCATGGGATCTGACACTGCATGTGCACCATGTAAATTTCTGAAATCGGAGCTGGGCGAAGGCTGCGGAAAGCGGTTCGGATGATTTCTCTCCTACTACTATGCCTCCACTGGCTTAAAGCAGTTTACACCATTTGAAATTGGTGCAAACTAACGTTTCCTTTTCAGAGTTTGGTAATTAGGGATCAGATCATAGATTGATAATAATGGTGACTGCTATCTGCAGCGCTACTAATCCTTCTGCAGAAAATGAATGCCAAATCTCCCGCATATATAGCATACTTGCCTACTTTTGAAAACTAGTTTCAGGGAGATTATTGATGGTAATAGGATTTTGCACAGCTCCCCACTGAGGGGGCGTGTCATGCTCCACCCATAGGGTGTGTCTAGTTCCATATATGGAGAGATTATAAAAAGAGATTGTGAATGTTGCACCTAGAAGCGTGGGTGTGTACTGCTGCATCTGAGAGGAATCTTTTAAAATTACTTATATCTAAATGTAGATGAGCTCCAAATCAGTTAGTAAGAGATACTACGGGCGGGATGTACAAAAGGGAAAATGCGGTAAAACAGGGGTTTTACCGCATTTTCCTATGTACCATTACCCGTCCGCCCCGTTTCCATATGGCAGGGTATCGCCACCCTCTGGGTGGCGATACCCTATAGAAGCCTATGGGCTTCTATCGCCGCCGCCGTCCGCGCGTCCCCCCCCCCCCCGTCCTCCTTTGATCTCCTCCCCCAGCAGGTGTCACAGCCGGCAGGACATCCGGCTGCAGGGGGGAGGAGGAGACGCAGGGGGACACTGCCAGCCGCCAGGATGTGACGGAGACCCACACAGACCACTTCACAGGTATCACGGGGGTCTCCGTCACCGCTTCCCGATGCTAGCGGCATATGTTAGTACATATGCGGCAGCATCGTGGCGGCTGGCAGGCGAAGGGCGGCGATGTATATTAATACATCCCGCCCTATAGCTGGTAAAGTGCTGAGGAATTGTGCTGATGATTCAATGTAAATGTATCTATATCTCATTCCTATTTCCCCCAAAAAATTAACAATGTAATGTGGGCTAGGTGACATGAGGGAGATTGCTAGACTAATGAGGGAGAGAGGGAGATTGCTGCTATTTCAGGGAGGCTCCTGCAGAATGCAGGAGGGGAGGCAACTATGATATATAGACTCCTAAGTCTTCCCGAGTCTTCTATCAGTTCTTCATAAACATTTGCTCCCATAACTCCCATAAATCTCAATGTCAACATGAAGGATTCATTTCCTTCTTTTACCAGTTAATATAAGGCAGTAATTAGCCTCAAAAAGGACAAATTCTTAAGATCGTCTAGTGTGTACTCACCACGTCGGTTTCAATGCCTGCTCCGGTGTGTTGCTAGTGACATCCCCCCGTCATCTGTACATGCAGCTCAGTCGAGGTATGTCACTAGCAATGCACATGCTACAGAATGCAGCATTGCCCCGCTCACCCCCTTCCCCCGCCATCATTCTGACGCTACTGATTCTGGCTCCACCACCAGGTCGCACTGATAACTATCTCGGTACACACATTGTGGGGTACACAGATTGGGCCTGATTCAGACCTGATTGCTGCTGTGAAAATTCACCAATTTTTGATATACTGCGCATGCGTAAGGGCTGCAATGTGCATGCGGGATGGGGGCTAGTGAAGGAATCCTGTCCTTTTTTCCTTTGCTAGCCATTTTCAAGGTGATTGACAGGAAATAGGTGTCTGGGGGTGGTGACCGGCCCTTTAATATGAGTGTTACAAAAAAAACCAGACGTGCCTGAGCGTTTTATGGTAGGTGAGTGACGTCTGCTCCAGGTTGGATATGCCTGTATTCATCGCAGCCAGGGGTATGCGGCGCTTGTGCTGACTAGTGCCCAGTGTAAACATAATCTGACTGTGAGCTGCTTGCTAGTGTTCCCGCTAGGCTGTTTTAGCGGGGCGCTGCGCCCTGCCCGATTCTTAAAGGGCAAAATGCGCCCTGCCCCTCTGGCAGCGCCCCGCTAAAACAGCCTGTCTCCTACTCTTAGTGTGATACCGGGGAAGCCCGGCGCCGCAGTATATAGCGGTGCCCGGCGCTTCCCTGGCAGCGCCCCTTTCAATGACGATGCCGGCCGTGCCTGCCCATGTTCGTCACGACGCGGCCCGGGCACGCCCCTTTTGTGACGTCGGCGGCCCGGGACCGCCCAGAACAGTGACGGCGGTGGTCCCGGTCTGCCCCCTTGACGATGCCCCCGTGCAGCGGCGCCCTGCCTGCCCCGCTTCCTAGAAGGAACACTACTTGCAATGAGATTTGGACATTTTCACTCCGCTGTGATTCTTCGCTAGCCATACACATCCATTCACACAGCGTGCACATTAATGCGCAAGGCAGGATTACACTCTAGCTCAGGGCTGGGCAACACCGGCCCTCCAGATGTTAATGAACTACACATCCCAGGATGCTTTGCATTAGTTTTGCTATGTGGCCATGCTAAAACTGATGCAAGGCATGCTGGGATGTGTAGTTCATCAACATCTGGAGGGCCAGTGTTGCCCAGCCCTGCTCTAGCTGTTCGCTGGCCGCTGCACATTTGCACAGCAGAAATCAGGTATGAATCGGGCCCATCATAAACACTATACATCAGGTATTGTTTATACAGCATCAGATTCCAATTTTAAAAGGATCTATTTTGTATTCATTGTATGTAA
This sequence comes from Crinia signifera, assembly GCF_055691185.1. Classification (NCBI taxonomy): domain Eukaryota; kingdom Metazoa; phylum Chordata; class Amphibia; order Anura; family Myobatrachidae; genus Crinia; species Crinia signifera. The sequence continues at coordinate 105,956,632 of NC_139220.1, read as the reverse complement.
GGTGCCAATTATCATGGGCTTTTTAACAAAATGGTTTAACCTGCATGATATTGATGCAAGACCATACAGTATATATAAATACAGATGGTATACGCATAAACAAGGATGATGCTTCTTATGGCAGCTCTGTATCCTCTGTGATATTCTCCGGCTGGCCAGTGGAGGCAGTCACGTATCACTATACAAACCTACATCCGTGTGATGAGAACAGGCCAGCTCTGGCCATGAATACAGTACGTGCCTGAAGACAGACTGGAGAAAGGAACATCTCACAACTCTGTGTGACCTTCCAGGCTCAGACTTTCATTTTCCATTTTGCAATTAGCGAATGTGGAGAATTTTAGCACGTTGCATCTGTTCCCCTCACCGTTCCTGACACCGCAGCACCCAGCTGACTCAAGCGCACATATATTAGCGCTGCTAATAATTATAGCTGTTTAATATTCACAGGCCAAACTTCCTAATTCCAGAGAAATGCACACAAGCCTGAGACACTATGCGGCATGCATAGAATTTATTTATAGATAGATATTGCAGTGGCGTAGCTAGAAATTTCTCTCCCCCATGCCAAAAAATCCCCCCCAAGAAGAGGTGAGGCGATTGACTATGGGCGCCACTGGCTGAGCTGACTGGTGACCCAGGCAGAAGTGAGCGCTCAGCATATGCACGGGGCAGGGACACGCTCATTAAATATACACTGCGCTGGGTCTCCGCTCATTAGATATGCATGGAGCGGGACCAACCCAGCACTCACTGCTGCCTCTGTCATCCTTCAGTTCAGCCAGCAGCGCCCACCACAGACCCCACTGGCGCCGCTCCCCCAAGCCCCCGCAGGGTCTGCCACATATGTAGCTATGCCACTGCGCTGGAGGTCCCAGGCACACAATATACTGTAGTGCATACAAACTGAAAGATATCACAAATGATATCGTTCATTGAAGTCACTCACCCCCCGCTGATTACAACAGGTGGTGCTGGGGGGGAATCATTAATGATATTTGGGTTGTACGCACTAGATCAGGGGTAGCCAACTCCAGTCCTCGAGAGCTACCAACAGTTCACGTTTACCAGCTCACCTCGCAGGTACACAGGTGCACTCATTACTGACTGACACATATTAATAGATCCACAGGTGGAGCTAATTACTTCACTTGTGATTCTGTGAGGAGACCTGGAAAACGTTAACTGTTGGTAGCTCTCTTGTTAACAATATTGTTTCAAAATACCTTGTGGTGTGTATGCACCTTTACACGTGCAATGTGTATGTATCCGAAATAGCTGCTCTGCTAAAGTCACTCAGAGATGGGAGAGGTGGCTGTGCTGTGGATTTATTGCTCCTGTAATACTGCCATGTATGAGAGTGTTATTTGCATATAACCTCCTTCCCCTTTACACAAGTACGTACTCTATGAGCCGGTTGTTTTCTTCAGAAGCGCTGTAGCTGTATCGCTGCTCTGATTTATATCTCTGCAGCAAGGAAAGCTAGACAAAGGCATTCATCTCTGGGAAACATGGAGATGAGTTTCCGCTGAGCTGCTGTCTTGGCATCATGAAGTAAGCTGTCTGTGTGTGTATATATGGGATGAGGATGCTGTCCTCTGACGTGGGAGAGGACAGGCTTCCATATAATTTTCCCTTTATCAGCTCTTGCTAATGTAGGTGTCATTTACATCCCAATTCCTGCTGAAAGCCTCCTTCTCCTGTCACCAGCTGACACCTACAATGAAACTGTCTGCCACAATTGTTCCTTAAACAGTAATAAACAAGGATACGGTAAAAACTGTAATGGTCTGGACCCATTAATGCTGGGTTGGCTCCATGCAGCTTATAGTGCACCTCCCATCCTACCCTGTCCATGGGGTGTCCCATCCAGTGGGGACGTCTGTGACACCTGTCACTAGGGAGATGGAGAGGAAGAATGAGAATAAAGAGGAAGAATTACATTTTTAATTGTGTCTCTTAGGGTGCGCACACACTCGGCAATATGATCGCTGGCAATATATTGCTCAGCAATCATATTGCTCAGTGTCCCGTTTTTATCTGCGACCAGAGATGGTCGCAGATGAAAATGTCACACTTCCGGGAGAAGAGGCAGGGGATGTCGCTGGTCGGTTGGAGGAGCATGCTCCTCTGACCAGCGACCATTCAGGGGCTGAAAACTGGAGCGCGCACCTGGCGATTTATCGCTGGTGCACACTTCAATCACTGGCAATATGGTCGCTCAGCGACCATATTTCCAGCGATATTTGCTATAATCGCCCCTGTGTGTACGCACCATTACACACAAGCAGAAGATGACAAAGAAGCAGAGGGTGACAGGGAAATGGTAAAGGGAAGAGGGTAACAGGGAAAGGAAGAGGGTGACTAAGAGGGGGGGTGATAGGTAGAGGTTGATGGGGACAAACAGTGGATGACTGGGAGAGGAAGACTGGGAGAAGTAATGAATGACAGATGGACAGGGTGAAGCAGAGGGTGACAGGGAGAGGCAGAGTGGGTGAAAATGAGATGCAGTGGGTGACAGGGAAAGAGGGATAAGGGTGACAGGGAGAGAGGGATAAGTAACAATGGTAGTGAGGCAGAAAGACAAACAAACAAACAAACAAACAAACAAAGACTGACCTTTGAGAACTTGTAGTAGTAGCTGGAGGCTTTCCTAGTAGCAGACTAGTCACTCCTATCCAGCTCCACTGCTAGTCTGAGCACTTTTACAAGGTCTCCACACTGGTCAGGGTGGACATGTCAGGCCCATCAGTCACCACAGATGCATACAGCAACCACCCACATGGACACCCTCAGCTGAGCAATATCCAGGTAGCCCCCAATCCGGACTCAGGCAGGTGAGCAATGCTGGCCCTGCCGCCTATCTGCACACACGCATCTGGGCAGCACACGCCTGCAGCAATTCCAGACACCAACAGCTCAGCAGCGCCGGCACACTCATCCAATACAGACACATGCATCTGAGCAGCTGAAGAGTTAGCCTTTGCGTTAATAATCGCATATGTTAGTGCATATGAGATTCTTAATAATGTGGTACCTGGCGATGTGTGTCAAGATGCACTGGCGTAGGTTAGATCTGCCTCAGAGGAGCTGTATTTCCTCCTACAGGCAGCCAGCTTTCTAGGGTCTGATTCTGGACACATTATGAAGGTGAGAGTGGCAGGGTTGAAAGGAAACTAAAAGGCAGATGTTTTAAACCTGATAAAGTGGTGAAAAAACTGTGATAATGTATTGGTAGGTTGGAAGGCGCACCAGCCAATCAATTCCTAACTGCCAATTTTCAAACACATCTGATTTAGTGGTGCATTATCACCTTCCATTCTATCACCACTTTATCACTTTACCAGGCTTAATACATCTGCCCCCAAATGTGGTTCACATAATGATGGAATAAACAAAAAAGATAAAATAAAATTTAGTTGGGCTCTCTTAATCAAGATCTGTTTGAATTTACAATTGATACACTTTGTATGAAATTCCATTTGGCCTCGTTACTGCAGACGTGCAATACCTAAGACAGGAATACTTGGTTTTTCAATAATTAGAATGACAACCATTATGGGGACACCAGAATTCAGTCACCGTGCTGCTACTTAGAGCATTCTATGCCCATCAACAGTACAGGTTGGGTATGATATCCCGTCATCACTAATGGTCACAATACCAGCAGCCCAGGACCGTAGCCAAGGGCTGAAGTAGAGGACAAGGTAGTAATTTGTCTCTGCTCCATCTACCCCTCCCTGTATGCACTTATGAGTACCACATCCAGCATCCAGGGCATGCATCCCACCACGAAAATATGTATCTTGATTGGCTTATACACAGATACACTTATGCAGGCTATTAGCTATTCTGTGTGAGGTCTTGGGTTCGATTCCCACCAGTGGAACCTTCATCTGCCTGGATATGGATAGAGCAAACATAACAGCAAATGTATTGGTTCATATATCTTAAGCTAGGCATACAATAGGTGACTACTCCAAGGGTTACCCATAATCTACGCTTAATACATCGCATGCAGTCCTTTTGCATGTGTTATATCGCATGCGATCCCAGCCAAGACTGCCCAGCTTTGAAGGAATCTAGCAGATTGGTTCTGCAGCTGGTGCGACTCCCAGGTTCCTGTACGATGCACACGGGACTCGGAATCGCATCAGACCTACTGTATTACTGCGCATACTGTACATCTGGGAAGTCGCATAGAAAAGAAAAACAAGTTCAAGGACTACTGGCGAATAATACCGATATATCCTCCAATTAAAGTGCCCAGTTTCAGGATACTATTGATAGAAAACCATTTAAGGTTAGGTTTCCTCTGAAACAATGCTAGCCCAGTTTAGTATAATATGTGCAGAGCTTGGGTGTGCTGACATTCTGAGTGATGTGGAGGATTATGCATTTCTATACATCAATGAATTTCTTTTGTTTGAAAGGGAATAAATAGCCATTATTGCATGATAGACATATGTGCCCATAATGCCTTTCTGTCCCTTTTCTCCTTTGTCCTTCCATTAATACAGCATTTATAACTGTATTGATCCCGTAAAACGCACTTTACTTCATTGTGTTGTATGGACAGGCAAAATAATAGCATCCTTCGCCCAAGGTTTTCTGGTGCATGTGTTTTCCAGACTGCAGAGGTCCCTGCAACCTTTCTCACTGCTTCTCTTCTCTTCTTCTGCATTATTCCCTTTCTTCTCACCTCACTGTGGTTAGGTACACGCATATCTTTCCGTCCTCTGACCCAGCAGGAATTAGGGGGCTGTTACTGTGGCCCCTTTCACTTTAGTCTTCCCCTCCGCAGTAAAATGGTCTCTTTTCTGGCTCTCTGCGGGTTCTTCCCTGCTCTAATAGTACTTCACAGAAAGCTGTAATGTAGAACTGCAAAGAAGCTTTTACAGGCCAGGTAATGCTGGCCGGGTCCCTGCTGTGATACGGGAGGCCATGCAAAGGATTCGGACTGCAGCCCAGAATCCTTTCCATAGAATTACAGGCGAGGAAGAGAATAGAGTGGGAATGTGTAGGCATGTAGGAGGTGTTCTATTCAGAAATGATTGTTCTAATGACCTACTCCTTCAGGAAGATCATTACTTGATTAACCCTTTTGCTGTCGCCAAGATCTATAGCCAATATGTTAGCTTGATAATCACATACTCGTTATGGACTGAACACAAAGACTTTACAGCAAAGGGTTACACTATACGCTGTGAAATTAAAAACATATATAGGCAATGTGAGTATATACAATAAAATGTACTATTACGCTGTATTCCATTGTGTCTACTACAGTATTGAATTAATTTCCCTTTATTTCATCTATCTGCCTATGTACTCACTTCTCCTGGTGATGAGATGGGCAATGTCACCTGAGGCTTCAGGTCCATGACATGCTAATCCTTACTGAACTGTGCACTCAACTGTGTTTTAAATTATAATGTAGCCCTAGGATCTTCTAGCCCAGTGTTTAGCACACAGGCTTTCAGGGGTCCAGACACCACTATAAACAGAGGTCGATATTTGGTAGGAAATGGACAGTAAGTAAATTATCGCTTTCATCAAATGCAACTTTATTACACAAACACTATGCTAGGTAATTCTATGGAAAAGCTTAGAGTAGGCCAAAGTACATAGCAATTGTTACATGACTAGAGAATACTTACCTATTTTTTTTACGAAGGAGAACCTGGTGGGAGATGCATGAGGCATGGAACAATCAGTTGTGCCCCCTCTCCACCCCCCCCAACTGCGTAATGCAAAATGCCATGGGGGTGGGCCCTGATGACACATAATTAACCATGAAGTGTTGTCTTCTTTCCCAGGAGTATTAACTAAGTCCCTCCAAAATCTCGAGTCTCCCAGAAATTCTGTAGATTGAGTCACTAGTGGAGCACCAAAGCTGTGATACCAGTTTCGAAAGGGGTGCGGATTATTATATAGACAGTATCTAGATAGACAGCCAATAGGTCTACAGGGTCAAAAGGTATACATGGGAAAGGTTGACAGGGTCAAATTGTTTACAGGGTCAAAATGACGACATGAGAAAGATAGACTCATGAAAAGGTCTCCATGAGTTTTTCACATTTTTTGTGTCAATGTCGACAACTGTTGCATTGGACCCACAATTAGTGTAATGTTTACCCTCACATGATTCGCTTCTCTCACCATGCTTTGGCCTCTATTATATTCTCCCTCTATTCAGACATGTACAGTATGGTGAAGTAAGAAGGTACTTGTGTAGTTTCACGGCACCACCGCGCACAGTCTGTCTCAGAAACTTGGCAGACTGCCAGAGGCTCTGTTTAACTGTGCGCGTGCCGTAGCGCTGTCTGACTGAACTTGGCAGCCTGCCTGAGGCTCTGTTTAAGTGTGCGCGTGCCGCTCTAGCGCTGAGCTTGTGAAGCAGCGCGCTGCCCAGGCGCTGACAGGTCACTGTGGTACTTGTAGTTCCACAGTGAAACAGGCAGAGCATGGGCACCGCTGACAACGGGGGCAAGTGGAGACACCACGGGTACAACGCTGACGTGCCGGGGCTTCTAAACTACACACCCCGGCACACCGCTGTGTCCCCCATGTACACGCTAAATTCAGACGCAAAAGCGTCTGAATCCAGCCTTACCTACAAGCCGCTAAGAAGGCTTGCAGTCTGGATCTGGGCGCTAAAGCGCCTGGATTCACACTCCCTGCAAGCCCATAAGAAGTAGGGGGGGCGCAAAACCGTCTGAATCCAGGCGCCTTGCAAGCCGCTAAGAAGGAGGGGGGACACCTGGATTCTGACGCAAAAGCGTCTGAATCCAGGCGGCCCCCTGCTGGCCGATAAGAAGCCGGGGACTTAGACGCTTAAGCATCTGAATTTAGACTCCCTGCAAGCCGCTAAGGTGTTGGGGCATCTATATCCAGACGCTAAAGCGTCTGGATTTAGTTGGGTGTAGGGGTACATCTAAATTTAGACGCAAAAGCATCTAAATTTAGCTGGGTCTAGGGGTACACTATCAAAACCCGCCTACAGTGCCACTAGTCGACCCCACAGCTGTCGACCTTGTAAATCCCACTATCCACGCCCACCCGAAGCATGGCGAGCACAGCGAGCCCCGCGAGGGGCGGCGGTACGCGTCCTACGACCTTTTCATACCCCCACTATCCACGTCGGCGTGGAGTTGAGAATATAAAGTGTGGCGAGCGCAGCGAGCCACCGAGCCCGAAGCGTGGCGAGCGGACGCTGACACCTGTGAAGCCCGCGAGGGGACGCGGATAGCTGTGAAGGTATCCGTCTCCCCTCGCGGGGCTCGCTGCGCTCTCCACGCTTCGGGCTCGGTGGCTCGCTGCGCTCGCCACACTTTCTATTCTCAACTCCACGCCGACGTGGATAGTGGGGGTATGAAAAGGTCGTAGGACGCGTACCGCCGCCGCTCGCCACGCTTCGGGTGGGCGTGGATAGTGGTGCTGATTCAGGAACACATTCACACCTGCACACTCACACCACTGAGACAGTAAAGACGACATTTTCGGCAACTGTTAACTTTTTTTTAGTTGAAATTTAACTGGAAGATAACTGGAGAATATAAATGATTTGAATGACATGTAAGTAATCAGCGTAAGAACAAGTCCAAAATTAATTAAAAAGTCATGATTAATCGGTAGAACAGAAAGGAGCTTCTGCGTCGACGTCACCGCCAGCACTTTCAGAGGAGTCAGCCGGATCGGCGCTCTCATCCTCCTTCTCGACCAGGGGGAGCAGGGTCAGAGCATGCAAGATGCGTAGGAAGGGGTCCTGGGTGCCTAAACTCGGCCTCCACATAAACTCCTGGAGGTAGGAGTCCAGGTGATGGCGAGCGGTACCCCTTTGGCGCTTATTACGCCACTTGCAGCTGCCCCAGAGGCGTTCTATATTCTGGGTGCGCACCCCCAGTGTGCAGGTCAACGAAGTTGAACTTATGATTCACCTTCCCGTGGACGTAACCGGCCTGCTGGAGTTGCTGGGTGTTGTAGGCCCTCCAACAGTCCGTGTAGATGCTGGTGCCAGGCTCAACATGGGCCTCGATGGCAGCCATGAGGGTGGCCGCATCCCGCCGCTCCACCGCAGTGATGAAGCACTGCCCGGTCTCCCTGGATATGCCCCCGAATACCCACTGCTGGGGCAGGAGCCGTCCAACATTACTTTTTCTCTTTACATAGAGGCTCTCGTCGACCTCGACGACATGACCCAGGCCTCTGATTCGCCGCTGAGGCTGTGCCAGCAGGTCCACCGTGCAGGCCTCCCTCATCAAGTTGTTGTATTGCATGGCTGTTTTCTGCGAAATATTCAGCTGTCTGTCGCATAATTTAATGCTGGTCAGCTCTTCTGCCCAGCAATATAGGAAGTGGATGAGGGTCACAAAGCTGAGGTGAGACCCCCGAAACCATTGAGCAGACCTGACGCTCACCTTCTTGCGGCAGCTGCGTATGTGGCAGCGCCACATGCGCTCCTTCACACTGAGCCTCATGGGGTGGCCATTGGGGCAGGTCATGGTCTGCGGCAGGAACTGGCGGGCCTGCAAGAAAGCCACCGCCTCCTCCTCCGTCTGCGGCAGATTAAACAGCGTCAGATGCTCCATTGCCATAGTCAGGTCCACTGCCATTATGCACCTCAGTCTCTCACAGGGCTACTGCTGACTGACTACGCTAACTGCGTAGCGCTCTGACTGACTACATTACGCTGTCCGCGCGCGCCTAAGCAGCACGCGGGGCTAAGCAGCAGACTGGAATTCAGACGCTAAATGCGTCTCAAAGCACCTAAAATGTTAGCGTCTACATTGGGGACACCCCCTGTGGTAGCGGTGTGCCAGGGTGTGCGATTTAGAAGCCCCGTTTGTCTCCTTTTTACATGGTACATTTTATTACATTTCAGCTAGAGTGGCACGCGCAGCGCTACGTTACATCACGTTACATTATAGCTAGAGCGGCACGCGAGCCTCTGGCAGTCTGCCAAGTTTCTGAGACAAACTGTGCACGCGGTGGCCCTGTGAAACTACACAAGTACCAGTAAGAACAAACCAGTTTAAAAAAAAAAATCATGAAAAACTCATGTCGATCTTGTCATGTGTCTACCTTTTCATGTCAACATTTTGACCATGTCGACCTATTGCTTGTCAACCTTTGTCATGTTGACATTTTGACCCTTTCAACCTTTTGACCCTGTCGACCTTTTGCATGGTCACCTATTGGGGTAGACCTATTGACTAGACCAGGGATGGGGAACCTTCGGCTCTTCAGCTGTTGTTGAACTACACAACCCAGCATGCCCTGCAACAGTTTTAGTATGGCCAAATAGCAAAACTGTTGCAGGGCATGCTGGGATGTGTAGTTCAACAACAGCTGGATCCCTGATCTAGACACTGTAGATCTATCAACCGGAACCATTTTGATTGACATACTAAGAAAATAATCCTGATCTCTGCCCTAAGAGCTAAATGGAAATTCCTTCATACAAGGCTTAGACAATTGTATTCACTTAGGCTCATAGTTCTTGTCATGCTATCATTGACTAATCCTTGTTTAGTCCACCTACGTATATTACAGGTAATTCCACAAGGTTTAAGTGCAGATCTGTTCTCCTTTTGGAACGTTGGAATAAATATCTTAAAGACATTCTCTGCAATAGCCAAGGAATTCCCATAAGGTTACAAGACATCCTCAGACAGGACTTGGTTGAAATAAATGAAGCCGGCAAGATAATGAGGCCAACCACAGAAATGAAGAGGAAAGAGGTAGAGTAAGTCAGCTGACTCCAGCTGAACACTGCAGGATGATAAGCTTATTGTCTAGAAATAAAAATAACATCCCACATTTGGCCATGTTATTTGCTGATGTGAAAGGATATGCATTCGTTAATAAACTTGCATGACAAAAACAGTGCATCACAACAATATCACAAGCATGTACAGTACAGTAATACATTTCAGTAACCCTTATGGGATCATAATATCCTTAAAGGACTCTAGGAGCAGGTTCCATTTACATCTTTGTTATTACCCAGTCTCATATTCCTGTGTTTGCTCCCAATTATAAAGTGCTACAGAACAGGCAGCTACTATATTTAAATGATAATACATATATAGCTGCAATGGCCAAGTGTATAAATGTTTGGTTAGCAAAATCTATTTTCTTGATGATATATAACCTAAAGTTAAACCTACCTTACAAAGGTAGAAATTAACATGTTAATAGCTTTATTCTACTATACATCCAGTGATGCAGAGACACTAGCATGCAAGAGGCTGTTACAATACCCACTGATCTCATGAATGCAAATTATGGATTAATGATTTCTGTGGTTTAGGGTTTTGAGAGAATGTAGGGTGAAACATCTAAATAATATAACACAGATTTTGTTTTGCCACTTATAGAAAACGGAGGGCTGCTTTAAGCAAGAGGTGGAATAAACCACTAAAGGGATCTGAGCTGCCTGCACTTTAGATATTGAGTTGCTAAGGTGTTATGACAAGTTTAGAAATAGCCAGTCAGGGATCAGGGGAGGAGTTTCTTGTGCTAGGAAGAATAGTCAGGAAGTCAGGTGATCTTCCTCTCTGGGAAGAATTCCCCACCCTCCCTCCCTATTCCTCTATTTCTTGTCGGCGGTAAAGAACAGTCCTTGTTTAGATGAAAATCGTATGAAGATAGTAGGGTGCGCTCTCCTGACATCCATAGGTCGTTAGCCCATGCCTCGGACAAGGGATGGGCTGCACAATCCGCACAGTGGGTTGCGATGGGAGAGTTGAACACCAATGATGTATGAATGGTGTGTTGTGATCTTACCCTACTCTCTTTTCTATGACCGTTCTTTAGGGCCGCCACCATTTAAAGTCAAGTTACAGCTGTCAATTAATATATTTGACATCATACTGTATTTGAAACGCCAGCACTTGTGTCTGTATCGTTATTTTAGTGTTAAGTTATGTTTAAGGTTTGAATATGTTTGTTACAGTGTAGGGCATAAAGATTACCGATGGTGAGTTTATGCAAACAATATAAAGTCAGGAACCAATTTTCCTGGCCGGTCTTGAAGCAACTGCACATTCATGACCTACAGTATCTTTACCAGTTCTTCTCACAGGTGCAGTGAACCTTGGCTTGTGAGGGGAACAAAATAGCAAACTAAGAACTTAAAATATGATTTAGAATAGAACTTTTTTCATTAATTAATCCCAGGTGCTATTTCTGTCTTGAGCAGATGATTTACCACTTGTGAAATAGGCCTGTAGATGCGGTTATGCCTACAGGTATACAGATAGACTTTTCACTAAATAGTTGCTTCCAAAAATGAGGGGATGTGTTTTCATAACACATTCCCTCGCATGGTGCGCGTGGGGGGATAAGGCGAGGGAGGCGTGTTTTTTGGGTGGGGCGGGCACTCTGGGACTGGGTAAGCTGCGATCTTCGCAGCTTGCCAAGTCAACCAGAATCAGGCCCTTGTGCTTTTGTTCATTTACAATGAAAAAAAAGAAAAACGACTCCTGACACATCTAAGCAATTAGTAGCAATATATTTAAAGAAACTTTGCAAGTACTGAAACTAACAGTGCTGTCTGTAATACCCGATTCCTTGTTTGCAACTATTCACTGTGATTTTTCTTTTCTCACTCAGAACAATGGGCCCGATTCAGACCTTATCGCTGCATAGTGAATTAGAAGTGGGCAGCGATCAGGTAGACCCCAGCCCGCTATAGTGATATTCCACCTTGTGAATTAATGTGCACACCATGTTAACGGATGTGTATGGCTAACACAGAATTTGCAACCGAGTGAAAGTTAGCAAAATCATTCGTACAACACTCACCATCAAATGATATTTCCACTGGGCACCACTTATCGCAAGCTCGGAATAGCCAGGGACTTACTCAGTGGCTGTAATAAAATCAGCCTGATTGAGGCTGGATCGGACGTCACACACTCTCTCCTAAAAAGCTTAGGCGCACCTAGCTTTTTACCTGGCACGCCTGCGTTTTTCTGGGCAATCCCACTAAATGACCAGTTAACACCCCAGAGGCTGGCTTCCTGTCAATCAGGACTTCATCGCTGCCAAGCACTGCGCACGTGCATTCAGGGCCGGCGCCACCACTAGGCAGCATTAGGCCACTGGAGGGCGGTACTGAGCCGCCGAGGAAAGAAGGAAGAAAGCTGCAGCAGCCGGCTACCCGGTCCCAGGATGGAATTCATCGCAGCAGGGAGCAGATAAGCTGTAAACCCATAGCCCCCCGCCACCCCCCCCTGTTAACCCGCTGCCTACCCTGCTTGTCAGTGGCAATAATTGACTGTCTGAGGCTGCATCCCCCCACCGCAACGACATACATCCATGGCAGGCACCCGCTGCCCCCAACTTCCCCCGGAGGTGTAATCTGCGTGGAGTGCCCCAGCGAAATAATCGGAGGGAGGGTGGTCCCGCCGCCTGGATCAGAGGGAAACACGCTGCCAACCCATGTTTGTCTGCCCACACCCCCCCCCTCCCCCCCATGAGCAAAATAATCTGCAGCAGCGGGCGAGCGGAGGGGAGAGCGGGTGTGTGTGTGTGGGGGGGAGGGGCGAGGCGAGTGCGGGTTGCCTGGGGCTCCTACAGGGCTGGCACCGGCCCTGCGTGCATTACTGCCCAGATGCATGTACCTGTGATCAGGCCTGAATTGGGCTCAATATACATGATACATGTGATGCCTATGCAATTGACACTCTCTGGCTGCCTGTACCCTCCTGCATATAAGCAACCCCTTTACTCTTTATTTTTACTCATTCTTTAGCATTAATTATATCATAATGGGAAGAATCAATGAACACATACAAATATATGATTTGAAATGTTGACAATTTACATTTTTATCTATTAATTCTCCTGATAGTACTTTTGCCCACATTTACCCATGTACTTTCCCTAAAACCCATTGGTCCATATGCACGGTCACTGCATCCTGCTTGGCATTCACCTATTTTCAGGTCAGTTACCGCTCCCCCAGACCACCGTACTTACACCAATGCGCTGCAGAGTGGGAGATCTTGGATTACATTTGGAAACCTTCCTTTAAAAATCCTGCGTTTGTCACTGCCACTTACAGAGATTACCACTACTGTGCTGCACTACATAAATATTACTCAGGAATGGCTACTTGTGTACCTGGTACTACCATAACACTGCCATACATAAATGGTAGACCATCAAAATTAGCCAATGAAATAAAGGAATTAAGTATAACATAAATAAAGTATTAGTAGATCTATATATCATACGTATTTTATCATAGTCACAGCCTTTAATATGGCAAATCTGCATAACTTGTCTTTTACAATAGAAACAGTGTGCTGCCACAATCAAAATGAAATACTGTAGCACATGGATTTATTCTACTTAAGCTCACAACAGGGATACAAGCACTACAGTATGTACAGGTGTAAGACGCATTGTTAAGCTTTTACCACCTAGGTATGGCTAGAACTATCCCCTAATGTAGGTATTGTATTTAGGCTAATCAATATTATTGTCCCTTTAAGGATATTAAACAAGCAAATTGGGCTACTTAATTATCTACTAATATTAGATATCTTCAAGACCTGTCTTGCTATGGTTCCTTAAGGACTGGAGCTGGAAAACAGGAAGTTAAGCCTATGCGTGGCACTTGGGACAAGCAAGGCTCTACAAAACAAGCTTTAATTGGCCTCTTTTGAAAACAAAGGATTATATAAAACAGTCTTGTATCTTCTTATAAACCATGCACTGCCACAGACCTATTTATTATCTTGCAGGTGATGCTGTTCAAACAACAAAAACAAGCATTGGTTTCCCTGGGATTTAACCCTGTCATTACCATCACAATGGCCCTTATTCTGATCGGTGCGGCCCGATCAGAAATATGCGGTGATGTCTGTCTTGGCGAATCCCCGCCTTCCATACGGATCGCCACCTCCGTCCGTATGCGGATATGTGGCGGTCCGCATGAATGTGGACGGGGATACGCCTCCTCCATGGTGGGAGCAGCCCCTGCATTCGATGGTCGCTGAACATCGAATGCAGGGCCGCACGCTCCACCAGGTCCCGCAACACAAGACCACACGGACACTTGTCCGTGTGAAATCTTGTATGGGGGCGGGCAGCTGACATCCGGCGATGTCAGATGCCCGCCCCGTACCCACGCGTCACGGCCTCATTACCATGCATACGCCCCGCGTTTGCATGGGAACGCCCATGAAACGCGGGGCGTATGCATAGGGTAATGAGGCTAAGTAGCCCCTCACGCCCCTCTACGCCCCCTGTGCGGCGTATAAAGAATCCATGCGGCGAAATCGCCTGCACATGCGCAGAGTGACCTCTGCACATGCGCAGACGATAAACATCGGCGGCCCGTACGCAAGCGGGAATATCCGCACCAATCAGAATAAGGGCCAATGTGACAAACCTACACAATGGCCTTTATTCAGATCTCATCGCAGTACAAATTTGTTCTCAAAATGGGCAAAACCATGTGCACTGCAGGTGGGGCAGCTGCATAATTGCCTACCCTCCTGCATTCTGCAGGAGACTCCCTGAAATAGCAGCAATCTCCCTCTCTCCCTCATTAGTCTAGCAATCTCCCTCATTTCACCTAGCCCACATTACACTGTTATATTTTGGGGTAAAAAGGAATGAGCAATAGATACATTTACATTGAATCATCAGCACCAATTCCCAGCACTTTACCAAGTATAGTAGCTCTTACTAACTGCTTTGGGCCTCATCTAGATTTGGATACAAGTCATTTTAAAACATTCCTCTCAGATGTAGCAGTACACACTCACGCTTCTAGGTGCCATGTTCACAATCTCTTTTCACAATCTCTCAATATATGGAACTAAACACGCCCTTTGGGCGGAGCATGAAACGCCCCCTCAATGGGATGCTGTGCAAAATTCTACTACCAACTATAATCTCCCTGAAACTAGTTTTCAAAAGTAGGCAAGTATGGGCAGATGTAACATGTACAGAGAGAGTTAGATTTGTGTGAGTTATTTTGTTTCTGTGCAGGGTACTGGCTGCATTATTTTTACACTGCAATTTAGATTTCAGTTTCAACACACCCAGGGCTATTTTCAGCAGGCTCCAGCAGGAACTGAGGCCCTTATTCTAGTTCACTCTTTCTGACAAAATATTTCTTAGATGGATAAAACCATGTGCACTGCAGGTGAGACAGGTGTAAAACCCCACTCAAATCTAATTATCTCTGCACAAGTAACACCTGCCTCACCTGCAGTGCACATGGTTTTGTCCATCTAAGAAATATTTTGTCAGAAAGAGTGAACTAGAATAAGGGCCTCAGTTCCTGCTGGAGCCTGCTGAAAATAGCCCTGGGTGTGTTGAAACTGAAATCTAAATTGCAGTGTAAAAATAATGCAGCCAGTACCCTGCGCAGAAACAAAATAACTCACACAAATCTAACTCTCTCTGTACATGTTACATCTGCCCATACTTGCCTACTTTTGAAAACTAGTTTCAGGGAGATTATAGTTGGTAGTAGAATTTTGCACAGCATCCCATTGAGGGGGCGTTTCATGCTCCGCCCAAAGGGCGTGTTTAGTTCCTGCTGGAGCCTGCTGAAAAATAGCCCTGAACACACCCCACCCAAATCTAACTCTCTCTGCATATGTTACATCTGCCCCACCTGCAGTGCACATGGTTTTGCCCATTTTCCAAACAAATTTGTACTGCGATCAGATCTGAATAAGGACCAATTTGTTATTATTTCAAACCACTTGGGTCAAAATCTACCTGTAAACATGGCATTGTGTCAGAACTGCCAGGCAATGTTGCAAAGTTCAGACTTCTGAGTGAAAACAAAATGGGAACTTACTTTGTCATGACATTATTAGAAAAATTGCATGGTACTGTAGCACACAATGTTACTCCATTGTAAAAAGAAAACCTGGAGAGAACGCTCTCTGCATAGCATTTTGATTTTTAGACTTCAGCTACAACAGTAATTTTTAGTTATTCACTTCTCTCTGATTTATCACATAAAATAATTGTGATAGGGATACAATGGTGTGCGCAGTGTTTACTGGGCCCAGCATTAGAAACAGTTATACCTATGAAGAAATGGGGCCAGATGCAATAAGCTTCAAAAGTGATAAAATGGAGAATGATAAACAACTAACCAATCAGCTCCTGCCTAAAAAATTTCAACACGTCTGTGACATGGTAGTTAGGAGCTTATTGGCTGACTGTATATTACTCTCCATTTTTATCACTTTTTGAAGCTTAGTGCATCTGGCCCTCGGTCATTGTACGTGTGTATTTATAACTATGCATGAAGGGTTCTATAATGGCAGAGGTCATGCATGTCGAGCCTGCCCAATTATTGCACGAAAAAGGCGGGTATATATCACTGGCCTATATGGAGACAAAGGCTACTGTGTATTCTGGGTGTCCTAGTGAAGTGCCATATTTATAACTTGAACTGTTGTTTTGTTTATTTGTGGCATATTTGTCACAATTCACATTTTTAATGCAGATCTAATAAACAGAGGGTGTACCTGTGCCCTGTGACACCTGATGTAAAAGGGGCATGGAATCATGAGGTGTAGCCTCATGGTAAGGGGTGTGGTCTTTTTCAGCTACCATACTGGTGAATAGCTGGAAGCAGTCTTGTAGCTTAATGCTATCACTCTGCTTTGTTGTTTGGGTCCGCCTAGGCTAATGCAGTTGGCCAATGCATGCATCAGTAGACAGGATGCCAGTGTTCAGAACACCACACCGGCATTCCGATGGAGTGAATCCCGTCGAGGGCCTGTAAAGTATACTTCTCCCTTCTCCCTTCCCCCTTCAACCCTTACCCTCCCTTCCTGCAGCCTTACCATAACCCCTCCCCCTGCAGCCTAAACATAACCCTCCCCTCAACTTAAACCTAAATCCCCTGCTAATGCCTAAACCTATCCTCCAGCCTAATGGCCTAACGCTAAACCACCCCGCATACTTGCGATTGGGATTCTGTCATCAGCATCTCCATCGATGATGGGATTCCAATGCTGGTCCTCTGGCCACGAGTTGGGATTTCTGTGTCAGAATTCTGACAGCTGGCATCCTAACAGCTATGTGTTCGAGGGTAGGCCTGGAGTATCCCTCTCTAAAGATTTTTTAAAACAATATCCCTTATTTTACTGCAGGCTAATGCATTATGGAGCTTAGTTAATCCCACTGTAGCTATGTGGGCTGCAATTGTTGTCGAACCCTTCATGATATATCTGGGTATCCTTAATATTTGTCCTGCAAACAGGGCCAGATTAACAATGGGGTGAATGAGGCTACAGCTCTAGGGTTCCAGAGAAAAATAGGCCCATCATCATGACAACATGATGATGACCAGCTGTCCAGCTGCCCACACCATCGGCCATAAATCATATTATCATACTTGCCTACTCTTCCACAAGTGCCAGGAGACTATACATAATATTAAAATTTATATTTATTTGACTAAAAAATAATGCAAATGTATGTATTTATAGAGACAATGGGAATGAAAGAGTAGGGGGTAAACCCACCCATATTGCCACTGACCATGCCCATACAACAATGGCTACACATCCTCCACTCATCACAATATTGCCTTGATCATATCCAACCTCCGACCATGGCTCCAAATAAAGAATGATAAATAGGACCCTTTATGAGATGACCTTGACAGACCTTTATTTGGTACCAACAATAACTATATACGTTTTTGCCTTAAATTACATCTGTATTGGTTCTACATGAAATGAAGATAAAATAAATATACAACAAAATATTTTGTCTCAATATTGCATTGTCCAATTACTTCTACAAATGTTTTCATTACATTAGAAATCCAACTGTAAACATATAGTCGCCAAGCAGTAATTAGCTATTTAATTATTGTTTCTTTCTCAATCCGTAGATTTAATGAACTTAACTATTGATAACCTGATGGGTTGGTCCCTTGGGAATTAAAGGTCAAGTTAGACTGTATGAGATCATTAATTAATCTGTTCTCTGTAATTGAAACCAATGGTTCATTCATTAAAAGTACAGAAAAACATTAACCATTTTGTCATCTAGAAATGGTATAAGCAATGTAAAAATAAGGCAGCGATCAATACAACAATCTATTGCTTAAAGCGCAATTAAGACAAAAACATAACAGTAGCTCTTCTGGTTAGTGTATCTTGGGATTAATTCAGCATGGATTGCTAATTAAAGAAAACCCAAATCAAGCGATCATCACATCGCTGCGCATTTGCCTCATTTGCATTACTTATGTGCGCACGGAAATTATGACTGAAAATGCGAACACATAGCAATTGCAGTTTGACTGATAGCGTTTCTCGGTGGAACATGGAGTTTTCTGGGTGTGATTAAAAATACTCAGGCGTTTTGGGGTGGGTCTCTGACATCAGTACTGACGACTTCCAACCCGTCTCGGTCACAGTTTAGTGTAAGCCTCAGACTAATTTAGATGACCTTCGATGTTCCAGGATTTTTGCTTTGCAGACAACTGCCTTTTCTTTAGCGATCCATGGTGAATCAGTCCCATAGTGCAAATATGCTTTAATACATTATGGTAGAAGGTGAAAGCACTTTGAGAGGGTACAGACGCAGATATAGATTTGACTTAATGGGCAGTAATTCAATTGTTTTTCACTAGCATTTCAGTTCGCTATCCCCGGGGGCGATGAGCTGAAGTGAACAAATGCATTGCTACACCTGATGGTACTTGTGTATTATCACGGCTCCCACGATTTCCATCTTATGGGATCTTATACAATTTAAAATTGTATACCGTTGTATATGGCATACAATGAGATGAGATGAGATTTTAAATTGTATAAGCACACTAAAGGCCCCCATACACTAGGGCGACTTGTCCTTAGGACAAGTCGCCCCCGACTTCCCCCTGAGCTTCCCCGGCTGCTCCCCGGGGGAGCTTGATTAGATTGGCACTTGATGTGCCATTTTTTACATGTGATAAATCGTCTCGATTTATCACATGTAAAAAACCCGGGGAGCAGGGGGGGGGGGGGCTACAGAGGTGGGAGCCGGTGGGAGCAGGGGGGCGGGGGACACGTCTGTGTCCCCCGCTGCTGAGCGTCGGTGCGAGGCGGTAGAGGCAGCAGGGGGGCTGGGGACGCTGCGGGGGACACGTCTGTGTCCCCCGCTGCTGGGGACGCTGCGGGGGACAGCGTCTGTGCGAGGCGGTAGAGGGAGCAGGGGGGGCTGGGGACGCTGCGGGGGACACAGGCGGCAAAGAGCCGGGCAGGGGGAGCCGGCCGGGAGCTGTCAGTAATGAATAAAAAAAAAAGCCCATACAATGAATGGGCAGCCTGTGATTGGCTGCTGAGCGCTCTCTCAGCCAATTGCTGACTGGCTGAGAGAGCGCTCAGCCAATCACAGGCCGCCCATTCATTGTATGGGCTTTTTTTTTTTTATTCATTACTGACAGCTCCCGGCCGGCTCCCCCTGCCCGGCTCTATGCCGCCTGTGTCCCCCGCAGCGTCCCCAGCCCCCCCTGCTCCCTCCACCGCCGCGCCGCCCCGCCCCACTAGGTCCCAAGTCGGGTGGTCGGACGTGCAGCAGGTCCGACCACCCGACGCAGATCCGATGCGCACGGGACCGCGCATCGGATCTGAGGGGACATCAAAACTAGCCGATTTTGGTCCGATTTCGGCCAGATCCGACTGATCTGGCTGAAATCTGACCAAAATCGGCTAGTGTATGGGGGCCTTAATGGGTGCTTTCAAGGTCAATTGGCCCCCCTATAAGATTTTTAATTGTATAAGCACCCTAATGGGTGCTTACAATGTTAAATGCACCCCCACGCCACCCCCACTATCAACGCCAACCCAAAGGCATCTCTGTCCCTGGGGGTCCCTAACACGGTATGGGTCTGGGGTGTGGGCCCCCAACATGCCGGCACAGGCTGACTACTCCAGGGCAGCACACAAATGAAAATTAGTAGGGGTTAATAAGAAGCACATAAGTGCTATGTAAGGAAGTGAGGGTGTGGTTAAAATAATACATACAATGTGATAGGGAAAAACATAAATGTTAATAAAGTGTTAGGGTGTGCTAACGTGGAGCAGACCAGCCATACCAACAAAGAGGGAATCACACTCCCTATCACATTGTATGTATTATTTTAACCACACCCTCACTTCCTTACATAGCACTTATGTGCTTTTTATTAACCCCTACTAATTTTCATTTGTGTGCTGCCCTGGAGTAGTCAGCCTGTGTAGGCATGTTGGGGGCCCACACCCCAGACCCATACCCAGTGTTAGGGATCCCCAGTGACAGAGATGCCTTGACGTACGGCCTGGGGGCTTAGCCCTATATCTGCAGATATATGCAACCAAGATCTCTGTATTATCTGATTATTATATGTATATTTCTCATTCAGTGTGCAATTGGGATACAAACTGTTTTTTTTCCTAACCAGATTTACCCCTCCCTGTTGGCACCTGAATGACATTACCTCTGATTGAGCAGCTTACCAATAAAAGTGTTGTGCAGTTGAGAGAGGCATAGATGGGTCAGCATTAGGAGGGATTGCTGACACCTGAGTGCCATTGGAGAAGCCAGGGGTATCTCCAGGTAAGCTGGCTCTCAGATGTTGTAAGCCATTATCAGGTGGCCTTACACTGGGCTAATAGGCCCAAAAATTTGTTATTGTGCATGGGATGGGTTTGGGAGTGTGATTCCCTCTTTGTTGGTATGGCTGGTCTGCTCCAGGTCAGCACACCCTAACACTTTATTAACATTTATGTTTTTCCCTATCACATTGTATGTATTATTTTAACCACACCCTCACTTCCTTACATAGCACTTATGTGCTTCTTATTAACCCCTACTAATTTTCATTTGTGCGCTGCCCTGGAGTAGTCAGCTTGTGCCGGCATGTTGGGGGCCCACACCCCAGACCCATACCCAGTGTTAGGGACCCCCAGTGACAGAGATGCCTTGACGTACGGCCTGGGGGCTTAGCCCTATATCTGCAGATATATGCAACCAATATCTCTGTATTATCTGATTATTATATGTATATTTCTCATTCAGTGTGCAATTGGGATACAAACTATTTTTTTTTCCTAACCAGATTTACCCCTCCCTGTTGGCACCTGAATGACATTACCTCTGATTGAGCAGCTTGCCAATAAAAGTGTTGTGCAGTTGAGAGAGGCATAGATGGGTCAGCATTAGGAGGGATTGCTGACACCTGAGTGCCATTGGAGAAGCCAGGGGTATCTCCAGGTAAGCTGGCTCTCAGATGTTGTAAGCCATTATCATGTGGCCTTACACTGGGCTATTAGGCCCAAAAATGTGTTATTGTGCATGGGATGGGTTTGGGAGTGTGATTCCCTCTTTGTTGGTATGGCTGGTCTGCTCCAGGTTAGCACACCCTAACACTTTATTAACATTTATGTTTTTCCCTATCACATTGTATGTATTATTTTAACCACACCCTCACTTCCTTACATAGCACTTATGTGCTTCTTATTAACCCCTATTAATTTTCATTTGTGTGCTGCCCTGGAGTAGTCAGCCTGTGCCGGCATGTTGGGGGCCCACACCCCAGACCCATACCCAGTGTTAGGGACCCCCAGTGACAGAGATGCCTTGACGTACGGCCTGGGGGCTTAGCCCTATATCTGCAGATATATGCAACCGATATCTATGTATTATCTGATTATTATATGTATATTTCTCATTCAGTGTGCAATTGGGATACAAACTGTTTTTTTTCCAAAGCTGTAATGCCACATGGTATTTGAAATGCCAGTACCAACAGTAAAACTACTCTGCAGGCAGGACTTTCACTACCCGCTCAGCCAGTGTCAGACTGGAGCATGAAGGGCCCACCAGGGAAATGCACTCGCAGGGGCCCACCAAAGGGTGTGGTCTTTTTGAAGGGGTGTGGCCACGTGAGCAGAGAGGAGTGGCTTATGCGATTTTGGGCCAATTTCATCCAATTTCGGCACTTTGGGCCGATAATCGGGCAAAATCGGCCCAAAATCGCAGGTGTGTGACATCTGATCCGTAAATCCCCCACCCTGATAATAAAGCACATAGGTCCCATAGATAATACAGCAAATAGCCCCCCCCCAGATATTACAGCACATAGGTCCTCCACACACAGATAATAGTACAGCAGGTAGTTCCCCCCACATATAATACAGCACCTAGGTCCTCCCCACCCAGATAATAGTACAACATGTAGGTCCCCCCCACATATAATACAGCATATAGGTCCTCCGCACCCAGATAATAGTACAGCACATAGGTCCCCCCACATATAATACAGCATATAGGTCCTCCCCACCCAGATAATAGTACAGCACGTAGGTCTCCCCACAAATAATAAAGCATATAGGTCCTCCCCACCCAGATAATAGTACAACACATAGGTCACCCCACATATAATACAGCACATAAGTCCTCCCCACCCAAATAATAGTACAGCACATAGGCCCCCAATAAAATACATTACATAGGTCCCCCCACTCAAATAGTACAGCACATAGGCCCCCAATAAAATACATTACATAGGTCCCCCCACTCAAATATTACAGCACATAGGCGGCTAATATAAAATAAAAAAAACCCAAGCCAAAGAATTAAGAAAAAAACAACACACCTACTATATTATCAAAATATCAGCAGACAGATCAGATGGTAAAAACCAGCCAGCCAGTGACTGCCATTCACGCACACTCATCTGAAGCTGAAGCCTAGTTCACATGGTGTGTGAGCCACCCTGGCGGGTGCTATCCTTCCAGGCAGGCAGTGCGGGCAGGAGCCTGGTCAGGTGCATCCAGGACCAGATTCCAGAGTGACTGACTCGTCTCTCCAGCAGAGTGCGGGAAGGGTGTGACGCAGCACCAGGTACAAGTTCCCCCCAGACAGTAAAGCGTGGGCAGGTCCTGGAAGGATCACCTGACATGACGTCATGTGCATCGTATCATGTGACGTCAGTCAGCCCGCCCCACACTGTGCAGCCGTGGCTGCCTGTAGTGATGCCAGTTCAGCCCAGCAGTGGCCGGCAGCTGTCAATCAGACAGCCAGTAGTGCCAGCGTGAGTCTCACTCTCTCTCAGCCGATGGACGCCATTGCCGTCCCACCGCCTCCTCCGGCGGGGTCAGTCATCTGCAGCGGATGCCACTGACTACCCGGCGGCAACATCCCGGGCCGGCGACGTTGTCAGGCGACAGCCACAGCAGGCCCCTCCCCCTTTAAAAGTGGGAGGATCTTAGAGTGCATGGGGCCCACCGGGGAATCTCCCAGTTCCAAGCCAGGCCAGTCCGAGCCTGCGCTCAGCAGAGGATGCAGGGCAGGGAGGCACTGGGCAGTAGTGGCGCTCTTCCTGCTCTACATCCCCTACTGTGCTCTGTGGCTGCTGCTGTGCCTGTCATACTGGTGACAGGCAGCTGTGCCGAGCACAGAGCTCACTAGAGACTCCTATACACTTGGTCAGCAGCAGGGACCAAAAAGGCATTGCTACATGGATGGATGGAGGGGCGGGGCTACACGGACGGAGGGGAGCGGGGTTACATGGGAGCAAGACTGGTGGAAAAAAAGCAAGCAGGAGCTGCCAGCCTGAACTAAGTGAGTAAAAGGTGAGCATACTATGGTCAACAACTGGTGTGGGCATATGTACAGGCAACGCTTCTACCATTGGCAAATGGTGTGGGCATATGTATCGGCAGCACTACTACTGTCGGCAACTGGTGTGGGCATATGTACAGGCAACGCTTCTACCATCGGCAACTGGTGTGGGCATATGTATCGGCAGCACTACTACTGTCAGCAACTGGTGTGGGCATATGTATAGACAGAGCTACTACTGTCGGCTACTGGTGTGGGCGTTATGTGTAGGCAGCGCTACTACTGTTGGCAACTGGTGTGGGTTATAGTATGTGCAGCGCTACTGTTGTTGGCAACTGGTGTGGGCATATGTACAGACAGTAATAATACCATCTGCAACTGGTGTGGGCATATGTACAGGCAACTGTGGGCATATGTATAGGCATTTCTACTACTGTTGGCAACGTGTGTCATTGTAATTTATCAGCATCGTACTTACTGTCGGCAACTGGTGTGGGCATATGTATTGGCAGCGCTACTACTATCAGCAACTGGTGTGGGCATATGTACAGGCAGCACTACTACCACCGGCAAATTGTGTGGGCATATATATCGGCAGCGCTACTACTGTAAGGAAACTGGTGTGGGCATATGTACAGGCAGCACTACTACCATCTGGTGTGGGCATATGTACGGCGGCGCTGCTACCATCGGGAACTTGTGTGGGCATATGTATCAGCAGCGCTCCTACTGTCAGCAGCTGGTGTGGACATATGTATGGCAGCGCTACTACTGTCGGGAACTTGTGTGGGCATATGTATCAGCAGCGCTACTATTGTGGGCAACTGGTGTGGGTTATCGTATAGATAGCGCTACTGGTGTCAGCAACTTGTGTGGGCATATGTACAGACAACACTACTACCATCTGCAACTAGTGTGGGCATATGTACAGACAGCACTACTACCATCTGCAACTGGTGTGGGCTGTTAATACAGAAAATCAACAAATCAATAAATCTATGCTTTTATCATATTCTGTTTTCCTGACTGCTGCTATTATTGCTGCAGATGACTTTAGCTTGTTGCACAATGTTCTATTCACTGCGTATGAGGCCTTCCCTTTGTGCTGAACAGTTATAATATGTCAGAAACGGCGGCCATTTTGTTAGGCATGACTTGCATAATAACATTATAAAATGGCTGATCATTCAGAACAGTGCTGTAAAAGTGATTTCTTATAGAGAGTTGTTTTTGGTTTTAGAAGCTTAAGAATGTGATGTTGACAGTATAATGGAGTAAGGACAGACACCTAGACTCCACAAACATCAATTATATGGGAACAGGGCCACACATGCGTAGACCCCAAGGCCACTAAATCTCTCCCTAAGTAACAAGGACGTTGGGTGTTGGGATAATTATGTCATCATGATTGAAAGCAGAGCTTGCCAATAAGACTCAATGCTTATGAGTAATTAATTAATTAATGTGATTAAGGTTTAAATATCAGAGTTAGAGAAGGAGGAGGCAGGCAGTTGAGGAAGAACAAGCAAGCACGGGGGGCTGGAGGTAACTATGAAGGAGGTTCAATCATGGCTGATCACTGTCCTTGAAAGGTGTCCATTTTGATTTGATTTAGAATTACTGTTTAAGTATTAGCTAGTCAGTTTTATGTTTCTTGTGTTAGTCTGCATTTGCAAATACCTGTAATAAAGCTATTATTTAAGTAAAGCATTGTCATACATTTTATAACAAGGTTGTGTGGGTGTGCAATCATTTCAGCGTTGCCATTATATTTAAAGGTAATAAAGTAAATATATACAAGTTTGGGTTATCAATCCTTTCTAAACCTTATCAATCAAATATTTGCGTTATCAGGGCATATGTACAGGCAGCACTACTACCATCGGCATCTGGTGTGGGCATATGTACAGACAGCGCTACTACCGTTGGCAACTTGTGTGGGCATATGTATAGGCAGCGCTCCTACTGTCGACAACTGGTGTGGGCATTATGTACAGTATAAGTTGTGCTACTACTGTCAGTAATTGTGGATGTGTATATAAGCAGCGCTAATCCTATTGGAAACTGGTGTGGGCATTATGTATAAGCAACTCTATTACTGTTGGTAACTTTGGGCATTATGTTAAAGTAGCACTGCTACTGTCAGTAACTGTGGGCAGCAGTGCTCGGGAAATTTTGTGTAGCATAATGTGTACCGTAATATCATATGGGCATTATAGTGTGGTGCATATTGTGTAAGGGGCATCATGATGTGTGGCATAATGTATAAAGGGCATTACTGTGTGTGGTATAACAGTGACGTGCGGTGAGGTCATTGCCTGAGGAGGCACTGACCTCACCCCACCCCCCCCCCCCCCCGACATGGCGGTGCTACATATGCAGCGGCCGCCGGTACATGCGCCCCCCCTCCCCTCCCACCACCCGGCGGACTCACCTGTCCTCGGCGGTGGCGATGGCCAGTCCTCTCGGCGGTGAGACGGGTGAGTGACATCTGCTTTCTCCCTGCAGGCGCCGAACTCCCCGCTGCCCGCGCTGCTGCATCCTCTCCAGGGCCCTGCATGTATGTGATTGGACAGTGGATCCAGCACTGGGGGCGTGCGTTTATACTGGTGCCCCTGTCATTGCGGCATCAGTATAAGTGCCGCTTCCCTATTCATTTTCAATGGGCTTTTACAGCCCATTGCTGCACCCTGCCCCCTGCCCACCCCTACCCGCCCCACGCTGCCCGGAGTTCTAATGTTAACAGCGGGAGGCACCTCTCCCGCTGCCTCCCACCCTCACATGCAGCAGTGTAAGAAGGTGGGAGGCAGCCGGAGAGGTAGAAATGATGAAAATAATAAAAGAAGATATATAAATATCTTCTTTTTATTATTTTCATCATTATGACAGGGGAGGCTCTGCCTCCCCTGCCTCCCCTGACTGCACGTGCCTGTGGTATAATGTGTTATGGGCATTACAGTGTTACTGGTACTTTTATATGGCCACCCCCTTCCCGTGAAGCCATGCTCCTACATTTTGCCATGCGACTTCGGCATGCACACTCCCGATTTTTACTGTGTTGGTGGGGTAGTCACCAATTCCCATTCTGGCACAGGGCACCAAAATGGCTACTTACAGCATTGGTACTGTGTAAGAGGAATAAGATTGTGCTACTGTGTGGTGTCATTTGGAATGGGAGTACTATTGTGTGGTCTTCCTTGTGAGACCACACGTCTTTCTTTCGGTGTGCGCTTTCCCTTTGTATAGTTTGGGAGGGCACAAATGTATAGTTTGCAGGAGGACGCCGAACACCCTAGCACCGGCCCTGACTGCAGGGAAGACTGTCCAACTCCTGTATCAGGAGTTTAGCTATATTTATTATACACAGATTAATTATTTAAAAACAATAATGAATATGTTGTTATAAAGTCTGTTGATCACAACTGGCCATACACATATACAGTATGTAGGTTCTTACAGGAAGCAGGATGGATGACTATTAGGAGTTTGTATTGCAAGTACCACCATTAGTTATTGAAACTTGTTCTGTGAAGATCTCTGGTGTAATAAAGGTGCATTGACTGGTTCATCCGAATGTGATCATCTGGAAAGATCATTATGTTATTTTAAAGTTCCATTAAAAATTGTTCTAGGGCATATAAAACCAGAAAGACCATCCATTACAGCAGTCAGCAAAAATCAAATATACCCTCGAAAACTGTTCATTCTTAAACGGAGACTGCCGACGGCAATCACAGTTTTTTTTGAAATGATAAATGTTTAATCTTTACTTGACTGTGTGGTGCTAATACCCTGTTTTACAATATTGACACATATCAACATACTTGGCAAAAGCAGTAATCAACACAATGGATAAACATATACTATAACTTACTTAGCCAAAGAAGGAGGACTTTAAGGTGATATAGAAAAGTGACCTGCATACTATAATACATGTTTGGTGTTCCTAGAATATAATTATAAGCACAAAATAAAAGAAGGAAAGCAATCCTGTAAGGGGTGCTCTTATGGAGCATTTACAGTCTGTGTTCATGTTTCATTAAAATCCTCATGCTCCGAAATATAAATAACTGTTTTTATTTTGCAATTATGCTTTTATATTTGGCAAATTTATGCAGGTGGACAAAACCAAGCAGCACTGCAGGTGGGCAAATGTAACACGTGCAGAGAGAGTTGCCAAGAGGGAGTTGTTAAATGCTCCCTGCAAAGGGAGAGTGGGGATTGCTCATTGCTAAGGGGGAATACATGCTGGTTGCCAAGAGGGAGTGAATGGTTCCTAGCCTAGGGGGAGTTAAATGCTCGTTGCAAAAGGGGAGTGAATTTGCTTGTTGGGGGGGGGGGGGGAATTAGTCGTTGCCAAGGGGGAAGGGGATTGCTCGTTGCCAGAGCCAAGAGAAATTGCTCATTGCCAAGGATGGGGAATTGCTTGTTGCCAAGGGGGAGGGAATTGCTTGTTGCAAAGGGGCAGGGTATTGGTCGTTGCCAAGGGGGAGTGACACAGAGCGCACACAATTTATAGAGATATGACAGCCGGGTAGAAAGGGATGTGCGCTGCCCGGCTGTATAGTCACTGTCTAACTTCTAAGCAAAGCAGCAGCTCCGTCCTGGTCGATATCTTCATTCAATACTCCCGCTGGACCGCGAGCCAGGAGGGCATTGGTATTATTGGTGGTCACTCCTGATTGGCTGCCGGACTGTGAGCTCCTATTGGCACGCGGTCCAGCAGGAGCATTGACGATATCGACAGGGATGCAGCTGCTGCTTTGGTAGAACTTAGTTAGCCAGTGACTATATACAGCCGGGCAGTGCACAGCCCTTTTCTGCCCGGCTGTCATTTCTTTAAATTGTGTGTGCGGCGGCGTTGGCCGGCGGCCTCCGGTGCACCACCGGACCACCCCTTAGATTCTGGTCCTGATGAAGCTCTCTAAGCGAAGCGTACACTGACCCTGTCAGCATCTGTTATGACTCCCTCATTCCCCTCCCCACATTCCAATGTCTAAATATTTGTGAAAGCCTGAGCCGCAGTACAGCACGTGTGCCAGTCTCCACTGGGCACGTGTCAGAGGTCACGGTGTGGCGTCCACACCGAGATACACTGATCCTCGTGACAGATTTGAGACTGCTGACGCTCATCTCATGCGCCTCAGCCTAGTCTGTCATATAGTGGGTGGCAGCAGGAACTGTGTGCGCCTAGGAGGTAGCGCTAAGGTGAACTGACTGTGAAGTGAGAGATCACGTCAGAAACCTGATACCGCACTCGGGCACAGGTTTGAACTGCGCATCCACCCGCTACCCGCCATTGTTATATTTGCGTGGTGTCAACTCCCACACCTGTCACTAACAATTATTATTACATATACCAGTGGGTGTATGACACAATAAAACACCATACTGATATTAGTGGGAGATCAGAAAGGGGAGAATACAGAGTTGGGGTATATTATCCCTTTTAAATTCACTTTGTGTTGTGTGATTTGTGTGTCTAACACTTCGCTACATTTTTTAACAATATAACTAATAAAGGTTACATTTTAAATGAATCATTCTTCAGGTGCATCACCCAGCGACACACCTTTCTCTTTTTTGTAAATTTGTGTCTTTTGGTGTCCAGTGATAGCACACCCTCTCTCATCTAAGAAATATTTCAGAAAATAATATATGAGGGTCCACTAACAAAATGTAAACTTTATATATCCCTGTGTGACCAGTTCACCCCCTTTTTCCAATAATACCCCTTAGATTCGTTTATGGCAGAGCGGAGTGCCTCAATACGACCAAATGGTGTCTATTCTTGAGCGGAGTGCATCAGTACGACCAAATGGTGTCTATTCTTGTGATTCACATCACTGTGTCATGAAAGGTTTTGAAGTTGTAATAGGCTTATATCCGAAGTAGCTAGTATAAGATGATCCTTAGCTGGAGGACATAGATGCTCAAAGGATTACAGGACTGTTTCTACTGCTCACATGTATGTTGCAATGAACAGTGGACGGGTAAGGGAGATTACAGGGCTCTGGGACCCGTAGAGTGGATAAAGATGTAGTATTGGGGATCTGCCTTTTTTGTCTGGTAAGATCACTGCCCCTGTTGGGATCCAGCACAGGGGGCCTGGGGCATCTAATGGTGCCCACACACTAGAAAGATCTGCGATCTTAAGATGTGTGCATAAATTAGCCTTGAAATATTTTGTCTTTCCTGGACAAAAGATTTCTGGCAAGCGCATATCTTTACCAACGATTTCTCTTAAGATCCAATGTGGATCTTTTGTTAAATCTTCTGATCTTTCATGCAGCATGTAAGATCAGAAGGTTTATCAAAAGATTTGCGGGAGCGCGCATCCGACCGATATTGGCTATGTTATCGAAAATCGCCCAATCTGCAAATAAATCATTCTAGTGTGTGGGCACCTTAAGACTGGGTGGCCTTAAAGACCCCCTAACACCCTCCCCCCCCCACACACACACACACACGCACACACACAAACACCCACTTTATGTTATGCAGGCTATAAGTGTACATCCCTTCTACAGCTGCTGGGATAGACCCTACCTTGTGCAAATAGCAGGGGATAGTGTTCCACCCCTACCTTTCCACCCCACAGGACTCTGCAGCCCACACATATACACATACACTGTGGCAGTTTTTACCTATGGGCTGAATGGCACAACAAGTGATATGGCACTAAAAGTGATCCACTGCATTCAATTACAGAGTACATAAATGAATAAGACAAACAGGAAATAATGACTTACAGACAAAAGAGGGAGAGTACAAGGTACATAAACATCAACAGACAACACTAAAACTAGTTTCACAAAACTGCATGATTTGGTGCCATTTGAAAAGCACATAAGGGCCCTGCTCGAGAGATCTTACACTCTAAAGGGGAGGGGCAGACAAACAGGGATGGGGTAGACAGTGAGCATGTAACAGAGGGTTGAAATGAGATAATACATACATGCTGTCACATATATAGGGGTCGATCCTATTAGGTGCAGATTATTTGCACTCACACTTTACGGCACACCAAATTCACTTAAAAGTGCTCGCACCTCCATAGGGGTGCTATCAATTTTAAGCAAATTCCGGCCCAGCAAAGGGTGCGAGATTGGCTTAATTTGAGTACTGTTTTCAGCGTTTAAACAGGATCCGAATGGCAACTCGCACCCTTTGCACTAATAGGATCGACTCCATAGACATACACATACATATATATTCACATACATACATAGTCAAATTTTAAGGAGCCACCAAGCCATTCCTGATGAGTAAGCAACTATGACTTATGTCCTTGGTTATATGTCTACTTGGTCACCCTGGGACCTTGCACCATTTGAAAACCATCCTAAATATCCGTAAGATGCATTCCACCACTGCTACTGAAAATGGCATGCAGCACCAGCCTCCGACTGACTATGTATACTGCCTTCCTGCATTAAAAATATATGGTACTGTAGTTCTGCTTTTGATAGTCGCCTAGTGAATTAATTAGTCATAAATAGTCATTCAAGACAAGTGCAACAAAACCTAATGTTGCCAACTTACTGTAGGGTATCTTATGAATGTATCATACTTCATATGATAGTATCAGACAGTACACCAAATTCCGGAAATTGCCTTTCTTCTGTTGCTGAGGGACAGTCAAGGGGGACATACGTACAAACAAAATAGACATTTTTTCTAAGTAGCTTTAACAATCAAGTTGCATTAATTTATCACAGTCTAAAGGGAAATGTAGATGCGGATCTGAAAAAAACTAAGTACTGTTGAGGCAAATGAACATTCCAATGTGAAAATTGATAGCACAGAAAGTCTTGTTCTTTTATTAAGATAATAAAGAATGAGATGAGCCTGGAAATTGCTGTGATAGAACACTAGCTAATTACTTGTACTTGTCCATAGCCTTTCCCCTTAGAAACACACATTGACATTGTTTACACCTTAGTGATGATATATAGGAAAACGTCCATACAGTAAGTTAGGCAGACAACTGTTCCACTAATTCTTTTCCAGGGACCTGTGTATTAACAATCGCAGCACTGCCGCATTAACACTCCTTTTCACAGTGGATATTTTCCACTTAAATGAAAATACTGCCTCCCTGCTAGGTACTATATGACTCAGCCTTGGTTTTGGCAGAGGGATCAGAAGATCTCTTACTAATTTGTTGTTACAATAGCAACAATCTAAACAATTACACAGATCTACATAATTTTACAGGGAAAAAAAAACATTTGTTGTTTTCTCTAACATTTCTAGAAACTCCAAGGGTGAGATTTAATAGGATGAGAGATTCAGAAAGCGAGAGATTTGGTGAGAAATCTCCAGTTTTTTTAAAGCGGCAATCATTTACACTGCAAAACCAGTTTGATTTTGAAGTGCAAATGATTGCCGCTTTAAAAGAACTGGAGATTTCTTACCAAATCTCTCACTTTCTGAATCTCTCATCCTATTAAATCTCACCCCAATTGTTATTCATGTCCTTTAGAAATACCCCATATATACAGAACATTGATAAGGCTCTAGGTGTGATTAATGCCACAAATCTAGTGTTTTGTAGTGCATACACACGGTTCAATTCCGTTTTTAATTCGATTTTCGATTCGATTTGGCCTATTCGACCTGTTCTGAAGATTTTCTACTCCTTTTCGATTTTCACTAATTTCCATTCAATTTACTATTCAATGCACATTTGATGTGCATTCAATTTGCATTTGATCTCACAGAGTTCTTGATCCTTCAGGCAGGAGTTTGAAATACAATCTGGATTGAATTGAATGCAGCAGTGAACACATTAGATTTTCACTATCTACATTAGATATCATGTATTAGATTTCCACTAAATAATCTTGCCTGCCAAGACATTTTTACTATTAGATTTTCACTACACCGGAGCGCGCATTGGGATCGAATCTGCATCAAATGCTAATAAAAGCATTCGATGTGCATTTGATATCGATACGATTTGTATTCAAATTTGCTTCTACAAGCAAAATCGAATAGAAAAACAGAGCATATCTCACCGTGTGTACCCTGCTTAAGCAGAGGTAAATTGGTTCATATTCACAATCCTAATTATGGGAAAAGATTGACTGCAAGGATTTAACTAATTTGTCTGATCATTCTCTTAATCATTAATAATGTAATTCTGGGTTGTGAAAATACGTCATTATCTGACAATCTTCCTGCAAACAAGATGAACCATCTCCCACTGGTATATACGGAAACATGGTACATTGCCAAACAGATAAGAAAATGTCACGTAGTATTACAATTTGGTTTTGTTGGAAATGCTCCAGCCTCTCATTACAGAATCTGGACAGTCTGTTTAGCAATACATGATAATAAATGGAAGTGATTATTATTCATAATTTCCAGCAAATAAAGACTTCTTGGGGCTGATTCAGCCCTGATCGCAGGACTGCAAATTTGCAGCCATGATGATTATTGGACGACCACGCATGTGCAGCGGTCTAGCATTTTCTGGGAGTAGCACAGAAAACGCAGGCATTGCCTGACCATTGGAAGAGAGGTCTGCTCTTCACGCCCATCACAGCGCTGAGTAACTTACTTAGCAGCTGCAAACATATATATATATATATATATATATATATAGAGAGAGAGAGAGCAATACAAGCAGGAATCAAGCGGCACTCGGGTGACTTCTTATGCGGTAAAAAAACCAGCAACTTTTTATTTAGGTATCCAACATGTTTCGGTACAACCCTTCGTCAGGGATAAAATTATCTCTGACGATGGGTTGTACCCGAAACATGTTGGATACCTAAATAAAAAGTTGCTGTTTTTTTCACTGCATAAGAAGTCTCCTGAGTGCCGCTTGATTCCTGCTTGTATGTTTGCCCGTATATCGACCTAAGAAGGCACCTGAGCGTTCAACCTTATATCTGGAGTGAAATAAATGAGAAGAGGGGCACTCCATAGTGCATAAAATAGTTTTTATTCACATACAAGCAGACAGCACAGACAACAAGCCACAAATTGCTCAAACCATAAGGTTCATCAGTGTGGGCTGGATAACACAAGGTTCAACATGTATTATTACCAGGCGTGTTCAGCTCCACAGGAGGTCCGGGGCACCGTAGGGAACACGCAGCCCACGCTGTTTCCCCAAAAGGGGGAAACAGCGCCGAAACCCTTCAGAGGAACAGACAGCAGGTGGATGGAAGACAGTGAGTGTCACCATAGCCATGCCCTAACGTATTTCATGGAACACTTCATCAGAGGGCATGGCCGGTGCACGCTCGCTCACACTCTAAAGATGCTGCAGACGCCCAATCATTGAATAATTTTTTTTTGATGGACGGGAATTCGTCCTCTCTGGGGAAGTGCCTCCCACATGTTCCGGTTGAAAACCAGCCAATCCGATATCACCTGTCCCCGATGGACGGGTTCTCCACCCAATACCTTTGCACAAGCATATTACATGCACAAGATGCCACAATATAGTAATACATAAAATGCGGACATTAATACAATCAATAAAAAGTCCCATAACATACTCATAATTTCAATATTAATTTCTAACTTTATATACGTATTTTACGTATTTTACTACAATGTACATACATAAAAAATACATAAAAACACACAATCAATAAAAAATCCCATATTTCATTCGGATAAATCACATAAAAGTTAAGAAACATAAAATCATGATTTTAAAAAGGCGGAATCTCATATCCCTCATTCATACCCACAGGGGTCAAGGTGTTCAAACTCAGAATCCAGAAAGATTCTCTTTTTATCAGATCCTGATCCCTGTCTCCGCCCCTCCTATTGGGGTATACAAGTTCTATGCCTTTAACCCTTAAACTTGCGGGGTCACTATTATGAAAAAGTTTAAAATGTTGCAGAACACTATGATTTAGAACCCCATTTCTTATATTACGTATGTGTTCCAAAATCCAGATTTTTAGCATCCGTTTCGTCTTCCCCACAAACACTTATTCACAGGTGAGCATATACACAAGAAAAACTGAATTACAATTTATAAATTGTTTTATCTGCATATTATCTTTAATGCACGCACCCTTCGTCATATGAGCGCACACTCCCACAGGGGTAACACCCCTTTATATCAAGCATGCTTTTGGGGACCAAGCTATTACCAGAATTTTCAAGCTCACTTTTCACAACCATCAATTTTACTGTATTCGATCTTTTATATATCATTTTCGGTTTTTCATCAATATACTCTTGAATATTCCAAGTAACTATTGCTGTCAACGTCCTTGAAAAATGTTGAGGTTTCCACTGAGGAGACAACTGGAAAGTTCTCCACACAAGAAAAAAGTTCTCCACACAAGAAAATCTAAAAATTCTATTTTCATAGATTGTATATTGGAAGTAAATTTCACATTGTAGGAGTTGACATTAAGCTCATCAATAAAATCTCTAATCTCACTTTCTCCTCCCCTCCAAATAATTAATATATCATCGATATATCGCTTAAAAATCCTTATATTCTCATTTTTTTACACAATAAGACTGGATGTTTCCCAATCCCCCATGTAAAGATTTGCCAGGCTAGGGGCACAGAAAGTCCCCATCGCTGTACCCCACACCTGAACAAACCATTCATCCAGAAATTTAAAATAATTGTGGGTTAACATAAAAGATAAACAATCACAGATAAAATCATTATTTTCTTTTGATATCTCAGCATTATTTCCAAGAATCTTTCTTATAATCTCAATACCTCTATCATGTGGTATCGAGGTATAGAGTGATAACATCGATGGTCACCCATTTAAAACCTGGTTCCCACACTATGGGCCTTATTCTGCTCGGTACGGTGGGACCGTATACGGGCGGATCAGGGTTTTTTTTCATCTGCGCATGCGTAGCTTTTGCAATGCGCAGGTGCGGCGACCTCACACAGCTCACGGACGGGTCTCTCCGTGCGAAGAAACCTGTCCGCAAGAGTACGGTCATTGTGGGCGGCATTGGGG
The DNA here is from genome assembly GCF_055691185.1 of Crinia signifera. NCBI lineage: Eukaryota > Metazoa > Chordata > Amphibia > Anura > Myobatrachidae > Crinia > Crinia signifera. The sequence continues at coordinate 105,921,059 of NC_139220.1, read as the reverse complement.
TGTTTTTAGTGGAGCGGCCGGAATAATGAGGAAAACTGGGCGTAAACATGGGTGTACACGGGGGTGTGCACCAAAAATGTACGGTGCTACAACCACTCGATCGGCGAACGCGTCATGCATTTTGGCCCAAAAACAGGCGGACACCAAAGATAGCTTCAGACCACCCCTAGAGATACCGTATGAGAGCGGATGCCTGGGTCTGCTAATTAATGCTGATTACTACACCTGAATGTAATAAGCAATGCTGCAGCCTATTAAGTGAAAAACCATGATTTCACTACCTGCAAGCCACACACAGCCCTCAAACACATTGGAAGCATATCTTTCTACACTTCTCTACATGTTAAGGTTGTTTTAATTTTAGGTAAGATTCATTCTAAGACCTGCTTATATATGTCAAGGTAGTTCTTTTTTAACCATCTACACCCATTCAGTAAGTGTTTTTGTATACTTTAAAAAGCAGGATACTCAATTCACAGAAGTCGACATGTGTCAACTTTTTCACTGTAACACCAACATAACTTTATTTAAAAGAAAAACCAATGTGGGGACACATAGATAGTGATTAAAATGGCACATTAGAACATAATAAATATACATGTAATGAGGGTTAAAATGTTGTTTTATTAGGGTGTTTTTTTAAGGTAGACAATTGAATTAATAGAAAACAATTATTGAATAACAGTTAGAATAATTAATGAATTGTCTTAATTATAGTTGAAAGGCAAGATTTGCAGTGCCATATATGTGAAGGGTATGCCACCGTGCACGGACGTACGCTCACTCTCACGATCGGTTAGACACGCTGAGTTTTCCATTGAAAAAAGGCGAGACCCGTCCGTGCACTGTGGCGTACGCTCAGATATATGGAAGATGTCGGTGTGAAAATGGACGAGACCCGTCCGTATACGGTGGAGTACAGTCTGTTGTACGCCAGTTAACAGTGTCTAAGAGGAGACCCGTCCGTATACTGTGGCGTACGCCACTCCCCATTGTCGGTGTTTGTGACCGTCTGTATGCGGCTGTTCTGTGGGCAGACTTACGCTCACCGTCCGCGTACGGGAAACGTACAGTGAAACAGACCGTACGTCCGTTTCACCGACCTAACCAGAATAAGGCCCTAGATCAGGCTTTCCCAACCACGGTCCTCAAGGCACACCAACAGTGCATGTTTTAGTGATATCCAGGCTTCAGCAAAGATGGTTTAATCAGAATCACTCAGGTACTAATTAAGTCACCTGTGCTCAAGCCTGGATATCTACAAAACCTGCACTGTTGGTGTGCCTTGAGGACCGTGGTTGGGAAAGCCTGCCCTAGATCCTTCAAAATTTGCAAAATATGCGTTGAATCTCTTACATAGGAGTCTAGCATTGGGACATACTTCTTAATGAACACATAAACATACAGTATTCAGAGATTCTCGAGGTCCTATTCCAGCTATGATGGGCTGGCCCGGAGGTGCTTCTGGATTTTTATGCACCTTCGGCAGATGATAGAAGGTTGCAAAATATGGAGTTGTATAATAGTACATTGTGGTAAAATACATATATAAAGTTAGAAATGAATTTTGATAACTGAGTATGTCATGGGACTTTTTATTGATATATTTTATCGATTGTTTGTAATAATGTCCGCATTTTATGTATTACTATATTGCAGTGTCTTGTGCATGTAATATGCTTGTGCAAAGGTATTGGGCTGTGAACCCGTCCATCAGAGACAGGTGCTTTCGGAATGGCTGGTTTCCAACAGTCCATATTGTGTGGGAGGCACTTCCCCTGAGAGGACGAATTCCCCGTCCATCAAAAAGAAATAGTCAATGATTGGGCATATGCAGCGTCTTTAGAGTGTCAGCGAGCGTGCACCCGCCACGCCCTCTGATGAAGTGTTCCACAAAACGGGTGTTGTTGGGTTGTGGCTACAGTGACGCTTGCTGTCTTCCATCCAAGCTGTCCACCTGCTGTCTGTTCCTGTGACGGGTCCCGGCGCGCTGTATACCCCTTTCGGGGGAAACAGCGTGGGCTGCGTGTTCCCAACGGTGCCCCGGACCTCCTGTGGAGCTGAACAGGTCTGGTAATAATTCATGTTGAATCTTGTGGTATCCAGCCCACACTGATGAACCTTATGTTACGAGCAATTTGTGGTTTGTTATCTGTGCTGTCTGCTTGTATGTGAATAAAAACTACTTTTATGCACTATGGAGCACTCCTCTTCTCATCTATTTTCTACAGACATCTTCTATTCCTGAGGACAACCTGAAGGAGCTGAAGGAGTGCGCAGGCCGAGCGGTCCCACCATTTTCCTGAGCCGTTGGTGTAGCAGTGTGAATCACCCGGGTTTCATATTCTGCCAAGTGTGCCAAATTCCATCAATACCCTCTTTGTTTTTATATTGTTTTAAATAAACCTCTATTCTTTGGTAATCTGCACCATGGCCCTTATTCAGATCTGATCGCAGTACAAATTTGTTTGGCAAATGGACAAAACCATGTCCACTGCAGGTGAGGCAGATGTAACATGTGCAGAGACAGTTAGATTTGGGTGGGGTGTGTTGAAACTGAAATCTAAATTGCAGTGTAAAAATAATGCAGCCAGTATTTACCCTGCACAGAAACAAAATAACTCACACAAATCTAACTCTCTCTGCACATGTTACATCTGCTGCCCCACCTGCAGTTCACATGATTTTGCCAATTTTCCCAAACAAATTTGTACTGTGATCAGATCTGAATAAAGGCCCATGAGAGGTTTTTTATTTTATTTCTATGTGCGCAAGTGTCTATGAAGCATGCGCAAAAGAAACCACTATACTGTAGGTGTGAATATCGCTGTACACAAATAAGAGACAGTCTGACCTTAACCAGGCTTGGAGTCACAGGAATCACTGTGAGGCCAAGGAAGCTGCCTACATGATGCAGTCCTTGGCTTTGCCACATCTATGTTTTCCCGGACAGCGTCTGCCTCTGCCCCCACTCCCCACAAATGCCTCTGCCTGTCAATCACGCAGAAGCATTCACATTTCTTAAATGTGATTACAGCGCCCTTTCTGCACATGCACAGAACAGGCCATGCTCATGTGCAGTTTCTCGATAAAGCACGTTTCTTTTTCATCCCCTCAGAGCACTAATTTAGCATTTGAGTTTTTCAATTAGCTTCTTTCTACAGCATCATGAGGCAGGTCTTCTACAACTGCAGTGAGTATAAACTGGGAATGTGTACAAGTGTGAATGAGTGTATGTAATTGGGTGCATGTAAGATTGTGTGCATGAGTGTCTTTGTGTGTGTGTGTGTGTGTGTGACACCTGGTGTGAATGTGACTGCCATTACCCCTGTTTGAGCCAGGTCCCAGTACAATAAGGGGGTGTGACCAATGGGAGGGGTGTGGCTAATGTAGAAGGCATGGCCACACCTCAAAAATGTTTTACTTAGTTTCTGGGGGTGTGCGCTGTGCAGGAGGTGCTGGTTTCTAAACCATCATGTGGCAGGGTGTGATCGCATGATCATTAGGGCTGTTTCAGATGCTCCGGCTCCTGCCGGGCGGCAAAACCCTGCACGGCCAGGAAGCCATGCTGCACACAGAAGTGAATAATGGACATGATTGTGTCCATTCACACAGGACAGCCATGGCCCAGTCGCACGGTTGCAGCCGGCTGTCACCACTGGAAGGGACGGCTGCCGGGCTGTGGCCATCCCAACCATTCTAAACTTCTAATCCCGGCCATATTTAAGATGTGCGGCACGGCTTCCTGGCTGTGTGGGGTTTCGCCGCCTGGAGACGGAGCGTGTGAAACAGCTCTTAGTTCACTCTCTGTGCCCATTTGTACCCAATCAATCTTAAATATGGCCGGGATTAGATGTTCGGCTGATATACTATTGGTCGAATTTAGCTGAATTGCCGATTTTACGGCTCCCCCAGCCAGGGCTGAAGCCAAGGCTGTTCCCTGCGCTTCTGGGTGGTGGGCAGGGAAGCCATCAGGGGGGAGGATGGTTGCGGGGACTCCAATTTCAGGCCCAGACAGAAAGGAGGCCCAGGACTGGAGTTTATAAATTATAATTTGTCGCATTGATCACATTTCCCTTCAAGCATTTTAGAGTCATGTAGAGTATGCGGCCAGTGCGGTAGTTACAGGTATCACCAGCCATTCCAGGTGTTTGAGAAAGGGAAGGGGGCCCCTACTAATGTAAAACGGTCATAACATCCTGCAGTGTCTCTTCACCTGCTTTCAGACATCCAGCAATTAGCATGTCTAAAGCCATTTACTGTTTGGCTGCAGCTTTGGAGAATGTTTCCCAGCAGCTCTGATTTTGTGTAATTCATAAGGCAGCAATCTCTACTACCCTCACAAGAAACTCCAGAGGCACCATCAAAACCCCTGCTCAGAGGCCCCTAAAATTGTGGGTCCCTAGGGCAGCTGCCCAGTAAGCACATGTGTTAAGATGGCTTTGCTTTGGTCTATGTAGGCATCCACGGGGTTAAAAAAATAAATTCAGAAACCTCAACCAGCGAACTAAGGAGCCGCAAGTGTGAAAGAGGGAATCCCCAGATCCCTGAAAATAAGGGTCACAGCGCTAGGCCATGCCCTCTAACAGAGGCCATGCCTACCCACCCACTAAGCTGTGCCCCTATTTCAGACCGGCAGTGCCATAGGTGTGGCAGGTCCCGATTAGGGAATTACAAAACTTTGGAGGTATGTATACATATATCAAGGGTTTTAGTTTGGGGGACCAAGATAGAATTTCATTTCATTTTGGCACCCCTTATATGTATATAAACATAGCCATATTGGTTCCAGGGCATGTTCTGGTGTTTTAGTTCTAAAAATAACAATGTATAAAAAATCAAAACCAAAATAAAACAGACTTGTTCTGGAGGTGGGTGATGATTTCTATAGAAATCACTGCATCTCATTTTCACTCCTCTAATTGAGTAAGAAACTCCAACAGCAATTATACATTTTACTCTTTTGATTGAATTCCCCTCTACTGTATGTGTCAGCAAGTGAGGTCATCCATTTTGCTTTAATCACAGGGCCAGATTTACCATTAGTCTGGCTGGTAGGGGCTCCGTAATCTGCATGGCATCCCTGGCCTGCGTCCTGGCAGAAAGGCAATCGTGTTTAAATGAAAACAGCAGGTGTTAATATGTCACTTCCACACTCATCTGAGGTTCTGGAAAGTTGGTGTGTGGGTGGTGATGGGAGCTTGCACCACCCTTCCTTAATCAGAACTACTATAAAAGTAGCTAGGGGAACTACAGTAAACCAGTTACTCTGAGACAGGTGAAGTGGAATGAGCGTGACAATACCAAAAGTGACTGTTGGCTCTTGGGACAGGAGGAATCTGTCACTGTGTGGAAAGACTGATGCTTAGTGGAATGTTAAAGAAATGATTTCTGCAATAAATAAAGTACATACAGAAGTGATTTATGTGCCAGTGCTTTATAGATTGTGTGTATATGGACTGTAAATAAATGTATTTATCCAAATTAGATGAACCTACTCTCCTTTATCAGCTGTGCCTGAGTACCACTTCACCTGTTGCATCTTCATCTGATTAAATGTTCTCAGTCCTTTATCTACTGGGGACCCTGTTTGACTATTTTAACCCTCAGGAAACTGAGGTGAACAAGACTGAGCTAAAGTACTAAGGCAATAGCTATAAAGGACACCCAACCAAGCGAGGGTCTGTTTAGATCACTCAGAGATGGATAACAGACAGATTGCTCCGTTTGTATGTGCAGTCCCACGGGCCGCTATCGCCCGCAGGGAAAGCCAGTGCTTGCATGTGAAAAGCTGGGTACACATATATACAATCCCTGTTTTCTTGCGACCGTTCGACCAACCATAGACGCGACAGCCGTCCACAAACAACAGCCGATACGTGCGTACACACCTGTACAATTTTACTTGTGACATCCGATGTACTCCCGTCCAAACAGCTGCAAGAAGAAGATTGTACCACCGTACACACTCTCTCGGTTTGGGCTATTGACACGATATATATAAACAAAATTATCATAATGGGCTGGGTTAAGGGCATACCAAAACAAAGAGGCGTGAGTACAGAACTTAAACAAAAGTCTGGGTACACGTCTACAGTCAGTCGGCATGGTGACTATGGACAGATACGGCAAACTGCTATAAAGAGAGGGAAAGCGTCTACAGTCAGCCGGCAGGGCGACTATGGACAGATACGGCAAACTGCTATAAAGACGGGGTACGCGACTACAGTCAGTTTGCGGTATCTGTCCATAGTCACCCTGCCGGCTGACTGTAGACACTTTCCACCGTCTTTATAGCGGTTTGCGGTATCTGTCCATAGTCACCCTGCCGGCTGACTGTAGATGCTTTCCCCCATCTTTATAGCAGTTTGCCGTAACTGTCCATAGTCACCCTGCCGGCTGACTGTAGACGCTTTCTCCCGTCTTTGTAGCAGTTTGTCAGGGAAGCACGTGTATGAGACAGACCCTGTAACCCTTTGCCTGCTGTTAACTAATGTATTTAATGCCTCACTGCCCAACAGATTAGAGGCATCATTTTAAGACATTAATAAATGTTGAAGCTTTAATAGAGTGTGCGGGACACTGACTAAATCTGCCGACAATTAATGATTTACAAGCCACTGTTCCCCAACATCTCTTTAGCTCATCTTAACTGCAGGAATCATAGATAGTCAGCACTCCATTCACTGCAGGACATCATAACTCTTTGTAGTAAGTGTCCTTTTGTAGGAACTTTGATACAAAAGGCTCAATACTGAGATAAGGTGCACCGGGTTGCTGATTGAGAGCAACGCTGGTAGAGATAAAAGTACACCATAAAGTCTTGGTTCCCCTTGTGTGTATATATTTGTTCAGCTAACATTTAATTAATACTACATCTAGAAGACTCTTGGAGGAGCTGGATATATGTGCATTCTAATAAAGATACAAAGTTATATCCTGTACAAATAGTGATACAATAACTTGACACATTATTATAAAGCAGTTTATTGCAGAAATAATAGTAATACACTGAGTGTCAAGCCTGGTATATGGGAGCCTGGCCCTACATTTGTCCAATAAACACAAATTAATTATCCCATTACAAATCTTTTCTTTCCTTGCTCTGTCCATAGTCACCCCGCTGGCTGACTGTAGTCGCGTACCCCGTCTTTATAGCAGCCGGCAGGGTGACTAGGGACAGATACGGCGACCTGCTATAAAGATGGGGTGCATGTATATTATGATTATTTATTTCATTATACATGGGGAGAGGTGAACGCTTCTTGTGATGTAGGAGAGATCATGCAGTTATGGAATGCCTACATGGGCGTTCCAGCTTTGGCAGTATAGTCATAAGAACGGCCAGCATATCGATCGAACGTGCGTACACACTGCACTTTTATTCCGATATGGGCCCGTCCTGTTGGATGAATATTAAATAGCACTGAACCTTTGACCGACCGAGTATGGACGGACAAGACCATTTTTGGCCATTTATCGATCGTACAGAGGGAGTCGGGACAGCGTACACACCTATACAATTGAACGGCCATTCGTCCCAGAACAGAAGAACGGCTTGACAATTGTATATATGTGTACCCAGCTTAAGGTTCTTAACTCATGCAGTAATGAAAGCTTCTTTTCCTTTACGGTGACTCAGTAGAACAGTTCCAGCAGTGAAGGGGTACCCAGCACAGCATGCACTGATGGTAGCTGACAAGGTTACCTTTCAGCCAGCCGCAGGGAGCAGCTCCGCTCTGTGACAATAGCAGTAGGGAAGGGCTGTGCAGCTCGTATTATCATTCAAATGAGGACGTGGAGAAGAGGTATTTTACTTGATTGGGAGAATAATGGGATCCATTTATCTGGCGTGCCTCAACCTTTCATGTCTCTCATCCTGTTTTACGAGCCACATCTATCACTGCAGGAGAAGACATGCAGTTAGTTTTATATTATTAGGGGTCTTTGATTTGGGGAGGAGGGCTGATTTGTAAGAAATGGAAACCCTATAATCGCAGAGATCAGGGTCTGGGTAAAAACCGAACCAGGACAAGACCGCCGGACCGGACATCAAAATCTGCAGTCCGGAGCTTGTAGGATCCGGTTCAGGGGGTGTCCTGTCTGGGGGTGTCCTGTACAGGGGGGGGGGGGGGTGTCTGTGACACCTGTCACCAGGGAGAGGAGGAGGGGGAGAATAAAGCCTCCCTGTATGGTCCAGGCATGTAGCAAAAACCGGACGGTCCGGACCACACAGGGAGGCTGTAGTCTCCCATTCCCCATGTCCCTGGTGATAGCTATCACAGAGACCCCCCCGGACGAGACACCCCCCTGGACCAGACACTACAAGCTCCGGATTGCAGATTTTGATGTCCGGTCCGGCGGTTCGGGGTCCAGTTCGGGTCCGGTTTTTACATAGTCCCCAGAAATCAGGTGCATTTTATAAAGGTAGCATTCCTTTGCAGGAACTACAGTAGGTACAGTATATAACATAGCCTGTTGTAACATAGGATCAAGGTGACAACTGCTTCTTCTTTTTATTTTATACAGTAAAAGATATACATGATGATACCTGATACCCCTTTTATACCTACATACCGGGTCCTAAAAGTGAACACTATTTTAAGATGTGCCAGAGCTGCTCAAACCCTTTTGTTACTCCATTAAGACAGGCCTCTGCAAGCACAGCCAATCAGCAGCTTTTAAAAGTAACCCATAATCCAGGTCATGCCTTTCATGCTGTACCTTTTCCTGGTGGATCCCGTGAATAAAGCTGGATACACACTATAAAATTATCTTTCCAACCTGGCTGGTTGGAAGGAGAATCTTGGAATGTCTGGTAACATATTTCAATCAACCATTTACTTTCAAATGCTGTCAAATAAGTGGCGGAACTCCCGGAGGCAATGGCGTGAGCTGCCGCCGGGCTCCAGCCTTAAAGGGGGGGCACCTGGCTCCATTGTCTCCTGAGTTCCGCCTGTCCAGTTTCTTTCTCCTGCCTTTTCTCAAGGAGCTGCCTGGCGGTGTCTTTACTGTAAGCAGCGGCGCCTGGCGGAGCATATAATTTAGCAGCGGTGCCGGCGGAGTGCTTATTTTTCAGCAGCGGCACCCGGCGGAGCACTAGTTCATTTAGAAGCGGCAGCCTGCTCCTCCCCGTCAATCAGCTTACATCCCCCGGCTGTCTGAGCATGTGCCTAAGAGCCGGAAGCCGGGCAGATAACACTGCTGAAGAAGCTGCCTGTGTCGGGAATAGCGAGGCGCGAGCTAAGCAGGAGGCTTAAGGCAGAGCTGTGAGTACAGTGAGTACACCATGGCAAGAATAGCACCTTCCTTGCCACCTTGAAATTTCTATAGGGGGTGAGGCCTGGGGTTGACACTTGGGGGACATAAATATATACTGTATATTCCAAGAGAAAAGGCATCACAGGGATTTTTTAAATCAATAATGTTTTTTTCTACAATGTTTTGGGGAGCACAATTCGCATCATCAGGAAAACACATGTTTTTATGTGGTCCCCAAAACACTGAAGTAAAAACATTATTGATGTAAAAATCCGTGATGCCATTTTTGTTGTGCGCTATGGTGGCATACACTTGGAATATTATACACTAGTGGAATGTGCACACAGGTGTAATTTTATGCTGTGTGTAATGTAATGACCTAACATTTGTTTCTATACACTGTGGGGGTTATTCTGGTCTGTTCTCATGGACCATATGTTCGCACGGGGACTGTTGGATGTTTGGTGTATGCACATGCGCAGTCGCACTTCTGCGCATGTGCCAGGTGCGTGCTGGCAAAGCGAACAGACTGTTCGTCGGGTGCGCACACCAACATTGTGGGTGGGGGACGGCGGCAGATAGGCACGTCCATGGTAACGCCAGCATTTCATGGGCATTCCCATGAAAATGCTAGCCATTCCCATGGATATCACTCAATGATGTGAGCACTGGGGGTGGGCAGCTGACATCACCGTATGTCACCTGCCCACCCACTTCCTTCCGCATGCCCACGCACATCTAAGGTTACCTCAGAGTAACCTTAGATGTGGTTGTCCCTTCCACATCATTCAATGGTCGGCGACCATCCAGTGATGTGGGTGTCCCCCCACATCCATTTGCAGCCTGTGCGAGCATACGCAGCGTGCAAGGGGGGAGAGGGGAGGCGGACGACAGCGTCTGGTGAACTCACAAGGCCTTGCGAGTCAACCAGAATAAGGTTGTGTGCGTGTGTATATATACTGTCTTATTTTGGTGTGTCGCCATCTATGTATGTCTATCTATCGATTTATATATATATATATATATATATATATATATATATATAATAAATCCAAGAAATGTCCTGCAAAATGCAGGAAGGATCTTCTTGCATTACTGACTTATTTGGAGTATATCTGTATACACACACACACACACACACACACACACACACACACTATTGCTGGACCCATTAAAACTTCTTCTTTTTGTGCTTGTGCTGGTCCATAAGGTACTTTCCAGAAAATGTGTTTTTTGGGGGCCTTCTTTTCTAAAATATATGTGTGTGTGTGTGTGTTTTGTAAATATTTCTATCTCTATATCAATATACTTTTTTTTTAAATAGCCCCATCCCCAGACCCACAGACTGTATCTAGCATGATATGACTGATGCTACCTTTCAGAGTGCAGTATACCCTGGGGACGGAACTAGTCACGGCCACAATTTCCTTTTACTAGGCACCTACTAGGTTGTTGTTACTACCTATGCCAGGGCCAACTCTCAAGGACTGGACAATCGACTAATGCATCCCTGCAACACTTATTATATGTTTGGTTGGGCAGTGCTGAATCTCAGCCGTGGGTGCTTTCCTTGCTGTCAGCAGCATCTACCTGCAGCCTGTGGCCAACCTCTACTGGTTACCTCTTCCCTTTCCTCTGGCCGCTGTGCCTTTGAGTCTACAATATGGTATGTTAAGCCAAGATGGAGAGGCCGGGGGCACCGATGACATATGAAGGAGTCGGCTACAGTATATGTAAGTAATCTTACACATTGAGAGATTGGCGACAGGGTGAGCGCTGCCATTGTGACTTACCTTTTGTAAGGGACATTACTGTTTGGATTAATATGTATGTGACATTTTTTTGTGGCACAATCTGTAAGGGGCATTATTGTTTGGCATATTGTGTAAGGCATGGGGAGGGGGGCACTAACATTTGTCTTGCCTCCGGGCAACTGGGATGAATTTACGCCACTGTGTCAAATGGACATAAATTACCAGATTTTCATTCCAACTAGAGATTGGAAAGATAATCTTATAGTGCAGGGGTGCCCAAACTATTTTGCTCTGGGACCCCATCAGGCAATAACAATTATTACAGGACCCCAGCAAGTTACTACTGAATGGCCGCCACATATGTGGTCATTGAAGTGAAGTGACCGCTATGGTGACAGGGAGGCAGTGGGTAATGGGGGGATGGAAAAGGGTGACAGGGGGATGGAAGAGGGAAGCAGTGGGTGTTTATTTAATTAGTTATACCCTGTCCCTCCTCCACAGACACATTTGCCTGATAGTCAGCAACATAGTTGGGACCCCATGCTTAGGTGGCCACTTTAGGGTCAGGACCCACAGTTTGAGAACCGCTGTTATAGTGTATATCAAGCTTTATTCTGGTCCTGACTAAGGCTGGATTCCCAGTGTAATGAGCCTAGTTTGACCCTTTCACACTAAGCCAGAACCTAAGTTAAAAGGCCACTTTTCTACCAAACCAAAACCCAGGTAGATTCAGGGGACAAAGAACAGAGAAACAAGTGTTGCCATTTAAAAATATGCCAGTTTTTACTTAGCTGAAGGGAGATAGATGACTGATTTATCCACCTCATCACAATTAAAGGAACAAGACACTATTTATTGTTTTACCATTTTTAAGTTCACGGTTGATTTTGCCCCAGTGGGTAATTATTATCCTTATTTCTCTTTATTTAGAAAATGCTGACATAACGGAACACCCTACATTGAGGAGATTAGAAATTGGAATGACATATGATAACATGAAACAGATAAGAATGGCCTGTGGGGAAAACTTTATACAGAAGGTAGCAGAAAATAAATCATAGCTGTTGGTGGCCAAAGTGTGTGGTTGCCAATACTAAGGCAGACATTGGCCACTGGCATTTTTATGTCACTTCAAATAATGTTTAAAAAAAAAAAAAAGGAGAGACAGTGGAAGGTATAGATATGAGCAGTGGTGTAGTGGCAGCTGCTGCTACCAAGGAGACTGCATAGATAGTCAAAGGAGGAGCTCATCCACCTATTTGCCCTTAGACAAGTGTGCTTAGACAAAAGGGAACTACAGCTGTGTAGCCTCAATACGCCATGCACTAGGAGATGCCTGGCGTGAGTGAGCTGGCAGGTCCCATGTAACTTTGTTGGCGTTGGGTGTCAGTTTGCAGAAAATGCAACGTAGAACCTGGTTCTGGTTCACTCAGAAAAGCAAATTCTCTCTCTAATGGACAAAACCATGTGCACTGCAGTGGGGGCAGATGTAACATGTGCAGAAAGAGTTGACACTGTCCTCAACAGGGGGGACACCAGTGGTGTTGACAGTGCAAGGGTGCTGTGGGGTTGCCGCAGATGTTGGTATTGTGGGGGCGGAGGTGTCCTCTGAGTGGCCTATAGGGAACCACTTATTGACTGATAGCCGTGATAGATGGCTTTCTCAACCAGTCAGTGGTTACCCATTGATTTCAGAGACAAAAGCTCTGTAACCTAAAGTGGTTTCTCAAGGTTTAGCCTTAGATAGGAATCCATGCAGAAGTGGAGATCTGAGCTGCAACTCTGACCTTTCTATATGTCTCAATGCGATTCAACTAGAATGCATTTGCAACAGTATTCTGGCACCTACTAGTAGCATTACATGACTAAAGGTGCCCTCACATGGTGCGATTGTCAAGTGCGATTTTAACTTTCTAGTTCAAATCGCATCTAGTTCAAATCACACAATGTTTATTTTGCCTTGTTGTGTGCGCTCCCGCATAGTCCATATTGCAAGGCAAAAAGTATGTGCAGGCAGGTATTTTTGAACTAGATTGCATGTACCTTGTAATTGAATATATATATATATTTTTTTATGGTTTTTATTGAGTCAGTACAAAGACAAACAAAATGTACCTCACATGAGGCAGCAATAAATAACCAAGAAATATCAGGGGTACATTGGTAGGTACAATTCAAGTAACAAAATGGTACAGATAAGTAAGGTACCGACATACTGTATATAACAAAATAGAAAGAAAGAGATCTGAGCAAAATAAACATGAGGAAAACCACACAGATAACAATTACACAATAATAAAAAATAAATAAAGACCTCCACAAAAAACAGACACAAGAGGAAATCGACAGGGGGGGGGGGGGGGGGGGGGGAGGGGAGGGTGGGGAGGGGAGACCAGGGCCTTATCTCAAATAACAACAGAATTAAGTGGATAATACCAGAATAGGATCAGCTTGTAAAGAGACTCCGAGCGGGAGATTCTTCTTCTCTCTATAAGTACACCACTTAAACCACTTAAAATGAATAGAATTGGCGGAAGAAGAATACTTGCAATCAAGTGTTTCAATTAGATAGTGTTTATGAATTTTGCCTACAATATGATGTATATCAGGAATTTCCGGGGACTTCCAATACTGGCCAATCGCAGCTTTAGTGGCAATCATGATCTGACCTATCAAATAACTATCATGCTTTGGAATGGAAGGAGAAAAATGGAACAGAGCCACCAATGGATCTATTGGAAGGTGAATACCAGCAATCTCTCTCAAAAGGGCAAATACCTCCTCCCACAACGGCCGCAGTTTTGGACAATCCCAAAAGATATGTAGGATAGAGCCAACACAACCGCAACCTCTCCAACAAAGATTGGAGGCCGATGGCCAAGTTATATGCAGCCGTCGGGGAGTGAGGTAAGCTCTATGACACAACTTATAAAACATTTCCGAGTGGCTTAGACACTTAGAGACCTTAAAACAGGAGAGAGTAATGCCATCCCAGTCCTCTCTTGTGAGGGTTCTTCCCAGGTCACTCTCCCACCTGGCCTGGGATGTGAATTAATCTGGTCGCAATCTATTAATTTGCTCGTTGTACCATCTAGAGATGCCCCCTTGGTGATTCTGTGAGGTCAGAACTGCAACCAGTCTTTTAGGAAAGGGATATTTTAGGTCCACCGACACACGAAGTTAACCAATGTCGTATCTGCAGATACTTATAGAAATCATGATGTGGTATGCCAAATTTCTCTGTAATTTCAGTGAAGGACAAAAGGTTACCAGTTGGGCAAATGTCCCTGAGCGTAGATAGGCATTAGCTATCCAATTATCTAGTTTCAAGTTAGGGATGAAAGATGCTATAGTTAAGATGGCTAAATTAGGGCTGGGCAGGGAGGCCCCCGCATTTTTAGCTATTAATTCATGCCAAATTAGCATGGTGTCTCTGATAGAGGCTCCGGGTCCCACCCATGGCGGGATCCTCCCCTTGGGCAACCAGAATAACTCAGACAGGAGGAATCCAGACAGGAAAGACTGCTCTATAGCCACCCAGGGTTTCACTTGCCCAGTCGTGAACCAGTCTCTTGCTTGGTTCAACAGACACGCAGAGAAATAATACCCTACGTCCGGGTATGCTACCCCGCCCATCTGTTTGGGAAGAATAAGAACCTGCTTGGCTATACGAGGTTTAGATCCCTTCCAGATATACCGGGCAATTAGCTTGTTAAATTCCAAGAGCAATGATTTAGGGGGAACTCTAGGTATTGCCCTAAACAAATACAGTATCTTCGGGAGCAGCACCATCTTGGATGCTGCGATGCGACCCAACCATGAAATTTCATGGAGGCCCCACTCCCCTATCAATTTTTCAAATGCCACAACAAAGGTTTATAATTGCACGTAAAAATATCGGGGGCTCTAGCTATTTGAACACCCAGATATTTAATTGAGGTCGATTGCCAAGCATATCGGTATTGATCCTTTAACCGCTTAACCCTCTCCAGGGGAATGTTAATAGGAAGGGCTTCCGTTTTAGTGGTGTTTAGCTTATAGTATGATACACTAGAGTATAAGGTCAGAACTTTGTGAAGTTCGCATAGAGACATTTCTGGATTGAATAGGCACAGTAAAACATCATCGGCAAATAGGCTTATTTTATGATTTATCCCCCCCTAACACGGGTCCTTCTATGAGGGTGGAGCTCCTAATTTTCACTGCCAGAGGCTCCATAGCCAAGGCAAAGATGAGTGGGGATAAGGGGCACCCTTGACTAGTGCCATTTGTTATATTAAACAGATTGGATAAATATCCGTTATTAAACACCCTTGCAGAGGGAGAAGAATAAAGTGCAAAAATAGAATCCAGAAATCTGCCAGAGAATCCAAATTTAAGCAATACGGATCTAAGGTATCCCCAATGTAATCTGTCTAATGCTTTTTCCACGTCAAGGGACAAGATTAACAGAGGGGACTTCCCAAATTCGCAGCTTTCCACAATGTTAAATACTCTATGTGTATTGTCTGGGGCCTGCCTACCCGGTACAAAGCCCACCTGATCCACTGCAATGATCGACGGCAAGAGGGGACCTAGTCTATTAGCTATCAATTTAGCATACAATTTAAGGTCGGTATTTAAAAGGCCTATCGGCCGAAAATTTTGTACTGCTGTAGGGGGCTTGCCTGGCTTGGGGATGGTGACAATCCGCGCTTCAAGCATCTCTTTAGGGAAGTTACCCATCTCAGACACTGTATTGAACACATTGAGTAGAATTGGTGCTAAAGTTGATTTAAAATGTTTATAAAAGTTAGATGGATACCCATCCGGGCCCGGAGCTTATCTCTTGGCAAAGAATCAATAGCCGCCTCTACCTCCGCTAAACTCCATGGAGAGCATAGAGTGTCAGCCACTTCAGGCTCCAAGCTCGGAAGGGAGACATCGGCCAAAAAATCATTAATCTCAGACTCAGTGGGCTGGGGGGTCTCAACATCAGATTTTAAATTATAAAGCCCAGAATAATAATCTGCAAATGTGTTGGCTATTTCAAAGGGATCAGATATTTTTAAACCCGTCGCATTGTATACACCATGTATCCTAGCTTTAGCCTGCCGACCTCTAAGCATTCTAGCCAGAAGACGGCCTGCCTTATAACCCAAAACATAAAATCTCTGGTTTAGTTTAAATAAGTTCTTCGAAATTGACCTAAGAGAAAGTGCGTTTAAATTTTCCTGAGCTTTAAGAAGAGAGGTGAGGATCTGCGTGTCTTTCGGGTTAGACTTATGCTCCGCCTCCATCTTAGTCAGTTCCTCTGCACAATGCCTAGCCTCAGCAGATTGAGCTAGTTTGATTCTGGAAGCAACCTGAATAGCTGAGCCCCTGATTACAGCTTTCAATGTACACGTTATTAAAAACACTAGTGTCTTCTGGATTATTAGTTGCAATATAGGTCACCAAAGAGTTCTTGATAGCGTCACAGGCTTCTAGATTAGACAAAGTATGCGCACCTAAACCCCAGGGACTCGGGGGAATTTTACGGGAGCTCATCTCGTATTTGATCAACAGAGGGGAATGGTCTGACCATGTCATAGGCAAGATGCGGGCCTTAGTAACAGACTTCAAGGTCCACTTATCAGTTAGGGCTAAGTCTATCCTAGAATAAGTACGATGGGGGTTAGAATAAAAAGTGTAGTCTCTCACCGATGGGTTCCTAGCTCTCCAAGCATCAAATAGGCCATATTCACCTAACAATTGGCGAAACCCTGATGATTGGGGAAGAGGAGATTGAGACCGGGGGGAGACCCCCAATGGGCCTAGACCTATCAATTGCATCATCAAGTACCATATAAAAATCCCCTAGTATGACGACAGCTCCTTTGGAGTGTTGTTTAACTAAGCACATAGTTTCCTGCAGAATTTTAGTTGCCCAGTGTTGGGGGCACAACAAGAGACCAACGTCACCTCGGAGTCTTCCAGTTTACAATCAACACCAAATATCTACCCTCCGGATCTGCAATCTGGGACTCAACAGTAAAGGAGCTCTTAGATGATACCAGTATCGCTACTCCCACTTTTTTAAAAGGGCCGTTCGCCATGTAGCACTGGGAGAACCTATTGTCAAAAAATGTAATTAAAATGAGTTTCCTGCAGTAATTGAATATTTTATTGTAGTCAAAAATTGGGTGTACATGTAGTTCTTCAAATAGCACATAGTGTACAGTCCAAACTGCATAGCACAAACTGTATAGCTCAAAATGCACCATGAAAAAAAAAACACACAAAAATATACCTGGTGCAAGAAAGTTTCAATGAAGCTGGTGTGCCAAGAGGGGCTATGTGGCGCGACTGCAGTAAAGATGTATAAGGACATATTTGTAGTCCTTTTCTGGATTTTGCATCCCAGTTTAATGGAGTCTATGTCCGCTGGCGCTCGCCAGAGGGGGCGTTCTGGTAGGCGCTAGGCAAGTACAAGGGATGCCCCATCTGTACACGTCAGCATGGGAAGTAGACTGTAGGACCTGTAATGAGTCCGGAAAGTGTTTGAGTTTGAGACTGATTTCTACAATGGTGACTGTGGAATCCAACAAGGCTGGAAGTCTAATGCTGGGTACACAGCAGCTGGGTACGCAGCCGCTGACATAGTTAACTATATAACGGTGTTGCAGGAGAATGATATTGACTGTACATACTAGCCAATATTAAGGCGGGGGTTACTTTTTACTTGGATCTGGAACTGTTGGAGAGTCCTGGGTCCCACTCCCCCATTGCAAGCAGCTGGGCAGCTTCTCCCAAGCTCACCACACGCTGCTCAGTGCTGTGAGCGCTGAGCTGGAGAGAGAGGCAGCAGCAGCCTGTCCTTTCTCCCTGCGGTTGTGTACAATGTCATTTGCACTCCCACCGGGCCCACCCATCCACACAAAGCTTTTTTGTTTTTTTCCCCTTCAAAGGGGCATGGCCACATCTCCCTAGAGGCCATGTCCCTTTCATTTTACCAGTGCTTGGCCAACCTGTCGGTACCCCTGACTGCATGTACAGATGACCTGCAGTTGCGGGCATCATTATCGATATTGACTGTGTACACTAGACAATATATATACAATATCGTAAACTTATCACCCAGTGTATACCCAATGTATACCCAGCCACTGAATTGAAAGTATATATATCCCATATAAGAGACATCCATAGAAGCAAATGTCCACTACACCCTTAGGTAGAATGTAGGGTGGGGTACAAAACAGCCACTAGGGGAGGGGATAGACAACTTAAAGTGAGCTGAGATCAAGGAAAGAGAAGAGAGGATGAGAGACCATTATACTGCTGACAATCAGAATGTTAGCCATAGGACCTTATTCTGGTTCATTCCTTCAGACACGCATTCGCAAGCAGCCGAGCTAACAAACTGCGCACCCACACGGTGAGCGAAGGCACGTCTATAAGGTCACCGAAGCTGATCATTCGAACCAACACACAAAGAGGAGTGGCATACTAATGCACGTATGCTACCGTGTGCGTACAGAACTTACACTGTCCGCACGGACTTCCAGCGTGCGGATGGCTGGACGGCCGAGCCAACAGGCTCTGCTGGTGTTTAGCATGCCACTGCACCAATCAGCACAGCAGTAATGCACAGCAGTAATGCTCAAACCATTACCCAATTACCCATTACCCAATTACCCAAAGTGTATGTTTCATTGATTCCCCAATTGCAATTAAAATGAACCCTTACTACATGTATATTTATTTTGTTCACAATGTTCCACTTTCCTAAGTACTGTAGCTGCTAATCTACATGTCTTAATTTTTTTTAAGCCCTAAAAGATGATGGAAATGCTTCCATGTCTACAAATGTTAATGTGCTGTACCCATTATGTTTTTAACTTATGCATTACTACCCTAAATATACTTTAAAATCACTATGTCCTATTATTGGCTTTACAAACATTGTGATATGGAATGCTGTCAGAACCATATATAACATGCAATCATTGTTTGTCTTCTACATGTCTGTCCCAGTACATATGTGTACTTGTTAACTTACCTTCAACAGCATTGCATATCACATTTTTAGTTTTATACTCAAATGTGTGCATATGTGTTTTGCTGTTGTTTAAACCAGTGTATGCTGCCACGGATTCAGTACTAAATCTCGGCGGTCAGAATCCCGGTGGTCAGAATCCCAGCGGTCGAAATACCGACGCTGGAATCCCGACCGCCGAAATCCCAACAAGGGGGGCGTGGATGGCCCCCGTTTGTGGGCTCGCTGCGCTCGCCACGCAGTGGGCCCGGTGCCTTGCTACGCTCGGCACACTATGTTATTCTCCCACTATGGGTGTCGTGGAGGGAGAAATTGGCGGGATTTCGGTGGTCGGGTTTCTGGCATCGGTATTTCGACCGCCGGGATTCCGACCGCCGGGATTTTAACTCCATCCGGCTGTTACCAATACCATGTTTATATTCATCAGTTACCCACTATTTGTGTACATCACACACTAACCTAATAATATGTTGAAAGTTTACTCACACCAGTAACAATCATTCACCCATTTGCAAAATGCTCCATTTACCCTCCAAACACACACACACACACACACACACACACACACACACACACACAAACACACACACACATTTATTCATTACCCTCCACATTACAACACATATATAAATAATATGACACGTATATATGTACCTAGTTTCTTAGGCCCTACAAAAATCTGTCACATATTGTAACGGGTTGGGATCATTTGGTCTATTGCATTATGGTAGAAAGTCATTAGGTCGAATCCATTAGGTCGACATGCTAAAAGGTCGACATGATTCTAGGTCGACATGGGAAAAGGTCGACATGATTATAGGTCGAAAGGTCATTAGTTCGACAGGTCATTAGTTCGAAAAGGTCATTAGTTCGACATTGTCTATGTCGACATTCACAAGGTCGACATGGGGTTTTTCACAGTTTTTTTACCTGAATGTCAACACAGTCGACATGGACACAGTTTAAAGTGCACTGCATCCCCTCGCATCGCTCGCTGCGCTCGCTATGCGTCGGGCACGGTGCCTCGCTACGCTCGGCACACTATTTTATTCTCCCACCACGCCCTAGTGGATGGTAGGGCATGAAATACCGCCTGTCGGCACATGTTGGCTCAAAAAACAGTGAAAAACTCCATGTCGACCTTGTGAATGTCGACATAGACAATGTCGAACTAATGACCTTGTCGAACTAATGACCTGTCGAACTAATGACCTTTCGACCTAGAATCATGTCGACCTTTTCCCATGTCGACCTAGAGTCATGTCGACCTTTTAGCATGTCGACCTAATGGATTCGACCTAATGACTTTCTACCATAATGCAGTAGACCAAATGACCGCATCCCATTGTAACAAAACACAGACAACTTCTAACTGTACAAAAACATTTCTTTTACAAAAGCAAAAACAAAAAAATAATAATGCAAAAGCTTTTGCAATTTTGCAACATTGTCTGCCGCCATAAGTAGATTTTGCTGTAATTGGGCCAAGGTCTGCTGGACGGCCTGTGTTCTTGTTGGCCGGTGTGGGGATTATTATTATTATTATTATTATTATTATTATTATCCTTTATTTAACCCTTATACCCCTTTCACATCGCACTTTTAAAACGGTAAATTGCCGTTTTTTTCCCTTTTTAAAACGTTTAAGCCTGCACTGTGAATGCACCACAGCCGATTTACCGTTTAAAGTTAACTGGCATTTCGAACCGTGTAAAAAGCAGAGTCCTACACGGTTCCTTGCCGTTTTTTGTGCAATGTGAATGTGTACAATGCTATGCATTCACAGTGCAGGCTTAAACGTTTTAAAAAGGGAAAAAAAAACGACAATTTACCATTTTAAAAGTGCGATGTGAAAGGGGTATAAACCGGTATTTAAAACGGTAATCTGCGGCAATGTTAAGGCTCTGACCCGTTTTAATTACCGTTTTAAATACCGGTTTTTAAAACGTGTCGGCGATGTGAAAGTGGTATTATTTTGATAAATGAGAGAAACCTCTATGCTGCATGGGTGTGTATTGCATGCAGCTGAAAGTAATTTAGCTATTGTGCGTGCTGATTGTCCGAGCGAATGCGAGCCCGCTGCTGCGGCAGGGCTGCGAGGCACAAGACTTGCATTTTTCTTCTGACTGTTTCTTATTTGAACAGGTGCAAGCACTCGTTGACTCGAGCGAGGCATATGCCCAGCACTTGTCACCACCCAGATGCATGCCCCGGTAACAGCCCAGTTTTAACCAGTTTTGATGCTGTGCCCTGTGATACACCCACATTACGCCCACTGTGTCCGACTGTGCTCAGCAGAGTATTTCTGTTCGCTGAGTTACTTCCATACACGGTGGAGTGCGCATAGTGAATGGTAGGCATGCACAGTGGGCTAAGAAATGCGCTCCGACCGAAGTCTTATCTGAGCAAGTCAATCAGAATATCCTCCTAATAGCTTGCAGTTTAAAATAAGCGAGTGAGGCATTATGATTACCACTGCCATACCTGTAGGATCACACAGGATCACCACACTGGGAGCTGCTTGAATCTGTATTATGTTGTCTGACTTATTAAGCATCTGGTTTGTTACATTGTGATTTTGACTATGCGACTACCTTTGAACTCCCCAGAACCATACAGTCTTGACTTTCTTCACATGCGGTTTTGACTACTGTACGTGTTATTTGGCCTATGACCAAATACATTACAAGCAACATAGTCAGCCACGCAGGGACAGTCTATTTTTCAGGGGGGGGGGGGCATCAGTATCTTAAGCAGGGGAAACACTGTGAGATTTTGACTAACTTTGCATACAATTTTGACTATATAGTCAAAAGTGTTAGCCAAAAATCTCTCCATGTGTACACACCTTTAGATATAAAGGTTTCGAAATGGCAATATCATCAGAGGCAGAAGCCAGCATGTTAGGTTGGAAAATATACAATTCTAATTGAAGACGCCGGATTACGTTATTATTATTAACCCCTTCCTGACAGAGCCAGTTTTTGCGTTCCTGACAGAGCCCTTTTTTTCAAATCTGACATGTATCACTTAAGTGGGGATAACTTTTTTTTGCTTTTACTTATCCCAGTGATTTTGAGATTGTTTTTTCGTGACACATTGTACTTCAAATTAGTGGTAAATTTGGGTCGATACAGTCTGTGTTTTTTTGTGAAAAATACCAAAATGTCGTGAAAAAATGGAAAATTTAGCAATTTGCAAAATGTTAAATTTTCTGCTTGTGAGACAAATAATCATACCACTCAAAATAGTTAATAACTAACATAGACCATATGTCTACTTTATGTTTCCATCATTATTTCAACTTCCTTTTAATTTTTTTGGACACTAGGAGGCTTACAATATGAATAGCAAATTCTCAAATTTTCAAGAAAATTTCAAACACTGATTTTTTTAGGGACCAGTTCAGTTCTGATGTGACTTTGAGGGACTTGTATGTGAGACACCCCCATAAATGATACCATTTCAAAAACTGCACCCCTCACAGTATTCAAAACAGCATTTTGGAAGTTTGTTAACCCTTTAGGTGTTTCACAGGAATTAAAACAAAGTGTAGGTGAAATTTCAAAATTTCATTTTTTTTGCAGATTTGCAATTTTAATACATTTTTCTAAGGAACACAGTACATTTTACTAGAGAAATGTGACTAAAAATTGATTCCCCCAATTCTTTTGTTTTCATAAATATCCTATATGTGGCCCTAGTGTGCACGTTGACCAAACCACAGGCTTCATAATAGAAGGAGCACCTACTTGATTTTGGAGCCTCCTTTTTATGAGATTATTTTTTAGGCACCATGTAGGTTTCTAGGCACCATAAGATGCTAAAATTTAGGAACCCCCCCACAAGTGACCCCATTTTGCAAACTACACCCCTCAGGGAATTCATCTAGGGGTATAGTGTACATTTCAAACCCCCAGGGGTTTCACCAATTTTGATACAACTGGGCAGTGAAAATGAAAAATTACATTTTTTTACACAAAAATGCAGTTCTGGCTCAAAATTTTTCATTTTCAGAAGGTATGAAGGAGAAAAAGCACCCCAAAATCTGTGCCCCAATTTCTCCCGAGTATGGCAATGCCTCATATGTGACCAAAAAATACCAGTTGGGTGCATGGCAGGACTCAGAAGGGAAGGAGTGATTTTTGGTGGTGGAATGTTGGTGGGTGCTATGTCGCATTAGCAAGACCCCCAAAGCACCAATACAGTGGAACCCCCCCACAAGTGACCCCATTTTGCAAACTACACCCCTCAGGGAATTCATCTAGGGGTATAGTGTACATTTCAAACCCCACGGGGTTTCACCAATTTTTATACAACTGGGCAGTGAAAATGAAAAATTACATTTTTTTACACAAAAATGCAGTTCTGGCTCAAAATTTTTCATTTTCAGAAGGTATGAAGGAGAAAAAGCACCCCAAAATCTGTGCCCCAATTTCTCCCGAGTACGGCAATGCCTCACATGTCACCAAAAAATACCATTTGGGTGCATGGCAGGACTCAGAAGGGAAGGAGTGATTTTTGGATTTTGCAGCTCAGATTCTGGTGGAATTTTGGTGGGTGCTATGTCGCATTAGCAAGACCCCCAAGCACCAATACAGTGGAACCCCCCCCCACAAGTGACCCCATTTTGCAAACTACACCCCTCAGGGAATTCATCTAGGGGTATAGTGTACATTTCAAACCCCCAGGGGTTTAACCAATTTTGATACAACTGGGCTGTGCAAATGCAAAATTACATTTTTTACACAAAAATGCAGTTCTGGCTCAAAATTTTTCATTTTCACAAGGAATGAAGGAGACAAAGCACCCCAAAATCTGTGCCCCAATTTCTCCCGAGTACGGCAATGCCTCACATGTGACCAAAAAATACCATTTGGGTGCATGGCAGGACTCAGAAAGGAAGGAGTGATTTTTGGATTTTGCAGCTCAGATTCTGGTGGAATGTTGGTGGGTGCTATGTTGCATTAGCAAGACCCCCCAAGCACCACAAAAGTGGAACCCCCCCACAAGTGACCCCATTTTGCAAACTACACCCCTCAGGGAATTCATCTAGGGGTATAGTGTACATTTCAAACCCCCAGGGGTTTCACCAATTTTGATACAACTGGGCAGTGAAAATGTAAAATTAAATTTTTTTACACAAAAATGCAGTTCTGGCTCAAAAGTTTTCATTTTCAGAAGGTATGAAGGAGAAAAAGCACCCCAAAATCTGTGCCCCAATTTCTCCCGAGTACGGCAATGCCTCATGTGTGACCAAAAAGTGGCAGGACTCAGAAGGGAAGGAGTGATATTTGGATTTTGCAGCACAAATTCTGGTGGAATGTTGGTGGGTGCTATGTCGCATTAGCAAGACCCCCAAAGCACCAATACAGTGGAACCACCCCACAAGTGACCCCATTTTGCAAACTACACCCCTCAGGGAATTCATCTAGGGGTATAGTGTACATTTCAAACCCCCAGGGGTTTCACCAATTTTGATACAACTGGGCAGTGAAAATGAAAAATTACATTTTTTTACACAAAAATGCAGTTCTGGCTCAAAATTTTTCATTTTCACAAGGTATGAAGGAGAAAAAGCACCTCAAAATCTGTGCCCCAATTTCTCCCGAGTATGGCAATGCCTCATATGTGACCAAAAAATACCAGTTGGGTGCATGGCAGGACTCAGAAGGGAAGGAGTGATTTTTGGATTTTGCAGCTCAGATTCTGGTGGAATGTTGGTGGGTGCTATGTGGCATTAGCAAGACCCCCGAAGCACGGTGAAATGATGAACCTAATAATCCATAGATGTGTGGTATATTTTAAAACACTCCTTTATACATAGGCCGGGTTTGTCGGGGGAAAGTTTCACAGTGGAAAATAGTTTCCTTTCTTATTCCCTTTTTATAGCAAACTTTGCACCTTTTTTGTGTCCTGCCCTTTCTTGCAGTGGAGGGGATTTCATTCGGGAAATGCTGCCCTGGTACAATACGGGGGCCAGTACTAGAAGTACTGGGGCCCTCTGCCTGCTGGTTCCCAAATACTAGGCCCTTTATGACTTCCTCTTGAAAGTGCATAAATGTCCCCCTCTGGCCGGTAGAACGGAATAGCACGTAAGCGTTATACAGTGCCATCTGGATGATATACACGGCCAGCTTCTTGTACCAGATTTTTGTTTTCCGCAGGGCACTGTACGGCTTCAGTACCTGATCTGAAAGATCCACTCCGCCCATGTACCTATTGTAATCCAGGATACAATTAGGTTTTGAGGTGTGGGTACTGGTACCTCGTACAGGGACGGAGGTGGTACTGTCTCCGTGAATTGTTGTCAGTATAAGGACATCCCTCTTGTCCTTATATTTGACCAACAACATATTTTCGGTGCATATTCCCCTGCTTTCACCCCTTCTCATTACTTGGGCAATGTGCGTTTTTGGGAGGCCTCTTTGGTTCTTGCGCACAGTACCGCAAGCTGCTGTACCTCTTGAACCAAGGGCCTTAAGCAGGGGGATGCTAGTGTAAAAGTTATCCACATAGAGGTGATAACCTTTATCCAGGAAGGGGTGCACTAAATCCCAGACAATTTTTCCACTAACACCTACGAGGGAGGGGGGGCATTCTGGCGGTTCAATTCTTGAATCCTTCCCTTCATATACCCTAAACCTGTGAGTGTACCCTGAGGTGCTTTCACACAGCTTATACATTTTTATGCCATACCTTGCCCTCTTACTGGGAAGGTACTGGCGGAATTTAACCCTTCCTTTAAAATGTATAAGGGACTCGTCTATGCAAATGAATTTATCTGGGATGTACATCTCTTCAAATTTGGCACTGAAATGATCAATGACCGGCCTGACTTTGAATAGCCGGTCAAAGGTGGGATCATCTCTGGGTGGGCACTGTGCATTATCGTTGTAATGCAAAAATTTAAGGATCGTCTCAAATCGAGCCCGGGGCATGGCCATACGGTAAAATGGGGTGCTGTACAGAACATCTGTACTCCAATATTGCCTAATTTCTGGCTTTTTTACTATGCCCATATGAAACACCAGACCCCAAAACGTCATCATCTCTACTGCATCTACAGGGGTCCACCTAGCAAATGATGACGTGGGGTTTTGAGCAATAAACTGCTGGGCATATAAATTAGTTTGGTCCACCATTAAATTTATAAAATCATCAGAGAAAAATAATTTGAAAAAGTCAATTTCTCTGAGACCTGTGGAATCAAATTGGATTCCTGGCATGGCCAAAAACTCAGGAACCTGGGGCTCAAAATTGTCTGGTGGTGGGGTCCATACAAGATCAATTATTGGGGGGTGGGTCTCAGCTGCTCTACGGGGGCGTCTTTGAGGGGGTCCCTCATCACCAGAGGAGGAAGAGGAGCTTAAGACGAATCCTTCAAATTCCCCGCTTGCATCACTGGCTGTGTCAGAGTCAGAGGCAAGCATGGCATATGCCTCCTCCGCTGAATACATTCTTCTGGATGACTGGGATGACATTTGGGATGACATTTGGGATGACATTTGGGATGCCATTTTTATTTTTGTGTTACTGGTAGTGGAATGTTTCAACACGTGTATAGTGTAGGGGGGGGGGTACAAACTTTATTTCAACCCGGGGGGTATGTAGTGTGTAGTGTGTATGTAGTGCAGAAAAAAAAAATAAATTGAAGGGGTTAAAAAAAAAATTGAAGGGGTTAAAAAAAAAAAAAAAAAAGGTCCTGCGCCAAAAATTGAGCACAGATGTTGGTCAGTAACGTCCATCACTGAACAGCGCTCAAAGGCAACAGGAATTTGATCAAAAAAAAAAAATAGATCAACCCTGTGCCGAAAAAGATGATCAGTGATGTACGTCACTGATCAGCGCACAGTGGCCACAGGACACCCACAAAATCACAGTGTGTGTAAAAAAAAAATTAAAAAAAGACCCCACAGCACCCACAAAAAAAAAAAAAAAGGTGATCAGTGATGCGACACTGATTACCAGTGAGGGGCAGCAGGTGCACAACCTTTGGTGCAACTGACAGTGCAACTGGCAGGTATATATATATATATATAAAAAAAAAAAACCTCTGCACCCCCAAAAAGTTGCTGATCACCTCAGATATAGTGATCAGCACAAAAGGCGGGGGCAGCAGACACAAAATTTAGCACTCTCTATCACTCTCTGTCACTATCTCTCTCTATCTCTCTATCTCTCACTATCTATCACTCTATGACACTGCAGCAGCAGCACTGACAGTTATATATATGAAAAATAACCCCTGCACCCCCAAAAAGTTGCTGGGGGTGCACAAAAGGGGGGCAGCAGACACAAAATATAGCAGTCTCTATCACTCTCTGTCACTTCTCTCTCTCTATCTCTCTATCTCTCTATCTCTCACTATCTATCACTCTATGACACTGCAGCAGCAGCACTGACAGGTATATATATATATATATAAAAAATACCCTGCGCCCCCAAAAAGTTGCTGATCAGTTAATTTATACTGATCAGCACAAAAGGGGGGGCAGCAGTCAGTTATATAAAAAATATATAGCACAATCTGTCACTATCTCTCTATCTCTCTCTATCTCTCTCTCTCTATCTCTCTCTATCTCTCTATCTATAACTCTATTACACTGCAGCAGCACAAAATATAGCACTCTCTGTCACTAGGCCTCTCTATCTCTCTCTATCTCTCTCTCTCTATCTCTCTATCTAATAACTCGCAGCAGCACAACACAGCACAACACAGCACAGGATGTCACAAGAAGAAGCAAGATCCAGGCAGTGATCAGGTAAGTATTTAGCAAGGTTCTGGTCAGTAAATGGCGACAGCTGGGCACGGTGACCGCACTGCACGCTATTCCAGACCGGAATGGCGTCTGCAGCGCAGTCACAGTTAGTTTAAATGTCGCGCCTTGGCTGTGATTGGTCCGTGGGTCCCACGGACCAATCACAGCCTTGGGGGCAGGTGGGGTGAGGTGTCGTCGTCACCGATGACCCCCTCATGCCCCCTGACGCCCGGCGGTGATTGACACCTGTGTTACCGAGCGTCTGATTCGCTGGTAACACAGGAAAACGCTGTGAATGGCTGTTCACACTGAACAGCCAATCACAGCGATCGCCGACGGGGGGGGGGGGGGGCGGCATCGCAGCCCCCCCTGGGCATGCAGGGACATGTCTGCTGTCAGGGACAGCAGACATCGTCCCTCTGTCACTGCGTCTCTAGACGCAGTGACAGTTAGAAGTCATGACGTATATATACGTCATGTGTCGGGAAGTACTTCCCGGCCATGACGTATATATACGTCAAATGTCGGGAAGGGGTTAAATTTGCTGTTTTTGAAAATCTTCACCAAACAATTGATGAAAATCTGCTTGATTTTTCTATGGCTTCTAACTCAACAATGTAAAAGACCTGTTTAATTACATTGTTATTTATGTTATATTAATTTACTCATTTATTAATTTTATACATATTATAAATGCAGACTATATATTTTTATTTTTAGATTATATTATTTTCCTATTGCAATTTAAGCTGCTTGTACCTTAATTAAATTATTGACTATAGTTACCTATTCTGATGGTATGCTCAGTAGATTCCCAAAAAAAGGCAGTCTAATCAGGAGGAATCAGCAGGAAGAAGCAGATTGGCTAATAATTTCTCCTCTCTCAAAAGCTGTGTACACTAAAGCACAATATATGTAGAGAGAACATACATATATACATAGTGCACTACAGGTAATTAGCACATAATATCCACCACGTGACGAGGAGTATTTCCAGAAGATAGATCACTGCATTCTCCTTATGTTATTAATCAACCGGCCCCCAAACCCTCTTTTGGGGGAAATGTATCAAACCTTGGAGAGAGCAGAGACAGATAAAGAACCAACCAATCAGTTCCTAACTTTCATTTTTCAAATATGGCCAGTAAAATGGCAAAATCTAAATGCACATGTGCCAAAATGTGGAGGCAACAGTGGGCCTTATATGTAGGTGCCTTACTGTACAGCTTTTAACAGAACAGTCATGGCAGACATCTACCATCAGTGTAGGATGTTATGAAAACGTACATTCCTGATGCTGTGTTTTAGATACTCTATGTAATCAGTTTTAGGTAGGAACAGACATTGGTTTGATCATTACTGATGGTTGCCGTTACCTATCAATGGTTACCTATCAATGGTCCTCAATTTTCTTTGACTGACTGGCTCTTGGGCCAATGAGAACCTCATGTTGAGGCTTCATGAATGTCAGGGGCAGAGCTATGTTTAGTGTTCTGGCGAATATAAAAAAACTATTAGGTTATACTTTGATGGTTGCCATCTATGGCAAGAGTGCAACTGGCCATCGATGGTGTCATACTATGTAATGGATGACCATCTATGTTATTACCTGTCAATGGTCATCCATTTCCTTTGACGGATTGGCCTGTGGGACAATCAAAACACGGGGGCTTCATGGGTGTCAGGGTAGAAGCTATGGTCCATATTCTGGCGCCTGGGGAAAAAAACAAAACTATACATTTAAGCATTTAAGCTTGATATCTGGTTCTCCCTACATTGGCCAAAAACCAGTTGGAACCATTGATGGTTGATGGCCATCCCTACCGTGTATATACAACAATAATCACAGCACACCTGCTCAGACTGCAACCCGAGTTCTCAATTTATTCTGAGATAATTGGCAGAAAGCTAAAAATACAATAGTTGCATTTTGCAGAACAATATTAACTTGTGGCTGCTCGGAACCTAACATTCCTGTGCAGGCAGATGTAAATGCAGTGACAATGCCAGAAATCCTGTCAAATGCACTGAAACCATTGTAAATACACCATATAAACTGGAAATCATGTAAATTGTATTGTAGAGGCCGAAAATAATAGTAAATTTATTGAAAAACCCGGAACTTATATTAAATGTATTAGAAAGCCGAAAATTATGGTAAATCTATTGAAAACCTAAGACTCATGTTAAATGTATTAAAAAGACAAAATTATAGTAAATGTACTGTACATTTTATTTCATGTACAGTACGGTGGGGTTATCTCTGGAGAAAAGGGTGTTTGCAGCTGTAACTATACAGGAGCCGCAACTGATTTAAACCAATACATATTGAAAACAGTCACTTTATTATAATGGTTAACTTGCACAGAATTAACAATAGTTTAAAACTGGAAAAAGGTTGAAATTGATGAAGATGATATACTCTTTCATGTGCGTTGGTAGTCAGTAAAGATGACAAACCCCCCTGAACTTACCTGATCCGAGGCGGCATCCGAGCAGTTCGATCCTCTGCTCCTTTTTTCCGGATCCTTTTTTTCATCTTCACGACTCTATATAGTTAATTTCAGACAGCATGGACGTGTTTACCCGACAGGGTCAGTTTTTAAACACTCCTTGGCAGGGCTATTTTATTTTTTCTACACGGTTAATGGAGTATTACAACATGGATCCTAAAGTTGCATGCAGCACTTTAAGAGATGCTACATAAAAATCTACAATGTATGATGATATGACCCTTGACAACGGCAAATTTAAGAATCAGACCCCTGTGCAAAATACAAAAGCAGTACTTTTTTTCTAAGACAAAGATACTGCTACCTAAATTGATATATTTGGTGCAAGATTTATAGTAGATTTAATACTCTCAAGGTTTTTTTTTATATGATTTCCTCATGTTTTCATTACCAGTTGCTGTACAAGAATTAGGATAGATACAGAAAAAGATCCCAGTACCTGGTACCATTAAGTCCCCTTAGACAAGCAGGACATATTTTGACCTTCCCCATTTGAAAATTGCAGAGATTGATGCGGAAGGTATTAATCATGGGTCTTCAAACTGTGGCGAAACTACAAATCCCAACATGCCTTGCCACAGTTTTGCTATAAGGGAGTGTTAAAACTGTGGCAAGGCATGCTGGGATTTGTAGTTTCACAACATCTGGAGGGCCACAGTTTGAAGACCCATGGTGTTAATTATAAATCAGTATTCACAAATATTCACTTAAGAAAAAAATATTCATTTGTTCTCTCACTGCAGCAATTTGCATTTCTGTGGTCTTCAATTCTATACTTGAATTCTAAAGATATTACTGAAGAAAAAAAATTGGTCAATTGCAGAAAGCCATTTTATAATAACATAGTACAGCTGTAGCAGGAGAAATAATAACAAAACAAAAAAAAATCACAATTTCTGTAAAGGTTTTTGGAAAATGAGAAATGAAGTATATCAAGACAAAATAAACTAGTAGCTTGTGTTCTGAGTTTATTATTGTTTCTGGAGGGGATTATAGATTTAAATTGTAACCTCTTACCGCACCTGTCTCTTGAGGTGTACATCTCTTGTAAAAGGCTGCCTTTATACTTCTCATAAGCTACTGCTAGTATTATAATAATAGCAATATACAATATTGAAACAAAAGTTATTGCAATACTTCAGCCTTCATTCTACTTCCAAATATAAGTTCATAAAAAAAAAAAAAGTTGAGTTGCCGATTGTTCTTGGTATTCAGGGACTATCAAAATATTTTGTCTTTAGCATTGTCTTAAATGCTATACTCCCTTGCTGCAAGTTCATAAGGCATGGACAGCTTCTAAGGCCTTCTTAATACTGAGGTCACCCTATTTCCTCCTTACTGTAATTAGTGCTTTGGAGAGATACTTAAAACATAGGAGATCATAATGACAGGAGAATACAAATGCAAGTGCTAACATAATATAAGCTATTCTCTACGCTACTTTATGCTTAACACAAGATCAAAAAGGTCAAAAATATAAGTAAAACCAAACCCGTTCATTATAGCTCATAGGATACTATTTAGTAACACTTCAGGGCAAATCAATTAAGCTCTGAATCTTATTGCGTTCACCAGTGCAAAATGCAATGTTCCACAGAGAGTACGTGATACTTTTAACTTCATGCTATTAACTACACATGCATTTTACATTCATAACAGCCTGTGAGACATCTGTTGCTAATCAAAAAGTGAATTGCAACCTGCATCCATTAGGTTTGTTTGTTAAAACTGATATATTAATATTATTTTTATATATTTATAAGACTTACAATAATTTGCCATGGAGAGCGATGTTCATCATATCACGAGTATAAACAGCAGACACATTTTAAAAAGAATAGATGTAATGCAGGGGTGTGGTATAACTGGTTGACAGTGACAATGTTGACATTCATCATGTCTACCTGGATAATACTGTATGTTGACATGAGGAACAGTTGACAAACTGTCTCATGTATACATCTGCCAGTGCCAACTGTCACAATTCAGGAACTTGCATTTCACTTTGCAATGCACTGCAGTATTCCCTTCCTCAGCCTCCGCCAACTATCCACCCTGTCTCCAAGAGATGGGTCACCCATCCACTGGGGCTGCTGAACCACACATGGAGGAGACAGGTGTGAAAAAGTGGCATATTTATAATGGGTCCACGGGCACACAGGTGGGTTCCACGGGCATACAGGTGGTGGCGACGGGCACACAGGTGGGGGCCACAGCAACACAGGAGGGGGCCATGGGGGCCCCTATTGCACACTTTGCACCTATTTTTCAATACTTATTCCTCTGGAGTTCTGCTATGACCGGAGCAGCGGTCAGTCTATAAAACACTACTGCCACCAGAGAGGAGGGTGCCTGTATGGGCACGGGCCTTCAACGCTCTTAAAGCGCCTCTGGGTGCACATGTCTATGTATACGTATACATATACAGGCACTTCCACTAGATAGTATTACACTGTAATACTGGGTACACACCAGAACGATTTGGGCTGTATTCCCCCAATTTCCCCCCTAATGACCAATTGTATGCAAAAAGAGTTGAATTGGGTATGTTTTCAATGGATTCAGTACTGAATCCCGGCGGTCGGGATCCCGGCGTTCAGAATCCTGACGCCGGAATCCCGACAGCCGAAATGCCGACAAGGGGGGGATGTGGATCGCCCCCCCTTGCGGGCTCGCTGCGCCCGGTGCCTCGCTACGCTCGGCACACTTATTTATTCTCCCTCCAGGGGTGTCGTGGACACCCACGGAGGGAGAATATGTCGGTATTTCGGCGGTCGGGATTCCGGCATCGGGATTCTGAACGCCGGGATCCCGACCGCCGGGATATTAACTGCATCCCGTTTTCAATGTGATTCTGATCCGGTGCACGTCTTCGCTGTTCGTTTGGTCACTTTGGAGATTTTACCTGCTGCACTAAAGATTTGTCGTCTACATTGGATTGAGTACCGGTCGTGTGCAGTGCACTCCAATCCAATCTTGCAACTATCGTACGATTTCAAGGAAATCATTGCATGATCATGGTCATTCTGTTGTGTACCCTATATTAGGTGCTGTAAAATACAGTACCCTGACTGGATATTCTGATTATATTACCTATATAATCTATAGGGACAGATTCAGTATGGATGACCAGCAGACGGGATGCTGGCAGTCGGAAGACTGAAGGTGGCATCCTGCTAAACAGATCTCTGTAGACCAGCTGAAAGTGCTATTTTTAAAGGTGGGGGGAGCACCAGACTCCAACATGCCTCCGGGCAACTGGGATGAACTTATGCCCCGTGTGAATAACTTATGGCTGGCTATATAACACTTTTTTATTTTCAGATTCCTGGGCAGGAGTCATAACTAAAACCACAGTAGGGATACAACCATCTTATTTGTCAGATTTCAGGTGATTGTCTAACCACTCAAATGACGAACCTTATCATGCTCCTTTACGTGTCTCAGAGCCACTTCATAAAGCCTCTGGGTCAACCACCTCTGACTAGCATCCTGGATTTAGGGTTAACAAACCCTGACAAGCAGACCCCTGGGTGATGTTTGGATGCCCCAATAAGGGGCACAGGGGGTGTATACTCCCCTTGCCCATTGTTGAAATTAGGAGGTTGTGTAGCAACTTTTACAGATCATCCTGCAGCTATTGCCTGCTCCTCCACGCTCCATCTCCAAGGTATTCTAGGTGCAATGTTGTGTTGGAGCCCCAGGAACTGGCTCATATCCCAGTGAGTCTGTCTGACTCGTCCACCTCCCCATCACAATGTCAATAAGCAGAAGAGAGGGCTAGCCGCTGAAGCACTGACAGTGAAGTCACAGTTGCTTCACACTGTACTATAGGAAATCCACACACTACCCATCCAGGATTGCCCAACCTCTGGATTCTGGACAGTATTGATGATTTCCAAAAGTGCCCTGCACAGTAGGTAACCCTATATATTAGGTCTATTTCTAAATATGTTTAGCTAAAATTTACCTGCTTTCTGATGGTACCCTCTGGGAGGTGGAACGCCATGTGGGAGTTGGCGGAAATGGATGGGATCTAAGAAACTTCAGGAGTTTTGCATAAATCTCAGGAGAGTAAACAAGTAAAATTTCACTGGGGCCCAAATACATCTTCTATCCATTTCCCATCTCCTTCTACTTGTAAAGCAGTAAAATGTGTACCGCGTCTCTCTAAACTGAATTAAAGTGCCCAACTGGAAACTGTTAGGGCATTGGCGTATAAGTAGGTAATTCAAATACCGATATAAAGCACACAGATATTTGACAATGTCAATGTACAGTACCCAGGCACTAACACAAAACCCTTTATGTGCTGATATCTAATATATAATTTTCCCAGAGAGATTAAAATGTGCAGTGTCACAATTTGAGAATGTTAAGTACAGTAATTAGAGTGGTCTAGCTATGTATAGAGAAAATTGTCACCAGGCATGCGGGTTCAATTCCTTTTATCTACTGAAACTTGAATTGATTCTAGATGACTGCAAGTAAGCTGGGAAAAATAATATAATAGAAAATAGTTGTCCAAGCAAATTATCAAGTATTGAAAAGAAATATGATTTTCTAAGGCTGCTATGACAACTGTTTATAGATCATACGTCCGTTCATTGTAGTTGTGTCCATAGCCACCTATAATCTCTTATAAAAATCTATGGAACAAAAAACACTTTTGTCATGACAATTTTGAAATTTTTATTTAAGTATTCACCCCTTGTGGGAAAAAAGGCGGATAACATGCTGTACAAAGCCATTCAGACAGAGAACAGTCATCTGTTGAGTATGGCTTTCACAAGATCAGAGAGGTTAGCGAACGTTGGTATTAATATTTCCATAACATACCTCTTAGCATTGGTAGCAGGCTAGCAGCCAGTGGGTGAGAATTAGTGATGATACTGGTTGTGAAGTGCCTTTGTCCGACTGTTGTGTAGGCACTTCATGGCCACTACTATGAACTGAAATCCTCCCGTTCAGTCATCGCTGTCAGGTATCAAAGAAAGAAAGCATATTAGCATATTACACTATGTAGTGCTCTTGGTACCTTAATATCTTGCAATAATTTCATAAGCTATGAAATCATCATCATTTGCATATATCACGTCTGTTATTTTAATTTACAAAACTGATGGAAGGTATCATCTATTATACAGCCCCGTACTGCAGTAGCTTCCTTTTTGCATTATAGAAATCCAACCTATAGTTCAAATGCAGCTCAGCAGATCTCCTTAGTAGTGGTTTGCCTAAGTATGTTCTTTATATATACACCATGTTATTTAGAGGTGGTGAACGTGATGCCGCCAGTCAGAAATACTGATGCCGGCATACTGACTTGCGGCCACAAGACCGTTGCTGGAATCTGACATCAGTAAGGATGCCAAAACCCAAATCCTGACTGCCACCATTTCAAACAAATGTCTTTGTTAGGCATGGGGGGGGGGGGGGGTGGTGGTGGTTAGGTTTAGGCACTAGTGGGGGTCTTAGGGCTAGGCTGCTAGAGGTGGGTTAGGGAAAGGCTGTGTAGATAGGTTAGGGAATTAGAAAGGGGGTCCGATCAAGGTAGCAGAGAGCCTGGCCTAATCACAGGAGGCATTGCCATGCACCCTTAAATAAAATACAGAAACAAATTGTACTTTAAGCGCCTCTCTGGCTACACTGCACCCCAGCACACAGCAGCATGTTCTGGGTTGAGAAGAGCTGCTGCACCTGCTTCTTCTGGGTAATGGGCATAGGACCATTGCCCTAACTGGACCTATCCACCAAACCTGCACACAGGTAATTAGTGCTCCCCTGGCACCCCTGGGTAGGGTTAGGCTGGGGGAGGGTGGGTTGGGGTTTGGGAGCGGGGTATAAAGATTAGGTTTAGTTATTAGGAGGGAGAGTTAGACTATAGGAAGGGAGGGTAAGAGTCAGGGGGCAGGTTGAAGGTAAGTATATTTACCAGGATTCCCTCTATCGGGATGTCAGCGATAATATCCTGACTGCTGGCATCCCCATCCACTCGTCATCCGTATGTATGCCTTCATTTATGTACTATGTATTTGATAACATATTATTATACCATATATACATAGAAAACAGCTATTGCCACAGCTCTTGTAACTATATGTAAAACATTACTGTTCAACTGTTAACAAGATGTTCCATGGCTTGTTTGACATGTGTTGTATCTATCATTTGATGGAAGCATTGTAGCACTGAACCCATTTCTAACCTTGGCCTCTGCTTCAGTTTCCCAGCTCCTTTTATACTATTATGGCGTTCGGGAAAACAAACTGTTAACATCTAGAAAAAAGCATATATTAAAGAGAGCGCCTGTCTCACAAATGGAAATTCATTGGAAGGTGTGTCTGATCCTGTCACTCCAGTGATTAGACCATGAATAATATCACAAGTGCATTTTTTTCACATTATATCATGTCAGGCTCATCATTGTAAACTGATGGAGTCTGCAGATGTCAGGGCACTCCACATTGTGATTCATGATTTCATGACAGTTCCACAGAGGACAAGGCTGTGGGCTGAGGGGGAAAGTTGTCGAAACTGACAGCATTTGTAAACTTGCATTGAAAGTAGATTTGTGATTGCTGTGTATTCTGTAGGTGATACACTGGTGTTTTATAATACGTTTAAAAAAACAAAAAACAATGTCCCATAGCAGTACCTCAGACAATGGTGACACAGATGGTGAGGAATGGCGACAAAAGCTGTGTAGGGGCATGGTCTTCTGCGTGTTGGGTATTTTATTATTACAATTTCATTTCTTATGAGATATGCTTCAGATTTGCAGCGGTAGAGGCCTGTGGTTGTGTGTTTTCCGCATACATAAATCCCCTGCTCTACGATGTGTTGAAAAGGTTAATTGTCGGTTCAGTCCCCAGTGTGCTGTGGTTGGATTGTACACCTGACACTCATGCAAGCCTCTGGCTGCAGTCCCTGGGCTTCATTCCTCTGTGTTCCCCAGACCTGCCAGAGCCCATAAATCCACCTGAGTGTTAGCTGGGAATAAAAGGCACTGAGTGATGGAGAGTTAGGGCCATCTATCTTTGCGCCCATTGTACAGGACTCACGACTAGAGGAAGAAAGCCAGGAAGACAAGACAGTGGAAAGGGAAGCCTGTTGCTTGGCATGATAAGAATGAAATATCTGCTCTTAAATTAAATTCATACAATATTTACCGTCACACTGGGAGAATGAGGCTCTTTAAGAAAATATGCAATAAAGTGATTCAATAATTCATGGTGAGTTTGGAGAAGTGGAAGGAGGGGACACCCCTTGGTTCTTGTTTTGGGATAGCGACTTAGTAAATGTAGCAAATGGAAACATGAAATGTGCCCGGAGGCGGATAATATTATAGAGCAACAGTACCAGACGGCTAATAAAAAGCTGCAGAGACTTCGGAGAAGGGGGAGTAAGGAGGGGAAGAGACAGACAGAAGAGACCAGCAGAGGGAGAGAGAGCACCTGGAGAAAAATACTAAAAAGTTAACCCTTGTCTCTACCAAAAGATACTGCAAGTAGTGGAACGCTCAATAACCAGGAGAATAAAAGAAAAGCAGATTAAAAAAATGACATTTCAGTGGAATGGGCAAAATGTTTTTTTT
This sequence comes from Crinia signifera, assembly GCF_055691185.1. NCBI lineage: Eukaryota > Metazoa > Chordata > Amphibia > Anura > Myobatrachidae > Crinia > Crinia signifera. The sequence continues at coordinate 105,883,152 of NC_139220.1, read as the reverse complement.
TTTCTTCGCTGGACTTCCATCAAATTCCTCAAAGTGATCTAAAGGATTATTCAAAAGAGGATTTAGCTTTCTGTACTGCAGAAAGCAACACGCCATTCTCTTTGCGGAGGCTGGTGAAGAAGAGACGTGGGTAGAATCACAGTTTTAATACTACAATATTTAAATAATCTTCTAATGTAGCTGTGTGACTTGCTGAACAATACAGTTACTTGGCGAACAATACAGTTGTGATTACTCCCATTTTCACTATGTGGCTTCTGATTTCAAAACAGCAAAATGATTTGTTCACTTTAGTAATTTGATTTTGCCAGCTTTGAAGGTCAGGAACATATTCACATCATTTTCTGGGGTTCGGCACAAGTTTATGAAGAAACCGAAAGATGACTCGCCGACAGTTGGGTACCTGACATTCAGTATACTGATGCCGAAATCCCGACTGTTCAACTGCCCGACAGTCCTGACCAACAGGGGCTATTCTCCCTCATGGGGGCCCACGACCCCCATAGAGGAAAAATAGAACCTGTGGTGAGTGAAGGGAGCCCCCAAGCCCGCAAGGGGCTTTTTTGCACTCCCCCCTGTCAGACTACTGGAGGCCGGAATTCCGATGTTGGTATACTGCCAACTGCAAACGATGGCCAGTCATACCAAACCCTTGGGAACAGCGCCTTGTTTGGAAGTTGTGTTATATAACTGAAGCATTTTGCACCATTCGGTATTTAGGTGCAGCTAACTAAAGGAATAGCAATATTAATATTACTAAACAGACTTATAGTTATTAACTTGTTCTGTAAGCACACCTACTTTAGTAAAGCTGTAAGGAAAAGATTGAGAAAATAAAATAAAAAAGGTTAATGAAAAATGTGGGAGCCACTGTTTTAGCATTGTAACTATCAGCCTGATTCAGGCTTGATTGAATGGGGCCGAATTCGGCTCCGTTTCCGATGGTGGGGGTCTGCACATGCACGAATATGCACATGTGCAGACCCCCTGTGCGAACACCTTTGGTGAGGGGTGGACAGGGTGCAGCAGCATGGGAACACCCAGCATTTTATGGGTGTCCCCATAAAACTTAGGTGTTCCCCTGGGAATGCAGGCGTGGCGTTGCCTGCTCATGGGCGGGTGGCTGACATCGCATGGCATCAGCGTCTGCTCTGTATTCGCTGATCTGTGGTGGAAATAACGGTCAGTTTAGACTGAATTTTATTTCTGAAGGGGAGAGAAATCATTGGATGGTTGGTGACCATCCAATGATCTCTCTCCACTTCAGCAGCGTGCAAGAGGATGTGTTCTTGTACATGTGAAGGGATGCAGGCGGCGTGGGGGGCAGGCGTTTGGCAGGGTGGTGGGTGACGCTGACCTGCTCGCTAGGCTGTGAGTATACTGTTACTGTTCGCATAGATTGTGTTTGGTCAAGTAATTAGGAATACTTGCCACCTCTCTGCATATCAGTACTAAAAAATGATTGCTTTGGATAACAGAGAACAATGCCCTGTATATACTGTAGCAGATGCTATGTCCTCTCCTCTCTTGTTCCAACATGGTTTCATTCGTTGAACAACTCTCTGTGAAAATCGGTAATAATATACATTGCAATGGAAATATAACAATGATACACTTGTTTTAAATTAAGGCAGTGGCATCTATTGGAAGCCCATTGTGAATATCCTAATACAGATGTGTGGCGGATGATAGATCGACAGTCAATATATCAACACCATACAGGTACAAAGGGTCATCAGCTACATAAGGTATACAGATGAAAGGTCAACAGTGTGAAAGGTCCCCGGTGCAAAGGCCAACATATTCAAAATGTTGACATGACAATGATTGACACACATATGGTCAACACCAGTTTTCTTTGTTCTGTTTTTGTCAACTTTTTCACCATTTACCATCCATGTGAACTATGATTGTGAATAGTAACTGTGCCTGAAGCGTGGCGAGCGAAGGGTGCCTGCAAGGCTACACATTTCACCTAATCTGGCTCTGATATGGTTAAACAAAATAATGCAAAAAAATGGTGTCAACCATTTTCACGTCAACATTTTGTACCTGTTTTGTACAGTCTACCTTTTACACATTGACCCTATCACCCTTTTGACCCTGTTGACCTAATACACGTCGAACAAATGGTGTTGATGTATTGACTGTTGATTTATTAATTGTTGATCTTTTAATCCACACCCATATTATAGATTCTGAACATTCAAATGATAATGTCATAAGGCAAGCATACTGTTGGCTCACTGCTCTTCTAGGTCTACATTGCAAATGGCAGTCTACCACCAGCAATATGTTCATTACATAAGAAATTCTAATAGTATTGTACTGTCAACATTGACAATAATATTAAGTTCTCCTGTACACAGTGGTGGATTTCCCATAAGGCACCTGAGGCATGTGCATTTGTTGGGGGGCAGCACTTAGATGCTGTCCTAATTAGTAAATATGTATATAACAAAATCAAATGGGGGCGTATAGCCAATCAATGCACATAATAAAACTAGGCAATGGGCGACGGCTGTTACTGTTGTGTCTAGGGGTGCCCGTACCCATGCAATCATCATCGTCCTCTACACCTATTACTCTAACCCACTAATTCCCACCATAACTCCAGTTTAGTCATTTTCCTATCTTTACTGTTTACTACTCTTTAGGTTATCAACTATGCCATTTCTTTCTTGCAATATAACAATCCACCTTTAAGTTTCTGTCTCATTTCTTCAGTACTCATTACCTCCTTCAAAAATGTTTTTCACCGCCAGCAATTCATTTCTTTCTCAACACAGGGTAGTATATCTTACGGAAGTGGTCAATTGATTGAAAAAAAAGCATTTCTGAAGGATTGCTGCTTTAGTTACCTTTGTGGTATAATGGTACTGCAGGAGAGACCAGAGATATCTGCTTCAGTGCCTCGGTATTAATTGCAAATGCACAACCCATAGGATTCCATGGGGACTGCAAAAATGGAAAATGTTTCAAACTCCAAAAAAGGTTGGCTCTTTGGAGCTTAACTCACATTGGTTAAGTCTGTAGGTAGTTACACGATCATGTGTTGTTGTTTTTTAATGAGTGATCTGTGACTGTGGCTTCCATCATGGTCAGTTGAGCTGTGACTCAAGTCTAAGGATGTTGGATGATGGCTTGGACTCTTGTAGTGTTGGACTGTTCTAGAGGCTTGCAATGTGGGGCTATAGCTTGAGGTTTGGTATGTTGGACTGTGACTAGAGAATTGAGGTGCTGTTTTAGATTCAACCGTAAATATCTGATTATCTTAGGGTTTGACTGCAGGGCACGGGGGTAACACCAATGAATTATCAATCCAATGAGAATAGCTAACCCTTCTGCATGATCTTTATAAAATATTATATTGAAAACGCATACACTAGAGCACTGCCAAGAATCTTACATGATCATCATGAAAATACACATTAATCATTGGAAGTTTGTCCTACCAATCAACAAGCTCACCTTCCATTGGAAATATGAAATATATATTATCCTACTATAGAAAGGATCTGTTTTAAAGAAAGGGACTTTAATTAAATCCCAGAAATCCTAAAGGAATTGAGCCTTTTTAAACTCTTTAAACTGTTAATGGCAGATGACCTTTCTGTAAACTAATACCGATTTCTAATTTGGATTCTATCATGACCTCTATAGGACAGAGCATCTTGGAAAGCAGTATTACAGTCTTGGGCATGCAGATCAGTCCCACTGACATAGTAAACTAGATAAAAATATGAATTAAGTAAGTAAATGTTTAATAAGCGTGAAGCAGAACAAATCAAAATAGTGAATGAAAGTAATAACCAGCAATAATAAATACGCCTAGCACACAGCACAAAACTCATACTGACAGATACAACGACTGCTGAGAGCACTCATAGAAAATAGACTGAAGCAAGATTCAGAAATAAAATGCAGTATACTAAATAGAATAGTCTGGGCATAGGAGACCGACACGTAGATGTACTAAGTCTTGGAGAGTAAATTACAGGCTGTGGTTGGCAGGAGCTAATTGGTCCAGAGTCCAATGACTCCAAATTGAACAGGTAAAGAATGTGAAGTACAACTAATAGGCTCAGGGCAAGAACTCAAGAATAAAAAGTAGATGTTAAGGCTCAAAAAAGGATATATGAGATAGTCAGAATTGTCAATAATTATTTTGGTATGCATTTCCCAATAGTCTACACCAGTGATGGCTAACCATTACACTCCAGCTGTTGATGAACTAAACATGCCAGCATGCCCGGCATCAGTTTTAGTATGGCCAAAGAGTAAAACTGTAGCAGGGCATGCTGGGATGTATAGTTTAACAACAGCTGGAGTGTCAAGGTTAGTCATGACTGGTATATACTGTTGAAAACAATGCAAAGCATTAAGGGAGAGATGTATGAAGCAGTGGAACAACCATAGTAACAAGACAGCTTTAAGCTAGCATTTATCAACTACAGTAGGTTCTTATACAGATGGAGCAGGCTCCATCTTTGCAGGGGCTGGCGATTCTATCGGCAGCCCCCACCAGCGGCTGGCTCTCGCCAGGGGCTCGCAGCGCACAAGATGCTCGCACGCTCGTGGCTATGGAGCTGGCTCCGCCACCCGCCACCACCCCCGGTGCCCCTCACCACCCCGCCATCTCCTCTATCTCTGCCCGTCTCCCTGAAGAGGAGACGGGCAGGATGCCGCTGCGGCACCGTCCTGAAACTGTGACACGCACACGCGTCCCAGTCAGATGGCGCGCCTATGTGCCGGCGATTGACATTGCAGGCATGCTGGCGATCGCCGGCCAAGGATCAGAGGCGCTCCATCTGTAGGAAGCACATTCCATTACCATTGGCAACATTTCCACTCCCTCACTTCTCCCCTCTTTTCATCTCCAATGTGTTTTCAGAGGACAAGGATTATGCTGTATGTAGAAGGTAACATTTAAAAGAAAGTGTTTCTCCACCTATAACTGGCAGATGGTTGTGTGATAATATCTATAACAATGTGCTGCCAAGTAGAGTCAATCACAAAAACAAAGCATCTTATTAAAGCACATTTATGAGGTATCCACTGGTTTCTGCTCCAGTATGCTTCTCTTTGTATACCCTGCACACATTAAATACCATGCCCATCTCCTACATTAGCAGTTGGTAAATGCACCTTGGTGTGGGCAGGGACTTAGGACCAGATGTATCAAGCTTCAAAAACTGATAAAAAGGAGAGAGATAAACAACGAGCCTACCAGCTCCTACCTGCCATGTGACAGACTGGGTTTAAAAATGACAGTTAGGAGCTGGTTGGCTGTCTTTTTATCATTTTCCACTTTATCACTTTTTAAAGCTTGATACATCTGGCCCTTAGGGAGAGTGGTTCCAGTAGCGTGCAAGCTCTAGGCCAGGCGTGGCCAACCGGTCAGAGGTAAAGAGCCGAAAAATATCAGTCGTCAAGCCAAAGAGCCAACATCATGCGCGCGCCAAAGGCGTGCGCGCCAAAAAGGGGCGTGATCGGGGGAGTGGTCAGGGGCGTGGTCATATGACACAAGGAGAGTGGCCACATGACAAAACTTTATGCCCCCAGTGCCAGATATGCCCACCACAGTGCCAAACATCATATGCCCCCCACAGTGCCAAACATCACATGCCCCCCACAGTGCCAAACATCACATGCCCCCCACAGTGCCAAACATCACATGCCCCCCACAGTGCCAAACATCATATGCCCCCCACAGTGCCAAACATCACATGCCCCTCAAAGTGCCAAACATCATATGCCCCCCACAGTGCCAAACATCACATGCCCCTCAAAGTGCCAAACATCATATGCCCCCCACAGTGCCAAACATCATATGCCCCCCACAGTGCCAAACATCACATGCCCCTCAAAGTGCCAAACATCATATGCCCCCCACAGTGCCAAACATCACATGCCCCTCAAAGTGCCAAACATATGCCCCCCACAGTGCCAAACGTCATATGACCCCACAGTTAGGAAGCTGGGCCCTCCAGCACAGGTGTTGCCCACAGTGCAACACCTATGCTGGAGGGCCCAGCTTCCTAACTAAAGGGCCCACCTAGAGGGCCAGGAGGGCCCAACAAATAAATGAGCCACGGGCCAAGAGGGCCCGACTAATGCGCACACAGGCCAGAAGGGCCTGAATTTGCCCACGGGCCTAGTGCCCGACACCCGGTGGTCTAGGGTGGATGGAGGGTAGGAGGCCAAAGGCCCCTACCTGGTGTTGGGAGAGGCCGCTGGGGGGAGCTTCGTCAGCTCTTTTGCTTCCCACCCCCGCTGGCCTCTCTGGGAGCCATCTTCTTTTTTCTTGCAGAAGGCGCCGGAGATCTTCTGTCTTGATCCCGGCGTCTTCTGCGGCGCCGGAACTCTTCTCCCCGCCGCCGTCTTCTGCGCCATCCTCCGGCGGCTTCTCGCGTCTTCAGGAGCGCTCCTGCGAGCGCTGATTGGCTCGCCGCGGTCGTTTCCTAATGGCCGCCGATGCGGCGTTTTAAATTTGGCAGCCGAATTGGCGCCAAATTCAAAACCCCGCTTTGCAGACGGGAGGCTGGAGCCGCAATTTACAGCGCGGCGAGCCGCATGCGGCTCGCGAGCCGTGGGTTGGCCACCGCTGCTCTAGGCGCTGAAAACTTCAGAGGGCTCTGAGTGGCTGCTGTCAGGACTCTTAATCATGGTACAGCTGCTTAGTGGCCTAGCCCAGCCAGCTCTGGGCTCTTCCCAGATGCAGCCTGGGCTGGGCGTGCACATAAAGTCAGAAATGCTGCAACGTGACTTCATAATTCTCATTGGCACATATTGTTTCTGTGCATGGTGAGGCAGGCTGCAGTGGACTGGAGTCTGATGAAATTGATGGGGCTGGGGTTGAGGAAAGTGATAGGACTGGCTTAGGAATGTGATGGTCCTCTGGGCTGAGTCAGGTAATGGGGCTATGGCTGAAGATGACAATATGCAATGGCTGAAGAGTTGAGGGACTTGGGCTGGGAAAGGTGATGTGGGCTGAGAAAGGTAATGGAAATGGGGCGTATGGTTATGGGGCTGGGGTCTGAGGAAGGTGATGGGGCTTAATAAGGTCATGGGGCTGTGGCTGAAGATTGTGATGAGGCAGGGAGCTGAAGAAGGTGATGGGGGCTGTGGCTAAGAGAAGAGATGGGAGTTGTGGCTGGGGATAGTGATGGAGCTGTGGGCTGAGGATGGAGATGGGGTATTGACTGAGGAAGGTTTGGCCTGAGGAAGGTGATTGAACCTCTAGATAATGGTGGTGATGTGTTTGAGGATGGTGATGGGGGCTATGGATGAGGAAAATGAGGAGATGGAAGGTGATGCTGCTGGCGATGGTGATGGGTCTGTAGTTGAGGAAGCTTATAGGGCTGAGGAAGGTGATGGGGCTGTGGTGAGAAAGCTGATAGGGCTGTGGCAGAAATAGGGGATGGGCTGTGGCTTAGAAAGGTGATCGGACTGTGACTGAAAAAGGTGAGGGTCTTGGGGCTGAGGGGGTGATGTGTCTGTGGATAGTAATGGGGGCTGATGATGGTGATGTGGCTGAGGAAAGTGAGGGGCTGGGGGCTGAGGAAGGTGATGGTGACTATGGCTGAGGAAAGTGAGGAGGGCTGGAGATGGTAAAGGGAGCTGAGGATAGTTTTGACAGACTGAGGGCAGTGATAAGGTCTGGGGAATGTGATGAGATGCTGATGTGATGAGAGCTGAGGATGGTGATGAGGTGCTGAGGACCAGGGAAGGGAGGGCATGGAACAAGTTTCATCTCACTTGCCTGATCTGCACTCTATGTAGAAAGGCAGTGGAGTTGACTTTCTAGAGTGACTGGAGGCTGGTATCCTGTGATTTTCTCTGCAGTTGAGATCAGTCTTCTATAGGTGGCTGGGGGAATAACTGATTTATTATTTTTAACTCTTGGGGCATTTTATCAATGTGTTATCTTTTTGTTTTTCCCGTGGAGAGAAATCAATGCATCTATATGTTTAATTTTGTGTCTAGGCCAGTGGTTCCCAAACTGTGTGCCGTGGCACCCTGGGGTGCCTTGGGGGACTTGCAGGGGTGCCCTGGGTTGATGGTCCAGGACCAATTCAAGTTCTTTATATCCAATATAAAAGTAAAATTATGGACAAACAGAAGTACATTTTGTCCATTACAACATAACTGATCCTAAGGATGAGATATAAACACAATTTATTTAATTTAATATTTGTTTCTGACTTTCTCAATGAGAAACCTTTAGCCTAGGGGTGCCGCGAAAACATTTCTGATGCTTCAGGGTGCCGTGAGTCAAAAAAGTTTGGGAACCCCTGGTCTAGGCCAATGTGTTTTTTTCCCAGTGGGTTCAATGTGTGTCATTTTTTTGTGTGAAAACCAATGGTTTTTCCTTGTGGGGAACATAATTTGTGTGTGTTTTCCCATGCGGGAAATATTTAATGCTTTTGTGCATGTTGGGGACAATGTGTCTGTATGTGTCTGTGTATAAATGAGGGAGCCATGACATGAGATTTCTCTGGGTGCCATGGTTCCATGTTACACCTCTAGGGGTGGAGAGAATTGGAACAACATTGAGAAGATACAATGTTTATGTCACATCAAGGTCCAGCCTCCTAACCCCTATGCATGATCTCTGTAGGGTTTAGGGGCATATAAAAAATAATATTTTTTTTTAATAGTATATATGGTATAGTGTTAGTAAAGAATAAGTAGCCCTTTAAAGCATATTATGGTAGAAACTGGGCAGCATGTGCTGAAAATGGTGCCAATGCTGGTGTTTAAACACCATTACAAGGGCAACTCGCACTCCTAGAACCCATTGGATTGACCCCTGTATGCATTCTTTTGTAGTGGAAGCAGTGACAACACTAGGCACTGGATAAACAGTGACTGGAGTTGTAGTAAGAACCTCATATCTGCCAGCTTATATTATTCCTGATGTGGGACTACTACCATTTAGGTTTCTATGGGGCTGATTCAGTCTTGTTCTCACAGGTTCAAATTTGGGGTTTCCATGGGAACCCGGCGATTTCCATGGGAACGCCCAGTGTTTACATGAGAATTCCCATGCCCCCTGTCCGCAGTCTGTTCGTCGTTGCCCCACACACATGCTCAGAAATGCGGCTGTGCAAACGAATGCCGGCTGCGGATGGACCAGAATAAGGTCCATCATTTCGAAAAAGCACTCACCTTGTACTTTCCCTGAGCTGCATTAAGCAAACATTCAAAATGTTTTTCCACAATGTCAAGCAAACAGTTTCTAGGAGCACTTGATGCTCTGAGCTGGATGTTTGGAGAGTATTACTGCACATTAGAGCCAGCAGCAAGCGTTCCGAAGCAATTAGTGATAGGCATCAGTTGTGTACTTTTTATTTATTGTCTGTCTCATAGTACATTGAAGTGTGCAGCTAATGTATGCACCGCGGCAACCCTAAATAGAAGATGTCTGTGATGGTATGAGCGCTGTGAAAGGTGCTGTGGAGAACAACTTCCATAATGTCATGCAATAGGACATGCCAGTGTTTAGAAAAATAAGTGGCAGTGACTGAGTCTTATGACAACAGAAGGCGGCAAAGTGAAATAGAGGTGGTTTATGCAGAATGGGAGATGTAGAAACTCTATGTGTTTCTGATTGATTACTACTGGTCTTATCATTATTATATTTTTTAAATAGTATTTCTAATATTGCATGATTCTGCTGTATAAATACTAGCTTTATTTTTGCCCTCTTTAAAATATATTCAGTTACATTGCAACAGTAGTGGAGTTAATGATTTTTTTTTACAATTAAAAACTTTAATAAAAACTAGTGTGCAGTAATATACAAATGATTAGAGTAACCCCCCAAATCCGTTATGGGAGGCTGGGCCACAGGAGTGTAGAGATCAGGAGAAAGATAATGGGCAGTATTCAATGGTAATATTCTCCGTGCACGGCGAGCATTTTTTTTTGCTCGCCGTGCACTCTCCGTGTTCCGGAGGGCTCGTTGCCTCTCCTGCTGCCACTATTCAATGTTTATAAGACTCGCCGCCACTCGCGGCGAGTCTTAACCCCTGCAGCGGACGAGCGTCCGCAGCAGGGAGCTGACAGGGACGTGGCATCCAGGGAGATTAAAGTCTCCCTGGATGCCACAGAACATATGTGAGGGTAGGGGGCCCCCCTGGGACCCAGGCAGCACAGGCTGCCCCCCTCTATAGCCAGCGGGGGACCCAGTATTCACTGTACCCGAACGTGCTTCGGGTGCAGTGAATATATGAATATCTAATGAGCGGCTCGAGCGCTCTGGCCCCCTGCTGGCTGCACTGTGTAAAAAAAAGAAAAAAAAAAAATGTAAAAAAATATTTTTTTAAAAATTAAATATATATTCATGTGCTATAGGCACATGAATAAAAATAACATGGCCCTCCACAGAAAAAAAAAACTGATTTTTTTACACCAAAATTAAAAAAAACACCCTTTTAGTTTAAAAGTTCACATTCCTGCTCTCCATCAAAAGATGGAGAATTTCTTCACGGAGAGAGACGGCGAGAATCACTAAGAAAGACGGAGAATATTTCACATTGAATAGGGTGGCTCGCCTTTGGAGAAAAAAAACCTCTCTCCACGGCGAAAAAAGCACAAGTTCTCCACAAAAGACGGAGAACTTTTCTCATTGAATACTGCCCAATGTCTGGTAGTTTAGGGCTTACTCAGACACTAGAGGGCCCATCAGAGCCACCATTAACCAATTTGATGCCCTAGGTTACATTATGGATGGTGCTCATCATCCAGCAGAACAGATCACAGCATCAGAGAGTAACACCCATCGCATGTCACCCATAGCAATCCTCATTTTACTGTCTTGTGCAAACAAGATCATTGCCACCCCCACCCAACTTGGCATGCTCAGCAGACCTCCCCCAGGACCAGTGGCCATTTTTATTACTGCCTGCCGCTATCCGCACTGCTCTGTTCTCAGGTATTCTTGCTGCAAACTGCTGTCAAGCTAAATAAATAATGCATTGCCTAGTTTATATATGCCCAAGGCAACTCTAGGGCCCATTTATCTTTGAAAATATATGGCTCAATACCCAAAACACAGTTAGCTCACTGTAACCTATAGGCTACATGCTATAATCATAGTAAGCAGTGTTCCCTGTCAACCCTCCCCCTGGCACAGCGCAAGTGCAAATTCAGACCAGCACTTACTCTTGTTCACTCTTAGAGGCAAATGCCTTCTCAAATGGACAAAACCATGTGCACTGCAGCTGGGGTAGATGTAACTTGTGCAGAGAGAGTTAGATTTGGGTGTGATTTTACTTCAAAGTGAGATCTATATTGCAGTGAAAAAATAAAGCAGTCAGTATTTTCCCTGCACAGAAACAAAATAACTCACCAAAATCTAATTCTCTCTCTGCACATTTTACATCTGCTCCCCTGCAGTGCACACGGTTTTGTCCATCTAAGAAGGAATTTGCCAGAAGGAGTGAACTAGAATAACCTCCTTAGCGCAGAACGCTCTAAGGATCCCTGTTATTACATTGGCCTGGTAAAATTGCATATTGCATTGCAATCCTGAGTTGTATTGAAAATGTAATCCATGATAAATATACTTCTACAGCTGCAGCTCTGGGTTTAAAGCCCTGAGCAATTCAATTACTGCCCAATTTCCACACACGGTAATGCACGTTAACCCATTACTCCTGGGGTAAGTGCCTGTAATCCTGGAGTTACCACTCTCAGTAAGCCTCAGAGGATGGACTTAATGTGTATTTTCCTTGCCATATCTTAGGCACTGTGAGAAAAATATGCGTTAAATGGTGTGGAAAGCATAGTGTTAAGGTGGGCATACATCGAGCCGATTTGGACCGATTTAGGCCGATTGCGATCAATCGGCCCGATAAATCGGACCAAATCGGTTCTTCATGACATGGGGTCGGCCGGCGCCGCCATCTTGGTTAAGGGCAAATAGCAGATTGGTCCTTGTCTGAGGTTTCCGCCCATACTGACCTGACAGCCAATGGCAGCCGCCCTCTAGGGATATAGGGGATCTGCCTAGGCCTGTTCAGTGTCAGTACAAAGAGTCTCCAGAGGCGTTCACAGCTCCCAGCTGACTCCGGCTCTCTGACTCACCTCTCCTGACTTGGTGCCTTGCTTCAGTGCTCTGTGTTGGTCTCGGTTCAGCTTAACCCCATCGCTGCCAGTTCTCTCCACAGTCTGGTCTCTGCCTGCATCCCTGAGCTTCCTGGCCTATAGTTCTTCAAGCCGTCTGCTTCCAAGCAACTTCCCATTCTTCTGTCATCATCCATCTTCTTTCAGTCTTGAAGGATCCCTCGTTACCATCAAGTACCTTCTCTTTCCGGATTTCCTCATTCCTCAAGACCCCAGCCTGCCGTCCGCAGTGCTTGAACTGTCATTGTTTAAATGAACTTTTTCTTCTTTCAAAGTGCCGTGCTGGCTCAATTCTTATTACCACTAACTGCCACTTAAAGAAAGTATTCAAGTGTGTATTGTTCCATTTATGAATTCTATTATTAAACCTGCACGATTTAATCATTCCTCCTCTGGTCCGTCTCCGGTTGCTACACACCACACGACTTCATCCAGCCCTTCAGTTGTGACAAAAATATGGAACAGATATGTGGGGCACAGATTAACGAAGAGATGGCAAACTAGTGGGCATAGGTAAGCTGCTGAGGTGGAGAGTGATGAATGCACAAAAAAAGATTTTGTGCTGAAGTTTCTGTCTATAGCTTGATGTGTCATGTGGGGTCAAAACTAATGTGTGTGCCATGGCAATAGAGCCAGTACAGAGATGGATGGTAATTCAATGTAAGCAGAAGTCAATTTATGTCCGATTTCTAGGAAAGACATACAGGAGATATCTCAGTAGAAGAGACACTTCCTGCATGTAACTGCACTCCCAGCGCTGCAACCAATGTCACAAACTGGGGTCTAATATCGTGCATGAGCAGCTGGCCAACAGAAACAGGGACTACAGGACCAGGAAATCTGTGTGGTTCTGCCCACCCTAGAAAGCGGGATGACACACCTCCCATTTCAAGGAATGCAGTCCTCCCTTACCCCTGCCCCACTCCCTCAATGCCGCTGCTTGTCAATCAATCAGTGGCAGAGGGGAACTATGGGGGAAAATGTGAGGCCCATTCTGTACATACAAAATAAACCCTGTGCTGACACAGATTCCCGATAATCAGGAATCTGCGTGCTACCTCTCACCAGTGTATATCTCTGAATCAGGACCCATGCCAAGTGTATTCACAGTAAATTTAACCCTGTTATTGAAAAATATAATGAATGTATCACTGGGTCCAGGCAGCAAGAAAACACAATAGGTAGTACAAGTTCAAAGTGAATTGAGTTGTGTTTGTTTTTACAACTTTCAATGGCATATCTACTCTTAGTGATGGCCTAATTGATGTGACCAATGCAGTCTCCAAACAGATCCTTAATTATTATTAATATTATTTGTGTCTGGATTCCCTGTCCTGCAGCTATCACTACACTGTGCTAGAATTCTCTATAGAATAAAAGACCAAAGGTTGGCTGCACTAAACCTGTAAGTCTAAATCTTGACACTGGGCAATAAAGGAAGTAGGTCACATGCTGAGTGTGTCAGAAGATTTGCAGCAGGGCCTCTGGGTTTGATGAAGCTAAGAAACGACTCTGAAACATTATTACAAAAGTGTCTTCCTCCATTATATCTATCTAAAGCATTTAACTAGATTTGCTTTTGGGCTAATGAGCCAGGTGTGACAAGTTCTACATGCAAAGCAGACGGCAGCATTCAATACTAACTGCATTTGATCAATCTTTTGTGATGAAAAGAAGAAATGATAGCATTCAAAGTAGCATTGCCCAATTATATTATTAACCATGTTCTCCTTTATTTGCTTTTCATGTGATATTAAAGCAAGCACATCCTTGCTGTGGCTTGTGATATTTTAATATGACTTCTCATTAGGAAATGTAATAATATAACGCATGTGTTCACTCATTTTTACTGAAATTAGCACAAAGCATAATAATATATTCACTTTTACTGCCACAAAAATGTATATGGCATTTTATAAGTTTAGTGGCCCTGGGCACAAGAGTAGTTCTAGGACCCCCATCCCACACACAGAGGTAAATTTACTAAAGCGTCTAAAAATTAAAAGAGGTGCCGTTGCTCATAGGAACCAATCATATTCCAGCATTTTCTAGGAAATATAGGCAACATCAACTCTCTTCATTTTAAGAAGCTTTAGTAAATTTACCTCACACATTTAATTTTTTTCCCATGGAAATACTAATTCATTGAGTGATCTGAACTGAAAATAAACACATTGGGCCAAACGGGTGTGAGAATCACAGGGTGAGATTTAATAGGATGAGATATTCAGAATGTGAGAGATTTTGGGAGAGTTTTCAAATTTTTATTAAAGCGGCAATCATTTGGCCCATCTTATCAAAATATGTCACAGTAAAGATTATGGCGCTTTTTAACCACTTACGAGGATATTTTTACAGAAATTGTAATTTTTTGTTATTTAATAAAGGAGATACAGGGAGTTGGAGATGAAAAGGTCATGTGTGGGAACCAGTTTATTACAGACCTGTCTCATTTTATTAGTTCACTGATATTAGCCTTGCTTAAAGTTTAAATGCATTACATCTAAGTAGAAGATTCTCTTCTACTAATAATGTTCCCTCAACAATTTTTTTTTTAAATTGGTTTGGATATTTGCATTGTTGTACATATACTAATTCACATATTTCTTGGGGAGCTGTATTCATATATACCAGATATCCTTAAACATTGTCTACATTGATTGCTGCTGTTCAGGCATATGTTAGTTTAATTGCTGCCTAACTATAGAGCACTTCGTTGTTTAACTAATCACTGTAGCAATTTCATAATGAGGAGGGAGGTAGCCACCACCCAGGCCAATAGGAGCAGGATGGGGATTCGGAATGCAGCAGGTGATTATTGGATTAAAGGGTTATCGGGTCATAGGTTTCAAAATAACAAACAGATTCTGCATAGTGGGTGGGGTTTGCACCAGAGTGGAGCTGATGGACAGCACAACAAGTGTAACAAAAACCACAAAAGAGTTAGTGACCCTGGGGTCACTCTGTAGCGCTAGTCGTGCTAGATCTGTATTTACAGAGGAAATTGAAGGACAATATTCACCACAATGCTATCAACAATAAAACAATGTATAGAATTAAATCACTTAATGTAAACATGTACTCAGTTCACTGTGCAGGGGTATCGCTGCTTCTTATACAGGGAGTGCTGATCCCTTTTAGAGAGACAATGTAGAAGTTAAGTGGCAGACACCAAAGGTGTCTGCCACTTAACTTCTACATTAGCACAACAAGTGCACAGATCTGGAACCTCAGTGGTGAGGATTCAGAGACTGAGGAGTAGGACAACCTGAAGGCTTTCATCTCAACTAGTCTTCTTGCCACCCTGGGATTTTATAGTGATTTTCTGTCTTCTTAGAGTCAGGCCCTGGAGAGCAGCTGTACGTAAACTCTTTGGTGCACAGATAAGAATAATTGATTTGACTGTCTCTACCTATCACTATGCTTTATTGTGTGTAATGGGTTCTACCACCATGTTGCATAATGTGCATAATGGGTATTATAATGGTGTGGTATGTGTATAATTTGAACAACTACTATATAGTGTTCATGTTAGCCTGCTTTAGCACGCTGTTATTCCCTGTCTGATTTTGTGGCAAAATTCACCCTGCTCCAATTGCGTCCTGCCGCTAAAACATCCTTTCTGGTGCCTCCCCACCCTTGTGCCGCAGTGTCCCACAGGTGGCAAAAATGTATGTTTCACTGGGTGAATAGATCTATTCACATTGATTGGAGAACTTGAGAAAAGTCCAGCATTTCAGTACTGGGAACATGCCCAATAGGGAAATATTGGGATTGTGCCTTTCCCTGTTCAGCAAGTCTTCTTTTTGCAACGAAGCATGCCAAAGGTATGGGAGGCACCCTGCCCGAGTCTGCAGGGAATAATACTATGTTGTGGTATAATGTATATAATGGGCACTACTACTGTGTGGCATAATATGTACATGGGGTACTACTGTGTGGTGTAACATGTACTGTATACGGTTACTAGTACTGAGGAAATAACATGTACATGGGGTACTAGTACTGTGTGGGATGCTTATAATGTATAAAAGTCCACCTTTGTGCCACCCATGGCACAAATAGTTTTCAAAAAATCCCCAGACAACAATAAAAGTTTTATATTTGTAAATATTTTGGGGGGATTTCACTATAATTGCAATTGTTAAGAAATGAACCAGTTTATGTATAAATATATGATTTTTATCATGTCCCTGGTGCCAAAACCCTAATTATGTATCTGATTGGAAGTACTAGTACTCAAAGTAATCTGCCATCCTGTGAGAAGGAGAAGATGTTCATATTTGGCTAAATATACATGGTGAAAGATTATTTAACCAATTAAATAAACAAAACAAAAATGAGTATACCAAGATTCTTGATAGTCTAAAAGAATTGAAATCTCCAAGTTGATTGCGCAGATGTTTTAGCGCAGCCTATGGATGGATCACCTCCCTGGTGTCCCCACACCTTATTATGAACCCATCAAAATGTTATGTGTATGAATACACAAGTTGTGTGATCCCTCCACCAGCGCAAAGGGCAGAGTAATAACAATACATCCCTACTTAGAGGGTAGAGTCTCCTCTTCTCCACCTCTGAAATGGGGACACAGCATTGAGGACTCTCCCCGTCACTTCTATGATCCTAGACGATTGCTCATTCAGACTCATTAACCTGCGTCATCCATATATGTTTGTGACTTTATTTGCATGTACTATTACAGAGTAATTAGAAGATTAAAACAGAAATAGGCCTGCATATTGTTATTACTCTGCACTTTGCGCTGGTGGAGGGAGCACACAACTTGTGTATTTATACACATAAGATACTGTACCAAGATTCTTGTTGACTTTATCTGTGGGGTCACGTCTTAATTTTCATTCAATCAATTTGTGTTGTTGCTTATGCTTTCAATTGCTTTTCTTTCTTCTGTATTAATATTACATTTGATATTTTTTATTATTTTCTAGACAGTGTGGTATTCATTTTTTTTTAGCTTCTTCAAAAATCCTTTTGCAGAAACCATCGTTCATACTACCAATATCTGTGGGTCAGGTAGAATGGTTCTTCAAGTTTGAATTTAACTAGATCTGATACCTTACTAAGGCATCGCTCTCTTGATTCTCTGTTCCTTCTTTTTCTTTCTATTACAATATAAAATCTTTGTTTTTAATGCCCATACACCATGGGTGATTTTGAGCTGAAAGCAGCTCAGTTTTGTTGTTTGAGCTGCTGATAAACCACCCGGTGTGTATGGGGCAGCGATGAGCGGTGGGCGCTCCCGCATCATCTCTGCCCCGTGGCTCATCTGCTGGTATTACCAGTGGATGAGCAATGGGAATATCGCTTAGAAGGGCAATTTGTGAATAGCCACAGAGATTCAAAATCCTTAGGTTGTGGGGGCAAACTGGAAGCCTTTTTGTAATACTGACTTTTCTGCAATTATCACATTTCTAGACTTGAGGTTCAAGATTTGACTTCAGTCTTCTTTCTTGTCATTAGTGTATTTTAATATTTCCTTGTTCCAAACTTTTATTTTCTTAAATTATTTATTTATTTGCTTCTTCAAATCCCTTTAACCATTACCCTCTGTTTTTTGTTAATGCTTTTCTTGCAACACAACAGATAATTAATTTGTATTTGAGTTGGAGATAGATATTCTGAATTAGGTATTTCAAAATATTTTTGGTATTCTCTATTTTGCAAAATAATCTCTATTCTTCCATTTTTTTTTACCTTCTTCCATTGGACACCTCGTTGTGGGTTAATAGTGCAATATTCTATTCTATAAGTGTCTTTATTTGGAGTATGGTTCATTTCTGTTCTTATAATGTAATGGCTGACAATCTTTCCAGTAGGTCTGAGTATTATAGACAAACGTGACAACCGTGATTTTATTTATTTTTCGGGTTTCTCAAATATTTTTTCTCTATTATGGTTCTAAATTTGTTGAAAGACTTTTTTTTTTTTTTTATAGAAATGATGAAAACCTTTAAAGGGCTTTGAAAAAGTTGTTAATATATTTGTTCTCTCATTCAATGTTCTCATTTCTGTTGGCTTTTCTTTTAGAATTAAAATGATCAAAGAAAGCAAACAACATTCTCACAATGTTTCTTACCATTCCCATTTTTCTGTTGCTGTGTTAAATGATAGGCATTTCTCAACCCTCATTACTATAAATATCAACTGTTACTGTCTGGTATTATTCCAGTGTGACTATCTTTTACCACTGCAATCCATCTTCAATTCTGCTGCCTAGTTCATCTTCGTCTCCATACAAACTGCTTTTGTTTCCCCTTGCACCTTTTATTGTTATGTTTGTACTTACCTGTATGTACTTTGAGGCACTGCATACCCTACTTTTCATTTGTTGTCTTATATAAATAAAGGGAAATAATATAATACGCACATAGTAATATTTATTGAGAATGAGCAGGGCTGTAACTAGTACCCCTTTCACACCAGCCTAGTCCCTGCATTTTCTGTTGTGATGGGGCAGGTGGGGGTGGCGAGGTGAGTAGGATGATGCTGGTGGGTCTGGCTGGGGATTGGCTCAGGATGGAACTATACCCATTAGTCACCCGGCGGCTTATCCCAGTGGCGGGAGGGGCGGGAGACTGCAGGAGATGCGTGACGTTACGGTTCGTAGTGGCTCATCGCTCTCCACCAGGCCCGGGTGCCACACTCTCCACCAGCAGCTACAGGCTGGACCCCCCTGACCGGATCCCGCCCCCCACAGGTCAGGAATTTAGGCTGGTGTAAAATGGGTATAAGAGGGCCCTCCACATGTCACCCCCCCCCCCAATTACTCCTCTCTGCTGCTGTGTAACTGCTGTTGCCACCTGACATCTCTGGAGCGAGAAGCTATTAGCTCAAGGAGCCTACCAGCCTTCATGGGCACTTCCCCTACCCAGCCTCTCTCCAATGTATTTTTTTCCCAAAATAGATACCACAGTGCAGCATTTCTAAGATGTATAAATTGATGTCATAAGGTGTAAGGTACTTACTGTGTTGTATAGTATGAGGCATAATGTGAGGGTTATTACTACTGTGTATGGGCCACTTCTACTGTTTACCATTTCATATCTACTACTGTGTGGAATAATTTGTTATATGGAGCGCTAATACTGTGTGGCATAATGTGTTATAAGGGGTGTTACGTGTATAAGAGGTTTTACCATGTGGAGCAATTTGAATAAGTGGCACTACAGTTTGGCATACTGTGTTTATGGGACAACATTGTATGGTATAATGTGTATAACGGGTACTACTGTATTAAATAAAGGACCTGCTTCTGGTTGTCTCGGTAAGCTGCAAAGCTCACAGCTTACCAAGTCCCAGAGTGCCCGCCCTGCTGAAAAAAAGCCCCAGCATCGTATCCCCTTACAACCATGTGAAGGGTTGTGTTATAAAAACACATTCCCTCGCATGTGCCCACAGCAGGAGAAATAATTCAACTGTCCTGGGCTTGCAAATATAAGTCAGTGGGGACTGACTTATATTTGTGGGCTCCGTACCAAAGAAAGAGGAGGTGGCTGATGTCACGGCCCCATTTGCATGGGAATGCCCAGTGTGTGCATGGGGATGCACATGAAAAGGTGGGCATTCCCATGTTGGAGCACCGCCACTGCACTCGTTCGCCCCAAAAAGTTATATACCAGTTTTCTTTTCTTTTTAATTATTGTGTAATTTCAAAATGTACTGGAGGTTAGTATTAACAAAACAACAATTTTGCATTATCATATACTGTTACAAATGATTTTATTCACTGGTCATGTACAGTAAATTCATGAAGGTACCACATATTTGCCAAACAAAATAATTCTCACTGCGTATTGTGCTCTTCAACTTTCAATTAAAACAAATTATCTTGCCACGTAGCAGGAAAAAGTCTGGGCTTCTACCTAAATGACAGAGAGCATTCCTGAGATCAGATTAGGGAGCCACTAAACGTATTTCTTTGTGTTTATAATGCACCTGGGACGCAATCTGCAAGTGCTTGATGTATTGTGGCATGAGGTAGTGTGGTAGAATAAACATTAACATCAATGATCCTTATCAGCCTTTCATTTCGGCTTCATGGATGGTCCCTTTACAATAATATTTGCCTACCCTCCCAGAATGGCTGGGAGGCTCCTGAAAATTGGTGCCCCCTCCTGGCCACACAGACGGGTAGGCAAGCCTCCTGCATGCCCTTGGACCCCCCGAAGCCCCTCCTCCCCAGTCCAAATACCGACATCCGAGAGGGGGCATTTTAGTCCCGACTCTTCCGCAAAGACCTGCAATTTTGCGACATTTACTGTAGTGGGGGCTGGGCGTGATGTCAGGCCCGTCCCAGCCCCCAAAGTGAAGCTGAGAGGCTCCACCTGGAGAGAAAACAAAATAAGTAGGCAAGTATGTTTAAAATACACAATAGACAAACATAGCTCACATAAAATCTATTTTTATGATTGATTCTGATTGACTCTGATAGCTGTGAATCTTATAGCTTACCGAGTCCCTGTGACGGGATATGTTAGGAAGACACATCCTCTCGCATGTGCCCGCAGCCATCAAATGATTTCCCCTGCCTTCACAAATATAAGTCAGTTGAGTCATGTGATTTAAGCCGCTCACCCCGGCAGGCATTAGCCCACTCGCATACCTATGGGCTCCCAGCATTCTCACGGGGACTCCCATGAAACGCTGGGCATTCCCATGGCCCAGTGCCACCACCGCCCCAGACCGCCCCCATCCCTCCTCCCCGCTGCAAACTGCCCAGCGAGTGAGCAGCTCACCGTGGCTGTTCGCAGTTGGGGTTTCCACAAGCGCAAACCCGACCATCGGGCAGGGGAGAAATTTGGTTCACTGCATGTGAACCGAATCGGCCACATAGTGTGTACACCGTGAATGATATTGATATTTTGATGTTCCAACCCATCGGAATGGTTACAATTATTTATTTTATTGGCTAGTGTGTAGCCAGCTTTAATATAATTACTGGACCCATTCAAGATCCTCTCCATAAGTCTTCTTACTGCATCCTGTCTGCCGATCATCCATATGTATTCCCTGGTACTGGACTCCTATTCTAAATGAACAGAGATATGTTGAGGCTTTTTTTATCTGTAGATGTCACATTTTTTTAAATCCTTATTTCAAAAAGTTTATATTTACTAATTACAATGATCTTATGTCAAAATGCACCTGGATGTAGTCAAAGGGTAATACTGAAAGTAGTAGTCACAGTCCAAACCTCTCCCTCTGATGTGATCTAGAAATCTTCTTGATTTGCCTCCGACAATAGGCTTTGTGAATTCTTATTAAAAGAACAGGCAATTGTTCAACATTTCACTTCTCTTGTTCTACATTCCCTCCTCCTCCTCTGGTGTCAGAGCCATAGAAAAGAAATCAATAGGAAAAAAGCTGCTTGTCTTATCCCCCAAACTATTGCCGCTGTGGATCGATCACTTTCCGTGTGTTATTCATCTTACAAAGCAACAAAATGCCTCTCAGCCAAACAGCACAAGAGCATGTTAATTTCCAATCTCCTAGCATGACTGCCACAAGGCAAACAAGCCTTGGTTATGGCTCCAACTAGAAGGCTCTGACCTGTGTCCAGCTGATAATAGGGATATCATACACAAAGTAAGTGTTGAATCAAACCTGCTTTTCATGCAACAATCTTTATTCAGTGGTTTTTCAATTCTTTCCATAGATTCAGCAGTTTTATTACCGTTATTCATATCATAAAGACTCCAGAATGCCCAATTCCCCAGGAGTCTGTTCTCCACCTGCAGGAGTGCAGGATGACTCCCCAATAATGGGGAGTCTCATGACCTTCTAGGAGAGTAGACAAGTATGGTACAGAGATATGCTGACCTATCACAGTGCACTGCTTAGCATACTCTATAGCTGTTTGCAACAATTTATCAAGTGTGATTGCCTAGTTGTTGCCTAGTTATTGTCTAGTTTGATCATTGACAGGGGGTCAATGATCAAACTAGGCAATAACTAGAAATCATTATCAATTATTACCCAAGTAGGGGTTTTGCTGTTTATCAAAGGCTCAGGGTGGAGATAGATAGGAGGGGTGTAGAAAACAATGTTATTAGTAAAATTAAGCCAATTTTACTTCTTTAGAAATAAAAATTTAATTTTCCCAAAACATGTTTTATTAAAGTATAACAAAATAAAATAAAAAAATGGTGACATGGAAATTCATTTACAGAAAAGTGTAGTGTCACGTGATTACTGGAGATAATAGTATCTATTAACAGCCACCGGTGTATCTTGTAGATACACCGGTGTAACATTGCAAAGATGTGAAGCAATTCCTAATTGGTTCTCAGTTAATGAATTTAAATATCAAAGTGTTGCATTGTGTAATTTCTTTTGCAGAACGTCCTCAAGCCTATCAATGCACATAGCAAAATAGAATGTATCCTGAAAAAACTCAAAAGAGGGAAGAATATTCTGGATCCACATCTTAAGAATAGTCTTACAGGCTGCCACTGAAATGATTAAACCCTTTTGAATAACTTTGGCTACCCCAATGCCTATTGGCAGAATCCCCAGGATAACCCATTCAGGGGTTAAAGAAGCATAGTGTACATAGCAAGCATACATGTAAGTACATCTCCGATGGTAAGACGTCTTCATTAACCATTCTGCATAGGCATGTCATCCTGATTTGCCCCAGCAGCGTTACCAGCCCTGCTAATCTCTCTAGTTCTCAGACTCTACAGAGCTGCAGGCAGAGAGGGGGCGGCCTGGATGGAGAAGGTGGCACACAGGACCCCTCCTCTCTTAAAACACCCCTGCTATTCACACCTTTCACTTCATGCTAGTACCTGAATTCAATAAGAATGACAGTCAGGAAGACTGTGCTAATACCAAGGGACCAGGGCTTCTCAGCAACCTATGCAGAACTTCAGCCTATTGCTCCTTCCCAACCCCATTCTGCTACCAATACCCACTTTCCAGCTCCTCAAGTGAAAATGTGGAGATGGCAACTTAGAAGTTTCACAGCCGCAACCTGCATTAAGTACAACTAGTGCAATATGATGAGAGTCCCCAAGTTTAATACAGAGGACAGCTGGAAGCAGGGCCGTTTCTACAGGCGGACAAGCCGTGCAGCAGCCCGGGGCGCCGCACGGCTTGTCCACCTCTGTTACACAGCCGGGGCGCCCGGCCGGCAGCGAGCTCTCAGCTCACCACAACGCCGCTGCCGCCGCCGCCTCCAAGTCTCCCCCGCCGCCTCCGCCTCCAAGTCTCCCCCGCCGCCTCCTCCAAGTCCCATCCCGTCCCCCCCCCCGCAACGAACAGGCGCACAGGTGAGCCCCAGGGGAGGGGAGCGCAGTGCGTCTCTCCTTCCCCTCGCTCACTGTGTCATTGGGCTGGCAGCCAATCAGAGGACCTCGCGGGCTGGCAGCCAATCAGGAGCCAGCCCGCGAGGTATGAATGGCTGCCGGCTCAGGGACACATCGAAAGCAGCAGCAGCATGCAGCGGCGGGGGACTGGAGGAGGAGACCCAGAGATGGAGAGTGAGTTGTGCTGCTGGCACTTTGGGGGAATGTGTGGCACTGTGGGGGCATATATGTGGCACTTTGGGGGCATATCTGGCACTGTGGGGGCATATGTGTGGCACTGGGGACATATCTGTGGCACTAGGGGCATATTTGGCACTGTGGGGGATATATATGTGGCATTGTGGGGGCATATCTGGCACTGTATGGGCATATGTGTGTCACTGTGGGGGCATATGTGTGTCACTGTGGGGGCATATGTGTGTCACTGGGGGGCATATCTGGCACTGGTGACATATCTGGCACTAGGGGCATATTTGGCACTATGGGGGCATATATATGTGGCACTGTGGGGGCATATATGTGTGGCACTGTGGGGGCATATGTGTGGCACTGTGGGGGCATATGTGTGGCACTGTGGGGGCATATGTGTGGCACTGTGGGGGCATATTAGTAAAAGGCATGAGTTGTGCGGCAGCGGCTTGTGGGGCATAACGTGTAATAGGCATTACGGTGTGGGGAGTATTGTGTAATTGCCGTCACAGTGTGGGGTGTAACGGGCATCATAATGTGTAATAGTCATCATGGTGTGCGGCGTAATGTGTAATTGTCATCACGGTGTGCGACATAATGTGTAATTGTCATCACGGTGTGCGATAATGTGTAATTGTCATCACGGTGTGCGGCGTCATGGATAAATAGTGTATAATGATTCAAGTAACCTGTCATTGTTTGGCCTTGATCTGTGAGGCGTACTAGGTCACTGTGTGGGCCTTTATATTTTTATGTCACTGTGTGGCCTTCAGCCCGCCAACTAAAGTGCGGGAGTACAATGACAATTCCTGCGGTAACCAATGTCTGGACATGCAGGTTGCAAAGGTGAGTTGTAAGGTAATTGTTTTCCTGCTAGACCACGCCCTTATATTAAGCCATGCCCATTTGAAAAATAAACCACGCCCCCTATTTCGGCGCGCGCAATTTCTTCTATGTCATGTTAACTTTTTTTTTGTAGGGGGGGGGGGGGGGGGGGGGGGGGCATTTTTATTCCTTTGCCCTGGGAGCTAAATTGTCTAGAAACGGCCCTGGCTGGAAGAGTTTCTGTGCTGTACATTATTAGCATGCTGCAGAAGCAATCCTTAGTGGATTTTCAGCCTGGGACATATGGAAATTTCCCCACTTACAGTGCACATGGTTTTACCCATTTTGAGAACAAATTTGTTCTGCGATCAGGTCTGAATTAGATACTTTGAGAGCACTAAATCAAGGAGCATCTTTGTCTACTACAACTGTACACATACACACCATGTGATTTGTTTTTACATACAAATATAATTGACGGTACCTCACATCATTTCAAATGGTTCGGAAATACAAAATATCAGCATAACATGGACATTTATACAAATCATGTTATTTTTGTTATTATTTAACCTGTAGCTCTTTTTTCCTCTTTATTCTTTCTTCTCCCAAGACATTAAAAACATAAACTCCTTATGCATCATTAAATAAATGTATTTCATGCAGCTTTAAAGCAGTAATGGCTTGTGCTGCAAAGCAGGTTGTCAATCAATACATTTATTGGAGGTTATTAAAAATGTAGTTATAAGTAATAAAAAAAAATCACAGATCAGTAAAACATGTTATGCTGTTGACACTATAATACTTCTAGCACCAGGGATTTGGGGAGTAAATTGCTGATCTACACTGTCCCCCGCATGCTGATATTTTCACACATTAATGTTTTAGTATTGTATAAGAACGTGCGGCAAGTGCATTTTTATAACATTGTCCGTAAAAAAATATTTTCAGCGAATGGCAACCCTGACACTGAAGCAGCCTTTTCTTATATCTCTTCCATCAAAAGAAAATGTACTTGCCAATATGGATGGTATGCCTATTTTATGAAATGGATGGAGTATGCAACTTTATATATATATAAAACACTGGTGTTGCACTTATATCTGCTATAGGGGGATATGCAATCGCGGATCACGACTGTCGATCCGCCCCGACAGCCGTGATCCTGGCCCGTTTGTGTTTTAGCCGACAGAAAATCAGCAGGCAGGATTCAATGTCCCGCCTGCCGATTGATGGAAGGGGGCGTGTCCGCATAAACAGCTGTGGATTGTCGAGATACAACCGTGATTGGCAGAACGGGCCCGACAGCTTTTAAAGTAGGACTCATTCTGCCATGATGCCTTTTCAATGCTGTTGGTAAAGACAACAATGAATAGCACCCGCCGCTATTTCCCCAGTCGAAAATAGTGGCAGAGGATTGCATATCCCCCATAGAATAGATGTTATGGTAGAAAAAAATATATAAACTTTACGCTTTTGATTATATACTGTACACATTTTATTTATTAATATTATTTTAACAATATTGTAAACCTTGACTGTATTCAAATAAAAATAATTATATCAAATTAAGTGAAAATGTTGTGAAAAAACATTGCATTAAAGTAAATCACTTTATATCATGAGGACCTGATGCTCTCACTATCAGAGACCATCGATCTTTATCTTGATTAATCCCAGATCTAGAGTGAATTACCAAATGACTGGCTTCTCTTCTATTTACTCCTTAATTCACTAAGATCAGTAATGTTTGAATTTTAATCCATGCGTTAACATTCCCAAAGATAAACAAAATTGTATAACAATGCTTCCAATTCCAATGAAGAAATTCAGAATGTGTATAATATAACAGAAAGTAAGTAGAGAAAGGGCAGTGTTAGACACTAGGAGGGACTAGATTTAGGTGC
Source organism: Crinia signifera (assembly GCF_055691185.1). Taxonomy (NCBI): domain Eukaryota; kingdom Metazoa; phylum Chordata; class Amphibia; order Anura; family Myobatrachidae; genus Crinia; species Crinia signifera. The sequence goes on along the minus strand of NC_139220.1, from coordinate 105,856,763 downwards.
CTTGTTGGAGGTTAGGGTTAGGCTGCGGGGGGGGGGGGGGGGAGGGATAGGAAAAAAGCAGGAGTTAGGGTTAGATTGCGGGGCAGGAGGGTTAAGTTTAGGTGACGGAGTATGGGGGTTAGACTGCATGGAGGGTTATGTTACGGGGAGGGGAATTAGGATGGGGGAGGGGAAGGGGAAGTGTGCTTACCTAGCAAGTTTCAGGATTGGTAGTTGGTTGGTAGTTTGAATGCTTTTATGCATATGTTTCCCCCTACAGTCCTGAGGATGTTGAGGACATACTGAAATGGCCGTTGAGCATGGGTGACTTGCAATAGACTCAGATTCACTGTGCTGATGTGATTACAATGCTGTGGACTGTTGGATGCTGGAATTTTTTTGTACAGTCTTTTTGCATTTTCCATTTGTCTAATGCAATTTGGAGTCTGATATGACTGAAGCATTTAAAAATATATAAAAATCTTTTTCTTCAAACTGGATGTGCTGGTTTCTTGATTTTCTCATATACTGCATATACGAGAGAGAGAGAGAGAGAGAGAGAGAGAGAGAGAGAGAGAGAGAGAGATCGTGATCGTACAGCGGCACTCAGAGGTCTTGTAAAGAGTGTTGTATTAAGGCATTTATCATACTATGCAGGTATCCGACGTTTCAGAGCTCGCATGCCCCTTTGTCAAGGTACAGGTGAGGCAAAAATATCAGATAGGCATGGCTATTAAGCCATGCCTATCTGAATAAAAATATTTGATATTTGCTGAAAAAGTATTGATGAGTGCCTTCATTACAAAATTTAACATATTATAGAAAGTCCCGGTTACTAACCAGAGAGGGCAATCACCACCAATAGCAAGTAAAATACTTTTATTGTATCAGGATAACATACTTCATGTCAATGTTTCAACCCTGGAAGGTCATTTTCAAGACAGGCACCTGCTACTCAGCAGATTAGCATGCAAGCATAGTCTTTTCTTGCATGCTGATCTGCTGAGTGGCAGGTGTCTGTCTTGAAAATGACCTTCCAGGGTTGAAAAGTCGTCATGAAGTATGTTACCCATATACAATAAAAAGGTATTCACCTGCTATTGGTGGTGATTGCCCTCTCTGGTAATAACCAGGACTTTCTATATATTATTTGGAATATAACACTCTCTAGTGGGGCACCCCTACATCAATTATACTGGATGTGAGTTCGGATCCTCTGACTATTTTCTATCTATCTATCTATCTATCTATCTATCTATCTATCTATCTATCTATCTATCTATCTATCTATCTATCTATCTATCTAATCTATCTATCTAATCTATCTATCTATCTATCTAATCTATCAACGGATGGCGACCTGGCACTCCTGTGTAAATTAAATAAACAAGTACCTGGGTGCCCTTGCAAAGTTGTATATACAGTATACCATAGGTAAGGTTGGCCCCTTAGGGTGAATCACCAGCATGGCACTGCAGGATTTGTGAAGAAAAAGTAGATTTATTGTGCAAGGTTTTGGGGATTTAAACTCCTTCCTCACCAGTGCAGCATAACTGTCAGGCAGACAGTTATGCCGCGCTGGTGATTCACCCTAAGGGGCCACTACCACCCATGGTATATATATTAACTGTTATCTGTTATCTGTTTGTCTGAAATCGCCACGCATTGTAACTTTGTTTATGTTATTTGGTTTTTCAGGCTACCACGGCAACCGGCAGGGCGTGATGACGTCACTGATGGGCGCATCAGCTTCAGCGCGGCAGACTGTGGGTGTCTGCACACTTGGTGGAGGGTAGATATAAGGTATGTTTTCACTGTTATTTGGTTGTCCTGATGACGATGTAAAATACATCGAAAACATTTCACAAGTTTGCCTGCGTTGGTGTCATTTATTACATCCGAGTGCCGCTGCTTCCCATTGTTGTACACTCACCTTCTATAGAGGGGTGTTTTGGAAGGCACCGGAGCAAGTACCGTTTATTGAGGTGTGCTGCCTATCACAGTGACTTTTATTTATATATATATATATATATATGTATGTACAGATGGAGCTGGTCCCAGCTTTGCAGGGGATGGTGGAAGAATCGTCAGCCGCCATCCCCCTCCAGCCGCCACTGATCTGCGAAAGGGGACGCGCGTGCACGAGATGCGCGTGCGTCCCCTTCCGACAGTGCTTCCTCCGGGTCCCCGCCGGCTTGCCAGCGGTCACCCGGGGTCCCCACCGCCTCCTCGCTCTCCCACCTAACCCTGTCCGTCTCCCTGAGACGGACAGGGTTCCCGTCGCCCCGCCGCCCGGAAACTGAGACTTGCGTGCGTGTAAGAAGCACGCGTGTCTCAGTCAGATGGAGTGCCTTGCCGCTGGTGGATCACCAGCGGAGACAATCTGGCGATTCGCCAGCAAGAGGGAGGCTGGCTCCATCTGTGTGTGTGTGTATATATATATATATATATATATATATATACCGTACAGACGGCGGCACTCAGCACAAATCAAAGGCAGGAAACAGCAGTAACTTCAAGTTCAACTTGAAGTTACTGCTGTTTCCTGCCTTTGATTTGTGCTGAGTGCCGCCGTCTGTACGGTATGATTATATCCCTGAGGGGGTCTGTGGATGGCACCACTGTCTAGAAGTGTTTGATAAGGTTGTGCAGCTCCACCCTGGACATTATATATATATATATATAAATATATATATATATATATATATATATATATATACAGTGGTCGAAGTGGGAATTTTGAAGTAGGGGTATGGACACACTGTAGCACGTGCCTGAAAGGGGGCGTGGTCACCCAAAAAAGGGAGTGTCCTTAAGATGGCAAGGGCTGTTGGGGTGACTGGGGTGGTGAAGCTGGCACACAGACATGCTGACACTGACAAACCAACACAGATGCTGACACGCAAACACATGGAAACTTTCACACAAATGCTGACAAGCAGAAAGATAGCAGACAATGGCACATATATAGATGCTGACACATGGGCCCAGACATATGGACAGACAGACACTGACACACGGATAATCAGACACTGACTCAAAGATATACGCTGGCACATGGACAGACAGACATTGATGGATACTGACTCACTGAAAAATGCGGACACACATACTCTGACACACGGATGCTAACAGGATGACACATAGACAGATGCTGACACAGATGATGACACACTGATACACTTACACACGGACACTGACGTAGACATACAGATGCTGACATAGACAATGTACAGCTGCCAGGTGGGAAGAGACATAGTTGGGCAATATGAGAGTGGGAGTGTGTGGTCGCTCTGGAGGTAGAGCTGCCTAGAAGAAAGTTATGGGCCATGAGAGTGGGGGCTGCAGCCACAGGGATGGTAGCTGCTGGCTGGGAGAGTGGGGGCCCCGGAGTCACATCCACTGGGTCAGGGACATGAACCGTAATGTAAGCCACACCAACCCCCTCCACACACACAACCCCTAAATACATATATGCCTAGCACCCACTAAACACATAAATTACTTATACATATCACTCCCTCTTCACTCCTGCAAATAACCCTCATGTCTATCAAACACACCTAACAACCCGCGTGACACATATATGCCTCCTTTCCCAGATGGTGACCCCTTATATACTCAGCCACCAACACCCCTTACATATTCAAGCTCATGATGCCACACATTTTAACATACTGTGTTTGGCGCTGATTTTGATGGCAGGTACTGTAGCAGCACTCCGCTCTTCACGCTGACCTCTTCTCCTGTAACGGCTCCAGGCAAAATGCAGAGCCGGAAATGAAAGTGAGTCAGGGAGACCCAGGGTCAGGCATGCTACTAGCGTTTATCTTATGGTAGCGGCCGGGCACCCAGCACAGTTCAACTGAGTATGGCGAGTGAGCTGGGGGCAGTGAGCACACAGCGCACCTCTCTTATTACTGTCCTGAGAGGGGTCGCGCTGCTGCTGACGCTTGTGCCGGGAGGATGTCAGAGGAACCATAGATGGAAGGGGAGGCTTCCTGCCTCCCATTGGTTAGACCGCTGGCCTGGCTGTGTTGCTGCTCATGCTCATTGGAGCTGCAACGTAATGACAGCCAGTCAGCGGAGCTGCTGCACAAGAGCAGGGACGGCGTCCTGCAATCCTCCTTTCCTGGCTCCCGCTAACTGGTTTCTGTCAGCCATGCGTCAGTGCTCGAAGTGGCGGTATGCCATACCGTTGTATACCACCCCACTTCGAACACTGCATATTCTGTATATATATATATATATATATATATATATATATATATATATATATATATATATATATATATATATATATATATATATATATATATATATATATGCGCCTCCTTTATATAATCAGGCAATGTGATGAACTCAAAATATCCATATGTGAAAAAAAAATGCATTCTAAAACTAATTGAACTTAGGCTTATATGACAACTTATATCTAGAGTCTTTTGAATGGATTATCTGTCACTGGCCATTTTATGAATAAGTTAAAGGAACTAGGGTTTACTATTCTCTTCACTGATTGCGTCACTTTAAATAAGAACTAGAAGTCCTTTGGACCGTGTGCTCCAGGGCCACCACTAGATATGTTGGGGCCCGGGACAGGGACCTACCCCCCCACCAATTACCATTACTTACCAGCAGCGACGGCACAGAATCTCCTTCCTTCATGAACAGTCGGGAGCGCACACTGCACAGTGCAGCCTGCAGGGCACCAAGCCCCTCTGTATCCTAGGCTCAGCACTCTGCAGGCTGCACTGTGTATTGTGCATGCCTGGCTGGGGGGCCGCTGGGTGGGGGAGGCGTTGTGCGGGTGTGGTGTGGGGGGGGGGGCACTGTGAGCAGCTGCCCGGGCCCCTCTAGAGGCCAAGACCGAGGACAGTTGTACCCACGGCACCCCCCTGTCAGCAGCCCTGGTGCGCCCTGTCAATGGAGTTTGTACTCAATACATTCCTATGGGGGGCGATCCTATTAGGTCTAAAGGGTGTGTAAGGTGCCATTCGGGTGCCATTTTCATGCATTTAAACACTGGCTATATCTCACACCCTCCACTGGGCCGAATTCTCTTTAAATTGCTCGCACCCCTATGGAGGTGTGAGCACTTTTAAGCGAATTAAGCCCGCCGTAAACTGCACCCAGTGCCGTGATGATTCACTCTCGCAAATAATCAGATTCGCGAGTGGCTTTTTGACACATGAGTTACTGACATAATTCAATGTTAGTATGTATAATTTTTAAAAGATTTATAAATCCATTTACAGTAAGTTTGAATTAAACCCATTCTTGGCCATTTACCTTTAAATAACATTCACTGAGATAAAGTGGGAATTTCTACCTTTTGGAATAGACCCTGCATGGCAGATAGTTTCATTTGTTTATATATACATACTGTATATATATATATATATATATATATATATATATATATATATATATATATATATATATATATATATATATAGTCAATCGAGATGTGCAGCACTCCAGTCAGAATCATTCAGAAATCAGCTTTATTTAGAGACAACGTTTCAATATCCAGTCGATATTGTCATCAGGTTAAAATACATCGTATAGCAAACAGTTTAAATACACAGTGAAATCAGTGTCAGCTGGAGTATGCAGGAGACTCGCGCCAAACGTGTCCAAAGACAACGTCAGCGTCTGCCTCCGACACACCCCCACCGGCACCATACGCATTACATCACCAGAAACCATAGAAACAACAATAACAAAAATAGAAAAGCCGTTCGGAATAAAACAAATACCCGTTCAGCCATAAAGAGATATAAACATAGAAGTGTAAAGAATCATGTAGAACAAAAAGACAATCGGTAAAAGCGCCTGTGGTAGACAACATGCACCGATTGGTAATAGTCGACACTATGTCGACAAAACTTTAATTACATGCAATAAAAATAAAAAATACATATATATATATACAAAAACAAAATCAAAACAAGGCAATATAACAAAGCACCAGGAGAAAACATATGGGGGGAATAAGTCAGGCAATAAGAAGTATAACACCATCTCGCAGCATATCCTGTGAACCCCTATATATAAAAGTTTTGCATTACATCCAAATGTCCATTTGACCTGCAGTCTGCATGACAGCCTGATGATAGAATTAGAGGGCAGCGAGGTGAGGTGACAGGGGACACAGTGACAGAGGAAAGGGCTACATCAGGCTGCTGTGACAGTTATCCTGTCATTCCCAGATAGTGGGTTATTTTGTCACCTTCCATTCTAAGTCCCCCCCCCCCCCCAAAAAAAAATAAAAAAAAATCTAAGCAACATTTAAACATATCACACCCAGTTATAAACGTAACTCTTTCAGTGCCGCCAGTTCTGTTGATGCTGCAGATTTGCTCAGATATTTCCATGATAACTTATAAATTATTCCTGCAGACCACACAGCAATTGTAGCCTTCACTTGTTCTAATGGACTAAGCATAGCCACTACAGAAAAAGCTACAGTAATTCTTGTCACTGTAGGCCGCACCAGTAGAAAATTAAAAGAGAGATCTATGGAATATCAGAAAAGGATTCGTTAATTACAGTTTATCCAAACATTTTAGAGAGAAACACAATTGCTCCACAGATACTGTAGTATTAAATTTATTTTAGGTATCAAAAAAATTGAAGTTAATTGGAGAGTAAAAGGTATAGAGACATTTTTAGCAAAAAAATTAGATGAAACTTATTTATGAGGTAGGGACCCTTGAACCATTAGGCCTAAATAATGATTTTGAAATTAAGTGGTTCTTTATGATGTTTTATGGATATTTAGGGTTTGTGCAATAGTTTTATTTAATTATATGGTGTTTTTATCTGTGCATACATTATTAGATTTATTGCTGTATTTATTGACCTGGGAATACACCTTGACATACATTATCCAACTTGCTATACTATGAAAATTGCCATTTGTTTGTGCTTTGTTTGAGGTATTTCGAAAAACAACATTGTAACGCTTTTTTGTTGAATATTGCACATACGGACTAATCTATCCCAAGTGGGAGCGATCTAATTTGTTTATATATTGAATTGACTTTAGGTTTAGTTGGTGACTATTCCCTAGATTGGAGCTGTACCCTTTAGTTGAAGAGCAGATTTCCCATCCCTGTTTTATCTACACATGCAGTAATGATGGGCAATAATGACCAAAATTGCAACATAATCCAGACGCAAAGTGAGCCTAACAGCCAGATCTCATCCAGTTTAAGCAGATTGCTGAAATATTCTATTGCCCTGCTGCTCACAGCAGGAACTGATAAATCCCCCTCCCAGCCAGCAGTGAGGGATCATCAATGCCAGGATGAGCAGACAAATGGACAGAACTGGAATGCAAGCAATACTGGTTACAGGCACATAGACAAGCAGGGCCGGTAAGCAGAAGTAATAACTAATAGCATCACAGTACCGGTATACAAACAATCAGACAGACAGGCTCCACAGTAGCAGAGTAGATGCTACAGATATATGTTCAGCAGGACCGGACTGTGGGGCCGTTCTGGTTACAGACAGACAAATTTACACAGACCCACCAGAGGTGGCTCATAACAGTACCTCCATCTTGACGAGGGGTCAAGGGACCCCAATATCCAGGTATTCCACAACAAGGGATACAACAGAAAACCTGGCATGCTGGTACAAACAACAAAGACAAGACAAACAGAAACAAGCTGTGGCTGCAGCTTGTAACAATTAGTACTGATCACTACAGGGACAATGCAGAAGTAAATGTGTCCTCATATCTTCGTATTGTCCAACATCATGAAGAACAAGGCCACAAACAAACAAATCTAATGTTTTAAAAAAAACTGCTAATTTAAACTTTTTATTAGTACAATCAGACAACAATATAAACAAAGAAGAGAGAAAACTTTTCCGGGCAGAACAATAGCACATTGCTTAGTACAATACCTGCAAAACATTCATTTTGTTTATTCCTTGCTACTGTACATGGCTATCCAGTATCAGCATTTAGCTTCTGAAATACCACTTCATTGAACATTGGTTGGTGGGGGTGGTGGGGAATAGTTTTGCTACTTTGGAAGCAGGAAGAGTCATAGGTATATAGAAAATACAGAAATAGATATAAATCAGTAGATAAAACCTACAGTATAAGTTATTGCTTTTGTTTATTATAGCAAAACATGGAATGATTGGTGTACATTTTAATGCTTTACTACAAATAATAGCTTATACTATTAACCTTGATGCTGATTTTATTTTTATAGTTGATTTGATTGAATAATTGTATTACAAATAGGATTGCAAGGAAAACTAGTGAAAGATGATTATACAGTAACTTTAGTATACTAGTTATTCTGAAAAGAGTAAAAGAGTACCATCGGGAGGTACAAACGGAAAATAAAACTTTTAATCAAATAACCCTGGAGCTGATTTATTTGTATGTTTAAGAACTGCAATGTAAGGAATCTTAACTATACATTAAAAGTAGAAAACATTGTGGAGTGCCTCACAATCTAAATGTCACAATACAAACAGTAGGATGAGTACCAGACTGTTCTGCAGTAGTAGAGCAAGATGAGTACCAGGCGGTTGTACAGTTGTAGAGTAGGATGAGTACCAGACTGTTCTGCAGTTGTAGGGTAAGATGGGTACCAGACTGTTCTAGAGTTGTAGGGTAAGATGAGTACCAGACTGTTCTACACTAGTAGAGTAGGATGAGTACCAGACTGTTCTGCAGTAGTAGAGCAAGATGAGTACCAGGCGGTTGTACAGTTGTAGAGTAGGATGAGTACCAGACTTTTCTGCAGTAGTAGAGCAAGATGAGTACCAGAAGGTTGTACAGTTGTAGAGTAAGATGAGTACCAGACTATTCTACAGTTGTAGGGTAAGATGAGTACCAGAATGTTCTACAGTTGTAGAGTAAGATGAATACCAGACTGTTCTGCAGTAGTAGAGCAAGATGAGTACCAGACGGTTATACAGTTGTAGAGCAAGATGAGTACCAGACGGTTGTACAGTTGTAGAGTAAGATGAGTACCAGACTGTTTCCTTACTATTTTTGGGAACAACCTTTAAAACCACAGTGAGTCTTCTGCAAGACCAGTGCTTACCAGGGTATATCCCTTCTCTTTGCTTCTCTCTCTTTTGTAGGTTGCGAACTTACGCCATAAAATAAATGCATGCGGAAGTAAACAATGATTGGACTGAACCATTGTGTACTTCATCAGGAACTGACACTGGAGACGGCTTGGAACTACAGAACCAAGGTGGAAGGGAAACTGTGCTGCAGCCTGGGAGACAGGATAACAGCTTAGACTAGTATATGTTTCTTCATGAATTCTGTCACCTTACATTACTGTAGGCTATATTGATGATATAGTAGGTCAGGTATGGACATTAAACTTTTATAGGTTATTTATGCAACTATAGTGTATGTACGTTTAATGAATAACATGCATTGTGGTATGTCATTACTTCATCAATACTCCAATTCTTTTGCTGAAGTGGTGATATTTGAATCTGTACAAAATAAAAATGCCATCTTACATTGAATCTATATAGCTAGTACAATGTCTTATACAGATGCAGCCACTAAAAGGAAACTCATGAGAAAATCAAAAACATTATCATTAGATTTCACTGTTTGTGAAATCTAATGCTATTTTGACACAATATGAAGGCAGAACATAGACATGCCATAAAGAGATATAAGTATATTCTACTAGAGAATTGGTAGGTGCCTTAGCAAGAGTTGTTTTCCCAGAGCAGCTGCTGAATTATAGGAGTAGTCACTCCCTATTGGATTAAACAAAAAAAAACACAAGAGAGAGAGCAGCGCTACCACTACAATGAATGAAAGGACTACTGTTAATGAAATATGTACTTTATGTAAAAAACTGAATTGCATATAATTCACATACAAACACATAAATTTACACTTAAGAATTAATAAAAAGGAGGGTATCTCACTTTCATAAGGATTATTGGATCCAAGATGGTATTGGTTTTGATGGTATGTCCCTTTAAGGTAAGTGCACTTATTTTTCCACCGTTTGATGCCACTATATGGATGATAAGTCCAAATGCTGGATTTACAGGTCCTCACTATTGGATGCGGGGTCTGATGTTCTGCCGCTGGAGGAATCTGTTGGCTGTTCTGGAAAAAAGGTTGTGTTGTTGAACCCAATCTCCTCTCCTGTGCCAACGGGGCCCCAAAGGCAACTGGAGGATAATGCCGGTGGGCAGAGATTGGTTATTTCCCTTTTGGGGCAATTTAGTTCCTAGGGCTCACTTGTAAGGTACTGGTGGAGTGACCCAATGTGGGTAATGTCCTGTTGTGTCCTCTAGGAGTGCCCCAGGGTTCTATTGTCCTCTGACAGGTGGCTGAGTGGAATGAGCTAACCTGGAGGTTATTTTGATGGTGTTCCAGCTATAAGGCCACAATTGATCTTTTGTATCCTGTACGTGTCCTGTGGCAAACAAGTGGCAGTGAAGGGTGGGCAGCAGTATCAAATGGTCCTTGGTCCAATCTTTGAAATTAAAAACATCTAATGCGTTTCACTACTGGCTGTGGCTTTTTCATAGACATGCCATCTTTGGCCCACTGAATCATGACCCAGTGGCCTCAGGTCACTTCCTTAGCCGCACACTGCTCGCACTGTCTGTGGATCTGTGTCAATATCATGGGTGTGCAGCCGGTTTGCTTTCTGTGTTTCCAATGCTGTGTGGCCAGGTGGTGTTCCCACCAACTCCATTCCAGGGATGCTGCCATCATCCTGCAAATCATCTGACCAGATATGAACACTCCAGTGTGGCAGCTACCCCGCTTCACCAATCCCGATTCATGAGCATGTATAAATAGGCCTTCTGGTCAAAGTGAGGGAGCCTGAGCAACATAATTTATAGCCTCTTCACTGACTGCAGCGTAGACCAGCTCCCTGCAAGTGCTACAGTTACCTTGTGCAATCGGACTTTAGCTCTGTGTTTTAATCCACATACACAGTTTAGTCTCATTTTGCTACAGCCTCTCTTATTCAGCTTTGTCTTCTAGCCTCCAGAAGAGGTCTAATTCTTCTGTCTCCATTTCAGTATTGGAGGAATGTTACTTATTATCTAGCAATCCTTTCTATGAGTAAGACCAGGATCTGCCCACCTTAGTTCCTTCATTCAAGTTTCACAGTTCCGAATACTAACACTACAGAACCAATACATGGGAACAACAAAATCAATCTCCAATACACACTGAAGATGATGAATTTTTTTTATGTATTAGAATGAAGGCAGTGGGAAGGAAAGAAAATGAGACAACTGTACATTTGTAGAATTTAAATGTATAGTCTATATAATAATAATCTCAACCGCATGTCTTTAGATGTACACAAGTAGTAGGAGCAAACGTGCACCCCCCACTCTTCTCCACAGCGTTGTGTCTATCCAGAGGCGTAACTACCATTGGTTCAGCAGGTGCAGTGAACCAGGGCCCCTGAGGACTAAGGGGCCCACTGCTGCCCTTGTCACTCTCGTCCTGTCACCCACTATTTTTCCCTGCCTCTCCCTGCCATCCTCTGCCTCTCCATTCCACCATCTGCCTCTCCCTGTCACCCACTGCTGTGTTGCATATTGTGAACTTAGGTTGCGGTGGAGGAGGGGGCCCAAATTATAGTTTTGCACCTGAGCTCACCACCCACAAGTTCCGCCACTGTCTCTAAATGCTGTGATCATAGCTAGGACAAACTTTTACAGGTGAGAGAGGGCAGTGGCAGACTGCGATTACCTGACTTATACCTTATCCATTTTACTAGTAGTTTATTGTACCATAATTTTTATATAATATTATTATTAATAATAATAACAAAGACATGTTATTTCATGTCCCATGTATTGAATTTTTTTTAACCAGAGCTGTTTATCTGTTATATTAAATCATACCAACAACCAGTTATGGACTTAGCCTACCACAAGTGTAAATTGATGTGCTTAAAGCTATTACTTTGATAAGCAATTAGTGATCAAATCCATAATAGAAGTGGGATTTGCAAAGGGTTAGGAGGAACCTACCGCCGCGATGTAATGTGGAGATCTACAGCAAAGCTAAAGATTATAACCACACTCAACACTTCTATTATTAATCACTGACTGTCATGATAATTCATATTGAACTGGTCTAGGAGGTATCCTTCCTCTTTGTGGACTGCCCTTACATTAATGTGTTTTTTAGATAAATGTCAACGGTTTAAAATAATAAATAATCTAAACAAAAAATACCCCAAAGTAATAAATGAATGTGAAGCCGGAGAAGTTAAATGGTTCTGTTTGTTTTTCTCCATGCACAGAATCAATTTATAAACCGCGGGACTTGTTTTAAAAAAAAAAAAAATCTATTGACTGAATATAAGAAAATAAATTAAAACTGCAGCTCTTAAAAGGCGCCTGTCCAATAATTCGATTTTTCTCCCTCCTTTCTCTCTTTTAAAGGCCGCAGCGACCTAATCAATTCTGCCCCCCAGGCCCTGATTACAGCTTTTTCTTAAGTGAAAAGAGCAGAATGATCCCAGCTCTCCCTCCTGTCCCTGAGAGCTCCAATCACTTGTCACAGCAAGGTATGCTGGTGTAGAGAGAAAAGAGAGGGAAGCAAGCTGGGAAGCTAAAGAATGCACACTGGTAATGTAATGGTCTGTGTGTGTATGTAGGGACAATTTTGGAGCCGCTGATCATTTGAGGGCTGTGCATCCCGGGGTGGCCATCTGGCTCCGTATTACCAGCAAGAAGCGTAGGCACTTCTAGTGCATAAGTATCTACATCCCCAAATGATTCTAGTGTTGTGTTGCGGAACTACTAGGAGGTGAGAGACATGTCTCCCTTGTTACAGGCAGGCTCTGTCCGGCTTTTTTATTTATCTGTCCGGCTTGCTCTTCTCAGAAAAAGTTTATGCAGGATTTTTACAGATGAGAAAAATACTTGTGAGCTGAGCTTTAGGATTTATGGACAGCTTCTAATGCAAAACTACAGGTAAATTGGAAAACAGCAAATGGAAAACCAGGGGAATATCTGGAAGTAGCCCTCGTGGAGGCGGGGACTGTTAGAGGGATGGGATCCCTCATAGGGGGCCAGATTCTATAAGCTTCAAAAGTGATAAGCTCCTGTCTGACATTTTTCAAACACAGTCTGTGACATGGCAGGTAGGAGCTGATTGGCTGTCTGTTTATCACTCTCCATTTTATCACTTAGAGAATCTGGCCCAGGGTCTGATTCTGAGTTGGACACAGTTGCAGTCGTCCTTGTGTCTTTTCCTGCACTTTTGTCTGCAACTTTAAGATACTTTCCTCTACAATTCCCTTTCTTGAAGTTATGGGTGGACTGGGAATTTAAAGTGGCCCTTTAAAAAATGTCTCCTTTACACATGCCCACATCGCCAGCCTGCCACCCTTTAACACACCTACAACAACAGTCAGTCACCCTGTGCCCTCTCCTGACTGCAGGTGTGTCAGCTCACCAGGAATCTTCCCTGAGGTTACTATTGCCAATCTGAACCTGCTTGCCAACATTGTCGTGGAGGTAGTCAGAAAAAAGTCAGTAGCACAGCGGTGGCTCCTACCTCACTGTAGGAGGGGGCTGCAGACAGTCGAGCTGCCAGGTCTCCACGCTGTGTCCCCACTGCCGTCTAGTGTCCCGGTACCTGTACAATGCAGAAAACAGGGCTTTTTTCTGCCTTGCGCTATTCACAAAACATGTTAACATGGAGAAGTTTCTTGCTTTCCCAGCAGCACCCCCACTCCGTGGCTGAATCGCATCACCGTATTTTGTATGGTGAGTGTGGTTCATGAAAGGATGAAAAGTCCAGTTTTAGGCTTCTCCAGGGTGTTCAGATACTCCATCTCAGGATAACAAATCTAAACTGCAGTGCAGAAGCGGCAGCAAAGCTTAATGCTCCCCTGGAGTCCCATAGCCTCCTCCTGATGGGTGCCGGACGGGTTTCCAACAGTCGGGATCATTTACCCGACGTCAGGATCCCGACTGTCAAAACGCAGACAGCCGGGTGCCCGACGGCCACCCGCTATTTTCCCTCATGGGGGTCCACGACCCCCATAGAGGGAGAATAGAATAGGTGCCCGCAAGGGGCTTTTTTGCGCTCGCCATGTTGTCTGCTCCGGGCAGTCGGGATCACGACGTCGGGATAATGACTGTCTGGATCCCGACTGCTGGAGTGCAATACCACACCCCTCCTGACATCCGCCACATGCACAAGAAGGAATTGCATTTGTCTCTAGTAGAGGACCACAGGAAAAGACAGCTCTCCCGCAGCCATTGATACCGGATCGCAAAACCAGAAAGTAGATGTACATTACTACTTAAGAAAGTTATCAAAGTATATACAGGTTGAGTATCCCTTATGCGAAATGCTCGGGACCACAAGCATTTTGGATAAGGGATTTTTGTGTATTTCGGAATATTTTTTTTAATACTTACCTGGTCCCCTGGAAGTGCCCCGATGGTCCCTCCATGTCCATGGTGTCCCCTGGCATCCACAGTGGCCATCGGAATCCTCTTCAGCGGCATCCCTGGTCCCAAGGATGCAATGCATGGGTGCGCCGGTGACGTCGCCGGCGCACAAAGGGGCAATTCAACCTTGGGACCAGGGATGCCACTGAAGAGGATTCCGATGGCCGCCATGGACACCGGGGAAGGAAGTACAGTAAATATTAAAAAAGAGGCAGGGAGGGGACAACAACAACAAAAATTAAATAGTCTGGAAACCAACAGTTTTCTGAACATTTCGGATATGGGATAACCGGATAAGGGATTCCTGACCTGTAGTTAAAAGAAACAATACGCTTTTAATTTCTCAATAATATGAATAACATCCGGTATCATGCAGACCTCAGTAAAACCTAGGTGAACTGCAAGATCTAAACGTATGAGTGAAAAGGCAGAGAAAACACTATTTCTGCACTTTTTATTTTTAGGGGATGGGGCATAGTATTCTGCTTGAAAATATGCTGCAAAAAAACTTTGAGCATGATCATTTTACCGTATTTAATGTAAAATACTTCTACTCACATATAAAACTATTAACTATACTGCACCATCATATATCTCTTTACTTACCATAAAATATCTCCCATCTCGATCAATCCACTCTGCATAAGATCTATGTCTCTCTTCTGCACTAGCTCCCATTCACTATTACAGGACTTTCATCGGGCTTCTCCCATACTATGGAATGCCCTTATATGCACAATAAGACTCTCTACTAGCCTCAAAACTTCCAAGTGTTCCCTGAAAACTCACCTCTTCAGGCAAGCCTATCATATTTAAGTTCCACACACATAGCCCTCTAATGCACTTATGTATTAAATAGCTTTTCTTCTGGACTTGCAAATTGGTTTGACTACTATGCTATGTGCCTGTCCTTGTGTTTCCCTCCTATATCCCTATAGATTGTAAACTTTCAGCAGGGCCCTCCTACCTCCAAGTCTGTCTGTTGGTTCTATCACTGTCTACCAATGTAAAGCGCAACTGAATTTTTCTGCGCTATATAAGAAACTGTAAACAAATTCAGAAGTAACACTAAATAATCACTTAAACAAACACAAATATCTGAGGCCATTCATGCTGTAACTTAACTCAAATTTTCTAACATACTTGCCTACTGTCCCAATTTTGCTTATATTAGCAACATCGAACCGAAATCGAACTGATATAGAACAGAAATCAAACACTTTTGATTTGATCCTTATGCGCGGCCCCACAGCATCAAAATCAAATATAAAATAGTTATGTACTATATTTTCCAAATAGAATGCATTTTCCTTGCGATGCTTTTCGATCCCAATCAATTTGGGATAGAATAGCAAGACAATTGCACCGTGTGTACACACAGATTAGGTTAGAACCACTGGCGGCTCCAGAGGAGGGGCTGCAGCACAGTCAGTTTGGAATGGAAGTTGGTGGTAGAGGGTGTGGCTCCCCTATTTGAATTGTGCTGAAGCCCGCCTCTGGAGCATCCCCTGATTATAACAAATTTTTGTTACAATTGGCAACTGTGCTTGTATAAGGGTCCCAGGCCTTGGCATACACTTCTGCTGCTCATACTGCAGTTGTTGCCTTTTGTTTTTCAAACTGCTGTTACCACATTAAAGGTGGCCATACACACGCAGATTTATCTACAGATCTGTCTGGTTGGAACAAAAACATGGTTATGGTCGAGAGCAAATGACAGTTGACCATTTGCTTGGAAATGCTGGAAAACTGACAAACTGTCACTCATCCATAACCATGTTTTTGTTCCAACCAGCCAGATCTGAAGATAAATCTTACTTGTGTATGGGCACCTTTAGACTGTGACTCTCTGAGGATTTGGTAATTCCACCCCCATCTCTACAGCCCTGCTGTACCCCTTTCACATTGCAAAAATTACCCAGGATGGACCCGGGTCGGACCCAGATCAATGTGTGGTGTGAAAGCAGTCTTATAACATGGATCGAGCAACCCAGAAATTTGACTAGGTTTATACAGTAAAAAGGGTCAAACCCGGGTCACTCATTATACAGAGGGTTTAATGTAAATGCGCCGGACACAGGTTTGCGATGTGAAAGGAGTAGAAGTAGATTTAAAGCCCTAAAAATGTGTAATACTGTATGGTTTCCAGTTGAACTAGTGTTATGAATACATCTGTGCTTCGGTGTTGTGACTTCCATAAAGGTGCAGTGTTAGAAGAACATATGTACTTGGGCTGTTTAACACACAACATTGGTGCTTGGTCTTGTTCTGCATTCACCACAGCTTGAATGGGCATAAAAATAGTGATCAGTAAAATACTGTGGAGAAAAATATTGGCAGCAATGACAGTACTTTTTTCAAATACTAGATAGAACGAAAAGCAGAAAAATATTATATAGCATTTAGGGTTTGTATAAAGAGCTTGGAGAACTACAGTACAAATGTGTTTTTGCACAATGTTTTTTCTATAATGATAATTGAACTGTTGTGCAGTCACCGTGTATAAAAAACCTGTCTTATAAATGACATTGGCCTCTGTGTGTTATGTACACACTGTTCAATAATCAGGCCAACCATCCTAGAATTGACTGATCGACCTGATTATTGCATTGTGTTCCTTGCCTTAGATTAGCTTGGTGCAGGTACTGTAGACAGAATGGTTGCAGGTGAAAGTATGAACAGATCACTGATTTGCCGTGTACTGTTTTTGATACATTTTTCTTCTTGCTCCCAGCCTGTGAGAACACACCAGGCAAGCTCAATCAAAGATATCAAAAAGTCAGGCTACAAAGAGAAAAGCTCAGTCCACATATACAGTAACTACAGTATAAGCAATATATTCCATATTGAACGTGGCATTTTAAAAAGATCAATCTTTCTGCTTCTTCAGAAGGAATAATACATATTTTAAAAGGTGTCATGTTTAAAAAAAGAAACACATCACATGCAAATGTATGTCACAACTACATCACACATAGAAGAAAATTAATACAGTATTATATCGGGATGCAGTCAAAATCCCGACAGGGTCATAATACCGACAAGGACAAAATCCTAACAAGGTCAAAATCCCAACATTTAAAATCCCAAAAAGAACAAAATCCTGACATTTTAAATCCCGACAAGGTCGAAATACCGACATATAGAATGTACAGGTGAAACAGTCGACATGTCACGAGGTCGACTTGGTTTTTTTCACAGTTTTTTGACCCGACATGTGCCGACAGGTGGTATTTCATGCCCTACCATCCACTAGGGCGTGGTGGGAGAATAAAATAGTGTGCTGAGCGCAGCGAGGCACCGTGCCCAAAGCATTGCGAGCTAAGTGAGCGATGCGAGGGGCTGCGGTTCACTTCCAACTGTGTCCATGTCGACTCTGTCAACATTTGGGTAAAAAAAAGTGAAAAAACCCATGTCGACCTAGCGACCTGTCGACCGAAAGTCATGTTGACTGTTTCACCTGTACATTCTATATGTCGGTATTTTGACCTTGTCGGGATTTTAAATGTCGGGATTTTGTCCTTGTCGGGATTTTAAATGTCGGGATTTTGACCTTGTCGGGATTTTGTCCTTGTCGGTATTATGACCAATTCGGGATTTTGACCCTGTCGGATTTTGACCGTCGGGATTTCATACTGAATCCATTATATCACATATTCAAAAACACCTGACATACAAAAAAAGGGTACTTGTTTCCTAGCACGGCCACACCGATATCAATCTTGAGCGTCTTGAGCATCGCGTCGCATCGGTGGTTTTTTGGTATGCTAACGATGCTCCCGACCGATAAGATACCCCCGATATAGTTATGTACTCACGATGTATTTTTTTCGCGTCGGTATTCATATCGGCATCTTGTTGATTGAGTCGGGGCCCTTTAAATTGTGTACTCCCGACCGACGCGATACTACCGATTTACTTATTTTCTCACGATCTTTGTATTTAATCGCGTCGGTCGCGTCGCATGTTTAAGGAAAACCCCCCGATGCTCACGATGCACACGATTTTCATCTGTCCCATTGGACCAACGATTTTCCCGCTGTTTAGGCCCTTTTTAATAGGCCCCATTAATCTATATAGTCCAACCCCCTATAAAATCTACCTAGTAACATATGTTTTAATGTGTTGGAATGTGTGTTTCTATGTCAATATGAAATCTTCCCTCTGTAATCTGCTCAGTTACAGCATCAATGTCAATATTTACTGTGATAGTCCGGCCCCTTACTTTGACAGCCCCTTCTGTTATTCTTTCCCCTACTGCCTTTGTGGGTTTGTCTCGGTAGGAGTGAGACGTGTATTCAGTTGCTGGTGATTTCTTGGACGATTGATCCTTTGCTGGTGATATCTCCCTGATTGATCTTGTGCTTTGAATACCATTTGCTGTTGATCCTGAGCCTTGTGCTGCGGATTGCTGTTCATCGAGTGGATTATTGCTGATCCTGATTATTCTGCGATTGATTTCTGATTGATTTCTGCTGATTCTGACCCTGAGCCGTGCTGATCTTTAGTCCTAAGCTGTGGATTGGTCTGCTGTGGAGTGCTCTGTGGGTGATTTCAAGACCTCTGAGATGGCTGAGGTGAATATGTTCTCACTGCCTACAAGTGAGGAGGAGGCAGTGGCGTTTCTGCAGCGCCATCATCTGCTGCCATCAGAGGCTACATGCGACAATGGTCATCCGATGCGGCTGAATTTGAAGGAGACCATGTGGCGCTGTAACGTGAGGGACTGCCGTTTGAAGAGGAGTCTGAGAGCAGGACTGTTCTTTCCTGGCTGTCGTTTGCCTTTCGTAACGCTGGTCCGCTTCGTATTTTCCTGGGTGCAGGAATATACCAGCATTGACTACTGTGAGAAGAATTTGTCCCTCTCTAAGAAGACGGCTGTCCTGTACAATAAGTACATGAGGGAGGCTTGCCTGCTGGACCTCATGGCGCAGCCGCAGCGCCGGATCGGAGGTCCCGGCATGATCGTTGAGGTGGATGAGACCCTCTTCGTCAAAAGGCAAGCCAATGTTGGACGAGTTCTGCCTCAGCAATGGGTATTTGGTGGCATATGCAGAGAAACTGGCCAATGTTTCGCCACCAAAGTTGCCACTCGGGACGCCAACACCCTCATGCAAGCTATCCTGCAGTTTGTGGAGCCGGGCTCTCATGTGTACACTGATTGCTGGAGAGCCTACAGTACAGCCCAGCTGAATGCTGCAGGATATGAACATGCCCAGGTCAATCACCGTTATAACTTTGTAGACCCTACAACAGGGGTTCATACCCAGAATGTTGAACGGATGTGGGGGGCATGTAAGTGGCGGAATAAACGCCACAGGGGCACCGCCAGGCATATGCTCCAGAGTTATCTTGAAGAATTCATGTGGCGGAAGAGCCTGGGACAAGAGAACCCTTTTGCCCGCATACTAATTGCCCTGACTTTATTGCCCAAGGACTCTTGAGATTTACCCCCATTTCTGTTTCCCCCATTAATGCACATGTCATATGTTTTGTTTGCCATTGATTATATACAGTTTTTCTAGTTTCATTTCAAAAGTAAATTTTCAAAAATGCTTTTAAAACACTTGTGTTTCTTGTCTCAGGTGAATGATTTGTGATGGATGAATGCTATGGAGTCACACCACCACTATCCAAATAATTTTTGGAGCGCGGTGAGTGCAGTGGAGCACTAAGTCAAAATCGTGGTAAGCGCAGCAAACCCCAAGAAGCGTGTGTGGCTTATTAACATTATAATTTTCATAGGCTTCTGGGGCTTGGGGCCCTCACCATGGTTTGGACACAGAGAACCACTTTTTTTAAGCATACAAAGCATGATCAACTTGAAGTTGACATGTTTAGTCGACATGTCGACATGATACACATGTTGACATGTTTAAAAGCATATCGCGTCGGCCGCAATGTACTGTGAGCTTAACAGCTCAATGCTGCCGACCGACGTGACATGTACTTGATTAAGCACTATATAGTGCTTAATCAAGATCTTAACATGTCCGTCGCGTCGGGGCCGTTTTACAACGACTCCGACCGACGCGACCGATCAGTATAAGCACTATACAGTGCTTAATACTGTTCTTAACATGTCCGTCGCGTCGGGAGCATTTTACAATGGCTCCGACCGACGCGACCGATCAGTATAAGCACTATACAGTGCTTAATACTGTTCTTAACATGCCCGTCGCGTCGGGAGCATTTTACAATGGCTCCGACGCGACCGATCAATTGCGAAGTAACTCCCCGTATTACGCGCTACACCGTCAATATACAAAGAAATATCGCGTCGGTCGGTCTTATGCATTGTCGTGAGCGTAACATCACCGCCCGACCGACGCGATTTTTCTGCCTGCCGGAAAAAACGCGCCAAAAGCACTCTGGGGAAGGACATCAGCAGCCATTTTGATGGTAATCAGTGAGCACTACGCAGCAGCTGTCTGTCTCCCTGCCCCTGCACAAAACAGTAAGTAGATTTACAGACTTACTGAGCATAGGTGGGCCTTTGGGTTTGTGAACAATATATACAGGCTTAGGAGGGTGGGGGTGGGGTGGGGGGGGGGGGATTTGGAGGGGTAGGGGCGCTTACTGTGGTTATACATGTGTCCTTCATATATCATTTTTTTGAGGATTAGGGGGTTCTCATTGCCTGTATAGAGTGGATAATGCTTATGTTCAAGGGGTAGTGCTTATCTAAATAGCTATAAAGTGTTTATGTGCAGTAGTTTATGAAGTGTATGACTTTAGTGTCATGGCAATAATGATAATATGGATAACACAGGTTTATGTGCAGAGAATATCATGTGCCTGGAAATGATGTACTGTGTGTTATAATACATTCAGAATAGTCCTGTTGTTTCTGATAGTAATGCATGGTGACATAGACTGTAATGATTTCTTGGTACATATTTGTTAAATAGAGCAGTTTGAGGTGTGTTGTGCTTGTTATTGAAATGGTGCAGCAGGCAGTATGCTGTGTCTACTTTATAGTAATGTGCATGTAAAGTGGTTGGTAATTGAAGTGTGAAATGGCCCCCACAATTGTTAACACCACCCCCACTATCCACGTGAACCCGAAGCGTGGCGAGCGCAGCGAGCCCCGCGAGGGGCGGCGGTACGCGTCCTCCGACCTTTTCATGCCCTACTATCCACGTCGGCGTGGAGTTGAGAATATAATAGTGTGGCGAGCGCAGCGAGCCACCGAGCCCGAAGCGTGGCGAGCGCAGCGAGCCCCGCGAGGGGACGCGGATACCTTCACAGGTAAGCGCGTCCCCTCGCGGGCTTCACAGGTGTCCGTGGTGATGTGGACACCTATGAAGCCCGCGAGGGGACGCGCTTACCTGTGAAGGTATCCGCGTCCCCTCGCGGGGCTCGCTGCGCTCGCCACGCTTCGGGCTCGGTGGCTCGCTGCGCTCGCCACACTATTCTATTCTCAACTCCACGCCGACGTGGATAGTAGGGCATGAAAAGGTCGGAGGACGCGTACCGCCGCCCCTCGCGGGGCTCGCTGCGCTCGCCACGCTTCGGGTTCACGTGGATAGTGGGGGTGGATTTGTATGTCATTCCATTTTGATTATTGATGTTTTTTTTCTCTGTTTTGTGGAATTGCAGTTGCGGTTATCGGTGAATTAACACCTTAAAAGTTGGACTCGAATTCAATTTTTGCACAGAATAATGTAAGTTGGGCTTAAATTGTGCTTCTAATTAATTTGTTAATGTACCCAAAATGACTTTTTTTCACAGTGTACCACCCCCACTATCCACGTGAACCCGAAGCGTGGCGAGCGCAGCGAGCCCCGCGAGGGGCGGCGGTACGCGTCCTCCGACCTTTTCATGCCCTACTATCCACGTCGGCGTGGAGTTGAGAATATAATAGTGTGGCGAGCGCAGCGAGCCACCGAGCCCGAAGCGTGGCGAGCGCAGCGAGCCCCGCGAGGGGACGCGGATACCTTCACAGGTAAGCGCGTCCCCTCGCGGGCTTCACAGGTGTCCGTGGTGATGTGGACACCTATGAAGCCCGCGAGGGGACGCGCTTACCTGTGAAGGTATCCGCGTCCCCTCGCGGGGCTCGCTGCGCTCGCCACGCTTCGGGCTCGGTGGCTCGCTGCGCTCGCCACACTATTCTATTCTCAACTCCACGCCGACGTGGATAGTAGGGCATGAAAAGGTCGGAGGACGCGTACCGCCGCCCCTCGCGGGGCTCGCTGCGCTCGCCACGCTTCGGGTTCACGTGGATAGTGGGGGTGGATTTGTATGTCATTCCATTTTGATTATTGATGTTTTTTTTCTCTGTTTTGTGGAATTGCAGTTGCGGTTATCGGTGAATTAACACCTTAAAAGTTGGACTCGAATTCAATTTTTGCACAGAATAATGTAAGTTGGGCTTAAATTGTGCTTCTAATTAATTTGTTAATGTACCCAAAATGACTTTTTTTCACAGTGTACCACCCCCACTATCCACGTGAACCCGAAGCGTGGCGAGCGCAGCGAGCCCCGCGAGGGGCGGCGGTACGCGTCCTCCGACCTTTTCATGCCCTACTATCCACGTCGGCGTGGAGTTGAGAATATAATAGTGTGGCGAGCGCAGCGAGCCACCGAGCCCGAAGCGTGGCGAGCGCAGCGAGCCCCGCGAGGGGACGCGGATACCTTCACAGGTAAGCGCGTCCCCTCGCGGGCTTCACAGGTGTCCGTGGTGATGTGGACACCTATGAAGCCCGCGAGGGGACGCGCTTACCTGTGAAGGTATCCGCGTCCCCTCGCGGGGCTCGCTGCGCTCGCCACGCTTCGGGCTCGGTGGCTCGCTGCGCTCGCCACACTATTCTATTCTCAACTCCACGCCGACGTGGATAGTAGGGCATGAAAAGGTCGGAGGACGCGTACCGCCGCCCCTCGCGGGGCTCGCTGCGCTCGCCACGCTTCGGGTTCACGTGGATAGTGGGGGTGGATTTGTATGTCATTCCATTTTGATTATTGATGTTTTTTTTCTCTGTTTTGTGGAATTGCAGTTGCGGTTATCGGTGAATTAACACCTTAAAAGTTGGACTCGAATTCAATTTTTGCACAGAATAATGTAAGTTGTGCTTAAATTGTGCTTCTAATTAATTTGTTAATGTACCCAAAATGACTTTTTTTCACAGTGTACCACCCCCACTATCCACGTGAACCCGAAGCGTGGCGAGCGCAGCGAGCCCCGCGAGGGGCGGCGGTACGCGTCCTCCGACCTTTTCATGCCCTACTATCCACGTCGGCGTGGAGTTGAGAACATAATAGTGTGGCGAGCGCAGCGAGCCACCGAGCCCGAAGCGTGGCGAGCGCAGCGAGCCCCGCGAGGGGACGCGGATACCTTCACAGGTAAGCGCGTCCTCTCGCGGGCTTCACAGGTGTCCGTGGTGATGTGGACACCTATGAAGCCCGCGAAGAGACGCGCTTCACAGGTAAGCGCGTCCCTTTGCGGGCTTCACAGGTGTCCGTGGTGATGTGGACACTTGTGAAGCCCGCGAAGGGACGCGTTTACCTGTGAAGGTATTTGCTTCCCCTCGCGGGGCTCACTGCGCTTGCAACGCTTCGGGTGCGTGTGTATAGTGGAGGGACACAAATATATAATTACTTCTGTTGTCAAATGTGGTGTAAATTGCATTTATTATATCATATGCTATCAATATCTCAGATAAAAGCTTTTTTTTTTTGTGGATTCTATTTCAGTTTGATTGTGATTTTTTGGCCCTTTAAGGGAATTAGTTTAAAACTCTTTTTTTTTTACACCTGCTACTGACTGAGGTAAATATTAGTGGTTTTTTTGTAGTGTGTTAATGAATAACAGTGCAGTGCGTTCATTTTAATAGTGTAAACCTAATTTTTTTTTTTTTTTTACAGAATGGCCCGTCAGGTTGATAAAAGCCTCATGAAGAAGTTGATCGATCTCTACAAAGAGAATAGATGTCTGTGGCGACAAGATCACATAGATTTTCACAACCAGGCAAAGAGGAATGAGGCCTTTGGGAAGATCTCGGCCTACGCTTTGAGACGTGTCCCTAATGCAGACGTCACGTGGGTCCGAAAGAAGTTCACTAATATGCGGACAGTGCTGGTGAAGGAGCACAATCGGGTCCAGCAGTCGCGATCTTCAGGAACTGACCCTGCAGATGTGTACCAGCCAAAGTTGTGGTACTACGACCGTATGCTCTTTATTGTGGAGGAGCAAGGAAGGAGGGAAGCAGAGGGAGCTGCTACGGATGAAGACTCTTCATCCAGTGCACAGGAGAGTGCTGACGTAGCAGTTCCCTCTGAGTCGTCGCAGCAGGGTGAGTCGTTGTCGGAGGTGGCGCCTCCTGTGGTGGCGAGCACCTCATCAGCTCCCCCCAGGAGGCGTAGAAGGAGACGGGCGACAAGACCTGCTGCTACCGGCCAGGAATATTGCTGCCCATACAAGGAGGAAGCAGTAAACAATCCCTCAGATGACTGCAAAATGTTCACGAATCATGTCTGCGCAGAAATGCGAAAGTGGAAGGGATCAACACAACACCACTTTAAGCGTGTGCTGTATGGCCTGATGTTGCAGGCAGCAGAGGATGATATCTGTGCTGACTGCAACGGAACGTCATGCCGCAATGCGCACAGACAGCCACCACGCCCACACCCACATCACCCCCCCATGTTCAGTGCGCCGGTTGCTCCTCCGCCTGCCCCTTACTATGCGCCGGGACCCCCTATGCCACCTCCCACTGATCCCTCGGCTTTGCCTGGTGCTGTGTACTCCGCATTGCGGAATGTGCAGCCCCCCACCCCAGGCGAAGAGCGTTATTCAAATTATTAATTCGGCTAATTTGACTTTTAATTTATAATTTGGCAGCAATGTTCTTGTTTCTCTTCCTTTCTGAGTACTCTACAATAATGAGTTTTTAGTCATGTACTACAATTTTGGTTGGTGAACGTTGCAGTGCGGTCTTCCTGAATTTTGCGATGGCTGTACTAGTTTTGCTCCTTCACTAACCACTGTTCTGCATATTTGTAACTTCTTTCGGATTCATGTGATTGTTTGCATTAGTGGGCACTGTTTTGTAGTGTGCCGTGATCTTCCCACGCCTCATTTCAATTTGCCTGGTTGTGATAGCCAGGCATCTATTCTCTTTGTACTGATCGATCAACTTCTTCTGAGATTGTATTTTGTGTGTCAACTGTGAAAAATTGTGATTTTAAAAAAAGAAAAAAAAACTATCAAAAAGAAAAATGACACAAAATATAACAAAAATGACATTTATATTGTTAAAAAATAAAAAATTAAAAAAACACAAAAAAAACCCCAAAAAATAAAAAAGAAAAAAAACATAATATTTTTATTTATTGATTCTCTTGTATGATATGTTCTTAAATTTTTTTGCCGTAAAAAAAAAAATAAATGAAAAAAAAAAAAAAAAATTTCAATACGTTTAAATAAAAAAAAAAACAACTTTTCAATAAAAGTGTTGAAATGTATTATCATGTGTCGTGTTATTTATTATTTTGGGTGTAAATGTGTGGTTAAATTTGAAGCAGCCATGTGAAACCATGAGATGGGTGCTTGCAATAGAAAATATTGCGTCGCTCGCATCAGGGCCATTGAATAATGACATTCAGTGCTCCCGATGGGACCGATAGTTCAGGTGTAGTTATAAATAGTGTGTAAATTGTAAATGGGTGCTTGCAATAAAAAACATTTCGTCGCTCGCGTCAGGGGCATTGAATACTGACATTCAGTGCTCCCGATGGGACCGATAGTTCAGGTGTAGTTATAAATAGGGTGTAAACTGTAATTGTGGGTGTAAATGTGGGTTTCAATTGGAAGCAGGCATGTAAAACCATAAAATGAGTGCTTTCAATAAAAAACATTTCGTCGCTCGCGTCAGGGGCATTGAATACTGACATTCAGTGCTCCCGATGGGACCGATAGTTGAGGTGGAGTTAAAAATAGGGTGCAACTTGTAAATATGGGTGTAAATGTGGGGCTCTATTGGAAGCAGCCATGTAAAACCATAAAATGGGTGCTTGCAATAAAAAACATTTCGTCGGGGGCATTGAATACTGACATTCAGTGCTCCCGATGGGACCGATAGTTGAGGTGGAGTTAAAAATAGGGTGCAACTTGTAAATGGGGGTGTAAATGTGGGGTTCTATTGGAAGCAGCCATGTAAAACCATAAAATGGGTGCTTTTGATAAAAAAATCGCGTCGGTCGCGTCGGGGGCATTAAATACTGACATTTAGTGCTCCCGATGGGACCGATATATGGTAAAACACCCGATATCGTTGAATTCTTCAATTATCGCGTCGGTCGCGTCGGGGACAATAAATGCTGTCATTTAGTGCTCCCGATGGGACCGATATCTGGTAATCCACCCGATTTCAGGAAAATCTTCAATTATCGCGTCGGTCGTGTCGCGGTAATTGAAGCATGGTACACGATACACAGGATTAGCAAAAATCAAGAGAATCGCGTCCGTCGGGGGTGATCGCGGCCCTTAAAGTGCACTAAATTAGAGCCGCGACCACTCCCGATTGTGGCCGTGCTAGGAAACAAGTACCAAAAAAAGCATACAGCATATCATTTGCAAATAAATGGGTATGAAGTATGGCGAGATGGATATGACATATGAATAGACCGATATGAATATGTCAAGTTGCTTGTGAGTATAACATAAACCAAGAAGCACATGACTTTGTTAGCCAATCACAGCTCAACTATTTAACCTGTGCTGCTGGGAATGATGAGGAGGTGTTCAGTCTGTCAGAGATGTGACATGGAAGCCAGTGAAGTCTCTTTCTACATTTCAGAACCTGGGAAGTTATTTAGATTTTTTTCAAATCAAAGGGGCAAACACATAAACAGATGCAGAAACTGTCTGTGCTGCCTTGGCTCCTGAGGTCCTGCGGGTTTGTCGGTATGCCTGGTGGGTAATCTTTATATCATTATTAAACACATTTCTGTCCTCACTAGTCCATATTACTTTCATCCATGCTATTGCTAATTGAATGCTGACTGGGGCAGTGCTAGAGATGGGGAGAGGGAGTCATAATGGGTAATGAGGGTTAGAGGAACTCATGGGGCAAGGGTGACGCATGGGGGGGGGGGGCAAAGGTATTGTTGTAAAAAGGTTAGAGGCACGTATGGGGACGGAATATATAGAAACATAGAAACATAGAATTTGACGGCAGATAAGAACCACTTGGCCCATCTAGTCTGCCCCTTTTTTAAACATGTTACCATATTTGATCCTTATTTTATTGTAATGATATCAATATGCCTATCCCAAGCATGTTTAAATTGTACTACTGTATTTGCCTCTACCACCTCTGATGGGAGGCTATTCCACTTATCTACTACTCTTTCTGTGAAGTAATTCTTCCTCAAATCTTCCTGAATCTTCCTCCCTCTAGTTTCAGTGCATGTCCTCGTGTTCTGTTGCTCCTCTTCCTGTGAAGAATGTCTCCCACCTGTACCTTGTTAAAACCCTTGATATATTTGAAAGTTTCTATCATGTCCCCCCTTTCCCTTCTCTGCTCTAAAGTATACATATTAAGATCTTTTAGTCTTTCCTGGTACGTTTTGTGATGTAGGCCATGCACCATTTTAGTTGCTCTTCTATGTACAGTCTCTAATGTATTTATATCCTTCTGGAGATATGGCCTCCAGAACTGAACACAATACTCTAGATGAGGTCGTACCAATGACCTATACAGTGGCATTATTACTTCTTTCTTTCTACTGCTGATACCTCTCCCTATGCAACCAAGCATCTGACTTGCCTTCTTCATTGCTTTGTTACATTGCCTACCTGCCTTTAAGTCCCCTGAAATAGTGACACCTAGATCCCTCTCTTCCTCAGTAGTTTCCATTATAGTGCCATTTATACTATATTTAGTCTTTGGATTTTTGCAACCCAAGTGCATGATTTTGCATTTTTTGGCATTAAACTGTAGTTGCCATGCTCTTGACCATTCCTCTAATCTACCTAGATCATCAATCATTTGTTTTACCCCTCCTGGTGTGTCTACCCTGTTGCATACCTTTGTGTCATCTGCAAAAAGGCACATTTTACCCTCAATTCCATTTGCAATATCACCAATAAAGATATTAAAAAGCACTGGTCCAAGTTCAGATCCCTGGGGTACTCCACTTGTATAGACACACATGAGATGTGGCAAGGTCATTGGATGGGGAGCTAGATTGACACACACATAAATCATTTGGTGGTGAGTATCGAGTATTCAATACACTCAGAATTGCCCTCTTTTATACTGTCAATTTTACCATTTTGAGATCACCAGATTATTACTAATACTACTACTGTATTTAAGAAAGAGGGCTAGTCTCGTTCAATTGATGAGTCCCAATAATTACCTAGAATCAGGTAGGGGAGGTCTGGGCAGAACAATCTCCTTCCACCATATCAGGGCATATATAAAAGCATAGACCTGACTTGTACAGATCTACACTGTTAAACCAATAATTGTATTATTTTGTGAGTAAAATAGAACCACAATTTTAATTTTCATGATTTACAGCTGTTGGCTGGTCATCATCATGCATTAGTGATGGGCCTTTTTTTAAGTGGAGACCTGGAGCTAGAGCTTCACCCTCCGTATAATTTATCTGGCCCTGGCTGACTTTGTGTAAGCTCCTGTACTGTATTAAGCCTAGGTGAGAATTCTGGTCCCTTCACCAGTTTTGGCACTACTGTTGCACAGACCCCCAAGTGTCAGATGTGCGCAGATCAGCATGTGCGTATATATGTGCAGTGTCTGTGATTATGTGCAGAACAACATATTGCCATTTAAAATTGTAGTTGCGTCGTACCCACTGTGCATAAGCCCATAAGTGTTTTTGTTATTGCAAGAATTGATTTTTCCTCATGATTTTGATTGTATATATTCACAAGGCATTCATTGAAAGCCAACCAGTTTTGACAAGTACAGGCAGTACTATCCTGCCGTGTGTGAGTTGTGGAGGAGGGAGTGCTGTGATGCAGGTGTACTGCCAAGACTCTGAGGTCTAATTGAATGAAAATAGCATAAATCCCTCCAAATTATAATTCTCTTCCACAGGTCAGCTCTTGGATTGTCACTGGAGTTCAGGTATCAAATCAGTGCTGCTGATTTGTGTGCCACTTAGTTCTCTCTGGAACAAAATAACAAACCAGAGGGGCCTTGCCATAAATATATACTAGCAACTCTCGGTGACAAAAAATAACCCACAATAAAATATAACTTGGATATATGTTTTAAGTATATAGGAAATAATGTATAAAAATATACTAACTGCAAAATAAAATTTGGCAAAGATTGTGGGTACAGAATTGACATATCTGCAACAATGTTAATTTCTTCATCATTTAAATGCTAACTGAAAAATATAGCTTTAGTGACGTGTCAAGTGTCTTTTGCAAGTCAGAAACGAGGAAGACCTATGTTACGTTTATTGGTGCATCTACTTGTCCTTCAAGTACATTTCAAGGGGAGATCTATTGGGGCGTGGCTAGGATCGGCATAGAGTAGCAGCTACATGCTGCACCTCCTCACTACTATCCTTCACTTCTAGCTGCGACTCCCACATCTCTCCTGCTCACTCTCATCACTGGGCTGCTTCTCTGGGGAGGTGAAGACTAAGATGCTGGGGCAATACCCCAGGTGGTGGTGGTGGCTGTATCTACAGGGTGCAGTTCATATGCATATGCCAGTTGAGTGCGTCAACGGCGATAAAGACTGTTCGCTGAGTGCACGCACCAAAGGCTGTGGCTGGGGGGCATGGGGCGGTGGATAGTTGTGCCCATGGAAACGCCCAGCGTTTCATGGAAGTTACTGGGGTCGGTGCCGGGGGTGGGCAGCTGACATCACCGGATATCAGCTGCCCGCCCACTTCCTCCTGGAACTGCATGCAAAATCCACAAGCTTGCTGCCTAGGGGTCATCCTTGACTCTGAACTGTCCTTCATTCCTCACAGTCAATCTGTCTCTAAATCATGTTACATGCATCTAGAAAAATATATCCAAAATTTGTGCGTACCTTACACAAGACACTATAAAAACTCTAATCCATGCACTCATTATATCACGCATTGATTATTGCAATAGCCTCCATTCCAGTCTTCCTAAGAAAAGACTGTCACCACTACAATCCATTTTGAATGCAGCTGCAAAGCTAATCTTCCTGGCTAGACGTTCATCGTCTGCTGATCCGCTCTGTCAGTCCCTCCATTGGTTGCCTGTATATTACCGCATTCAATATAAAATACTTCTACTTACATACAAAGCCGATACTCTGACTACACTGACTTATATATCTTTGCTTATTTCAAAATATATCCCCAACCGACCTCTCCGTTCTGCACAAGATCTGCATTTCTCATCCACACTCATTACTTGCTCCCACTTACACTTGCAGGATTTTTGTCGGGCAGCACCCACCTTATGGAATGCCCTTCCACGCACACTAAGACTCTCCTTTAGCCTCCAAACTTTCAAGCGTTCCCTGAAAACTCACTGCTTCAGGCAAGCTGATCATATTCAAGACCCCCACACAACCTCCAGTAGCATTCATATCTAATTACATCCCATCAGGACTGTCTAGTAATCTGATGGGACTGCCTTGCTATGGAATTCTATCCTTATGTATCCCTCCTATTATCCCTATAGAGTGTAAGCTTGCGAGCAGGGCCCTCCTACCTCCATGTCGGTTTGTCTACCCAGTTTATTTAATCACTATTTTTTCCAATTGCAAAGCATAACAGAATATGCTGCACTATATAAGAAACTGTAAATAAATAAAATAAATAAATAAAGTTACCTGAGAGTCACTTACATATGCGTGCACGTTCCACATGATTCGATGGTCGGCAAGCAGGGTTTGGAATAACCTCCATTGTGTATTATGTGCAGGATCTAGGTGGTGAGCCTCTGATAGGCACTGTTCACAACATTGTTGTCAGCACGGAACAACTGGAATAAAAATTCACACTCTATTTAACCCCTGATGAGGGTCACTTGTAATTCATCACAGCACGCTATAAATCCATCCATTACAGCTTAAAACTGACTGTGTAATCAAGCATTTTCCTGCCCAAACAGCCCAGAAATATGGGCAAGTTAGGAAACCAGAAATAAGAGATTGAATCCTAAATTGTGCACATATCTCAACTCTTTGGCTACCTACTTACCATTCTGTTTCCAAAGAATACTGATTGGAGAAACTTGATAATCTAATCCACAAATCTACAGCTGTATTTGGTATTATAAGTCGGGCTGGCCAGCCTAGGAATTGATTGGATGTCCATGTCCTTGATTTAAATTGTATTTTATTTTCATTATTATATGTGCATTGTATTGTATGAGTTTTTTAAAAACTGTATTAGTGGTTTTGCCCACTACTTAGGTGTGTGATGATTATTATTATTCTATGATAAATAATAAATATATATTTCTACCTGAAATCTAGTGTTACATTTGCACTCTTTTAATATTTACCTAATATTTTCTTGTTAACACAAATATATAGGAATGCTTATTTTATTTTTATTTACATATTTGATTATTGGAAACCAGGGAGGTGCTTTGTTTTTTCCTTGTTTTCTCCTCTTTTTTTCGTTTCTTTTATACTCCCATTTTTTTCTCTTTTTATTTATGGTTATTAATTCTGATGAGCTCCGCCTGCTTGGCTGGAAAGTTAGGGGATTAAATGAAAGGATTAAGAGATCGTTGTTCTGTCTCAGGTCAAAAAATACCAGGCAGATATCATTTGTTAAACTGAAACACATTTATTTGGTAGTAAAGTTTTGGCGCTTAAAAAAACATGGATCAGTCAAGGGTTCCACTCCACCTTTTCTGGCAATGCTACAAGGCTATCTGTACTTATTAGGATGCCTGTGCAGTTTAATTTAGAACAGAGTGAGATACTGTAGTGTCTACTTCCTGATCACATGATGTTCCTGTACTGCAAGATATACTAACTCACCTGGCTATGCACATAAACTATCTTACTAGTAGGGTGACCAACTCATCCCTTTAATCAGGGACACATATTAATTACACAGGTTCTGTGGCTGGATTTCACCTGGTTTTAAACTGCCACACCTCAAGACTCCATTTCACCTGGTTTTAAACTGCCACAGAACCTGTGTAATTAATATGTGTCCCGGATTGAAGGGATGAGTTGGTCACCCTACTTACTAGATAGATACTACACTATCCAATTTAGATTACCCAATAAAAAGCACAAACTCTCCCGAAAACACACAGGTTTGTTTATTTATTAACAGTTTCATATATAGAGCACACATATTTCGCAGAGCTTTACAGAAAATATTTGAACATTCACATCAGTCCCTGCCCCAGAGGAGCTTAAAATCTGTAGTCCCTACCACAAGTATACGCAAGCAGTATTTTTTTGGATTGTGGAAGGAAACCAGAGTACCCAGATGAAAACCACGCAAGCACTGGGATAATATACAAACTCTGCTCAGTTAGGCCGGGATGTATCAATATTCGTGGGTGTTACCTGGTTTTTTTCGTGCCTGTATCGCATCCGTTTTGTGTGACTTTCCGCTTTATGTATTAATTTTTTTCTGGGCTGCGTATACTGTGCCCTCCTCCGATATTTTTTTTGATTTTTTTCTGTTTTGTGTGTGTACTCCCTCGGAGGGGGGAGGAGTGCAGGACTGCTGCCGGGAGCCTGAGCGGGTAGTGAGGCGGCATGCTGCGAGAGGTAGGGAGTGTGGGGTCAGCGCCGGGTGACAGGACAGGGGTCGGAGCAATCTCCTGCACTCCTCCCTCCCTCCAGCCGGCAGGAGATTTCTCTGACCCCTGTCTGTCACCCGGCGTCAGTCCAACACTCCCTACCTCTCGCAGCATGCCGCCTCACTACCAGCTCATGCTCCCGGCAGCAGTCCTGCACTTCTCCCCCCTCCAGCCGGCAGGAGATTGCTCCGACCCCTGTCACCCGGCGCTGGTCCAACACTCCCTACCTCTCGCAGCATGCCGCCTCACTACCTGCTCAGGCTCCCGGCAGCAGAGGTCTTGTATCCTTACCTCCTGCCCCTGGTCAGACACCCACTTGTCAAAGTATCTGTCCCTTGGCTCAGGCACCCGGGGGATGTGTTTTCCCCCACACACACCCAACTTACACCCAGGTCCCGCCTCCTCTACAGACCAATACCGCCAGTCAAACTTGGCGAAACAACAAAGGGCATCACGAATTTGAATACATTTCATAGGACGTCAGCTTACATTCAGACCAATGTAAGTATACAGTACTTCGCTGCGGGACCACTGCGAGACTTTAAAAATGCGGAAATTAAAAACGTGAAACATTATTGATACATCAGGAAGAAGGACAAAAGCCTCGAAAACGGGATGTCAGCGCAGCGGTAAGCGTTGATACATCCCGGTCTTAGGGCCATGGTGGGAATCGAACCCATGATCTCATAGCTGTATGCTAACCATTACACCATCCGTACTACAAGGTTAAACTTATGTGTTTTTGCCTGCCTTAGCACTGTTTATGAAGGATAATGGTGCTGATTTCGGGGATATTATTTTGCCTGCCTGAGGCACACAAAATAATATCCCCGATAAGCCTTTTTAGGGCGATCAGTGCCCGCAGGTAATAGGTTATCCCTGTTATTGGTACTGGGAAGAGCAGAAGGTACTGACATAGAAACAGAGTAGGATCTAGTAACAGGCATGCCAGGTAAAGTAGTGAAAAGTTTTGATAAAGATAAACGTTCGGCCATTGGTGCAAAAAGAGTAAGGACAGTCTAGACCCTAGCGCAAAAACAACCCATTATAAAGTACATTATGTATTGCTCTGTAGTTTGTATGCCCATTTTTATGCCATTTTTCACCTCTTAATGGTGCTAGTGCAGATATTATAACAACAATATGTGTTTTTGAAGTTTTCACTGTTCATTTGCGCAGTTTTCTCATGTTTTGTTTTAGATTGATATTTCTCTTTTTGAGTCGGGATGTTATGACTTTTGTGTTCTTGTGTGTGTTACTCTTGCAACAGGTAGAATATGGCTTTGCCTGAGCAGAGAGGTACTGCCAGAACTCATTTCTGTTTGCTCCTTATCCACTCACAAGGTAAGTTCCAATACAAGACATTAACAAGATAACTACACCCACAAAGATGCACCCCGTTACTAGACATCTGTGGGTTTATATAAGCATGCTTTTACTGTACTCTATATTAAGTGGCTTGAAAGTTTTTGCCACTTTATAATTTCTTATATTTTTTGCATATATGCTACATGTATTTGTTTTAGATCTGCCAACACAATTCACTATAAAACAATGACAACACAAATAAACAGAATATACAATTTTAAAAATATAATTTCTAACTAGATAAGAAATATCTAACACTAACATGCCCTGTGTGTAATAACAATTAC
The DNA here is from genome assembly GCF_055691185.1 of Crinia signifera. NCBI lineage: Eukaryota > Metazoa > Chordata > Amphibia > Anura > Myobatrachidae > Crinia > Crinia signifera. The sequence goes on along the minus strand of NC_139220.1, from coordinate 105,821,903 downwards.
CCCTTAGTTACTCTTTCAACCATAACCAAATTTAACTGATACTTGTGTTTAAGCCCTGTTGAATCTAAACCTCCCTTAAACAGACCCTCCCCAGCAATGTTATGCTGGCTAAAAGGTCTTAACAAGCAGACAGTGGGTTGCCCATAGCATCACAGGTCATGTTGCTATGGGCAACCAATCAGAAGCTACTTCTTATTTATTTACCACCCTCTATAAGATAATAGACAGGATGTGATTGGTTGCCCATAGGAACATGACCTATGAAGTGTATTTCACATCTTAGTAAATTTCATCCAGTGTGTCATGCCCAAAACAATTCCAGAAAATATGAGAAAGAAAGTTATTGAAATATTTCAATATCCATCCTGGAAAGGTTTACAACCCATTTCTTAACACAGCCAGAGCTATTATTTCCAGATGCAGAAAACTCAGAGCAGTGGTGAATCTTCCTTTGAGCGACCGTACTACCAAAATTATAACCAGAACATAAAGGCTCATGTCACATTTGTCATTTTTGGAAGACATTAGTCCCGTTACATCTGGGCCCTTATTCTGGTTCACTCACAAGGGCAAATTCCTTCTCAAATTATCAAAACTATGTGCACTGCAGAGGTGGCACATGTAACTTGTGATAGAGAATTAGATTTGGGTGGGCTTTTACTTCAAAGTCAGATCTATATTGCATTTTAAAAATAAAGCAGTCAGTATATTCCCTGCACAGAAACAAAATAACTCACCCAAATCTAATTCTCTCTGCACATGTTACATCTGCCCCCCCCCTCCCGCAGTGCACATGGTTTTGTCCATTTGAGATGGAATTTGCTTTTGCGAGTGAACCAGAATAACTCCCTGATGTAAAGCTAACATGGCATTCCACGATAAGAACACAAATAATCAGAAGTCTAACATTGTTGTGGTAATGTGATGATGTGGGAATGCTTTGCTCTTCACAACCTAGGCACCCCCACCCCACACACCCCTTGGCTAGTAGAACACCAGAGTTGATTAAAGAGAAAAAAGGAAAGTGTGTCACTGTGTGGTGCACAGGAGGTGAATTTCACATAAAATGTAACCTTTATTGATTTCTTTATAAAATGTTGCGAAATATTGACATAAAATATACACAAATTGACACGGACAAACGTATTAAAAAGGATACTCGATCCTCACACAGGGGTTCCCCCGCTGCACTATCTCCCTGAAATAAGTTGGTTCTTCTTAAACAGCACACGCTACTCAAAGTCTCTAAAACATATATATTTTGCAACATTTTATAAAGAAATCAATAAAGGTTACATTTTATGTGAAATTCACCTCCTGTGCACCACACAGTGACACACTTTCCTTTTTCCTCTTTAATTGCCTTGTATTGTGTCCGTGGTAGCACCCCCTGCCGTAATTAATTACAGTGATTATCCTATTAGAGGGGTTTCCTATCATATTTAATCAATACACCTTCAGTGCGACTGGCACATCTCCGTTTTTTGTGAACACCAGAGTTGGTTGTTGGAAAAATGGGAAATACTTAAGCATATTTCCCTTTATTTCCAGAACCAGGATCAGTTTAAGAATCCGGGGCTGGTTCACTCTTTACTGAAGCACTTTTTACTACACTAACAACATATAACAACATACAGTATAAGCCAGCAAGGATCACACTGATTCATGGCAGGCTTCACACTGAACATACTTGGTAAAAGCATGGATTTTTGTGCAATTTTGAAACATCTTGCAAAAAAATATTCTCATTAAATTGTGGGTTTGCATTGGTACCACTACCAATGTTATTTTGTTAATGTTTACTCCAATGGTGATATTCCATGATTTTGGGTGCAAAGTTACATTTGACAGGCGACTTCCATGTGAATTGCTTCTTAGTAAATTTGTGGCTTTTTAAAAAAAAAATGTCAATTGATCTGTAGGAAATGTAACCACTGAAGAGCTTTGCCAGATTACACAGTGAGCTATTGACGCTCCAAGGCCACAGGCGCATGCAGGTTTTTTGTATGTATGCTTAATAAGTGTGACTGCAGTGTATATGTATGTTTGTGTATGTTAGTCTGCAGTATGTTATGTATGTATGTATGTATGTATGTATGCTCTGTGTGTGTGTGTCTGCAGTGTGTATGCATGCTCTATGTTTGTGTCTGCAGTGTGTATGTATGCTGTTGTATGTGTCTGCACAAAAGTACAGTATGTGTGTGTATACATGTATGGAAACCCCGATAAAATTCCTGTGTTTTCCCCTGAGGACAGCACTACCAATGCAGCTGTGTTTAGGTGACCTTTTTATAAATGTGCACCTAAAGTATGTCTTAAATAGGGGTTTGCAGTTTATTGCTCATTTAGGTACTTTATGTAGCTCACACCACATGTGTATTAGAAAATTCAAGAAGGCCTCAATTTCCAGAGATTGAGGGGTAGATTTATTAAATTCGGTGAAGTGATAAAGTATATGGTTTTTATCACCGGCCAATCAGCTCCTACCTGTCATTTTTTCAAACTAAGCCTGTAACTTTACAGTTAGAAGCTGATTGGCCGGTAATAAGAACCAGACACTTTATCACTTCACCGACCTTAATAAATCTGTCCCTCAATTCTTTTCGGTGCTCCAAAAAAATAATACTTTTTAAAAGATGATGGGTGACATTCTATGCTATGCGCTAAATGCGCATGTTTTATTCGCGCACCACATCGCCGCAAATCACCTTTTTCAAAATCGCACTTTTCAGTCAAAATTCGATTATTTATTGTGATGCGCATTTGAGGCTGAAAAGTGCGAAGAGGTGCGATTTTAAGTAACAAAAAAGTGCGCTTTTTAGTAACAAAAAAGTGCGATTTCTTCCGCCGGTCATGTGCGAGTTTTGGACCAACCGGAGTGCGATTTACAAAACTGTCTCCGCATCACTAAGAACCCCACAACCTATTGGCCCACCTATGTCCCCTCCATTATGCATCACACCCCCTATATAAAGGGGCATTGGCGCCATTTCACTCTTTGATAGGAAGTAAGGAGCATGGAGAGGAGCAGTGGAAGCGTGAGTTCAGGAAGAGGTGTTGGTGGCAGAGTGAGGAGTGGCAGAGGGAGCAGTGGCAGAGTGATGAGTGGCAGAGGGAGCAGTGGCAGAGGGAGCAGTGGCAGAGGGAGCAGTGGCAGCAGCCAGTCAAGTGTGAGAGGCAGCAGTGTGGCAGGCAGCATGGCCACAGCAAGGCCAGCCTCAGCCCAGACCCTGGCCGTCCAGCCCCGGCAGGAGGAGGTTGAGGATCCGCTGGCATCCCCATCCTACAGCCAAGCCCTAGACCATACCCCACACCAGCTGCAGGAGGGCCACATGTCAGAGGTGGAGGAAGATGCTGGTGAGGAGAAGGAAGACACTGGCATGGAGGAGGAGGGCGATATGGCTGGTGGTGAAAATGAGGAGGAGGAGGAGGAGGTGGTAGCTGGTCGCACCAAAAGTGGCCGGATGGTGAGATTTTCTTATGAAGAAAATGTGGCACTTGTCAGGGCTATCATGCCAGTGTTCGAACGTCTGCTCGGAAAAAGCAACTACAAGACCACTGCCCAGCGCAAACGGGCTATATGGAAGGACATCACCCAGGCGGTGAACGCTGTCAGTAATCACAAGCGGCTGGTCCGCAATGTGAAAAAGCGGTTTAACGATATAAAACGCCAGTTAAAACATAAAATGGCCCTGGAGATGGAGGAGGCCACCAGGACTGGAGGAGGAAGCCCCACCACTGTCAGCTACAATGCGTATGAGGTGAAGCTGAAGCGCATCATCCCACCTGAGGTCCTGCCTGGCATGCATGTGGCGGATTCCGACAGGCCACAAACGCCAACCAGAGCTGGTAAGTGTGACCCCATGCAAACTTTAACATACATGCCAATGTATTATACCTGTAATGTGCACTTGTATTGTTATGCTTTGTAAAGTGCTGCTGTGGAACTACATAGCCCAGCAAGGTCATGCACAAGAAAATGTCTGCTCCTACTTTGAAATTGCTGATAATGCTGGGCCCTGTAGTTCCACAACTACTCATATTGATTAACAGTGTACCATTCTTTCTAGCAGACTAACATGTATGTGTACAAAACCCCTGTGCTGTACTGGTGGTTTAGCTGCCATGCCTACATGCCACCGAGTAACCAATAGTTGTCATGTGTACACTAGTTTACTACTAAGCTTTAAATAAAATATTTGACTATAAACAAAAAAAAGGTGGTCAAGATATAATGCAGTCCTTATCCATTGGGTATTGTCCATTATTGTAAATTCAATGCATATTTTCAGAAAATGCTTAGCCTTAGCAATGTCCATAATGCCTGTCCATCTTTCCTTGTACAGATTGTCCGTCCCGAAGTGCTGCGGCATCCAAGAGAAGAAGGCCCGTTGCTGCTGAATCTGCGGAAGCAGGTAAATGAACAAACCACACCCCATTACACATACAGTACACACACCCATGTTACATCAACAAGATCTCACACTACATTCAGCTCCTGCTGCTACATTGCTACAGAAATGAATGTAATCTGAGCAAGGCATGTGATATATTATTAATGTCAATGTTGCATGCTGTATCGGGGTACATGTGTAAGTGCATAACACCCCTAGGTATGTGCGTCAGCCATCTATAGCCCTATGTAAAACAGTGTAGACGACAGTGTGGCCTATATATGCATCAATACTTACCTCTTCATCTGTATCCACAGGTGCTATACAACTAAGGAGCAACACAACAGATTCTTCAATAGTGGTGCTAGACGAAATGGACATCATTCTTGATCCGGTCGACACCTTTGCGGCAGAGGAAGAAATGCAGACCTCGTCACAGAGTGATCTTCCCCCAAGTGGGGTGTCTCCCAACCCACCCCCAACCACCCACCCACCCCATACAGCAGCTACTGCTTCCCAAGTAGCTAACTCCTTGGTTAATTTCAAGGACAAACAGTTAGAATTCATGGCCTCCCAAAGCCTCCAAATAGGTAATATACAGGGGTACATGCGTGACACCTTCCCGCAGTTACGCAAAATTGCACGTAGTGTACGGGTAGGTGTAGGCACTCAAGTGCGCATTGCCAACAGTATTGACACCCGTTTTGCAGAACTAACTGCTGCAATAAGGGAGCAGAATAGGCATATTGGAAGCCTGGCGCAAAGTCTAACAGCACTAACCCAAACATGCACAGCGCAGACCAATGCCCTACTAGCTATGCAGGCCCAAATACAGCAGCAGGAAGGCAATGTGGGAGGTGGCACTGCATCAACCCTCAGCAGTGTATCCAGCACCCCAATAAGTGGCTCCCCCACTTCCCCACCCCGTCGTAGTGTGAGGACCCGTGGTGGGCTTAGTGCAGGGTCTAGAAGTGGTGTAGGGCTGCCTGATGCTGGGAGAAGGTAGCTGCTATATCAGTGTGTTTAGTTATTGAAATGCCAAAGATCTTTGTACATGGCCCCACAGTTGTTATTTACCACATGTCAAAATGCAGAATGCTTCACAAAAAAAAAAAAAAAAAGTAAAAATTGCTAACCGCATACCATTGTGTTTGTGTCTTTTTCTCGATATAAATTAATGTGTGAAGTATAACATATTGTAATGGTATATGACTATGGGATTGCACTAAAGTAGTGTGGTATAACTCCTTGCCTGGCAAAGGTTGTGGATCTACATATTCCAGCAGGCTCTGACACTCATGGTTTGGACTGTAATGGTTGTAGTGTGTCTGGCCATGCTGGCACATGTAGTTCCACAACACCAGTGAGCCATGTTTGACTGCAAACTTCATTCATACATGTATCAACAGTACTTAGAAGGTAGATAGCAGCAAGGGATAGGTCAGCACCACCATGTGCATCCGTTGGGGACTGGTGTTAGGTTAAATGTTGGTGGAAACAGATGGTATTGGTCAATAATTTGTTAATGAGTACACTTACAACATTTTGGAGTACAGGGCACATGTGCTTAGCAGAAAAGTAACGCCTGCTGAAGTATGTCCGCAACAACTTCTTTATAGCAAGTAACAGTTGAGTAAAATGCTTAGACAAAGTGGCCTGTGATACCACCAAGGACCATGAGGTCACACACTGAGTGGAGGCTGTGGACAAATAGTAGAGGGCACACATTAATTTGTGCTGGGCAGACACTGCATAGTTGGCACCTACAAAATGGTACAATTCATCTCTCACCTGCTCATATAACTCCTACAGGGTAATGGGGTTCAGCGTAACCATCCCCACAACCTGTTGATCCGACAGGTAGTCCAGGTACAGGCGAGCACCATACATACGTGGGATACCCAGTAGTGGGGGGGCTACCAGCAGTGGCGTAACTAGGCCTCTGCAGCCCCCGCCATGGCGGGGAGGCGCAGAGTAACTATGGGCGCCGGGGGGGCTGCGGTGCTATAGTTACCCGCTGCGCTGCTGCCCGGCCGCATCTTCGGTCACTGTCCCGTCACTCGCTCCCGGCGCCGGCTCCTGCTGATAATGAAAAGTGACACTGAAAATGGCTGCCCCAGTATTGCAGACAGTTTTGGCAGCCATTTTCTAAGAGTCACTTTTCATTATCAGCAGGAGCCGGCGCCGGGAGCGAGTGACGGGACAGTGACCACAGATGCGGCCGGGCAGCAGCGCAGCGGAGACTGGAGCAGCGCAGCGGAGCTGAGGGAGACTGGATGCGGCTCTGTCAGGTATGGGTATGGGGAGGGGGGGGCGCCGAAAATTTTTGGCGGGGGGGCGCAAATTATATAGTTACGCCACTGGCTACCAGGATCTGTTGGCCAGCTTCCTCCCTCCTGCGTTGCTCCTCCAAATGGGACACATCACACATAAGCAACTTGAAAATAGTCATCAAAATCTACATGATTTAAACCCTCACAGGTGTCCTTACTGATGTTGGGGTTAATGTAGGAGTGTTTGTGAGTGATAATGAGGGCACCTGTGTTGAAATTAACCATGTGTGCACTTGGCCAAAATGAGTTCTGTGCAAATTCGCCAAACAGAACCAGGACTGAAATAAGTGCGATAATTAGACACCTAAAAAGTGCGAATTGCGAATGCGCATAGCATTAAATAAGCGGTTTGTATACTTTTGTATTGGAAAACATCTGGATGCGATAAAAGTGTGAATTAATCTCGCGCTTTTGGTCCGCATACCTTTACGCACATAATATGCGATTTCTGTCCCTTAACGCATCACATTAAATTGGCGATTTCAATGAAAAATGCGATATCGCCATTTTGTGGTCTAAATAACGCCAAAAAACGGAAATCGCATCCCATAGAATGTCACCCCACATTTCAACATTATTTTATTGTTTGTCCTTTAAAATCTTGTTTTTAGTGTTATTTATCAACAACACTCGGTCTATGGTCACTTAGTATTGAAACAGGCCATCAGTTTTGATTTAAGGACAGTTGTCCTGTTGTCACTGGTTCAAATTGTAACATTGAAGACTAAACCAGTTGTGTGATTTCCTGGTAAAACATCATTCTAATCCTGTTTTCCATATATGGGTGGGAGAGCAATACATATCCTATTACCTCCTTAATAGCATCTGTACATGCAAGGGTACTAGTATTTGAAAAAGAGGAGTCACCTATATCAAATGATCTTGCCCCTCTTGTGTGGTGATCACCTGAATTTTGAGAAATTAGAATTTTGATTTGAACAGTCATTGGAAAACAGGATAACCTTAGCTTACTGTGCTATTAATAAATAATGATGTGATAATAATATTTAATGTCAAGAAGAACATATTATTTACCAAGCTCTTTTCAGCATAAAGGAGATATAGGATTAAATGAATGTTCCCAATGCCATAATAACCCAGCTATGTTAATCTACAGTACATCCAGTGGCCATTCTCCATTAAGCAAAAATGTAGTTACGTGAGAAAGAGCGGCTATCATCAGAAGACCGACTATAGTTACTATATGTATCTCATCAGCGTACTATGGTAAGTATTTAAGTACACTATGGGAGGATTCCATTTAGCCCTGAGGCATGCCACATGGGGAAAAACGCTGGGTTTCATGCCCCAAGCTATTCAATAATACAAGGTTTTGATGAAGGTCCTCCGACCAAAACGCCTTGACTTCTTTTTGGAGGAACAGCAAATTTGAATTCTGCATTCTGCTGTACGTATGTATACCTTTGGTTTTATGGACTTTTTTTTATAATTTATAAATATCAATGATTTGGAAGCTTAAAACATATAATACATTCCCAAATCATGCAGGACACAGAGTATAGTGTTATTGGTTTTCAAACAAATAAATAAGACAAAGTTAAGCAATGCCAGAATACAATATACAATCATTTACAGTAACATATAAAAAAAAAAACATCACATGCCATGCATATTATGCTTGTGGGACACACCGTGTGAAAGCCCTGAAGGAGAAAACCACTTTTTATTGGTGGATTGTTGGCTGCTAGTCATGTAAGATACCAATAATTATTTGAAAAACACTTAGTTAATAAACTTTTGGTGGGGATGGGAAGTATTGAAATATAGTTATCCCATAACTCAAAGATACCTGCCACTTTTGATTCTTTAGCAAGGGAAGCTTCAACCCAATCCAATCTGGAAAAAAAAAGCTTTTACTTAAATAGAGAAAATGGGGGATATTCTGAGTGGTTCCAAATGTTTTAGTACTTGTTTATTTTCATGACGGCAGCATGGCCGCGTGCTACTTCCGGGTTCGGTGCTCGCCAAACTTTATAAAATAAACTCCATGCCAACGTGTATAGTTCATACCCCCACTATTCATGTTGGCAGGGAGTTGATATTAGATAGCGTGGCGAGCGTAGCGTGGGCGAGCGCAGCGAGCCCCGCAAGGGGACTCAGACACGCGGCCATGCTGCTGCCGTGAAACTAAACAAGTACCCATGTTTTTTTAGCATTATACAGTGTGTGTGTGTATATATATATATATATATATATATATATAAGTCCCCAGCGGCGGCACTCAGATAAATAAATCAAACAAGCCAGCTATTCGCCAACGTTTCAAATGTAATTATACATTTTTCGTCAGGGCAACAATACATAATAGATAACACTCACCATTTATCCAAGTGGCTGCCATCACCAGACCACATACCCCCACTACAAAGGGGAGGGAATAGATCTAAGGTATTATTACAGAGGGAGGCAAAATGGATTTTTTTTGCTTGATACACTGAGCCCCCGTGGGCTCAATGAGAACCTGGGTTTGCAATGTTTCCTGTAGTTTTGCTTGTTTGGATGCTTTTACAATATATACAGCTATTTCTGTACACTATATTTAGTTTGCCAGTACTTACATGCTGTATCCATGTATTGTTCCAGTTTGTAAAATGGTGGTAACGGGTGCACTGGGTGACACCTTCCGGGTGCGACTGCGGAGGGGGTCGTGCGCCACGCTGAATGGGAGGTCTGGTGATGGAAGCCACTTGGATAAATGGTGAGTGTTATCTATTATGTATTGTTGCCCTGACGAAAAATGTATAATTACATTTGAAACGTTGGCGAATAGCTGGCTTGTTTGATTTATTTATCTGGGGACTTGTATTCGGCCGTCTATATATATAGACCTTTTTGATGTTGACCTTTCAACCATTTCAACCTTTTACCTGTCGACTTTTTGACCCTGTCGACCTTTTGACTGTCGACCTTTGGAGCATGTCGACCTTTTCAATGTTGACCTTCAGAACATGTCGATCTTTTGACCTTGTGACTGTCGACCATTAGTGGTTGACCATATGATTGTAGACCTAGACACTGTTGATGTTTTATACCATAACCGCCGTGAGTACATATGCCAACGTGCCGTGAGTACATTTGTGAGTACATATGCCAACGTTCGGGTATTCAAATCCTTTATCAAGACATAACAAACATAAATTACAGTACTTATGTAAGGGTATTAATACAGTACTATGCAGTCTTAGCGGAGAAAGCTGCTGAACCGGATAGTCCAACAATATAGCCAACCTAGACATCGGCTTCGCATTGGGGAAAGGTTGACAGAAATGTCCCAATCCAATAGTAGCTAAGCTCCCACATCTAAGGAGAAGATGAGTATGAAGGAGATGTGTATGGTGGGAGATAATTAACGTCACAGGAAACCCCCAGCATTATAGAATCTCTTGAGCACGGAGAGCCGAGGTGATGAGTAACACAGATCGTTTGGCAATGGTTAGCGCAGAAAAGTCTGGAAACAGCTGAAGCCTCCTAGAATGTCGGAATCGGAATCTCCAGCCAATCTAGCCGCTTTTAGAAAAGGCAGTTGACGAATTATATCAATGAACAGATCTCTGGTCTCCGCTTCAGAGAGGAGTTTATGGAACAGGGAAAGGGCATAGGCGTCAAGTTCGGCGTTGGACAGAGTCAGGTAGTCCACGGATTTTAATGTTATTCCATCTGGAGCAGTCTTCTATATCCACAATCTTATCTTTAAATGCTTACAGTTCACAGACACTGGTGGTCATGAGCAGAAATGAGGTTGTTGCCCTCGTTGGTTTCCAGGCTGCGCAGAAGATCTCGCGCATACCCAGTGAGCCAGCTGGGCAGACAGAGACAGCGCATTAGTCTGAAGTGATGCGCTGTCTCCAGGAGAGGGACATCGCCGAAGTGAGGAGTATGCACTCCCCTGCTTTGGTTGGCTAGATGTTAATACATCTTGTCAGTGTCCCTTCCCAACAGGAAGTGTTATGGTGGTGCGATAAGCTCTGCTATAATAATTATACCCCTGTGTTGGATGTACTTATCCACAATGCTGTACATTTCCACCACTTACCACATCTATACTAATGATGACATATGTACTTACATATGCTATAAGGACAGCTCTCCCAATAAGGTGTGCCCTTTGCGATGTCATGATTTCCAAAGTTCTGCATGTGCTGAATAGATCTGTCTCAATGGAAATTGAAGAAAGAAGCCCATAAGCTTCTACAGGGAAATGTCAGCAAAAGCTTGTGTTACTGTGCATTTAATCCCAGCAATGTTTGGTACGTATGTGAAATGCGGCCACATTTTTGTTTTTTTCGGCACCATTCTCTAGTACGTACATCCCGCCCTGTAGTAGGACCCTACCCAGAGCTAAGCTAACTGCTGTAGGTAAGGCCCAACAGGTGAACAAGAGAAGTGGTTCTGCCTAATCTTCCATAAAAAGTGTTTTATTTGCAATACAGCTGCTGTCATACATTTAGCAATACAAATTTCTTAAAACATGATAAAACCAAAAAACAAGGAAGCAAAGAAATCCTGGTGCTTGGAGACCTGAGGGATTCCCCTCTATCCAGTTAGGAGGATAAAAGTGCTGAGTATGGCATACAGCAAGTCTCAACAAGCAGCCCAGGGATGGTGGTGCGCAGAAATCTGGTATTTTATACCTACTCCAGATCTAAGTTCATAATGAGTATACTCCAGTGCATGGAACAGACTTTACCAAATACTTCATCTTCAGTCCACTGGAGTCCTCTTCAAGTCTAGGGACTTTTATTAATAATCACAGTATATAACCTATTGGGGATACAGCGCCTGGGTCCACCTCTTGTTTTTTGTGGATTTGGTAATCATTGGTTAGTCAAGGGCAGCAGTACCTTGGGCGCAGTCATTACTCTACATTCATTTTTTTGCTGTAGGTAAGGGATGGGCTGCGGAGCTTTTAGTTTCCCCTTCAGCGGCGTAACTAGATTTTCGGCGCCCCCCTGCCGACAATGCAGGAGGCGCCCCCCGGTAAAAAAAAATGGAGCGGAGGGGAGCCGTGGTACGGCGGTGGGGAGGGGGGGTTGTGTTTCTGTGTGTGTGTTTGTATGTATGTGTGATGTGTTTGTGTGTATGTGTGTGTGTGTGTTACCTCTGGCCGGCGTGGCCGGCTGGCCGCATCCGTCTGCGCCGGGTCCCGGGCGGCTCTCCCGTTACTGCTGCTAATGAAAAAGTGACACTTGGAAAATGGCTGCCCCCATACTGCAGACGAAAAACTGTCTGCGGTATGGGGGCAGCCATTTTCCAAGTGTCACCTTTTTGTATTAAAACAGCGCTGCGGCTGCCGGGACTCGGGAGAGCTGGGACCCGGTGGTGCAAATAAAACCACCGGTCCGGCGGCAGAAGGCAACTATCATCCCGCAGCCCCCCCGGCGCCCACATACCCTCAGCGCCTCCCCGCAATCGCGGGGGCTGCGGGACGATAGTTACGCCACTGTTCCCCTTGATGGATAGATGAGCTGTAGCATAAGACACGTACAAGCAGGAGCAAGATCCATATATTATGTGCCTAATTCTTCTGTTTCCAACCACACTCCAAACTGCCTCCCTCCAGCAACACATTTCTCCATTTGCAGTAACAGCTTCTGAGCTCACATGTCGGCTGCCAATAAATGCCCGGCTTTCTGTATCCACCTTACTTACTGATATAAACAACTTAAATAAACAAATTCAATTGCATCTAATGCCCCCCCCCCCATACACTATACACCTTCTCCTATGGAAGAAGTTGCATCCAATTCCGTTTGAGTCGCCCAGCTCCCTCTTGGGCAGAAGGATTGCATGCTATCCTTCTGCATGCGATGTATCGCATGAGATCTATGTTCCCTACCGATGGGAGGGCATCCAAACTAGAGATCTTACATGCAGTATGTATGATCTCCAGGTCCAATGCGCACGGAATCGCGCTTAGGATAGATTGTTGGACACATGCCATTTGGGATGATTTCACCCGAGTTCTTGGCCCAATCCGCCAGAATCTGGTGAAATTGGGCCCAGATTGCATAGTGTATGGGGGCCTTTAGTCTTAAGGGGCCATACTCTAATCCAAGGTATCACATGCAGCCTCACATGTGGTACCTTGGCGGCAACTGCCTGCCGTTGTGTGTTTGTGTGTGTGGGTGGGCAAGTGGGTGGTGGTGGTGAGGTTTGGGCAACATAAGGAGGATTTGTAGCATTTTAAACTGAGGACTAGCTAAGGCCAAGCAAAGAATGGTTTGTTGCTTCAGCCCCTGCATGTAACTAGGGGAGGCTCCAGAGGAGGGGCTGCAGCGCAGTTCAAATTTCAAATAGGTAAGCCACACCAACTGCCATTCCAAACTGACTCACAGGCAGTTGGTGTTGCTCCCTTATTTGAATTTGGTACTGTCCTGCAGCCCTTCCTCTGGAGCCCCCCTGCATGTAACTGATAATCACTTTGAATATAGGGAGAAATTTACTAAGATGGGAGTTCTATTTCAGATGGGAAGTTGCTATGTGCAACCAATCAGATACTATCTATTACCTTCTAGAAGGTGCAAAATAAATAAGAAGTAGATTTGTTGCCCTTAGCAACATTCCATGTGAAATAGAACTCCCAAATGTCCCCATTAATCTCATTATTTGAAGGGTTTTACTGTATGTATGCATACTTCCCAACTTCTTGAGGGACAGTGAAATTTGGGTCGTGGCCTAGAGGGAAAGGGCCTGGCCTCGCCCCATTTTCACTGCTGTAGGGGCATGCTCCGTGAGCTGCTGGCTATGCCCCCAGCCCCTCCGGCTGCAGGAATAGACACTGTGCGCAGGCAGCGGCCACGGGAGGGACGCAGGAACGTCCCAAAAAAACGGGACATTCCTGCAATAAATGGGGCAGTTGGGAGGTATGTGTATGAGCACTCACAAGTGGAAGGGGGCATCAGCCAGTAATAGCATAATAAAAATCTTTTCACTTTCTTTTTTACTAATAGTTTTAGACTCAATTGTAATGTTTTTTCCAGTATGTGTGTGATACCATTAACAATTACATATTATGTGCAAAATATTCCACCAAAATGAAAGTATTCCACATTTACAGTTAAACATGATGAGTGTGGCTTACTGGTATAAATGGGAGAACATGGGTGACAGATGTAAAATCAATTATTTATTGTACTAGGAGAAATTAGCTTGGCAAGAGTTGGCAACGTACAATAAGGAGTTAATGGTAAATGCAATGGTAGCAATCTTCACAATAATAATGAATGAGACATTGCTTTCAGTAGTGCAGTGAATATCAATGGTGACACCTTTGTGCATACATAATACTTGTAATGATACTGAATGCCTAGCTGTGCAGTATTTACCATGGCCGCAGGCACCCAATTACTACTCGGCAGCCTGCAGTTCACATGCTGGCCAGCTTAAAATGGAATATGATATTGTAATTCCTAACATGTTACCTTCATTCTCAGAGGGTTATAGTAGTTTTAAATCTGATGACTACTATAAATAATAGAAAGCTATATGGACTGGGTGTATCATAAATCCACAATCAGATGAGAAGTAAGTAAATGATGATATCAAAAGAGACTATGGGTGACATTCTATGGGATGAGAGTTTTTCGCACGTCAGTTTTTCGCCCATTATCGCACTTTTTTTAAATCGCATTTTTGCCTTGGATTCGCATATTTAATGAGGTGCGTGTTCCGGCATGAAAATGTGCGATTTTTAGGCATGAAAATGTGCGAATTTGAGCTTATGTGCGATTTTGGGTTTGTATTAAAAAAATAAAAAATAAAATTGCTTGGTTTCCCCCTCCTGAGCATAACCAGCCCCGGGCTCATTGAGCCGGACCTGGTTCCAAAAATACGGGGGACAAAAAGCGTAGGGGTCCCCCTTATTTCTGAAACCAGCACCGGGCTCCAACAGCCCGCAGTGTCATGCCACAGCCGGGGGACACTTTTTACATAAGGTCCCCCGGCCGTACCATGAGCACAGTGGCTGGTCAGCCTTGGACGGGGTACCTGGAGTAATGGGACCCCCCCCCCAATAAAGGGGTCCCCCCCCAGGCTTCACCCGTCCAGGGCTGAATCCCGGGGCTGTCACCGGCGTCCCTGGCCAGTGGACGCCGGCCTGATGGGGTTAAATCTTTCAATCCTAACATTGCTTTATACAGGAGGACTACAAGTACCAGCAGACCTCCCCCGCAGGCTGGGACTTGGAGAACCACAAGTCCCAGCATGCGGGGCATTAATGGGACTTGTAGTCCACCTGTAAAAAGAATGTTAAAAGAAAACACACACACAGAAAAGTAAAACTTTATTACATACACACACACACACATCTCACTTTTACACCCACATACTCACTGATCCAGGATCCAGCGCTGGTCTCCCTTCTGCAGAGCCGGCTACCCCCACACTGACAGCGGGGACAACCAGCTTTCTCCGATGGAGCTAACAGCTTCTGTCGCGTTGTCCCAGCGCAACAGAGAATGAGAGCGTCTTCGGCTTATGCGTCTCCAGGGAGATGCATAGATCAGCCAATCAGGGATGAGCTATGCGTCTCCATGGAGACGCATCGCCCAATCACGCTCTCAGCCTGTGTCGCACTGGGACAGCGCGACCTGAAGCTGTTAGCTCCATCGGAGAAAGCCGGTTGTCCCCGCTATCAGTGCGGGGGTAGCCGGCTCTGCAGAAGGGAGACCAGCGCTGGATCCTGGATCAGTGAGTATGTGGGTGTGTGTGTGTGTATGTAATAAAGTTTTACTTTTCTGTGTGTGTGTTTTCTTTTAACATTCTTTTTACAGGTGGACTACAAGTCCCAGCGGTCCCATTAATGCCCTGCATGCTGGGACTTGTAGTCCTCCTGTATAAAGCAATGTTAGGATTGAAAGAATTAACCCCATCAGGCCGGCGTCCACTGGCCAGGGACACCGGTGACAGCCCCGGGCTTCAGCCCTGGATGGGTGAAGCCTGGGGGGGGACACCCCTTTATTGGGGGGTCCCCACTCCTCCAGGTACCCCGTCCAAGGCTGACCAGCCACGGTGCTCATGGTACGGCCGGGGAACCTTATGTAAAAAGTGTCCCCCGGCTGTGGCATGACACTGCGGGCTGTTGGAGCCCGGTGCTGGTTTCAAAATACGGGGGACCCCCAGATTTTCTGTCCCCCGTATTTTTGGAACCAGGACCGCTCCAAGAGTCCGGGGCTGACTTCGGAAATATGGGGGACCCCTACGCTTTTTGTCCCCCGTATTTTTGGAACCAGGTCCGGCTCAATGAGCCCGGGGCTGGTTATGCTCAGGAGGGGGACCCCACGCAATTTTTTTCTTAAAAAACAAAAAAAAAAAACATTTTTTTACCACAGAACCATGCACAGATCTCAATGATCTGTGCAGGGTTCTGGCCAACTCGCATATCAGAACCTGGTCTGATTTTTTGCAGAATTTAAGACACATTTCCCAAATTCGCATCTCATTAAATATGCGATTTGTATACTTTTCAATGGGAAAACATCTGGATGCGAGTTCCGGCGCGCATTAAAATCGCACTTTGTAAAAGTGCGATTTCGCGGCAAAATCGGCGATTAACCCGATTTTACATAGGTGACAATGTGAAATGGGCCAATATGGCCCATTTCACATTGAATATGTGTAAAAAGTATGGTTAATGCCCCCCCCACCCCGGTATTGACGCCAACCCGAAGCGTGGCGAGCGCAGCGAGTCCGCGAGGGGCGGCGGTACGCGTCCTCCGACCTTTTCATACCCCTACTATACACGTCGGCGTGGAGTTGAGAATAGAAAGTGTGGTGAGCGCAGCGAGCCACCGAGCCCGAAGCGTGGCAAGCGGACGCGGATACCTGTGAAGCCCGCGAGGGTACGCAGATACCTGTGAAGGTATCCACGTCCGCTCGCCATGCTTCGGGCTCGGTGGCTCGCTGCGCTCGCCACACTTTTTTATTCTCAACTCCACGCCGACGTGGATAGTAGGGGTATGAAAAGGTCGGAGGACGCGTACTGCCGCCCCTCGCGGGCTCGCTGCGCTCGCCACGCTTCGGATTGGCGTCATTACCGGGGTGGCGTTAACAATGGGGGGCATTTGAAACATCAGGGGGTTTTTCTATGAAAATGGGGTGTTTTGGGGCATTTTACATTAAAATCAATGCAAAATATGGTCTCAGGGACCATTTCACATTGATTCCAATGTAAAAATCGGGTCGAACGCGTCGATCGCATCGCATGCGATTTGGTTGGCATGCGATGCGATCGACGAGATTTTTCCGACCCGATGCTTACAATCAAAATCGGTGGCGCCGTGCTAGGAAACAAGTACCTATTTTTCTGTTAAAGTTTAGTTGTTTGGGGATTTAAGTGTATCTTAGGTTAAAATGGATATACAGGGAGGGTAGTGGTTGGGCTGCTTGGGGTTATTTTTGGTTTATCTACCCGTATGAATGTGTTTTTGCATCTCTACTATTTACGTTAATATTTTGTATTCTTACATTTCTCTGCTGCGTTTGTATTGTCTTATATAAGGGCAATGTGTTGTGAACAGGACCATGTCACTGCCACTGTTGCTATAACCCTATTTTCAGGATAACTATTTAGTGGTTAGGCCTCACAATATAATTGTCATATTCTGTTGCCACAAACAATCCTTTCTGATATTATCACTGTTTCTTCTCTGTTGTGGCATCTAGAGTTGAAGGACTTTGCATACTTGGCTGGAATGTCCGTGGTTTAAATGATCACAATAAACGTGAATACTATGAATAATTTTTGGACCTTTTGGGTCTGTAAGTTAATTCTAGTACAGTATCTTACCCTATCAGGAGTTATAACAGCGTTGCCCCCTGCTTCCTTTCCATTGCAGTCGACCCTTCATTTCTTGGCATCTGGATTACTACGGATATTAAAAAATGATGTACAACAAAATATGTATCTGGTCACAGATGATCTCAATCGATGAGTTCATGTGTGGAAGAAACTTCCCCTTACTGTCTCAGGCCATATAAATTTACAACCCAAATATCTGCAGGGTATATCTGCTACAACACACCCTTATATACTGTATATCCCTATCAAAATTTTCACCAAAATAGACAGTTTTATATCCACCATCATCTGGGGTGGAAGGTCTCCCTAAGGGTTCTAATTAAAGCTAGAATAGATGGAAGTTTAGGTCCTTCCAATTTATATGTCTATTATTTGGCCACACAATTGGTGCATTTAACTGATTGGGTGTTGGGTAAGGGAGGGTTAACGTATTCTGGTTTGTTTGCTAGCTAGGTGGGGCTTTACTTCTGTCTGCTTCAATTTCTCCTTTCTGGGTCTTCTACTGGGGGCCTCCCCCCTTTGTTGCGCCAGTCACTGCTGGTTTGGCGACAAGCTCATTCCTATTACGCTTGTCAGGATGCTAATCGTGAAACCCCTCTTTGGTATAATACTTATTAGAAAGAATTGATGCATCTCTCACGTACTAATTTCTGGGGTGGGGTGGGGTGGGTCTTACTTCTGTTGCACAGTTACAGTAAATGAGGGAGACACCTTTAAAATCTTTTAGCAATTTAGGGCAGAATATGTTGTCTCCAACACAGACTTTTACAGGTACCTACAAATTATATACGCAGTACAGGCTCAGTTTGGAATGTTGCCTCTTCCAGTCTCTAACTCATCAGATAAAGAATTAATTGGAAATGTACATGGGTACACGTGGTCAAATTTCCACCTTATATGTTAAACTTAATGCTCATATGAATACACGCCTTTTTGATCCTCTTAAGATTACTTGAGAAAAGGATGTGGCTGTATTTGATGAGGAGCGATTAAATATACAACACCATGTATTAGGTATCAACAGGTATTTTTTTACATTCTGCGTCGAATATACCATACCCCAGTATCTTTATATAGAGCAGGGAAAATGTCTGATGCCGTAGATGTGGAGTCATGGATGCTGAATAAACCTATTATGGTCCTGTCCAGCAGTGTTTGCTTTTTGGGAAGCAGTCTGAATTTATATTTTACTCACCGATTTGGCATTACCGGCAATGTCACCCAGGTTGTGCATATTTGCTTAAGACTTTGAGGAAACTAGTTCTCCAGTAATATATAAGTACTGGTGTCAGGACATGAAGATTACAGAGGCTGGACATAGGATTCGTACACTGGGTTTAAGTAAGGCTGAGACACCTGGATCCCATCATGCCTTCAAAACAGTGACAACTCCCTCCATTTTGCAGAACTGCACCTGGCACTGCCACCCCCCCCCCCCCCCCCCCAAAAAAAAAAAAAAAACTCTGCAGCATGCTAATTATGCAGCCGCTGGCAGAGGGAAAGGTGGCAGGGCAAGGGAGGAGCTATTCAAATAAGTGCACAGGTGGGTGTGACCATTGCTATTGCATCATCATGGCCATGTCCCCCGCTGTGTAATGCTGGTACTGCAGGCTGCAGGCATTACACAGTGGGGGTCAGGGTCACAATGATGCAATGTTTGCCATCTGGTCCCCATGCCCCCCCCCCCCCCCCCCTGTCAAAGGAAGGCTGTGGGAGGCCTCTGCTATACCAGGGAACTTGTCCACTCTTTTTGGAGCCTCCCAGCCATTCCGGAGTGTAGGCAAGTATGACTTACAGTGGTCAGTATATTTATTAGTTAAGTAAGTTGTTTATTAACTATTATCATGGTTACAAAGATGTTTTGAGAGGGATACAAGCAGTTAAATAGATAAAAGAAGATTGCAGGAAGGAACAATACTGTATGTAACAATAAAAATATCATGTTTATTCTTTCTGATTCTTTTTTAGACTTTACTGTACAGACAATGAATAGGGTCACTGGCACCGGACCAGACCTTAAATCACCACCTACTGTCCTGTGGCATTTATTAATTCTCCGCCAGTTGTGTACCCCCAGCAGGTGAGGAGATGTTATGGGCACCCTGGGGACTGTGATGTGCAGTACTAAGCTGTAAATTGGTGTTTTAGAACTGCTAAAAGATGCTCAACACCTGCTAACTTAAAATAGTTTGTTTCTAATAGCAGCTGAACCAGACATAGAGAGGGCACAGCATGTACCTGGAGTGTTCATCTCTCTCATCACTGCTACACACGGCTCATTACTGGCTTTCCATGTTTTTTCTTCCCTCTATCAGGTGTCTTTTCTTACTACAATATATGGAATCACACTTTATGTACATATACAATAGTAATTGTGTAGAACAACACACTAGTGCATCACACAATATAATAAAGGGGCTTTGGCACATGCTGTTACAGAAGATACACAATCAAGTCTGTCTATCTCCACTTTTCCCCACTCCGTTTTTAATTAACAGAATCAAGCTGTCCTGATACTGTGAGTAGAATTCCCATTCAGTGTTTGCTTTATCTGTGCACATTTCATTGAACTGTCTGGGTATAGTGGGCAAATCGAACACACAGCCACACAGCACAGAAGGATGGACTCCTGCATGCTATCCTGTAAACTGCCTCTGACTGCAAAAAGCAGCCCAATAAGTTCTGCAATACTGCCATATTTACCGAGTTCCAGAACGAAAGGCTTGTCCAGCAGGTAACACTATGTTCATAGTAGATAAAAGACATAGTAGGTATTTTTAAGAGAATGTTCCTCTTCATCGATCCTCTGACACATTTGCAGTAAGTTCATTGGATCTAAACCTGGAACCCATGTGATAGTGGTAGTGAGAGGAGGTAATCAGGGGGGTGGAGCAGAGGCAGATATTGGCAGAGGGAAGTGGCTCTGAAAAGTGGAGGAATAGTGCATTGCTGGATCCCAGAGCAAGGGCCCAGCAATGTCTCTGTACCCCCCCCCCCCCAGTCTTCTTGTCCTACTGTCAAAAGAACAGAGCACGGTTGAAATTTAATAGGATGCGAGATTCAGAAAGTGCGAGATTTGGTAAGAAATTTCCAGTTTTTTTTTAAAGTGGCAATCATTTACACTGCAAATCAGTGTGATTTTGCAGTGTAAATGATTGGCGCTTTAAAAAACTGGAGATTTATTACCAAATCTCTCACTTTCTGAATCTCTCATCCTTTTACATTTCACCCCATGTATCATCTGGAGCTTTGATTTTGGGCATGAGGTGGGCGAACGTGATTCAAACCAGGAGAGACCAGACTCTTCTCTTCCTCCACTGATAGTGGCTGTGGGATACATATGGATGTTTGGTAATCAGAATACTGAAGCCGGTATCCTGAAGGAGTGAATCCCGACATGGGTCACTGGCCTTAACCCTCCCCGCTAGGGCCTAACCCTAACCCCCATACCCACCGACTTAAATGTATCCCCTCATCCAGAGGCCTTACCCTCCCTTCAATGTGCCTTACCATAGTTCTCCCTCCACGCTGTCTAACCCTAACCCCCTGCAGCCTAAATCTAAGCTCCCATATTACTGCCCAAACCTTACCCCCCCACTCCTATCCTGGCAGCAAACTAGCGATCCCAGCATACTTACTGGTCAATATGCCAGCTGCCGGCATTTCCGCTTTGGAATCCTGATCCTTTTAGACTTCTGCCACTGGTCTTCTGAAGGAAGTCGGGATGCCCGGATCAGTATAGTGAACGGCGGCATCCTGACAGATGGGAAGCTGACTGCTTCCCATGGCCTCACCAATGAGGGTTGCCACCAGCTCTGTCAGGCCCCAGTAACATGCCCATGGCCTCACCAATGAGGGTTGCCACCAGCTCTGTCAGGCCCCAGTAACATGAGTGGGCATAAACAATGAAAGGGTGTGTGATCACACCCCTGTAAAAACTAAACTAAGCAGCAGGCTGGGGGCAGCATCACACACTGGGGAGAGCGGCTGCTGCAGTGTGTTGCTGTGCTCAGCACACTTATATATCCCTCTATGCCCACTCAGTAAGTCAGTTAAAAAAAAAAAAAACTTATTTTGACTTTTTGCCACATCGTGCACATCGTGAGCGGGACAGACGAGACACTGACGACCCGCTCACGATGTGCATCGTGAGTGGGTCATCCTGGTGTGTACCGGGCATTATACACACTAGACTATATAGTTTATGAACAATATCATCAATCATTTTCCTTGAACTCCTGGGTGAACAATAAAGTGTACACACAGAACAATAATCTTATCAATATCATTCAGTGACGATGGGGGAAATTTACTAAAGGAAATTTGTAAAAAATAGGTGTATTTGTATCCAGAAATACACTTATTTTTGACATTTACTATCCCGAAAATACGGAAGCACATTAATACGAATACGAATTGCCGTATTTTCGGCATAGTAAATGTCCAAAATAAGTGTATTTCTAGATACAAATACACCTATTTTTTTACAAATTTCCTTTAGTAAATTTCCCCCATCGTCAGGTTCCGGCTCCTTACATGCAGTCATTGACAATATACTGTAGCCAAATTTGAGCTGCATGCCCAGACGATGGAGGGCATCATTAACGATCAGTGTGAGTGGGCATCATTAATGATATTGAGCATACACACTGGATTATATTACAAATTAAATTGCTTAGAAGGGCCAAAATGAGCGATATTGTTTGTTATATATATCTTAGGGGCAACAGCCAGCCAACAGCTACTAACTGCCATGTTACAGGCTGTGTTTGAAAAATGACAGGTAGCAGCTGATTGGCTGCTTATTTATCACCCTCCATTTATCACTTTTTGAAGCTTGATACATCTATCCCATAGTGTGTATGGGGCTTAACAAGCTGATTGGTTAATACTATAGTAGTTGTTGTTCATCTCCTTTATCTCCCTCCATGCTTTGATAAATACCCCAACCTAACCAAGACATTTTATATGCGGGAACCTTACTATCAAAATGTAAATTTAATGCTATACCACTCCTCATACACTATAATGCTAGAATACCGAAGCTGCATGCAGTCCATTTCATGAGTCTTCCTAGGCACAACTGTTACATATTTATGCCTTTTCTTTTCTTGTAGTTGATTTAAGCAGAAAAACATTAGCATGAATCAGCAACACATACAGTACATGCTGCCAAGCAGCTGATCTTTCTTTTCTGCAAGCACAGACTTCTCTATAAAGGCATACCTCTCATCCCTATGTATGCTTTCAAAGATGGGCATGGAAAATCGGAATGCTTAAATTGCACGGAATATACCGTAGCTCTGCTGTTATCCCCAGTACTGTAGTTGGGAAAACAGAGCACAATGTAGCATGAACATGCAGTACTACGTTCCATTTAAAATCACATAAATATGTATTAAAGAATGGTTATTTCAGTAAAACCGGATGTAGTCAGAAGGTTGACAACAACAAAGTCAACTTTCATAATGTCAACACAGCATTGACAACATTTTCGATGGTGACATTGTTAAAATGTCGACAGACAACATGTTGATATTCCCAGAATGTCAACAGATCAAATGGAAACATGATCAGAATGTTGATAAGGCAGATAGGGCCAGATGTGATAAAAAGGAGAGTGATAATCAACCAGCCAATCAGCTCTTACCTGTCTTACAAGTCTATAACATGGCAGGTAGGAGCTGATTGGCTGGCTGTTTATCACTCTCCATTTTATCACTTTTTGAAGTTTGATACATCTGGCACATAAGCCATACTAAAAATTCTCCTCTTTGGGAGAAGCCAAGAAATGAGATGCTTACTGCAACTGCAGGGGAGGGGCCATGCTGCACCTCACTAGGCCTTATCCCCCAAATGCAGAGATTCGCTGGTCTGCAGGTAGGAAGCTAAATTATTGCAAATTTGCTTATTTTAGCTACACCCCCTCCATTCTGCTCCTGGAGTCCCTACTAATCTCCTTATCTACCAGCTTCACTAGGGGGTGAGCAATACGTTTCCAGATCTGCATAGTTGCCTGTGCTGAACGCACTTGGTGAAGCATATGGAGTAGTCCAAAGCTGGTATCTCTTCTACATGCTGGGCGAATGTCTCCACTGCACTCTGTTCAAGCCAAGCTTTTTGTGGCTTATTAAGTGAATGGATTCTGATGAGTTGCCTATCTCATTCTCTAACTTCCACAAACCTGGTGTCCAACTCAACTATGGCTGGCAAGCAGTGGAGCCGATAGGGAGGGGAGAGTATACTCTTTACACAGCATGGGCCGGTTGGAGTGGCCCAGCGAGGGTTGGGATGCCGCTACACACCCACCTCCTGCTGCTGAGTGACTTTCGGAAGAGAGAGAGAGGACTGGCTGCTGCAGCCTCTTTCCAGAACACAGCACATAGCACAACTCCTGTGTGCTGCACTGGGGAGAGAGTCAGAAGCAGTCAGTCCATGCTCCCCAGGGGCATTTTAAGAGAGGAGGAGGCCTATGTGCAGCCTCCTATGGACAGCCCCTCTCCTCTCTGACGGTAGCAGCGCAGTGTTTATCACTAGAGCTCTCACGACCCTTCAGCACATGTGCAGATTTCTGGAAAATGGTGCGGTAGCCTTTTTTATGGTAATTTTCACATAGCTGCTGCAGAAGAGCAGCATTGTGGAGTCTGAGCACTAGAGTGCAGATTTAAAAAAAAAAAAATTCCTGCCGATTTTTCCAGCACTCCTTCTGTTACCGCTGGACTTAGGAGGTGTCACGGATCCACCGGTCGCCTGCTCCGATACGTCAATCTGAGCAGCCCTGGTTCACTTGGGACACTCAGGTCCTTTCTTTGAGGTACACTGCCACCAGCCAAAATCCTGATTTTAGCGCTTGAAACTGCGCAAGGGGCGGCTTGACTCGCACCTGACCACACAATGCAATATAAAAATGGTAACGCGCTCTCCGTGGACTTACAGAATCTAAAGAACACAGTACCAGAACTGAGAATTATATGATTGTTCCTAGAAATACTACAGAGCTTTAGTAAAAAACTGGTTACAAGATAGTACAATGATTTTAAAAGCACACACAAGATAAATACAATCCAGAAATAAAAGAGAATAAAAGAAATGACAGAACTGTATCTTACACCCAAGAACTCATTCTGTAGTGGGGGGAGTTCCACCTGAATCAAACGGGTCGCTTCCAGCCAGCTTGCTGATCCCCCAAGAAGTACAAGTCTATAGGGAGAACTGTCTTAGTTATACTTGAAGACTCCCTCATCCATCCCACTCTTGGGATTTTTAACCCTTCTCTTGCTGATCACTAGGGAATGTCCATAGATATGGGACTTTTCACATGAAGAATTTGTCTGCTGTTTCCAAAGGGATTGATAACTGGCAGGCTTCACTGATAGGAGGTCTAACTGGGTGGGGGAGACTGTCCTCTCTTCTGGGCCATTGTTTATGAGGGGTCTCAGATCTTTATCTGACATCCTACCTTCAAAGGATAACTTCAGATGGTCAATCTGAGGGAATACAGACCTCAAACTCCCAGGGTCACCTACAGTTTACACACATAATACAAGACATGTTCTGATCTCCCACATAATAATCAGAGGCGACATAATTTTACAACAATATCAGACATACATTGATCGAACAGATAATCATAACAGGAGGCATACTTTATTTTGATCGATAACCTGATCTGATCTTTACAGGAGGGTAAGTAATAAAAATATGGGTGCATTGTGTGCCCCTTGGGTCTCAGGGGCTCATGTGCACTTCACACAATGCATCCCTTAAAAATAAGCCACGGTCTCTCCCCTTGCATTTTTGTGGGGGAGCAATTGCACAAGTGCATAGGGGACTGGTGTCCCCTAGTGCAGTGTGGACAGTCTTGGAGGGGAGGGTTACCGCACCTGCCCCCATTAGTCACACCCTCTCCATTACCTGGGCCTAGCAAGTTTGTTGGCAGCCCTGCCTGCATGGAAGCAATGTCGTCCTCAGTGTTGACAGAGAACAGATCAGTCACAGCCAGGGTTGGAATGTCCCACAGGAGCCACCCTCTCCTCTAGGATCAGGATCCACTGTGCACTTGAATTATACATTATACATAGAGGTATGTTACATAAAACTGCACAGAACTATGGTGCATTGCTAATATTAATCATTACTGTTATACTACAGTGGAATGATGTCATTAATTATCATGCATGCACTAATATATATAACTATCTCTATCGAGGGGCTCAGACTATGCACTTGCTAATGGTCAGCCAAGCTGCTAAGCATGGGCCCTACCTCTCCCGTGGTGGGCCCTTCATTTCCCACTGGGACATTGGCCTCAGTGTTCCTCAAAATTCTGCTAACCACTCAAACACAGTGGTCTGGGATGGGACTTCCTTCTCAAAAGCAGCATGCAGCCAGCCCAAACTCCTGCTATCACAGACCTCTCTTAAACAATTTCAGCTATCCCAGTGATGGGCAGATTTCCAGTGATGGCCAACTAATAGCATATGCACAAGGCTGCCTGACCTTAGCAGCAAGTGTATTCTTTCTTCCTTATGTCATTACCTTGAGTCGCCAGCCAAAAGTCACAAGATGGCCACCATCCTCCTAAATCAGCAGCACTCCAGTCAGGGACATGCAGGTGCCAGCCAAACAATATTAGTTCCCAATGACATGGACTAATTCTGTTTTTTCAATGGACGATGTTAGGATCATTCTATATCCTGCTCCACTGCCACACTGGTGGTGTGCTGGGCTGCTGGAGTGGGAGATTGGTTGCCAGATCTGGTCTCAGCAGCCTAAACACTACAAAACTGGTCACTTGTTTTTTTTTGGAGAGAGAACTGAGCTCCCTCCCAGGCAGCCCTTATTTACACATTTGTATTAGTCATGCCAGTCCATACCCAGAGATAAACCGATAATATCTCTCACCAGGAACCCATATCTAGCACGTGGCATTTGATAAATGCCATACTGAAATCATTTCTTTTAGCTGCAATATGCGGCAATATGAAGTTAAATATATCTAATGGGAAAATTCACATTATGTTTAAATTGGCCCCATAATCTCTATTTTAACAAGATGAGGGAATGGTAGCACAGTTTAAGCTAGCTGAGTGTTTTTGCTTGGTCAAGCTGCTTTTCTATTTCATCACTGTGTATTTCAGCTCTTCTGCTGTCTCCTTGCTTATTGTGTGAGCACTACTTACTAAGTGAAGCAAAACCCTCTAAATTAGGATCAAGAATGGGTCTCATCTGAAGCCATCACAGTATAGTTTGCAAGGATAGAAGACTCATTACTCAAGAACAATGTCACCCATATAGTGTTATGTTCTAGCTATTCTGCGATGACTTATTACTATAAATATGACACTTTCCCGAAGCATGACAAGGGCAAGCTGCGGAAGTCAAGGGAGGCCATCAGTACTATTTGAAAGCCCTGTGCTCATTGTAAGTATGTAGGTGCAGGCTAGTTACAGTACTGTACACTTTGATGTATGGCTCTTAGTTTAAATGTTTCTGAAGTTGGGTATAAAGATATGCAAACAGAACTTTTAAATATTATAAATAGTTATGCATGTTATTCAAGAAACGTTCACAGATATTTCAGTAAAATGTTCTAGACAAGTGGGATAAATAACAGCCTTTGATGAATAGTTACCATTGGAGGTATATAAGACAAGGCCAACTTTGTTCTATGAATATAATTATTTGAAGAATCCATATAACAGCACATAGGCCCTTATTCTGATCGGTGCGTACTTTCCCGAATTCTTTCGGATCGCGTTTTTTAGCCGTCTGCGCATGCGTGGGGAACGCTATGCGCATGTGCCACGTATGGTCTCCGTACTTGTTCTCACTAATACCGTACAGAAATGTGCACCGCAATCATTCGGCCAATATGGGTGTGTTATGGGCGTCATGCGGAATGACACAGGGGCGTAGTTTTAAAGTGGGCTAAACTGGGCGGAAACATGGGCGGACACGGGGGAGTACACATATTTGGGTAGGCGTGCACGCCGAATGCACGCGAACAAAAAGGGTAGAAATGTGCGGTGTCCAAAAGGCTAGTATTGCTTTGCGGACACCACTCGGTCATGCGCTAGGCAATCGGAACGCCTAATCAGGACGGACGCACCTCAACCAATGTCAGCTGAACACAATACAATCACCTACTTTACTCATTACTTGTTAATGACACGCTTCTCACTGCTACAATTGGAAGCATTGCAGCTTAAAGGGAACATTACATGCTGCACTTGTCACACACTTTTACACAGCAAATAATCAACACAACTTAATATTAATAATACTAATACACATGTCACTTCTGCGTGTATCAATTAATACAGACATTTGTGGGGCCCAAATAACATTTATTAAAGAAACTTTGCCAAAAATGTCAAAAACATCACAAAACAAATGGTACCATAACAGGACTAAAAGTAAATAATATATAATAAATAGCCACAGCAGAATCATTAGGAACACATCAGGTGGCTTCACAACAAAAGTACAGCACCAACACTTCAAGTACAGCACACATTAATGGTAGCCGAAACAGGGCAACAGGGGAACCAAACATGACATTTGAACCGCGGGCAAATGTGGTGACCCTCGGCACGGATTTTGACACAGGATGCTGACACACACAGCTCAATGGAAGATTTGGGAAGACATAACGGTGGAGATTAATGGGGACACAAGTTCATTTGCGGGCACGTTTGCCCCTGGCAGGCTCCTTGCCACGTGCAGCAGCTCTTCGGCCTCGCCCACGGCCACAGTCAGATGGTGGGTCACGTGGAGCACATGCTGGGGAGGGGGTGGATCTTCTTCCCCCTCTGGCAGCAGGGAGTGATGATGTTGGTAAAGCACCAGAAGCGGGTGACATTAGGACCCTATTGGTGGTAACTAGCTCCACCATAAGTTCATTATGGCGGAGGAGGAGTTCATTTTGCCGCAGGGCTTGATCAGCCAGCACCTGCAGGCTAGCAGCAATAGCTTGCTGGCTGTCACTCATAGCTTGCTGGCTGGTACTCATAGCCTGCAGGCTCGCAGCAATACTCTGGTGGCTGGTGGTCAAACCCTGCAGCACCTCCTCGGCCCTACGCACCCGCTCGAATGCCGAGTCTCCCTGCTGCACAATACTGTCTAGCACACGGCCCCACGTGGACAATTCAGCCGCGGACATTTCCGGCTGCTGCTGCACGGGCCTGCTACTGGGGCCAGGTGGCACAGACTCCACAACCTCCTCAAGAGAATCTGGACCAAGCGGTGGGGATGCTGTTGAACGAGAAATTACCAATTACCACACATTCCATGCCAAATTCAAAACATCTACTTATGGCCTGGCAAATAATTACCTTCAAGCGTAGAAGCCATCACTTCCGCTGGGGACTCGCTGTCTATGGTGCTCACCCCCCGGACCTCCTCCACTGCAGTGCAGCACTGTGCCATCTCTTCCAGGGAGGTGAGCTTCAGCTTGCCAGGCATGGGGCCAGCCCCAGAGGTGTGGCTGTGTTCCCACCGCTGGGTCAATTTCTTCTTGAGGTTGCCTTTGAAGTCGTGCCACCTGCAATCAAAGTGTACATATTAATACATGTAACTCCTCATGTTTGCTGTAGCACCCATTGCAATCTGAAACATAATACAACATGTGCCTACTGACACCAAACTTACATTATATTCATTTTTAAAACCAACCCTTAGAAGATACAACAACAGTCACCCTCCAATAACTATCAATTCAATGTCATGGCCAACATGTCTGTGCCTACAAGCAACGTGAACACCCATTGACCAACTCCATCTAATATTGAATGTAAACATTACTGGACTTGTACTGCTCAAATGTAACACACATGTACTTGCCTCTTCTTAACGTGCTCCACCTCACGAACTTGTGGAGCCACTGCATTAATCTCCGCCGTTATCTCCTCCCAGATCTTCCATCTCCTTGTGTGTGTCAACTTTACCGCTGGGCACTCTATTAAATCACGTGCCCGGGTCACCAGGATGTGAAGCTCCTGCGGTTCATATGCCATGTTTCTTGTGGTTGGTTCCTCTGTTGCCCAACTGCGGCCACGGGCACGGCCACTGGCACCGCCACTGCCACTGGCACTGCCACGGCCACAGCCACCGGTTGCTGTACTTGAAGTGCTGGGCTGGCTACTCTGTTGGGAAGCCACCTGCTGTGTTCCCAATGATTCTGCTGATGCTGAGGATGGGCCAGCTGCTGATTGGCCTGATGTTGATGGCCCATCTGGCTGCTCTGGGTTGAGGGGGACATAGGTGGTGTTGGCTTCCATGCGGGACAAGAGATTCTGCACCACCTGTTCTTCCTCTGACTCTGAGCCAGCCATGTTTGCAACAACTGTTTGCCTTTCTAGGACAACTTTAAATACTATTTCTGTAATTGGCGTTAATCAGCTGCAACCTGCGTTCCGTACGGCCGCGTTCCGTACGCCAGCGTCAACCGTGCGGCGCATACGGGACGCCCCTTGGTGTGGACAATTATTTATCAAAGACCTGGCAAACTGAGTAAGTCTGATTTAGTAGCTAAATGCAGATTCCAACACCAATGACAAAATAAAACTGAGGTCACACATGAAATGTATATTTGAATGTACATCTGTACTGTGCACTTGTTTGGTATGTAGTACAACTGACACTACCCATTCCATATGTAAATCCAGTCCACCACTTAGCCACAAGTAATCAGTGCTAGCATCCAAATCACATGTGAAAGCACTCCAAATTCAGGCTGGATGCTAGCTACTTTTCATTCCACCTCTGTAGTAGGGGCCAGTAGAAGGTAAGTGTACACATGGCAGCATGGCCTAATTTTTGGAAAAGGTCTGCCACTATTTGCTATGTTTCTGCTGCATAGCTTTCATTATAAAATAGCTGTTTAGAACCTTGTGGAGTTAGGTGTAAGTGTCTAGTGATGCAGACTATTTCACCTGTTGCTTATACCCATGTTTGGTGGATGGTATAGATTATATATAATGTGTTTCCATCTTATTTTACACTGTCTGTTTAGGATGGGTGTGCGATGCAATGGGTTAGCCGTCTGTTCGGGCGCATACACGCTGTTAGTGTAAAAATGAACAATAAAGTTAATATCACTCTGATCAACCAATGACAGCACATGATTGTTTGATTTGTGCCATTGCTAAGATGGCGGCCTATGGGAGAGCAGCCCCATTCTCACCCGTGGAGCTGAGAACTCTGGTCTCCGTTATGGAGACCAGGCTGGGGCGGGCGGGCCCCTTTATTACCAACCGCCAGAAGCGCAATGCCTATGCGGTGGCCCGCCGCCGTATATTCGCACGCACACAGGTGCGGCGGACCATCGCTCAGCTGGAGCGGCGGTGGTCCGACCTCAGGCGCAGGGAGCCAGAGAGACTGCAACAAATAAGGGCCAGCATTGCTAGATGTGAGTATTTCAACAGTAAATGGGGATTTGGACATGATTGCTTACCTGACATTATTTAATCCACTAAGGTCACCAGCCTGATCATGAGTTAAACATGGCATACAATATATGAGTGCTACTTCCTGTTTGACACCCTGTAATGGTCATAAAATATGTTATTGGGGAGGATTAATGCTTGTGATGCTTACAATGGGCCAAATGTCACAGCATACCTGCCATGTTACAGGCTGTGTTTTGTAAAGGCCACTAAGGAGCTGTTTGCCTGTACAATTATCTGTACTTCTAACCTTTGCATTTATAGCTTGATAAGGCTTAATAGTAATTACCACTAATTGCCACTTTTTTGATTTATCCCATACACAGCACGTGATCGCGCAAGACAGGCCCGGGAGGAGGCAGAGGTGGCCCTGGAGGACCTTCCGCAGGAAGGGAGCCCAGAGGATGGGGCCCAGGAAATGGAGGAGGAGGAGGCAGAGGTGGCCCTGGAGGACCTTCCTAGGAAGGGAGGCTGGAGGAGGGGGCCCAAGAAGTTGAGGATGAGGAGGGGTGGGCTGTGGAGGCGCTGCCACCCGAGGAGGACGTCATCCAAGGGGAGGACGAGGTGGGAGCATTGGAGGCCCCTGAGGAGGAGGTGGAGGCCTGTGAGGTCGTCCAGGCGGCCGGAATTGGTATGTATACATAAGGATTAATTTATCCGTTTGGCATTTACTATTTGCTATGTAGCACTGGTGATTCATATGATTTTTACAATACTATAAAGTGACAAAACAAACGGGATAGCAACAGACACACTTTGGGGTTAGATAGGGTGGGCAAACCATCCCTTTCATCCAGGACACATATTAATGACACAGGTTGTGAGGATGTCTTTCATATCGATTTTAAGTGCCACTGAACCTGTGTAGTTAATCTGTATCCTGGAAGAAAGGGATGACTTGCTAATGTAAGTGTTTCATGTCCCTGTTGCTTGCATACAATCTGTAGCCTCATATAGGTGAGTAGAGTTTACTGGTGAATGATCTTTGTAAACTAGATTCAGTATGGCATAAATGGAGTATGGACAGGCGTGGCTTAGACTGGAGTAACAAGTGGTCAGTGCCCCTGGGCCCTCCTCTAGCTAACCACCCCCTGCGGTCTGCATGTATGTTTTGCACCATAATTGTGTGTGGATTTGGTCTTAGTAATGCTTTTGAGCATGGGAGTGGGTTAGTGCTGCAGCTTCCCCTAACTGGCATTCTGACAATGATTTCTGGAGCAGACCATCAGCAGGCAAGCCATGCTTGATTGCACAAATGTACTGAGCATTCCTGAGAGTTGTGTAACTCCCCTGCCAGGCTCCATCATATAAGAGACACTGAACTTTGTTTGCCGAATTGTGATTGGTGCAGCGCGTGACATGCTTCTCAGAGCTTAGTCATGGGTGGGTTTGGATTGAGAATGAGCAGTATGACTGTGAGGTGTTCGACAGAGTAAAGGGTAGAGGGCCAAAATCAGGCTTTCCATGTAGTATGTATGCATGTATGTATAGGTGTATGTCTCATATATATAGTTATATATGTGTGTATATATATATATATATATATATATATATATATATATATATATATATATATATATATATACACACACACACCTGTCACGGTGCATGTTTAAAAAGTAGGTTTGACTATGTTAAATGTATGCATGAATATCATTAGTCATTTTTTAATTTGAATTTCCTCCACAGATGAGCCTGCCCAAGCAGAGGAGGGTCGCCGTGGGGCCCTCCTTAGACTGCGAGGCCTGATGCGCCAAATGTTGGCGGAAATGGACCGCATCATTGATGCCGAAAATTAATTTTGATGTTTTGGACACTTGTTTTGGAATAAATATATATAAGTTCAAAGTTGTCAGTGTTTTTTTCTAACATGCTAAAGTATATGTGTAACTTGTTTAAATCTTTAAAATAAGCAAAATGTACATAGTGTATCTAGATGTATGTTAGGGTCACATGCTGTAAGGGTTAATGTGTGTCATGAATGTAGTAGGAATGTGGGTCAGTATAGATGAGCATTTAATTGATTGAAATTGATAACAATCCCTTTTTCAGGAGGTTGCCTAATTGACTAAGTGGGTCATGTGATCGCATCGGGGCGTACGGACAGCTTCCCGTACGTTCTGACGCGGTAAGACCGTGCTTGTGCGGGAAGACCGTACAAGAATCTGTACGTGTCCACCGCACACGCACGGTTTGTATGTCGTCCGTACACACGCCCTGTTCTTAAAGAGTGAGTCCGTCTGAATGCGGAGGACACGTGGGCGTTTCTACGGACGATGCCCGCACGCCGCCGCACAGCGTGGCGTGCGGACCGCACCGTAAGAATTCAGGAAAGTACGCACCGATCAGAATAAGGGCTAATGTTACAGAAAGGCAAATGTGCAAATTTAATACAAAAACACCAATAGCAATATTCGCCAAGTATACAAACACACACAAGGGGAAACACACACAAGACTGCCGGATAAAGTGGAGAGATAAAGTCAGCCAAGCTATCACTGACATCATGGGCTTGATACACACCCGCGCGCTAGGCAGTGTACATTTGCTGCCTAGTGAGCAGGTAAGCGCCTCTGAATGACTATCTTGCAATTTGGCCCTAGGCTGAATACATTCTACTGGTGAGATAGTCAAGATATACTTGCCTGCACAGTCGGTTTTTCTATGCGATACTGAATAAATGGACATCAGCATCACTTCGGCATCAAATATGGCTGAAAACTGTGCAATTCTAACTAATTTTCCATCCGGCAGAATCACACTGTGTGTACACAGCTTAAGGCAATAATTTAGTATTTACCAAATCGGATAACTTGCATACATGATAACTGTATAGATTCCCATACCCAAAAGGAGTGGTAAAAGGGCAGGTGTGGTTTAGTGTAAAATAGATGCCTAAAACAGATGTTGCCTTGTGTGCTTCAGTTAAATCGCCATCTGTGACTTCCAGCAAATGCCAGAAGGGCTGGTCTGATAGGCTAGTTTGATCACACAGAGAACAGGGCAGTCCAGGGTTGGATTGGGAACTAAATCCAACCTGGGAAAAATCTTGAAGCAGGGGGGGGGGGGGGGGAGGGGTGGGGGGTGGGGGTGGGGGCAGGCTACAGCTGTGAGGCATTCTGGACCATACATTGTGGGTTTACCAGTGACAGGGCCACCAGAATAGTTGGTGTAGTCTAGCGTCGGTAGCAGTGTTTTTGGAGGGAAGGTATGTGGGATGGGGGTGTGGTGGGCTCTGGTAACCAGTACATACTGTACTGGTGTAGTATAGAAGATCTACAGTATCTAGGTAGATAGTTATTAGGTTGACCCCATATTATCAACATGTTTTAGGTCCCCTGGGTCAACCAGTACAAAAGTTGACAGATGAAAGGTAGACAGTGGGTATGTTGACAGGTACAAAAGGTCCACAAGGTCAAAGGGTGGACATGGAAATGGTCAACCCAGAAATGTTCACCACAAAATATTTTGGGTTTTTCAGTTTCATTTTGTATATTTCATATATAGGGGGAAATTTACTAAGAATATGAATGCAAAAAGTTGCATTCGTATTCTTAATACAAATTAATACGACAGCGTATCTCATATGCTTTGTCGTGTTCCGGAGGGGGATTTACAAAGCAGTCAAATACGACTGCTTTGTAACCCTCCGATGTCGTATTAATTTGTATTAGCTGGCCGTATATACGGCCGCTAATACGAATTAGTGGAGGCAGTCTGCACGGATCAGTCAGATCTATGCAGGCTGCAGTGTGTAAAAAAATGGTAAAATAAATAAATAAATAAAAAAACAGCGTGGGGTCCCCCCCACAGCGGTAACCAGCACCAGGCTGAAAGAGCCGGAGCCGGTAATTAAAAATCCGGAAACCCGACCAATACGGGTTCCCCGATTTTTAACAACCAGCCCCAGGCTCCAGGTCCGGGGCTGGTTCCCAAAATACGGGGGACAAAATGACTAGGGGTCCCCTGTATTTTAAGAACCAGCCCCAGGCCAAACCAGCCAGCAGGGTAATGCCACAGCCGGGGGGAGACTTTTTATACAAGTCCCCCTGGCCAAAGCATTAACCCCCTGACCGGTCAGCCTGGCCAGGGGCCCTGGGGTAGTGGGGACCCCCAATAAAGGGAACCCCCCCTCCAGGACTTACCTGACCAGGCTGAAGCCTGGTGCTGTCCTCGATGCCCCTGGGCAGTGGGGCATCGAGGACAGCACCAGCAAGCCTCCCCCGCAAGCTGGGACTTGGAGAACCACAAGTCCCAGCCTGCGGGGCATTAAAGGGCCCGCTGGCACTTGTAGTTCCACAGTAAAAAAAATAGTTAAATAAACACACACTAACACATAAGAAAAATAAAACTTTAATAATACATTACACACATACTGATACTTACCTATCTTGATCCCGTAGGTAGGTCCCAGGGTCTTGATCCGGTACCTTGTCCTGCTCCATGTCGGCGGTGGGCTCCATGTCGACGGCGTCTGTGTCGGCGGCGTCTGTCGGCGTCCATCCGGTCCAAAGAAATCCATGGGGGACCTGTGGAAGGAAATCCTACTCACCCAGGTCCTCCATGGAAGCTATGAAGTCTTGATCCGATGTAGTCCTGGTCTTCTGTCACCTTCTGTGACACTCCAGCAACTCCATCGGTTTCCTGCAGTGGATTGTCAGAGAGGCGCAGAGATCCTTCATCCTCCGCGCCTCTCTATAGAATGATTCTATTGGCCGCTAGGCGGCCAATCAGGAGCTTATTTATTTATTTTTCAATTTTTTTACACACTGCAGTCAGATCCGTGCAGGCTTAAAGCAAATACGACAGGAAAATAAGGTGTATTTTCCTGCCATATTTTCATGGCTGTTTCACGCCAATTAGCAGCCATATTATCAATACGGCTGCTTAGTAAATCAGGAGTCACCATTCTTTTAAATGGTGATTCCTCCTGTCGTATTCTATCAATGGTGTAGACATTCGTATTTGTAAATACAAATACGAATGTCCCATCATTAAGAATACGAAAATAAGTTTTTTTGGCATAGTAAATACAATTTTTTTTAGTAAATTTCCCCCATAGTATGACTACAATCAATGGAAATGTGTACCCTCATGGCCTCACTTCACTCACCACGCTTCAGGCAGGTTACTATTCCCTATTGTAGTTTAAACTATGTGAATAAGTTGGGAAGGAAAACCCCAAAAAAATTATGTCAGCCATTTTTCCATCAACGATAGTCATTTTGTACCTGTCGACCTTAATGCATATTGACCCTTTTTATCTGTCGGCCTTTTGTACCTGTCAACCTTTGTAACTGTTAACATAATGCATGTCGACCTTATGTTGTCGACTTATTGACTTATAAGGAAACCACATTTACAAGTAACAATTCTGATTATAAACATTACATTTTGTCAGTACTTGCTGTGCTTGTGGCACGGTAATTATATAGTGTATATGATCTTATTGGCCTTGACATGATCATTTATACAGAAGCCCTGGCCGCAGTAAAAATGCTGTACCTTTGGTACATGACGTGGAGCATTTCAGATCTACTGTACATGTGACCTTCATTAATACGTTCTCCCAGCCAGTAACACAAGGTTGACAGACTCTAAGGACCACATACTGCAATAGGCACCAAGAAAATGACAGAGGAGAACATTCTCTCATCCCTGCATGTCCTTTACATCTGATACTGAACAATTTAAGTAACAAAGAGACTTTACAAAGAGCTCTGATGGGCTATTGGCTCTTTTTGTTTCTGTCATTGTGTCAGTCTGCTTTTACTAGAATAGCCCTGATAAGCACGAGAATCTCTTTCTCTTTCAAGGCAACACTTCTCTGGAAATAGTGCAACTTAATGGCCTGTAGATCTTTGTTCTTCTTTTGACTAAACAGATAGATTTTTGTTGCTCATCATCTTTTTTTGTCCCAATTTTCTGGATCATTTTCACTGTAAAACAGAAATATAGCAGAGCTGTTCTTTGATTATGTGACTTGAGATGAAGAAATCTATTTGGAGAGATCAATATGTTTTCTGCGATGAATGTGGTAGGCCCAAGCCTTAGTTTTGCAGCTACTGTAAGAAGGAAGGGCAGTATTGATCCATGGATTAGGGAGAGACACAGAGGAAGGGATGCATTTGTGCTCATTATATTTGATATCAGATATAGAATTTGCTTATTTCTACAACGAAGGAGAGGAAATAAAGCAATAAACCTGATTTTTTGGGTATTCTTTACCACAACCTCTATGGAGTTTGACACATGACAATGCCCATAGCAACCAATCAGATCTAGAGCAGACATGGCCAAACTTTGGTCCTCCAGCTGTTGTGAAACTACAAGTCCCACCATGCCTTGCCACAGTTTTGCTATTAGGGAATGCTAAAACTATGGCAAGGCATGCTGGGATTTGGAGTTTCACCGCAGTTGGAGGGCCACAGTTTGGACATTCCTGTTCTAGAAGATAATACAAAAAATCTGATTGGTTGCTATGGGCAACATCCCATCTTCAAAAAAAAACTACCATCTTAGTATATTTATCCCACAGCTAGGTCAACAGTCTATAGCTTGACACCAAAAGGTCAACATGCTTGACAGTGACAAAATATCGACATGTAAAAGGTCAAGATTGACAAAAGGTCAATACATGAAAAGTACGACATGAGTTTTTCACATTTCTTTTTCTTTAGTTTTATGTACTTTTTCATACTTTAGCATGTGGACTCTGATAGGGGTGTACCAAGTGCAGTGGTAGCGGAACAAGGCACAATGCAAGGGTACATGCTGCACTAATTGGGGGTCCATTGGAGTGTTGACATTGATATATATATAAAACGTGAGAAACACATGTCAATCTTTTATCGATGTTGACCTTTTGCATTTTGACCTTTTGGTGTTGACCTAGACACTAGACTAGAGCATTCCATCCACACCCGGACAATGGTCAGGGTCTGCAGCTAGGGGTAACCTTTGCTATGCGAGGAGGCTTGATTCATTTACTTTTGTGATGTGGGAAAATAATTTAGTGGGAAAAGCTTGTGTACAGTATATTATGCTCCCAAATAGCCAATATGTTATAAATGTGCCATCTGTGATAGTGGCACTTGGAGAGAAGTCATATACACTGTCATTATGTGAAGAAGGCACAGTAGCTCTAATGTTTAACTGGGCCTGCAGAGTGCAACGGGTGTGCCAATAGGAACATCATTGTCTTTATATGTCTGACACCAGATTGAACACAAGTGATCGTAAAAGAAATATTGCAAGTTCTGTTGTATGAAGCCATAAACACATTACTGAGGAGACAGACCTATTTGGAGTTAAAGCTGTAAAAGCTGGTTTGTTTGCTTTCCTTTTACGCAATTTGGCCAACTGCATCTAAATGCTAGAAGTGAAAGATTTAAATTACAATGGCTCTAAGATGACTAGCTCGCTCTGTGCTTTACCGTAACAGTGTTTGCTTTTTCATAATTGAACTCATTGTGAATATTGTATTAAATAAACATGAATGCAGTTTATTTGGAAATGCAGGTCTGGGACTGCTCAATGTAAATAGTTACCATAAAGGGTGAATAGTAACTGTATGTCGTACTTTCCCACTTCCTTTGCTAAATGAACAACTCTCACAATACCCGATAGACTGGGCCTTAACAGCCTTTTCAGCGGTTCTGCCAATATAACTAGAAACCGCCACTTATTTTAGAGTCACAAATGAAAGTATTTTTGTGGAGTGAGATTACTGACTAGCAAGGGCGTAACTACCATAGATGCAGGGGGTGCATCTGCTATGGGGCCCAGAGCTGAAAGGGGCCCATCTTTTCTGTCTAAGTAATATGTTTTACATACATTTATCACCATCAGTTGCTAAATAGGGGGCCCTTACCAACTTTTGCTATGGGGCCTACGAATATCTAGGTATGCCTCTGCTGACTAGTGGTAAGAGGTGGAGACAGGGCATGTTTAGGGGCTTTCCTTGCTGTATTTTGTGTTGTGAGATTATTGATTAAGGGTAAGAGGTGGAGACAAGGCATACTTGCCTTCTTCTGATGTTGCCTCTCCGGAAGAAGCCTGGAGAGAACAAGGCTGACGTCACCAAGTGCCACCCCCATTCGCTGTGAATTGTGGGTCCACGGAGGGGTTGTGCGGCTAAAATTACGCAATATTACACAATTCCTTGCTATTCTTTGTGGTGTGCAATTATGGATCAATAGCAAGAGGTGGAGACAAGATATGTTTTAGGCCTTTTTACTTCTTGTGTATTGAGGCCTTGGTAATTGAGCAGGTAAGCTAAAAATATGACAAATTTTTCATCAACTTCAATGCAATTCAATAATTTCAAGTTTGATACTATCTTGGATTCCATCTTTGTCAAGATGTTCTTCATTTATTCACAGAAATGTGTAGGTGCATTACAACATGCAAGAGAAAATTCAGCAAAATAAAAGTAGTTTTTTGGAGTATTAAACATTTATTATTCGTAGTAATAAAATATGAGCATAAATATAATGCTCAAAAATGTATATGGAGGGCATGCATTGTTCAAATGGGTTTTATTCAGACAAGAATTTGCACTTGTAGCTCTCAGGGCAGCCTCGCCTCATGCCCCAGCAGTAGTCTGTCATCACATTCTTGTCCCATTGCCCCTGATAATGCAATTCTATATGTTAAAAACAATAGCGTATACGATAACACACACACATTCCGGCAAAAATGAAAAGTTGCAAAGTGCAACTATAGCATGCACAGGAGAACCAATTTCAGATTTGAAAAATAAAAAGAAATAGTTGAAAAAAATCATTCAACACAAAATGAGAAAAATTTGTTCCCCAGTGTATAATTAGAACCATAAATATGGATAAACCAAGCAGTGTATACAATATAAAATGAATTGTTTATGCTCTTGAAAGTGGTGATTTTTAAATATAGCCTTTGAAGAGATTTTTATAAGTTTGCACAATGTGTCTCTTGAGATTGCCCTGCTTCTCCCCACACTGAGCATCACTTTCAGGTTACTACAGCATCTACTGAGAACAGCAGTATGTGTGGTAAGCTTCAGTCAAGGGGACCAAATATTTTTTGGTGAGTTTTTTCTTAAGTTGTTTCAAGGACACTTCCATTTCCTCTGGGCCTTGACAGACACCTGAACCTTTAGGGCAGTATTCAATGAGGCTGATTCGCCATGTTTTATGGCGATTTTGTGCTATTTTCGTGCTGTGAGGCGATTTTGTTTGACTAAAACGGTGAATCACCCTATTCAATGACCAGATGGCGAATACATTTCAAGGTTTTTATCGCCATGATTCACCGAGTAGCAATCGCTATCTTTTTATGGTGAAGTGGAAGGTGAACTTTTAAAATAAAGTGTTTTGTTTTTTACATTTAGTGTCAAAAAATCAGGAATTTTATTCTGAGGAGGGGCATGCTATTTTTATTCATGTGCTGTAAGCACATGAATATATATTTAATTAAAATATATATATATATATATATTTTTTTACACAGAGCAGCCAGCAGGGGGCCGAGAGCCGAGCCGCTCATTAGATTTTCATATATTCACTGCACCCGATCATTACATATGCACGATCGGGTGTAGTGAATACCCGGTCCCCTGTTGGCTATCCCGGGGGGCAGCCTGTGCTGCCTGGCTACCGGGGAGCCCACCTCCCCCCCACAAACGTTCTGGGGCAGGCAGGGAGACTTCCATCTCCCTGCCTGCCACCGTCCTCAGGCTCCCTGCGGCATCGCCGCAGGAGTTAAAATTCGCCGGTCAAGGGCAGTGAGCCCCTGACTCTTTGAATACTGGAGCTGGCAAGGCTCCGGAACGCGGCGGGCAGTGGTGGATGTGCAGCGAATCCTAAACAGGATTCGCTGCACATCGTCAAAATTCTCATTGAATACTGCCCTTAGTCTCTTTCTAGTTGGCTCCTCAGCCAATCACCACTTCTACATAGTAATAAATGACCCCTGCAAATTCCTTATTCCCATTACACCATAGATACTGACTTTTTGGGTGAAATTTAATAGGATGAGAGAATCAGGAAGTGAGAGATTTGGCAAGAAATCTCCAGTTTGTTTAAAGCAGCAATCATTTACACTGCAAAATCAAACTGCTTTTGCAGTGCAAATGATTGCCACTTTAAAAAAACCTGGAGATTTCTTACCAAATCTCTCACTTTCTGATTATCTCACCCTATTACATTTCACCCTCTGTCTCCCCCTATGGTCAGCACAGCAAGAAGAGATGTGGGATTGGAGGCGCATTACTTGGTGCAAGAAGCTGTGAGTGGAGGTGTGGCTGCATAATCACACCATCATAACGGGATGCAGTTAAAATCCCGGCGGTCGGGATCCCGGCGTTCAGAATCCCGACGCCGGAATTCCGACCGCCGAAATCCCGACCGCCGAAATCTCGACACATTCTCCCTCCAGGGGTGTCCATGACACCCCTGGAGGGAGAATAAATTAGTGTGCCGAGCGTAGCGAGGCACCGGGCCCGCTGCGTGGCGAGCGCAGCGAGCCCGCAAGGGGGGGCGATCCACGTCCCCCTTTGTCAGCATTTCGCTGTCGGGATTCCGGCGTCGGGATTCTGAATGCTGGGATCCCGACCGCCGGGATTCAGCACTGAATCCATCATAACTATGACCCCCACTATACAATGCTGACATTACAGGCATTTTAAAGGAAGGTGCCTGGTGTGATTCATGTCACCAGTCACCCGGCCTGCCCACTTTACTTGGTAAATGGGCGGCTGGGTTGCAGGAGCATTTTAAAAAAAATAGTAAAGTAAAGTAAAAATAGTCAATCTTTTTTATTGTACAACCTTTGTGCGCTGTACCCCACTGCCACATTGTTCACATAAAAATAAGCAGTGTGACCCCCCACTGTCCCCCCACCCCCCACAAATAAGCAGTGTGACCCCCCCAAAGTAAAAAAGAAATTAGGCTAAATGTATAGATGTGCGATTTTGTGGTAAAAAAAATACACGTTTTTTTAAAAATCGAACATGCAAATGCATTAAAAATTGCACGATTGCCATGACCAAAAACATTGCACATCAAAAATGACATTCAGATGTTTTCCCATTAAAAGGTATACAAATCGCATTGCCCCAGGTTCTTTGAGATGGTTCTGGTTGCAGAAATATGGGTGGGGGTATGAATAGGTTTCCCCCCAGTGTTTTCTAAACCAGCACCAGGCTCTTAGAATGGTCCTGCTTCCAAAACAAACTGGGAACAAAAGGAGTAGCGGTCCCCCGTATTTTGGAACCAACACCTGGGCTCCAACAGTCAGCAGTGTAATGCCACAAGTGGGGTCCCTTTTTTATACAAAGTATCCCAGCTGTCACATTACAAAGTGACTGGTCAGCCCAGGGCTATCCCTAACACCCCTGGGATGGCTTTCTTGGGGAGGAGACACGTGTGTGTGTAAAAACACAGGTGGCTCCTCAGTTTGTCTGGATCGGGCATAAAGAGCCCGGGGAGCACAGCATTTTTTTTATTTGACTTAAAAAACTGCACATTCCCGATACTAAACAATCGCCAGCGATCGCATATGATTTCTGGCTTGTTCTAAAAAATTGCACTCTATAACATGTATGATTTTTGGCTGAAAATCACGCATCTGTATGTTGAGTTCCTCGATATGAATAATGACCAGTCAAGAGTAGTGGGAGCTGCAACCAACTACTAGCACTAAAGCTGCTGTCAGTCATGATAGTACAGAAAGGAAACTAAGGCTAAAACTATTTATTCAAAAATGCCTGATGAGAATCTAGGGATGTCCACATTTGTTCTGCGTGTTACTCTGACATTTTTTTTTCCATTTTGTCTATATAGGAAAGCCTCTTTCTCCTACCATTTTTGCACCATTTGCAGTACAAGTAAAGATGATGACATTCTTGTGTGGAAGAAGAACAAATGAGAGAGATAATTAAGCACTGTTATTTGACAATGTTGATGAGGTAGTTGTTTTTGTAAGTCAGTTACCAGTGGCTGCAGTTCTTGCACATAATAAAAAGAAAATGAGTGTGATGCCTGGTCATAAGACAAGAAAAGCCACCACTTGTTTGCAGAATTATTTTACCCAAATCCTGACAATGGCCCTTATTCTGATTGACGCGGACTTTACCGCATACTTTCGGATCGCGTCTTTTCGGCGTCTGCGCATGCGTGGAGAACGCAACGCGCATGTGCCACGCCTTGACTCCGTACCAGTTCGGCCAAATCCCGTACAAAACTGTTCCCCGCAATCAGTCAAATAATAAAAGAAATATGGGCGTATTATGGGCGTCATGCGGAATGTCACATGGGCGTAGTTTCAAAGTGGGCAAAACGGGGCGGAAACATGGGCGGACACGGGGGAGTACACTTATGTTGGGGGGCGTACATTCGGATAGCACTCCGAATGCACGCGATCAAAAAGGGAAGAAATGTGCGGTGTCCACAAGTGTACTATTGCTTTGCGGACACCACTCGTTCATGCGGTAGGCGAACGTACCGCCTAATGACTACAAGCATTAACACCTGAACCCAATAGAATCTACTCCTTTACTCATTACTCACTAATAGGCCGCTTGT
Source organism: Crinia signifera (assembly GCF_055691185.1). Taxonomy (NCBI): domain Eukaryota; kingdom Metazoa; phylum Chordata; class Amphibia; order Anura; family Myobatrachidae; genus Crinia; species Crinia signifera. Next base: position 105,778,343 of record NC_139220.1, on the reverse strand, counting down.
CAGTGCTTTAATTGAAACCATTGCTGCTTCAAGGAACCCTTACTAAACACCCACATATCCTGTACTTGTCAGACACTTTAAAACTGCTAACAATGGACATGACAGAATATTAATACTAGCAATACACATGTGTATTCGACATGTACTCATGAAACCACACATTTTTGGGTAAAGTAAACAAATTTATTTCTATACATGTCACAGTCAATGCCACTGTGATGCAATGACCAAAAAATACAAAATCCAAAAAAGAAACAACATGGCAGGAATGTAGCAAAATAAATAATAATACAAAACAAATATAATTGCACACAGATGGACTCCAGCACCTCCTATGTGCCACTGCACATGCAGCCAGTGGGAAATGAGGATGCTGCTGGCCCTTCTACAGCAGGGCAACCTGCACCTGACCATTCTACAGCAGGGCAACCTACACCTGGCCCTTCTGCAGCAGGCCAACCTGCAGCTGGCTCATATGCACCATCAGCAGAATCATTTGGAACACAACCGGGGACTTCACAAGATAGTACCATGGCCATCACTTCAAGTACAGCTGACAGTAATGGCAGGCAAAAGAGGGCAACAGGGGAACCAAAAAGGACATATGAAGCAAGGGCTCATCTGGTTACCCTCAGCACGTGATTGGACACAAGAAGCTGACACACACAGCACAATGGAAGATTTGGGACCACATAACGGTGGAGATTAATGCAGCCACAAGTTCATTTGCGACCACGTTTGGCCTTGGTAGGCTCCTTGGCCTGTGCAGCAGCTCTTCGGGGACGGCCAGATGCTGGGGCAGGTGGAGCAGATGATGTTGAGGGGTTGGCTGGTCTACCCCTCCTGCCAGCAGGGAGTGTTGCCGGTGGTAATGCACCAGAAACGGATGACATTAGGACCCTGTTGCTGGTAACCAGCTCCACCATAAGCTCATTATGGTGGAGGAGGAGATCATTTTGGCGGGTGGCTTGCTCGGCCAGCACCTGAGCACTTGCAGCCATGGCCTGATGTGACTCAGCCATGGCCTGCATGCTCGCAGCGATGGCCTGCTGGGTGCTGACCAAGCTCGCCAGGATCTCCTCGGTCCTATGCATCCGTTCTGATGCCAAGTCTCCCTGCTGGTTGATGTCCCCAAGCATCTGGGCCAAGGCGGCCAAATCGGCTTGGGCCGATGGCTGCTGCTGCACAGGCCTACCACTGGGGCCAGGTGGCACGAACTCCTCCACCTCCTGAGCAGAGTCGTCACCAAGCGGTGGGGTGTCTGTGGAAAAAGATAAACACAATTAGGAGACATTCTAAGATAATTACTTGCACAAGTTTATGGCATGACCAATATTTACCTTCCATAAAAGACGCAAACACTTCAGCTGGGGCCTCGCTATCCATCGTGCTCACCCCCCTGATCTCCTCAACTGATATACAGCTCTCGGCCATCAACTCCAGGGGGTTGAGCTCTAGCCCTGATGGCATGGGCCCGGCCCCAGATGTCTGGCTGTGTTCCCACCGCTTGGTCATCTTCCTCTTCAGGTTGGTTTTGAAGTCCTGCCACCTGCAATGTAAGTTGACATATTAATACATGTCACTCCAGATGTTAGCTGTTGCAGCCATTGCTCTGTGCTACATATTACGACATGTGATTAATGTCCAAAAGATAATATTACATGCAACTATGATATCCACCGTTACAATACACATTCACAATCACCCTACTCTAACTCTCACCGAAATAACATGGCAATAATGTATGTGTATCGTAACAACCTCACGGGCCATTTGCAAAATCCATCTAAGCATCAATTCAATCATTACTTGGCTATTACTGGGCACATATATCACAAAACAACTTGCCTCTTCTTCACATGGTCCGTCTCACGAACTTGTGGCGCTACTTCATTAATCTCTGCCGTTATCTGTTCCCAAATCTTCCATCTGCGTGTGTGTGTCAGCTTCTCCGATGGACACTCAATCCAATCACGTGCTCGGGGAACCAGGATGGCAAGCTCCTGTGCTTCATATGCCTTATTTTTTTTGGGTGGTTCCTCTGTTGCCCTGGCTCTCCCCTTGCCACGTCCTTGGCCACGCCCCCTGTCACGTGTCGCTGCACTTGAAGTGCTGGCCATGGTACTACCTTGTGAAGTCCCCGGTTGTGTTCCAATCAATTCTGCTGATGGTGCATATGAGCCAGCTGCAGGTTGGCCTGCTGCAGAAGGGCCAGGTGTAGGTTGCCCTGCTGTAGAATGGTCAGGTGCAGGTTGCCCTGCTGTAGAAGGGCCAGCAGCCTCCTCATTACCCACTGGCCGCATGTGCAGTGGCACATAGGTGGTGCTGGAGTCCATCTGGTCAAATAGTTGCTGCAGATCTGGGTCCACCTCTGGTTGTGATCCAGACATGTTAGCAACAACATGGTCACCTTCTAATACACCTTTATATACTGTTTGTGTATCCTGTTTGGCGGACATCAGCGGCAGCTGCGTTCCGTGCGTGAGCGTACGTCGCTGTTTTTTCGCGCCGCATACGGTGGCGGAAATTCCATTGTGTAAAACCTGGCGAAAGTTCTACATGAAATACTGGGCACCAATGCTAACATTGCATAGAATCTTCTGATACACCTGTGACTATTGCACAATACACATGCTATTTGCTAGCATGACATGACATTTGATTCATGACTACTGTGGTATTGTGGCGTTTGATTGCAAGCTAAAAGTAGCCCAATCCCTTAGATAATCCAGGCCACAAGTCATGCAATACTCATCTCTACTGTTATAGACCACACATGTGAGAGGCCTATAAATAGTGACTTGCTGCTAGAATCATTTGTCTCCAGATCTGGACTTGTCAGGGTCTAAGGTAAGCTCTTCCATGCTCCTTGTAGATATGATATCCATTAACAATGTAAGTGTATGAATGTATGCACCATTGCCTCACTGACTACAGATTGTTGGGCCAGCAAAGTGCGTGTAGCATTATTGCAACATGTCACATGTTCACTATTTCACTCACAGGTCTTAAACCTGTGTGGGTTCATCTATTGCAGGACAACATGTCCCAGCAATAGATGAAATGTCTCATAGTACATGATGTCGGCAAAAAATGCTGACACCTTTATCTGAGTGTTTTGGACGGTGTGTATTGAGTTCATATTATTTTGTCATCATTATAGAGTCAAATGGATCTGAGGGATTTCACGGGGCGGCCATCTATTGTACGTATTGAAGGCTACAAATCTATTTGTAGTGGGATATGGCCATTATGTGCATAGGTGCATCAGTATTTATGTTCATTTCTTTATAGGTTGCTGAAGCAATGATGCGCTACATGGAGAGGAGGCTAAGGGCACTTGCGGCTCTCCCCACTCGTCGGCCAAGGAGGCCAGGACGTGCTAGAATCTATCGCACACGGGTGACTCTGTTTGCTATGCCCGATGATGAGGTACTTACTAGGTACCGGTTACCGCCACATGTAATTCTGGATCTGCTCACCTTAATTCAGAGCGATCTGGAACCTCTACACGGGATCACGACAGCAATTCCGCCTCACACACAGCTGCTGGCGGTGTTGCATTTCTGCGCCTCAGGATCATTCCAACAAGTAGTGGCAGTACTTGCTGGAATATCTCAGCCGGCCTTCTGCCGAATCCTGAGGCGTGTGACGTCGGCCATGTTCAGGCGCAAGGGGCACTTCATGGCCATGACATTTGCCACCGAGACCCTGCGCAGAAGCCAGCAGGCCTTCCATCAAATTGCTGGCTTCCCTAATGTGATAGGGGCTGTGGATGGCACCCATGTACCATTTGTGCCTCCATCTCGAAGTGAGAAGATATATAGGAACCGCAAATTGTTCCACTCACTGAACGTGATGGTGGTATGTGGCCCATCCATGGAAATTCTCGCCTTCAACTCGAAGTTTCCCGGAAGTGCCCATGACTCTCATGTCATCCGACAAACCGGGATATGGCAAAGACTCCAAGAGCTGGAAGGCCGTGATGCGTGGGTTCTGGGTGACTCCGGTTACCCATGTACGCCCTGGCTACTTACGCAGTACAGCTACCCAGCACCGGGCCCACAGGAGGCATTCAATCGGGCGCATGTTGCCACCAGGCAAGTGGTGGAGCGCTCAATTGGCCTTTTAAAAGGTCGATTTCGAGTGCTCCACCGCACTGGTGGTGACTTACAATATGCGCCTCAAATGGTGTCGAGGATCGTGGGCCTGTGTATATTTTTCCACAACATTGCTGTGCGGCGTGAGATACCCTTTGATGAGTGGGAGGTACCATCTGAGCCGCAAGATCCGCCCATGCGCCCATCCCGCGCCCCTGAATGCCGGAGGGGATACCAGCTGCGGGACTCTGTGGCGCAAAGATACTTCAGGTACATGTTATCGAGTTGACAGAACACACCAATTTTAGTCAAAATCAGCCCTTCAAATAAGTACAGTGTGTTAGTTGTCAGTGTTACAAAACTAAAATTAGCCAGCCTGCCCTCCTAATGGCAAAGAAATAGGAGATATTTATCATATGTGCTTAGTTTTGGGGGAAGTTCAATATAGGTGCTAATTATTATACCTTGTACAAGGGATCTTATGTGTTTGTTATATCTTCATTATTGTAGTTGATACTATCCCTGATGACTGGTGAGTACATTGATTTATTCTCTAATGTGTTGGGGATTTTTTCCTGTGTTGATGTATGATTTGTTTGCAGATATATATATATATATATATGATATTTGAATTTATTCACATGTTTCAACATTTCAAGGAGCAGGCACCCAGGCAGGCAGGCAGGCAGGCAGGCAGGGCTGGTGTATAATGCTGGTCTCAGGATACCTGCAAGTATGTGTATGTGTCTTTTACACATAAATGTACGCATACACATAGATGCATAGAGTAAGTAATGCTAACTACAGCTATGCGTTGCTAAGCTATAGCACGCGTTGCTTGGCGGAGCGAGGCGTCATTGGATTTGCTAAGTGCATACACACTGTGTTTTATATATATCAGATTTGTTCATTGCCATACATCAGCACTACTGTTTTGAAGGCATGCGAATTTGTCACCATTTGTGTTGGCGCAGAGACGCTGTTCATGTAAAGATGAACAATAAAGTTATTAACACAAATAACTGTGATCAACCAATGCCACCACCTGATTGGTTGATAGATGCCATTGTTAACATGGCGGAGACACGAAGGGCAGACCCCTTTACACATGCGGAGCTGAGGGTTCTGGTCTCCGTCATGGAGACAAGGCTGGGCCGTGCGGGGCCCTTTATCACTAACCGCCATAAGCGGAGGGCCTATGCTGCGGCAGGGCGCCGTATTTACGCCCGCACTCGGGTGCGGAGGTCCCTCGGGCAGCTCGAGAGGCGGTGGTCGGACCTCCGCAGGCGCCAGCCCCAGCTCTTGCAGCAAATCAGGGGCGAAATTGCTGATTGTGAGTATTTTAGCTATGAAATTTCGCACTTACAACATAGCATATATAAACAATAACATGTGTCTCATGATAAGTGGGTGTCCATGGGTTTAAAAGTCCATAGACTGTTATGTGTGCTTCTTCCTGGTTAAAATGCAGTCATGTGGCTTTTATATGTAATGACATAGCATTGAGGATTCTGATGCATACAATGTGCCAGATCTAATATGTGTTACACATTGATAAATGCCAGGGTTGTAATGTTTGAACAAATTACTAACAATCACATAATAATTTAAATGTCACATTTTTGAGTCCATTAACAGTAAGGAGCTACTTGCCTGCATCGTTTGCCATCATTATCACCCTTCCATGTATGTCTTGTTATGGATTAATACATGTGCCCCAATGACCCGACATTGACCATGATTTTTTTTTCTACCACACAGCACGAGCCCGAGCCCGACAGGCCCGTGAAGAGGCCGAGGCAGACCTGGCCCAGGAGGAGGCCCAAGACCCTGAGGAGGAGGTGGCGGCAAGGGTGGAGGAGGAGGAGGAAGTGGAGGAGGAGGAAATGTTGGAGGAGATGGTGGAGGAGGTGGTGGAGGAGGAGGAGGTGCCTGAGGAGGTGGTGGTGGAGGAGGTGGAAGAGGAGTTGGTGGCAGAGGAGGAGGTGTTGGTGGCGGAGGAGGAGGTGGAGGAGGAGGTGGTGGTGGTGGAGGAGGAGGTGGAGGAGGAGGAGGTGGAGGAGGAGGAGGAGGAGGTGGAGGAGGAGGTGCTTGTGGCGGAGGAGGTGGACGTGGTCATGGTGGCAGAGGAGCTGGCGGAGGAGGGGGCTGAGGAGGCCACGGTTGCCCCAGAGGATTCCAATTCCGAGGGGGAGGAGGCGTGCCAAGCCCCGGAGTCCCAGCAGATCGGTATGTTTACATAATGCATCATTCATGAAGTAGTTGTACTGGTATTTGTTATGTAGCACTGGTGATTAAAAATTTTGTTCCAATACTATTCATATAGACCCCAAAGTGGGTAGCTACAGATACAGGTACGGGTTAGATGGGGTGTCCAAGGCATCCCTTTCATCCAGGACACCTCTCAATTACACAGGTTTGTGGGATGGGTTGGAGCTCCATTTTGACTGCCACATAACCGTTGTAGTTAAACAGGATCCTGGAGTAAAGGGATGAGTGGACCATTTGTGGATTAAATTCACCTGCTGCAATCGTAGATTATGACCCATCAAATAGTGGAATCTATATTGTTGGTGAATGTTATTTATAAACTCTAGGATGTATGCTATAAATGGAGTATGGCCCGGCCTACCTTGGAATGGAGTCAGAAGTTGCCAGTGTCCCAGGAGCCTCCTCTACCTAAACACCCCCTGTAGTTCAGATTTTTTTTTTGCCCTCACAGAATTGTAGGTTGGTTTAGACAGAATTATGATTTTGAGGATGTGTACTGTGCATTCCTGACATTTGCATAACTCCCATGCCACGAACCATCACTGAACTTAGACTGAGCAGATTGTGACAAGTTCTTATTGACGGAGGCCATGACATGCTTGTCATTGGTTAGTCATGGGTGGGTTGTGACTGAGAAGAAACACTATGACTGTTATGTCTTCTGCAGAGTAAAGGGTAGAGGCAAAAAAAGACAGTATGTAGTAAATAAGTTTGCATGTATGTATATATGTATGTGTCATATCTATTTATCTATGTGTGTCTCTATCTCTCTACATAGATATATATATATATATATATATATATATATATATACACACACATGTCACCTAGCATTTGTGCAATTTATGTCGCAGTATGTGAAATGTATGCATGAATAACATGACTAATTTTTGCCCCTTTGACATGCCCACAGATGACACCACACCGGCAGATGAGGGGGTGCGTGGGGCCCTCCTGCGGGCGGAGCACCATTTGAGGCTCCTGCTAGCCGACCTGCAGGACCTCAGAGATCTCCTGATTTAATTTATTATTTGATATTTTTTTATTTATATGTTAATTGTGTTTTCAAATAAATTGTTTATGCAAGTTCACAGTTGTTGGTTTTATTTGCACATTAAACAGTATATGTGTAGATTGTTTATAATCTTTTACACAGGGTCTAATACAAACCATTGCACTTAAATTGCTGTAAGGGTTAATGTGTGCAATGCATGTGTTAGGCATGCTTGTAAGGATATATTGGCATCTAATTGATTCCAATTCCAAATAAGCAGTTTTTTATGAGGATAGGTAATTGAATAAGTGGGTCATGTGATGTATTGCAGAAGATACTTAATAGTGGGTTGTTTGGCGTAAATACTCCGCTTACGGGCGGTAGCACCGCTTGGCTCCCGGTCGGATGCGGTATTTCCGAGCATACTCTGTAATACTCTGTAATACCGTGCAGAATCGGAGTGTTTCTCCCGCACACGCATGGTTTGTATGTCGTCCGTAAACACGCCCTGTTCTTAAAGAGTGAGTCCGTCCGAATGCGGAGGACACGTGGGCGTTTCTACGGACGATGGCCGCATGCGGCAAAACACCGTGGCGTGCGGACCGCTCCGTAAGAATGCGGGAATATCCGCACCGATCTGAATAAGGGCCAATGTCTGTAAAATAAAATGTTGTGAAGACATCTGCCTATGTGTAAGGCCAAAATGAGTCGATGTTTGGACATTAACCATCTAGGCACCTTCTCCATATTTAGTCAATTGCAGCAAGTTTATGAAATGTATTTTACAGGATAATAATGTAGTAACACCCTTATCTCCAACATCAATATAGCGATTGGAGGTAGTCCATTTAAAAAATTGGTTTGTTTGGGGCAAAAACAAACCAAGCACTTCAGCTACAAAGAGTAAAGACATCTTGTTAAAGTGCTTGGTTTGTTAAATCCTGTTTTTGAATTATAATTTGCAGCACATTTCTAAACAGATAATAAAGCTATGTTATTGTGCTGCTGCAGTGTTACTTAGTTTAGCCAACCAGCCTTTAGCCAATATTGGTTAGGAATATTGTGAGTTGTGATGTGGACACAGACATATTTTTACATCCAAATTTAAATGGGGGGGGGGGACATTTTGAATAGCAGTTGGTTGCAGTTGCAGTGCATCCCTTTGAATTTTGAACTGAGCACTTCCTCTGGAGCCTCTTCTGGTCATAACCAGTGGTGCAGTGGGTATGGTATAATAGGTTGACAGTGTCTAGTTTGACCCCAAGAGGTCAACATGCACAAGATCAACAAAGATAAAATGTTGACACTAAACAGAAAACAGACAAATTCAAGCACTAATAAGATAAATTAAATGAATAAAATGTGTATAATAAATCATAGATTGCATCCCGCCAACAGATGAGGTGGTGATCAAGGGCGAGCATTACTGCAGCTCGAATCAAGGTAGATACACTGCCTTAGGATGGTGCATCTGCAAAATTTAAATGAACAACTGTAACTATCGTGTTTTCTTTAAGTACATCAGTTTATCCTGCATGATACCTCTTGATCAATATCCTGGTGTTGACCCTTTCTGTTTAGCTTTAGCGGGTTGCTGCGAGCATCGTTTGGTGCTATTTCAGCAGAACCCTTCTTTTATTCAGTACAGATATCCTGCATTTGGGTCCATGTTTATTGTCTATGACATTCTGTGATTTACAGTTGTTATTTAGTACAGCCAGTTTTGCCGTTCTGTTTAGTAGTGTTCTCATATTGATTACATGTACCACCTAGGTAACGGGATTCACAGCTCTGACACGCTCCCCGGGTGGCACAGTCTTGTTGGCGCTGTGGCGCATTCGTGATGTCATCCTGCTCCCGGTGTGAGTACGAGGTGGGATGGTGGCACGGAGGGGTATGTGAACCTCTTCTATATATGTAAGTACATTTGTTTGCTTTTTCATGTCTTGATAGAGGACTTTGTTGTCCGAAACGTCGATATACACAACCGGCTGGTTTTGTTTTCTGCAAAACCATATACGTAAGTTGCTTATGGTCTTAATGCATGCTACTACTGTATATATACAGTATATATATATATATATATATATATATATATATATGTATATCTATATACACACAGATATACATTAACACCCCGCCTCCCACCTTCCCCATTTTTGCTTACGGAGGGTAATGGCTGGGATGCTTCCGTAAATTGGGTCCCCATCCGGGTGGGCAAGCTTCACTCAGTCAAATTCCAGCATTTGTGGGTCTTCCGAGACGAGTGTGGGACTAAAGTTAAGCAAATTGTGTCATTTTAGTCCCGTACCATCCCCATAGAGCCACGAATACAAGCATTCATTGTAATGGGGCCCCCAGAAATTCTGCAGAGAGTCTCCTCTCCGGGAGAGCCTGGAGAAGAGATATAATAAGTAGGCAAGTATGATCTTTCCCTGCTTATAACTGAGTGCATGTTTACATTACAACACACCGAGAATGTATGTCCAGGCAGTATACTAGAACAAAATATCAAAAGTATTTAATTGCGAAATTTGAATGAACCTGCTCACTGGCTAAGCTGTTCCTGCTTGATTTACCAGTCCTAGTGCAGTAGGACGATAAGGTATGCTTCCCCTATGTTCTGTCCATAAACTGCAGACCTGGGATGCACTTCACCTTTTTCAAAAAACTTCTGCATCGCTCATATTAAATTAGATTTTCTGGGATTGTTAAAAGATTTTCTCTTTCCCTGGGAGACCGTTCAAATTGAGTTTTGCAGCGAAACAGGCTGGTTTGCAGAGTTAGACTTTTGCTGCACTATACTGTAGTGTTGAATAACATTCTGATATTTTTTTTTCATTAAGAGTCTATATATAGAGGTGAAAGGATGACAATTCATTTTTCTGTGCGGTGAGTTATAATTGGCAATGTTTAAATTAAAATACGAGAAGAAAATTAGAGGACATTTGTAATAAATGTAAATGTTACAAATTATTTCTAACCTTAAAAATTAAACATATACTTAGATTTGTCATAATAGCTCATGTACTGGTCATTTTTTTTCTGTTTGTTTCAGTTTAATGCATATAGTGATGCTAACTAGACACACAGCTTTAGCTGATTAAAATGACATATATTGTATGTAGGGATGTGCACCGGCCACTTTTGACATTTTGGGTTTTGGGTTCTGATTACCTTCAGGTTTTGGGTTTTAATGGGTTTTGCCAATACACCCCTTAAACGTTTTCGGTTTTGAGTTCTGATTTTATTTTTCAAAAAGCATAAAAACTGCTAAATGCTCCTACGCTATTATTAACATCAATAACATTAATTTCCACTAATTTCCAGTCTATTCTGAACACCTCACAATATTGTTTTTAGGGAAACAAGTTGCACCGAGGTAGCTGGATAACTATGCTAAGCCACACAAGTGTGCGGCACAAACACGTGGCTCATCTAGGAGTGGCACTGCAGCGGCAGACAGGATGGCAGTTAGAAAAACTAGGCCCCAAAAAGACCCCTATCTGGCTGGATCGTGTTTACCACCAGCCGAGGAGCAGTGGGCGATTGGTGCAGCAATGCAATAGCTGCAAAGGGGTGGAACCTTCTGACCACAGGCGACGACCAGCCGAGGAGCAGTGGGCGAATGGTGCAGCAATGCAATAGCTGCAAAGGGGTGGAACCTTCTGACCACAGGTGGCAACCAGCCGAGGAGCAGTGGGCAATTGGTGCAGCACTGAGTTGGTCTGCGAGTGTGCTGTGCTGTGTATCTGTTTTTATCAGTTTAATATCTAATAAGACGGTGACCACTATCTGTCTTGATCGTGTTGTTTACCACCAGCCGAGGAGCAGTGGGCAATTTGGCAGCCTTTTGCAGGCAGTGGCAGAAACGCTCCTGTCACTTAGGCTGTCTTCCTACGGCATCTGGTTGTGTGATGCAGGGTGAGAGTGGCAGCGGCGGACTCCTGGAATAATATAGGAAATATACCCATCTGCATTACAGTGTCTGTGAATGTGACAGTCATGTACGTGTTATCTGTGCTTACGGTACAGTTCCTACATTACCGACACTGCAGAATGGCTTCCCGGAGACCCCTGTCTAAGGCAGTGGATGTACCAGAAGAGAGGTATTATATGTACGGCAGAAGAATGGAATGGAACCTACTGACCAGACATATCCAGGCAATGACCAGTCGAGGAGCAGTGGGCAATTTGTGCAGCATCAATGACTCTCAGCAGTGGGATTGGTCAGCTCTGTGATTATTATTTGAATGCAAACAGTTGTATGCATTTAAAGACAATTCTACTTATCACTGTCACGAACGCAAACAGCTGTATGCGTTGAAAGACAAGTCCCACATACGAATGACTCTCAGCAGTGGGATTAATGAATGGTGATGGCTTGATCGTGTTACCACCAGCCGAGGAGCAGTGGGCGATTCGTGCAACAATCAATTACTCTCAGCAGTGGGATTGGTCAGCTCTGTGATTATTACCACTTGAGTGCAAACAGTTTTATGTGATTAAAGACGAGTCCACTTATCTCACATATCAATGACTCTCAGCAGTGGGATTAATGAATGGTGATGCAAGATGGAATTGCCCTTGGGCCCTCCCACCCACCCTTATGTTGCGGAAATGGGACACACTGGAGGGGGGACAACTCAGGTAAAATAGAACCAGTTTGTACAGGGGCTTCCAAACTGCCTTTTTTTCCTGCCAGTACAGGTAAAGACTGACATCCTTACTTGAATGCTGTCACCAAAGTAATCCTCCACCATTTTTTCAATGGTGACAGCATCCAATTCAGCGACAGTAGACATGTCAGCAATCATTGGCAGGTCCTTTAGGGCGAGATGTATTAAAATACATTGCCGCCCTTCGCGCCCCCCCCCCGCCGCGATGCCAGCGCACATGTGCTAACATATGCGGCTGGCATCGCGGTGCGGTGACAGAGCCCCCCCCGCGATACCTGTACTCTGGTGTGCGGGGGGGTCTCCATCACCTCCCTGCTGCCTGGCTCTCCCCTCACGCCGGGGACAGCTAAGCAGGCTGTCCCCGGCGCCTCCTACTCCCCCCTGCAGCCAGAAGGATGTCCGGCTGCTTCACTAAGGGGAGGAGGGGTTTACCTTCCAGGGTCCAGGAGGACCCTTTAGGAAGGTAAGCCAGAGGGGGGGTCGGCGAGGCGGCGGGCTTGCGTCGGCTGCGGCGGGCGGCGAAAAGAAGCCCATAAGCTTCTATAGGGTATCGCCACCCAAAGGTGGCGATACCCTTCAATGCGGTGTCATTTTTGATACATTGGAAAATGCGGTAAAACCGGGGGTTTACCGTATTTTCCGTTTGATACATCTCGCCCTTAGTCCGGACCAGATGTCCAAACTCCCTCCTGCCTGCCCTGCATCCCTGTCAGCGGGTTGTGTGGGAAATCACAGCTGTTTCCTCGCAGACACAGGTGGGGGAGAAAATGAAGGAGGAGCTGGGGCCGTGTCACGATCCCCTTCGGTTAACAATCTCCTGACCAGCAGGTCTTTGCACCTTTGTAGACTTGTATCCGCCGTAAACAGAGACACAACAAGTGCTTTAAACCGAGGATCGAGCACTGTGGCCAGAATGTATTCCTCTGACTTTAACAGACTGACTACCCTCGTATTCTGGCAAAGCGTATGGAGGGCTTCATCCACAAGAGCGACATGCTTTGCGGAATCGCAATGCTTTAGCTCCTTCTCCACTTTCTCCAGCTGCTTCGCAACAGTCTGATCAGGGGAATCACCTGACTAATGCTGGCAGTGTCGGAACTGACTTCACGTGTGGCTAGCTCAAACGGCTGGAGAACCTTGCACAACACGGATATCAGCCTCCACTGCACTTGAGTCAGGTGCAGCCCCACTCCTCAGCCTATGCTGTTGGTGGCAGTGTAGGCTGGAATGGCCTTTTGCTGCTCCTCCATCCTTTGCAGCATATAGAGGGTGGAGTTCCAGAGCATCACCACCTCTTGTTTAAGCTGATGGCAGGGCAGGTTGAGGAGTTTTTGCTGCCGCTAAAGCCTTCGGCTGGCAGTGGCAGAATGCCGAAAGTGTCCGCAAAAGTGAAGCAAAATGCTTCTGTCACTTCTGATGAAATGCTGCACCACCAAACATGGCATGTGCCGGAAATTGCCCATGTTTAATACCCGCACAATGTTACTGGCGTTGTCTGACACCACAAGAGAGTCTAAGGGGGGTAAGCCACTAGGAGATGATTTCCCTCAGTTTCTCTAAGAGGTTGTCGGCGTTGTGCTTCTTCCTGAATCCAGTGATACACAGCGTAGCCTGCCTTGGAAGGAGCTGGTGTGCAGGAGATCCTGCTGCTGTTGCTGCTGTGGAAGGCAATGCATCTACCCAGTGGGCTGTCACAGTCATATAGTCCATAGTATGCCTTGATCCACTTGTCCACATGTCCGTAGTTAAGTGGACAGTGGGTACTTTTCAGGGCACTGAGGACACTTTTTCTGACATCCCTGTACATCGCGGGTATCGCCTGCCTAGTGAAGTGGAATCTAGATGGGATTTGGTACCGGGGACACAACCATCTAAATCCCACTCCACTTATGGCAGACACCGGAAGCACATCTAACACCAACATAGTTGTCAAGGCCGCAGTTATCCGCTTTGCCATAGGATGACTGCTGTCGTATTTTGTCCTCATGGCAAATGACTGTTGGACGGTCAATTGCTTAGTGAAAGACATAGCGGTCTTATGACTTCCCCTCTGGGATGATGACTGACTCCCAACAGCAGCAACAGCAGCAACAGCAGCAGCGGCAGTAGTAGGCATAGCGCTGCAGGATCCTCCGGAGGAATCCCGGATAGAAGAGGAGTCAGTCATGCTGGTGACCTGGCCTACAGGACTCCCCCTGATCCGGATCGAGGAGGAAATTGACGAGGAAGGAGTTGGTGGTGTGCTTTTCACGCGATTGGCTCCAACAGGAGGACCAAGGGATTTAGGTGTCCCTGGACTGATAGCTACAGTTCCTGAACTAAACACTGATTTATGAAGGGTCTTCAGGTGATGTATACGGTAGGATGTCCCTAGGTGGGCAAGATCCTTACCCATGCTTATTGGAGCTTTACATAAGCCACATATGGCAATACATATGTTGTCCGGATTTGGATAAAAAAAATCCAGACCGTAGAGGTGGATTTATTGGTCCTCTGCCCAGGCATGACGATGGGCTTTTTCATCCTATGGACAACAACTGTTTCCCCCCTGGTGCCTCATTTAAGCAAACCATGTCAGCATCCTGCTCGTCAACTTCCTCCTCAGCGCCAGCTACATCAATATCCTCCTCTCGGTCTACAACATTGACACCTTTATTATCTAAATCAGGAACTGCACTGTGGGTGATCCTTCCAGCATATGCAGAGGGAGTGCTGAAAATGGTGGAAGGAGCCGCCACTTCCCGTACAGCGATGGTAATGTCAGGCATCGAAACCACCAACACCCTTGAACTCTCCTTGGGGGTTTGTGATAACATGTCTTCTTTAGTAGGCAGAGATGTTTTCTGTGTTTTTGATGACAGCTGAAATCTTTTCAAATTTCAAACATAGGGGAGTAGGAGGGCTTGCATGGTTATGTGTAGATGAATCACCAATCATGAATACAGGCCATTGCCTTAACCGTTCCTTAACCGTTCCAATACAGCAGATGATATTAAAGTAAAAAGCCAAAGTATTTTTACTAAGCCTATTTATCAAGGGGTGAACAAATGCCTCACTTGACAAAGATCGGGTTTTTGCTATTTTTTTTTAGATGCTATTGTCAGTCGTGGTTATCGAGTTATATTGTGGCAGAAGCCATCACCAGGTTTCTTCAGCAATGTCTTCCCTGTGCAGAGGTTTATGTAAGAAGTATAGTAAGGCTACTGCTGTCTAAGAACTGGGATAGTGAGAGAAGGTACAGGGATTTTTATTAAATAACTAAAGCAATAAAGTAAAAAAACTATTAATAAAATATTTTTTTACTTTTTAATTTTTTTTTTAACTTTGACTGCTGACAAAAGAGTACTCTTATTGCTGCTAGCCAGTATTACCAGGGAGAATAACATCAGAGAGATAACTACCAACCAACTGTAATTTTTTAAACGCAGTCTATGACATTGTAGTTAGCAACTGATTGTATGGCACATTATCTCTCTCAATTCTATCACTCTACAAGACTTAAGGCTCTTATTCTGATCGGATCCGAATATGCGGCCAGGACCGTGCGTGCGAAACCCAGCCTTCCATACGGATCGCCAACTCCGTCTGTATGCGGTAAGAAGCTGGCACGTGTATTTTCCATGTAATACGCCTCCTCCATCTCAGGGAACCTCCCCCATCATTCGATGGTCGCAGCTCCCGCAACCTCAGACCACACGGACATTCGTCCGTGCAAAAGCAGGGATCTGGGCGGGCAGCTGACATCCGGCGATGTCATATGTCCACCCCTACACGTGCGTCACGACTGCATTACCATACGTACGCCCAGCGTTTGCATGGGAACGCCCATGAAACGTGGGGCCTATGCATATGGTAATGAGCCCAAATAGCCCTTCACGCCCCTCTCCACCTCCTGTTCGGAGTGTTCACATTTCATGCGGGATTTGGCCGTACGCCCCGCTCGCACATGCGCAGAGACACCTCTGCACATGCGCAGACACAAAACATCGGCGGACCGACCGCACGCGGCCATTACCACACCAACCAGAATAAGGGCCTTAGTGGTAGTGTCATATGGTTACCAAAGTATGACATTTACACTTTATACTGAGTAAACCATGAATGTGGTAACACAATTATTACTGTATTTGTTCCAGACTATTCCTTATTTTCTTCCATTGTTTGAGCGCTCTATAATTCCATAGGGTCTATTTTTATTAAATAGTGTTTATAACTATACTCCTTTTTCTTTAAGATACATTTTATTGAGTTCAGTGATCCAGTTCATCTCTGAAGTATCACCACACAGGTAATATTTTGTTTCAATATCTACTGTCTTTACATTAAGCATTTCTAAAAGTAGTAGACCAAGGATTGTTCCTCAAGGCATTCACCTTTCACTGTTTTAAGAACTTGCTGTATTTTATTCCACCAGCTTGATATCTATGTACCAATATTACCTCAGCACAGTTCTCTTATTTTGTAGGCTGGCCTCCTGCTTTACGCACATTATTTCTTTGATCTAAGGCTTCACTTACATCTTCGCAGATGCCCAGGAGATTGGTTTGGCAAGATGTTTGCCTCATAAAACCACATTGATTCATACTAATAATTTTGCTTTCCCACAATAAATTCCTGAATGCCATAAGTCTCCCATCACCCTCCCAGGGCGTTTTCCCCACTAGCTGAGCATTTACAGGTTTCACAAATTGCTGCCAAATCATTTTACGTAGAATGTTCATTATGACTTCAATAAATAGCCTGCAAAGACACATGCACTTTTATACACTTGTGGTTGGTAAAAACCTACAAATTATACAATTTTAATATAAGTGCTGTCAATAGGAGTGTGGGAAAACTATCAAATGTCTAATACTCCATGACTTTCAATATTTCATATTTAATGATAAATTAGACCACACCACGAACCAACGTCTCTCTGTTATATCCAAACAAACCACACCTCTTTTCTGCATATATTATTGAATGTTAAATAATTACATAATGTAGTTGCTTTAATTAAAAAATACAAGTTTAATTAGGTGTCTGGCCACGCAGCTAGTAACAGAATGAAGGATATGAGTGTGGCTAGAACCACTTCTCCAATCATTCACTGGGTCCACATATACCTGGAGGGGGAATATAAAAGTGGTGAGTGAAGTGAGCCCGGGAGGGTACAATCCAGCTGCAATAAAATAAAATAACCTACATCTATAGGTGCCCATGGTGGAATGCATAGCATCTAGTACAAAATGTATACAATGTGCTACAGCACCAGAGAGTGAGCATATAAGTGTAAGCTTATATATAGAGGAAGTAGGCCAGGCTAAAGATTAGGGGGAGGGATTGGTGGCCTCCTTCAGTAGGTTCGTACTATGGGTTCATCTGGTGCGCACAGAGGTGGCGCTGTCTGTACCGTTTCACTGGATGATTCAGCAGATGAGTGGACTAAATTAGAACAAAGAAAAACAGCCCAGAACTACTGTAAAGTAAATAGTGAGGATGATGATGGTGGTGAATGATAATGGGGGGGTAGAAATTAATTCTGATGGAGGTAAATGATAATGCAGGTTGATTTTGATGGGGTTTAATAAAAATGTTGATGGGAGTTAATTATAACAATAATTATGGGTGGGTGTTATCATGAGATTAATTACATTGATGGGGATTAATGATAATGGGAGGTTAATCATTCTGAGAATGTAGGGCTTGATTAACAATTAAGCTCATCTTTATGAATGAACTATTAAACAAAATAATATGTTCCGCTGTCATTTTTTCCTCATTATATCCAGTAGATGCTGGTTTTGAACCCTCTGTTAGGAATATTTCATATGAGCTGGATGTACAGCTGTTGTTTTATTTGTAAATGACACATTTCTTTACTGTGCATGCATACCATAACACATATGAGTAGGGGCAGGAATGCCAAGTACAGGATGTATTCTTATGACTGCAATAAATGCCTTGCAGATTCCGGGGGAGCAGGTGCAACCATGTGCAACGATGACTATAAGTAACATTATCTAGGCACTGCTGTGTGGCCGATTGCCTACTGATCCATCCAGTTTAGATTGCTTAGGGGGTAATTCATTAAGGATCTCAAAACAAAATCTTTCCGTAATGGGCAAAACCATGTTGTACTGAAGGTGGGGCAAATGTAATATCTGCAGACAGATTAATTAGATTTGGGTGGGGTGTGTTCAATCTAAAATAAAAATGCAGTGTAAAAATAAAGCAGCCAGTATTTACCCTGCACAGAAACAAAAAAAAAAAAACAAATCTAAATTTCTCTGCACATGTTAAGCCAAGTACACACAGGGCAATTCCTTTTCTATTCAATCTCAATTTGATCAGCATCGAATTGGGATCAAATTGCACAGCATAGAGTACCCATTCGATTTTGACTATATAGTAGAGATCTATACTACATCTGTACTAAATAGTCTTGGAAATACAGTTTATTTTTCTATTCGATATACACTGAACGGGAGCTCGAATAGGGATCAAAAGCAGATGGAAACCTTTCGATTTTGACTATATAGTCTAAATCGAATCAAAAGTGACCCTGAATTACACTGTGTATGGAGCGTTACATTTACCCTTCCTGTAGTGCACATGGTTTTACTCAGTACAGAAAGATTTTGCTTTTGAAGTCCTTACTGAATTACCCCCTTAATCTTACAGTTATATTATTCAAAGTAAAGTTAATGCCATTTCATTTAACAGCTACTTTTGGGATACCATAAAAAAAGATTCCAGTATCATTTTTAAAGGGTAATACAGCAGAAATGTGAATTTAAGTAAAATTTGTATTAAATTATATTTTTAATTTACATAACCAATGCTATAATGGACGTTTGTCTGGTACAAATACAAGTGTTTAAGAGGTAGATGCATCTTGTGATGTGTCTGACTGAATCCATTATATAATCTTTTCTTTATTACCTGCCATAACACTTTCTTCAGCATGTATGCATCCCAACAGTACCGATTTTCGCATGACAGTCCCATTTTTTCTGAAAGCCATGTGTCTCACCTGGAGCCTGTAGTGTCCCGCAGTGGAGGTGGCAGTTGGGAGTCCCACCTGTCTGCCCCTTCTCTGCTCAGCAGAGCAGCATGGAATAGATGCTGTGCGCACAGCATCTATTCAGGCAGGCAGAGGAACTGGGGACCTGGTCAGCAGCTCACACATTGCTGATCTTGCCCCAACAGCGGTGACAATAGGGGCATGGCCTTGTATGAGCCCCATGGGTACAGACCACACCCCCTTTTCATGAGGCCATGCTCCTAATATTCACAAAAGTACCTCTTTTTCCAGCACCAAATTTGGGAGGTATGAGTGCACAAGTACAACATAGTACAGAGAAGAACACAACTTACTTATAAACTTAATTAAAGTTTTTCAAATGACAATTTGAGCTTACAATCTATGGTGAGATGACTGTTTAGTAAATGAAGTTTTCACTTTACACTGAGTAACCCATTTATGCGGTAACACAATTCTTACCGTTCCTGTTCTCTACAATTATATAGGGGCTATTTTTATTAAATAATGTTTATAACTATATTCCTTTTTCTTTCATTGACATTTTTTTTAGTTCAGTGATTCAGTTCATCTCTGAAGTATCACCATACAGGTAATATTTAGTTTCAATATCTACTGTTTTTAGAGTAAACATTTCTAAAAGTAGTAGACCAAGGATTGATCCTCAAGGCATTCACCTTTCAATGTACTAAGAACTTGCTGTATTTTATTCCACTAGCTTGATATCTACAGTATGTACCAATATTACTTCAGCACAGTTCTCTTATTTTGTAGGCTGGCCTCCTGCTTTACGTACATTATTTCTTTGATCTAAGGCTCCACTTACTTCTTTGCAGATGCCCAGAAGATTGGTTTGGCAAGATGTTTGCCTCATAAAACCCCATTGATTCATATTAATAATTTTGTTTTTCCACAATAAACTAAATGATATAAGTCTCCTATTCCCCTCCCCAGGCATTTAGCCCACTAGCTTAGCATTTACAGGTATCACAAATTGCTGCCAAATCATTTTATGTAAAGTCTTTGTTATGAGCTTAATAAATAGAAAATATATAAGCACTTTTATATACTAGCGGATTACCCAAGGACTTTAAGGGTAGTGGAGCTGTGCAAAGCAAAGGTTGAAGTCTTGGGGGCACATTTAAAGGCTGAGATGTTGGAGACGAGTCTGCCTGGGCATGGGAGAGCATTTCAGAGGCTAGTGGACGCATCCTTGAAAGTGAGATGGATGAAGTAGACATCACGTGCTACCCTTGGATCTTGTCACAATGTTGGTGCCTTACAAGCTTTTCAGCTCCCCTGCAGCCTGGCTTGGCCAGCACTTGTTTCTTCCCTGAGCTAACACCTACAGTTGGTGTTGTGGTGGTATGATATCACAGGTCATGTTGCCACACATTATCTTATCTGTACTTAGACAGGCTGTGATGGAAGGTGATGGGGCTGAGGTAAATGATAGAGCTGGAGTCTGAGGAAGGAGATGGATCTTAGGAGGTGATGGGGTGGTGGCTGAGAAAGGTGAGGGGCTAAGGATGGTAATGTGGCTGTGTCTGAAGAAAATGAGGGACTAGCGGATGAGGATGGTAATGGGGCTGGGGGTTGAATAAGGTGATAGGGCTGAGGATGGGGATTGTGGCTGAGGAAATTATGTGTGTAAAAGATCCACTAAATATGCCAGCGGCACTCACATTTGTTATATAAATTCAAATAAAATGTTATGACGATGAAGGAAAATGTTTGCTTAGCAATTTTCACACCTTTTTTGACAAATTGACTTGGCACTCAAACAGTTAAGGACCACCAGAGAATACGGCACCTATGAGAATTGCAATTACCAACATGCCCTAAAAGAGATTTGTTCTTTTACTCCATCTGTTACATATACAGTATGTGTGAATAGTGTCGATATAACAGATGATACTTAGCAATACAAACTTAACAGAAACCTAAAGTGTATGGGATCCTAAATAGGCCCTTGTTATTTGACACTAAAAACTGTATTTTATTTACCAATTGCATCAAAAAATTTAAATAAGATGAAGGAGGAAAGAGAAAAACATTTAATGAAGCTAATATAATTTCAGCAAATGTAATTAGCAATAGTGTGGCACTATTAGAGAACAATTCACAGACCTTTATTTTTAAACTAAAGAGCATTTTTGTTTCTGAAGCAAGAGATTAAAAGTCAGTATGAACTAGTATTAATTGTATTTAATTTGCATATTATTTACAAACATGTTTACACGTTATTTGACATTACAAAGTACGATTTTAGGGATTTCAAGTAAAATCCTTTCTAGCAATAATAATATAACAAAAGACATGGTTTAACCGTTTTAGCTGGAGTAATTATCCTTGCAGAGATTTTTATATTAATATTTTAACTTGTAGTCTACACGCAGAGCAGACTATCATACCCAACACAGATCTTTGTGTATATTTTGCCCCCTTGTGCAGCACATGGGACAGTGTACAGTATCAATGGGATCATGGGTAGTTTAAGAGAGGATGGAGCCTGTGGTCAATGCAAACTGGATTTGTGCCATGAGCAGATATCCACAAACATAGCTGATGATACTGTATTTTTCATGTGACTGCACGAGAGGGAGCAGAGGGGGGTGGTAAATGGTGCTTTTTCAAGTTGGATACCATACCAGTACTAAGTGGAGTATCACAGAGTTGTGATACTCCACTTAGTACTTAGTGGTGTTGGGGCCTCTTCTATTTAATATACTCATTAATGATACAGAAGATGGGATACTAATCAGAGTCTCCAGCTTTAAGGATGACCCAAGACTGTCCATGGTGGTTAGAATGGTCGAGGATGTCTCCATTCTGCAGGGGGACTTAGATAAACTTGATGAATGTACTGATAAATTGAAAATTAAGTTCAATGTAGATAAATGTAAGATCATGCATCTCAGAAGATATCATCATTGTGAGACTTATATACTAAATGGAGTAGAATTGGGAAAATCAGACTTGGAAAAGGACCTAGGAGTCCAAATTGACAACAAACTGGTGTGCAATGCTCAGTGCCATGATGCAGCCACTAAGGTCAACAGGATACTAGCCTGTATGGTAATGGGCATGGAAACTAGGACAATATAATTATGGCAATCTACAAGGCACTGGTTGGAACTCACCTAGAATTTAGAGTGCAATTCTGGGCCCCACATTATAAAACGGACATTATGGACCTAGAAAAAAGTCCAGAGAAGAGCAACCAAGCTAATAAAAGAATTGGAGTGTTTAAGCTACAAAGGCAGGCTAGTCACATTAGGAATGTTTACGGTGGAAAAGAAATGTTTAAGGTGAGACATGCTTAACATGTACAAATATATCAGAGGGCAATATTCTGAACTATCAGGCAACCTCTTTGCTGTGAGGTCGGAAACTAGGACATGTGGGCGTCCTTTCAGACTAGAGGAGAGAAGATTCCTTACCCTTAGAAGGAAGGGTTTTTATATAGCCAGGGCAGGAAAGGTATGGAACTATCTTCCAGAAAAGGTGGTGATGGCAGACACATTGAACACATTTAAAATAAGGTTGGACAAACATTTTCCAGAAAAAAGCATTTAGGGGTACAACTAATCACCACTCAGCCCATAGTTGGAACAGATGGTAATACTAAAATGGGGATATAACATCTAGTCTATGCCACCTAATGGGACCTGAATAAGGTCTAACTTAATGGACGCAAGTCTTTTTTCAACTTCAACTACTATGTTACTATAGTACTATGTTACATGTGTAAAATGTTAATAAAAATGGCAACTGTGTTATTTTTCTTCTAAAATGGAAAAATCAAGTGGACACAAATTACCAGGGAGGTCCTGTCTGTGGCGTGTTGTGGGCAAACGTTTTGCTCTAGTAAAGCTTGGTCACCAGGTCATCCAGGCTCCACTAGAGAACATGCCACGTCCATGCACAGATGGGACCTCCCTGGTAATTTGTATCCACTTGATTTTTCCATTTGTATTTACTTGATCTTCCAGTTCTTAAACCTTAAAATATAATTAGATCGCTTTCTCTGGTATTAGGCCAAACAGTACCCTAATCTGATAACATACTCTCAGCCCATCTTCCTACCTAAATAGATGCTGTGCACATGCCCACTGCATCTATTCCCATGGGGAACTCCCAACTGCCGCCCCCCCAAAACATCCATTCACAAAGCAGCGGGAATGTGTGGACTGTGGCTAGGGGGTGCATTCACATGCCTGCAGGCAGCGTTAAAGGCTCGCTAAGCAGCGTGCCAACCAGAATCACCTCCTAAGTGAATGGAACAAATTGGACTGCGTATGAAGTAGACGTAATTTATGAAAATTCCTTGTTAGGTTTAGATCATATGAAAAAAATAATATTCTGAGCTACTGACTTTATTCTGTTTTCCAGTAGGTGGGATAACAGGTCATCTCCATGGAAATTACTTTCACAATACTTAGTATACATATTCTGTATGCCAATAAGCAGTTTCAGAGCAATGCAGTGACATGTTTCCCTTAGAAACTTCTCAATCTGCATAGTTTTCAATCCATTAACATAAAGTGCACTTTCACCCCACTATATTCACTCGACAGGAAAATGAAAGGTAAGATAACCCCTGTCCAAAACATGTCACATAAAGTACTTACAACATCAGTAGAAATGTGCTCCTACTGTAACTACATACAGTATACATTTAATGATGTACTGTTTGTTCCCTTATAGTAAGAAAGATGTCATATTTTCTATTACAGTATATGAGGAAAGCAAAAAAAAAAAAAAACGCAAAATATTTTTCAAAACAGATTTTCAATACAGAAAGCTTTGATTATACGATACGGTGACCAAGGAACAAAAGTACTGTATATAAAACTGATTTTATGTGATGTAATGTAGAGCCTAGAGCTGCAGATAGTGCTCACACCTAGGACAATGGTGCTGGTCACCAATTAGAGCGCACAGCTGCAGTCGCTTTCGTGTACTGCAGTAAATACAAACAGGGAACTCACCTGGTAGGTTCCAGCTTCCAGCTTACTACATTTATTGTGGTTTAGAAGCAATGAAACATTATACTAGCTGTGACATACAGTACTGTACTTGCTTGAATGCACTGGAAAACAACAAAGCACAGGTCCTATTACAGAACTGCTTCATTTTGTGCCCCACGTTTCCTTTATTATGGTGTATTTTATCATTATTAGTGTTTGCAACCAATCAGACTATGCACTCTGATAAGAGTGGGCTTGACATACTAATTAGTAAAGATGTGCACACAGTGAGGTGCCATCAGCTCAGAACTGGCAGAAACCAGTGGGACCCAGGTACATAGTCTGGCCAGAAGTGATCTTCATGGAGGACTTGTGGCCAAAAAGCCATCCCATCAAAGTAGAAACAAGGCCAAGCAACTATGCAAGTAAACAAAGGGACCGGACTGCAGAATAATGGCAGCATGTGCTCTGGATGAATAAGTCAATATTAAAAATACAGATGGAGCCCCTCTTTTCTTTCCCCGGCTCTCGCCAGACCATAGAATTGCCAGCCCCTGCAAAGATGGATCTTGCTTGGCTGTAACTGAAAGGAGTTTGTTTGCTGAAGGGTTGGAGAGTGGTATAATAATGGGAGTCTGCAGGCAACTGTAAAGCATGGTTGAGGATCCTTACAAGGGCTACATTTGACAAATTTAATTGTGGATTTGGTCAGGATAAATAGTGTCCTCAGTGCTGAGATATACAGGCAGGCACTTAGCCATCATGCAGTACAATCAGGGAGGTGTCTGATTGGCCCAAATGTATTCTGCAGCAGGACAATGACCTCAAACATACAGCCCCGCGAGGGGACGCGCATAACTTCACAGGTATACGTGTCCCCTCGCTGTACTCGCTGCACTTGCCACGCTTCGGGCTCTGTGGCTCGCTGCACTCGCCACACTATATAAAATCAACTCCACGCCGACGTGGATAGTGGGGGTATGAAAAGGTCGGAGGACGCATACCACCGCCCCTCGCGGGCTCGCTGCGCTCGCCACGCTTCGGGTTGGCGTCAATAGTGGGGTGGCGTTAACAATGGGAGGACATTAACCAAACTTTCTAACCCTATACAATGAGAAATTAGCCATATTGGCCCATTTCCCATTGTTCCCTATGTAAAATCGGGTTGATCAATTATAACATTATTCTCTATGGGAAAATCGGGTTGATCGCGTCGGTCGCATCGCGGCCCATTATAATGGGCCGCGATGGACCCGATCAACGCGATTTTGTCTTTCACCGGCAAATACACTGGTGATTGATATAAAATCGGGTCCATCGCGTCAATGGCATGCCTTTAGTATCTTAAACTTATGGCATGCGATCAACCCGACGGGCACCTTGCTAGGAAACAAGTACCAAATAAATAAATAAATACGGCCCCCACAGAGCTCTGATCTCAAAATAATCTTCTGTCTGGGATTACATGAAGAGATATAAGAATTTAAGGAAGTCTTCATCCCCATCTGTGGTTAGTTCTCCAAGAAGTTTGGAACCACCTCTTTGCATAAACTAGTTTGGAACCACCTCTTTGCATAAACTATATATTACAAATATCCGGCACTCCATATGGCTTTAATAGCTCCACAGAGTAGAAGCTCCAATCTATCCAACAATATGGTAACACTCTGAGACTTGCATCTAAAATATCTTCAGATATAGTATTAAAAAAATTGGTACTCCGGACAGACAAAATAGACTCACGGCAGCATTGATCGGAAGCGCTTTTATCAAGACCAGCAAACATACTGTATGTTAGGGTAATATGGCATTGTGCAATGTGATAAGTCATTTTCAGAATTTCTGTTCTAAAGCAAAATGATATTATGTTTTAACGCTGGTGGTATCTTTAGTGTCACAAAATGAAGGTAATCATTTGGTACAGGGCCTACACACTGCTATCGCGATGGCCGGTACACACAGAGCGATGTAGGGGCATTTTCTAAGCGATCTATTGAGATCGCTTAGAAAATGCCCTGAAATTGCCCTTGTGTAGGGGCCATTACAGTTCAGTATTATATATTTATCTAGTAAAATTATACAAAATACAATCAATGGCGCTGAAAAGGGCAGCACTTTCCTATCCAGGAGTTACCTTCCTGGGGTACAAATATCAAATACAACAAACAAAGCAGGAAAAAGCACCCACTGTTAGGGAAAAATGCTTACGTTCCAGTATTATTATACAGTTACAGATTTCCTTGCCCAATCTCCTCCAGATGAGATATATGTAAAGAAACACAACAAACAATGTGTAGTCCTGTTTGTACAATTGTTCATTATTGTGGGGTTTCCAGGGCAAACATTACTTCTCCTTTTCCCCCGTGTTTGTGAAACTTAAGGGTTCACCGCGTGTCATCAAACACCCAATAGATTGACGTACATGTATGCTTACACATAGCAGGAGGTTATAAAACACATCAAGGTATCTTTTAAGCAGATTCTCTTACTTGTATGCTTACATTCGTATGCATGGGGATCCTCACATCAAGGTATCTTTAAACATGGACGTACTTCCAGTTGTTTTCCATAAAAGATTTCCTTTATTATAAAACAAAAATATAAATGATATACAGTATGCCAGTCTCTATGGATTACTCAAGACCCGTCCCTGGGAGCCTACAGATGTTAAATAACCCGGGAATTCTCACCAGTTCCGATGGTCACTTAGTAAAAGGCATAGTTTCTATATAGTATGTTAAATGGTAACACCACACAGACGTGTTTCGACCTACAGGTCTTTTTCAAGGTGCTATTGCCTATGCCTAAGACTATGCCTTTTACTTAGTGACCATCGGAACTGGTGAGCATTCCCACATTGTTTGTTGTATTGTGTTTCTTTACATATATCTCATCTGGAGGAGATTGGGCAAGGAAATCTGTGACTGTATAATAATACTGGAACGTAAGCATTTCTCCCTGACAGTGGGTGCTTTTTCCTGCCTTATTTGTTGTATTTGTTATTTATTTATCTGTCCTTTTTCATATTGTACAGTGCCGTACGCACCTTATCCTACCTCCCATGTCCTATCGAATCTCCCTGCCAGATTTGGTGACATTCTGGTTGTTAGATTTGCAGGTGGCTCTAAATAAATGTAAATATTCCTACCCTCTCTATCTATTACATTATCGATTAGATTATATTAACATATTTTACAATTCTTTAGTGAGACTATTGGGGAAATGTAATAGGTTGGTTTTGCCATGTAAATGATTGTTGCTTTAATAATATGTGCAATGTAGGCTAACCGCCATAAATCCGGACCCTATTATAATTCCCTGTATGTATTAAAACACACCTCCAATGAGCATATTGTCTAAATTCTTTATCTCACAATCTTCGTGATAACTATTTGCCTACACATCCTGCATAACCTCAGCCGTTTCACATAAATTATGTTTTCACATACAGTACATGATGCCAGACCAAAATAATCCATCTGTTTTTACATTTATGGCTTGGCAGCAGCTACTGCCTGTGAAAAGCTAGTTAATGTATATCCCAATATTATATAATGCTGCTTGGGATACAAGAAAGATTAAAATAGCTTATCCAGATTAACCAGTAGAAATTGGCTCTCAGGAGTTTTGTCTCTGGATTTGTATATTATCAGTTCTCTTCCTCTGACTTCTGTATGTGTGTTGCCAGTACACCACCCTGACTTACTGGAGATAATTCCCTTCTAAGTAGGTATGGGCACAGGGGAAATAAGTACAACATGTTTCCAGCAATTCATTCACTGCAGATGCCTAGATTGTCAAGAGACATTCTGGACATTAGCAGTTGGAAAGAAGACAGAATTGATACAAGACAACATTATGTTTGTCTAGATATCCACAAGAAATACAGTTAGAAAGTAAATGCAGATGGCAGCTGTTACAAATCATGCTAGAACCTTCATTAACCACTTGTCTGGCATGGTCACAAAAGCACCCAACATCTTTCTGACAGCCAGGTTTAAAAAAGGGGGCAAACTTAAATGGATCCCTGGCTTCAGGTGGTTCCAGGGAGAGTTGCAATGGGTGGTGCTGATGGGTGATAGTTTTTATAAACTATACAATTAACATGGAGAATAAGTTAGGTTGCCCATCCATCCTCTCAAGAGGAACCCCATCAGATGTACAGTAGATATCATCTACATATAAGAATGGGCACTATTATAGTTTAGCTTTGTCCTTCCACAATCTCACCTTTGTAGCAGAGTTTGGCTGTCCCTCACCTAGTTTTATGGTTTCTACACAGCTGTTCCTTTTTCAGTTACTAACTGTGTTTCAACCTACATTTACAATGATGAACTGATAATCATTATCACCTATTTGATATGATTGGTTAATCACACCAGACTATAATCCTACAAACTCTCTGACTCTGGCAAATTTAACTAGAATAATTTTTGCTGTTTTGAAGGCAAAGGGTGGTCAACCAAAAATTGATTTTATTTAGATTTCACTTTGCATTTTGTTAAATTATAAGAATAAGATATTAACACTTCTGTTCTTGAAAGGGAAGAGAGATAGAGAGAGGAAAAGAGTGTTTGTGTGTGTGTGTGTGTGTGTGTGTGTGTGTGTGTGTGTGTATGTATATATATATATATATATATGTATATAATCTATAAAACAAGCAAAGGAGCGCTCCATAGTGCAATATGTTTTGTAATTTATTGACATAAAATAGCTTTTTAAGAGCACATAAAAGCAATGGGTAACGTACCCTTACTGACGGTTGTCACAACCGCAGTATTTCACAGCATGGATCTGTAATTCTCACAGAGTGGCGGAGAGGTTACACTCACACAGTTCAACACAGCAGGTCGACGCTAGACCACGCCCCAACGCGTTTCGTCATCAACAGACTTCGTCAGAGGGCCCTCTCTCTCTCTCTTAGTCCATCAAGTTCAACTTATTTAATTTGTAACTACTGACTTTAATATGTAATATCTATAGGATTCCCGTAGAGGCCAAAAATGTATCCAGTTTTGATTTAAATTCATTAACAGTAGTGGCTGTATCCACCCCCACCGGCAATGAGTTCCAGAATTTTACTACTCTAATTGTGAAGAATCCTCTTCTTAATTCAGTACGGAATTTATTTTTCTCGATCCTCAATACATGCCCGCGTTAGTGAACAAATCATCTCCCAGTTCCATATGATTCCCATTTCTGTATTTGAACATACTAATCATATATCCTCTCAACCTCAGTTTCTTCAGTGAAAACATATTCAGCCTGGTTAACCTACAGAATATTTGTATTATAGTGATTCAAGACCTTTTACTAGCTTAGTCGTCCTTCTCTGTACCTGTTCCAATTTAAGGATGAGGTGCCCAGAACTGAACACAGTATTACAAGTGTGGTCTTACCAATGCTTGTAAATAGGCACTATCACATTGGCATCCCTTGAATCCATTTCCCGTTTTGCATGCCAGTGTCCGGTTTGCTTTTGTTGCTGCACTTGAGAAATATGCACTATTAACCAATTTTTTCATCTATGATGACCCCCAAGTCCATCTCTACAGCAGAATTCCCTATAATAACTCCATTTAGCCTATAAGTGGCTTGTTCATTTGTGTTCCCATAATGAATTACTTTACATTAATTAAAGTTAAATTGCATTTTCCACCTTACCGCCCACCTTTCCAGTTTAATTAAGTCCCTTTCTAGTTTATCCACATACTCTCCTGAGTTAATTTCCTTACTCAATTTTGTCATCCACAAATATTGCAATTTTACTCACTATGTGACTTCCACTATCATTAATGAATATATTAAACAAGGTGGGTCCCAATATTGAACCTTTGCGGGACTCCAGTTTGAAATTTACCCCAGCAGGAATGTATGCCATTTACCACCACTCTCTGTCCCCGATTGTGCAACCAGTTTTTAATCCAATTGCAAATTTTATCTCCTAACCCTAAATTACCTAGTTCATTAATAACATTTTATGAGGCACTGTGTCAAAAGCTTTAGTGAAATCAAGCCGTATTACTGTATATCAACAGTCTGACATGATTTTTTTTTTTTTGACAAAAACATACTGAGCCTTACTTATCACCTTCTCCTGTTCTAAGACATTTTGGATACTATCTGTTATTATTCCTTTGAGAAAGCTGTCAGTTGGATGGCGAAACATGTTAGGGAGTACCTGTTGATTTTATTGGGTTACTCTGGTCTGACTTGGATTTCCCGTTTTGGAGACCTATCCTGCAACTTGCTACAACTTGGGCTATCAGCTGAAACAACACTTTGGGATACTACCACCTGCATACTGAGGATTACAATTTCGCATAATTGTTGAGGATCCCCCACAATCCAACTGGGGTTTACACCCATCCTCCAGCGTGATTACAATCCAGCAAGGTTTATGGACCCCTAATTTATCCAGCTAAATGATGGACTAACCCAAGGAAAATAAACACATGCAAGTGTTTCCACTAAAGGACAATAAACAAGACTTCAGACCAATAAGTATAAAACCCATAATTTTTTTATTGCTTTTTTTATTAATTTCTTGTATTATACATAATTGCAATTAATTGTCCTATATATGTCTTTTTATACCATACTAAGGAGGTTATTCTGATCGGAGCGGCCAAACGTGCGTACGTTCCATATTAGCGTACGCTCTCCGTACGCGGCCGTTGAGGTTAAGTCCACCCACAACTCAGCCGCATACGTACGGCCAGAAACAACGTCAAAGGGGAGTGGCGTACAATTGAGCGTACGCCAACGTACACGGACGGACCAGCCCTTACACTCCGACAACTGGCGTACAACAGATCGTACGCCACCGTTTACGGACGTCTCTCGTCCGTCTTCCCGACGACTTCTTGCGGAAATCTGAGCGTACGCCAGCTTGCACGGACGGGTCGCTATTGTTTTCAATGGAAAACTCAGCTTATGTCACCGCTCGTGAGAGTGAGCGTACGTCCGTGTACGCTGGCATACCCTTCACATGTATGGACCTGCAAATCTTGCCTTTCAACTAAAATTCAGACAATTAATTAATTATTCTAATTGTTATTCATTATTGTTTTCTATTAACTCAATTGTCTACCTTAATAAAGACCCTAATAAAACAACATTTTAACCCTCATTACATGTATATTTGTTATGTTCTAATGTGGCATTTTAATCACTATTTATGTGTCCCCACATTGCTTTTACTTTTAAATAAATTTATGTTGGTGTTTGTGTGTATGTACTAAATTATGTCCATAATTAGTTTGTCCAAAATGTGTAACATGTATACCTACCCTGATGTTATGTGTGATGTTTTAATCTAACAACATTAATCATTCATGCATTTACACTATGTGTTATTTAACTCAAAAACAAACACATTCACACAGCAATCGTTACCCCTCACCTCAAATTACAAATATAACTTACATTACACATCTGTTTGTACCTGCCCTTACAAACCCTATAACATATTTATGATTAACAATACAGGCAACTTCAAACTGTACATAAACTTTTATTTTTTTTAACGAACATTAAAACTTTTTTTTACAAATTAAATGCGGGCCTCCAGTTGGGCAAAAAGTATATGTAAATAGAGGAGGGTCAGGAAGATCTCCCTAATAATCTGTGCCACCTCCTCCTGGTGCTGTTCAGTGTCTGTAGTGAAGGAAAAAAAAAAAATAATATATAATATACACAAATGTTTGTTGTATTTTAACATAATACCAAGTTGTGAGTTAAGTGTGAAGGCCACATACATTTTTCAACTACATTGAAGATGGGTCTGCTGTAAACACAGTACTAAAAATGTATATGTTGACACACACATACTGTACATATTACATAACATTAAATTAATTACTCCTTCTTGGATGGATGTATGCTGTATCCCAATTGGTAGTTTTGTTTTGGGGGACTCACCTCTAACCTCACAATTAGGCTGTGCTATTTAAGGGTTATGACATTGTTGTGGCTTAAGCACTCCTTACTATTTAAAATTTAGGACATTGCTGTACAAATTATAGGCCTAAAGCTATGTTTGTAAAGCATGCATCCGCATGGCCTCACACACTATTAACAAAACAATCTATAAATTTATGTTGCACATCATGCTGGGAAGTGGAGTTACACAACACCTGGATCCACATAACTACAACACCACTAATGTCGGATATGTCATTGGATGTACTGTTATGTCAATTATTCAAGGGGTGAGGCATGGCCACACTAAAAAAAAAACACCAAGGGGACCCTTGTTCCTGGAGAAGGACAGGCCACACCTCATGGTCGCCCTGCAGTGATATGTTGCAACTAATGTTGATGTTGGATACACATATATGGTTGTTGTGATTGTTTATGTGTAGAAATGTGTAGGTAAACATTAGACACATTATTTACTTACGGCTAGTTGAGCCATCCTGCTCGCCGCTGGTTGGGTGTGCGGTGGTTGGGGGGGTCAGGAGCAAGGGGGATGGGATAGGACTTGGGATACTGGTAGTGGGTTGGAGTGGGGATTGGAGAGGTTTGGGGGTGGGTGGTGGAGAGGTGTAGGGGGGTTGGAAATGGGGTGGGGGTAGGGGTGGGGGTAGGGGTGTGGGTGGGGGTAGGGGTGTGGGTGGGGGTTGGGGAGGGGGTGGTGGTTGGGGAGGGGGTGTTGGTTGGGGAGGGGGAGGGGGTGGGGGAGGGGGAGGGGGTGGGGGTAGGGGTGTGGGTGGGGGTTGGGGAGGGGTGGGGGTAGGGGTGTGGGTGGGGGTTGGGGAGGGGGTGGGGGTTGGGGAGGGGGTGGGGGTTGGGGAGTGGCTGGTGGAAGGGGATGGCGAAATTTGGTGGGCCCCAGCTGGACCCATTGTCTCCTCCTCTTCCTCCTCCTCTTCCTCCTCCTCTTCCTCCTCCTCTTCCTCCTCCTCGTCTGGCTGCTCCTGGGCTGCCTGCTCCCAGGCTGCCTGCTCCCGGGCTTCTATGCGTGCCCTTGCCCGTGCTGAAATGTTCATGTTGATGGCATAGAAATCGAAGATTGGGTTTCATAAAAAAGGGGGAAAGAAAAATTCACATTAGTCATGCTCATAACCTTCCAAATTATCATTGCTGTTATATTTCAGACATTTATCATGCAAACTAATTGATATGCTACACCCAAAAACTGAGCAACTACTTAAACCCCCCCTATACACCCCATATACACCCCATATACACCCCATATACACCCCCTATACACCCCCTATACACCCCCTATACACCCCCTATACACCCCCTATACACCCCCTATACACCCCATATACACCCCATATACACCCCATATACACCCCCTATACACCCCATATACACCCCCTATACACCCCCTATACACCCCCTATACACCCCATATACACCCATATACACCCACATACTCAGGAACATATTTATAAAAAGTACAGAAAACATTGCAAAAAAACGCAGACATACTAGTAAATAAAAACTTACATCGGGCAATATGGCGGCGAATAGAGCAAAGTAACACTGGCTGCCGCCGGCGCAGGTCAGACCAGCGGCGCTCCACCTGTGCCAGGCTTCTGCGGACCCCGGTCCAGGTGTATATTAGGCGGCGGGCAGCATTATACGCCCGCCGCTTGTCCATGTTGGACACATATGGGCCCCTGGGCCCCAGCCGACGGTCCATGACCTCAACCAAGGCCAGCAGCTCCTGGGTCGAAAACGCGCGAGCCCTGGTTGAAGTCATAGTGGCAATGGTGCAGTTATTAATTGCAGGTACATATATCACTTTTGGTGCTTGCTGATTGGTGTAAAAAATTGTTTGTTTAGTATTAACTTTATTAATCCTTCTTACATGAACAATCTGGATGCGAATAGAAACTTACGCGGACCGTTCCGATATACACACACCATAACCAACAGCATGCATTCAATGTATAGAGAGGAACTGTATATACAGTGTGCGTAAAAGAATACACGCAACCGTCTACTAATAAATACGCTGCTAAAAGGGGCACAATACACCGATTTCCATGGAGAGACGTACTGTATATACAGTGTGCGGAAAAGAATACACGCAACCGTCTACTAATAAATACGCTGCTAAAAGGGGCACAATACACCGATTTCCATGGAGAGACGTACTGTATATACAGTGTGCGGAAAAGAATACACGCAACTGTCTACTAATAAATACGCTGCTAAAAGGGGCACAATGCAACATGTTGGTGTATGACAATTTCATACTCATTACATATGTAAGGAAAGCATTATAACGTGATGTTTTGAAATGTGACTCACAAAGCATACACGAACTCCAACAGATACCAGCTGACAACACTCATCATTGGAATGACAGGTGCACACATTTCACGATGTAGCACACAATGCTCCACAACCTGTGTATGTGCATATACAGGTGATTGATCAGGTGCGTTGAGACCTGCGTAATTTAAGCGGCAATTATCGGCGGGAAATATCGGCGTAAATTACCAACTACATTGCGGGGAAAAATATACGCCCCCTTGTTCATGGCGGGAGATTAACATATAAATATTCAGTCAGATGCAGGCCAGAATTGCTGCAAACATGTCTGGCTCAGACGATTCTGCAGCTGAGGACGCTCTACAGAGAGCTACAGCAGAATCCCTGCTTGAAGCTTTGCAGAAGAGGGAACAGGAGCGGAGAAGGAGGGCTCAAGAGAGAAGTAGCCTGCAAGACCAAGCGGGCCCCTCACTAACAGGCCCTGTTCAACCTCCACCAGCTCCACAAGGGCCAAGCAACCAGCCAGAACAAGAGGTTGCATCTCTCCAAACAGGTGTGACCCAGCAGGTGCATGGTGAGAGAACTGGGGCCACCAGAAAACGAGCTGCAACATCTAGGGTGAGGACTGAGCAGGATACCACCACCAAAAAGAGAAACCCTGCATTTGTAGAGGCAGAATTAAGAATTGTAGTGCCCAGAGCACGCGAATGGATCGAATTGCCAACCAGGAAGGGTGCCAGTGCAAGGAGAAACCTTTGGGACAAGATCACAGAGGAAGTGAACCAGGTGTCACCAGTGGTCAGAGATTGGCAAGCGGTGAAGAAAAGGCAAGTGTGTTTGTCCCCCTGATAATGTCATATGTGTGTACATGTATGTTTTGAGAATAATAGAAAGGTGTGTTTGTAGATAGTGCTACACTTCAATGTCACATGTGAACACAACCATGTCTAATAACCCACATTGATATATGAAACATGCACCATTGGTGTGATGTGAGGTTATGGCACAGTTCTGCTCATGTGAAGTATGTGAAGTATGTGATGGGACAAGAGAAAGTGTGTTTTTGAAAGAGTTGTTGTAACATGTTCCATATGATGCTACTGAAACAAGAATGACCAAACTGTGCACATGTAGCTGGTGAGAAACTACACATCCCAGTATGCCATCCCATAGTTAAATTACTCCATAATAACCACACTGTCAAGCTATGGTGGAATGTGTAGTTTCACAACAGGTGGAGGTGCATAATTTGGCCATGGATGATGTCATTTCTGCATAGTGATCTATGTATGTGCATTTAGTGGCCTAATGAATGAGATGAGACACTGAAATGCCTCCTAATGGAGACATTAATGTGTGTGTGGGACACATATTGATAAAAAACATAAGATCACCCACACTAGGAAATGTCACGTAGCACAGTGGTGCACATATCTCATGGTGATATTTGTATTTTTAAACTTGTAGGTGGACAGACTTCAAAACGACACTGAAGAGGAAGATGACTGGCCGGTACAACCACAGCATGTCCACCGGGAGAGGGCCTATGCCAGATAATTTGGAGTATACCCCCCTGGAGCAGGACGCCTTGGATGTCATTGATGTGGCCGAGGTCAGGGGGATATCCAATATGGATAGTGAGCTCCCGGCGGAGGTCTTTGCTGCTGCTTTTGATGGTAAGTCACAGTAATGCATTGTATTTTGAAAGATATTTTTTTGTGCGTATGTGATGGTGACATTGTTTTCAATTATTATCCTAGAA
Source organism: Crinia signifera (assembly GCF_055691185.1). Taxonomy (NCBI): domain Eukaryota; kingdom Metazoa; phylum Chordata; class Amphibia; order Anura; family Myobatrachidae; genus Crinia; species Crinia signifera. Next base: position 105,742,301 of record NC_139220.1, on the reverse strand, counting down.
GAAGCAGAAACCCTTGATGAACCGGCAGCATCTTCCTCTGCAGAGCCACAGGTGGAGCAAGTGGTCCAGCCTCCACCAAGACGACACCCCCAGCCACAGGAGACATGGGATGCCAGCGTGATGGTGATGCTGGAGAGGATCGAGCAGCAAGGGGTGGATGCTGCGATCCGTCAGCAGCAGGTTGGGGAATTTCTGGCGGATTGGAAGGCCACAAACAGGCAGCAGTGTGAGGCCTTCAACCGCATGAATGACACTCTGGCGGCTGGCATGCAAAGCATTGGCCAACACCTCAGCCGCCAGAATGAAATTCTTGCGGAGCTGCTGACCACCGCCAGGTCCCTAAGGGACAATCCCCCATCTGCTGGCCCACCCCAAGCTGCTCCCCAACCTTCCACCTCTGCTGACCCTCCTGTGTCCACTAGGGGAAGACGCCGCAAGGCATCTGAGCCAAAGGCCCCTGTCCCCAAGGCCCCATCTAAAAGGGGGAAAAAAGGGCCCAAATAATGAGACCTGGTTCACTTCCTCTGTGGTTGGACCCCAAATGTTTAAATTGCACTGGACATCCACTTCCTAAGTTGGCCATCGATCCATTTTCGTGCCATGGGCATTAAAGTTCTTATTTTGACCTCTACAAATGCATGAAAATTTTTTGGTGGTGTGTATCTTGCTTAGTATTCACCCTGGTTGTTGCAGTACGTATTCTGGTGTCCCCATTTCTTTCACCATTGCATTTGCAGGGTAACACATGTTTGGAGATATGCAACCTCTTGTTCTGGCTGTTTTTTTATTTTTGTGTCTATTTTATTTGTTTATTTGATTTATGACATTAAAGTGTCAAATAAGCTGTGATGCTGAACAGCAAATAAATTTATTTTACCAATTAAAACAAAATTGTTGTATGTGTAATTTCTTGTGTGAAACAAATACTAGATTTATGTGTACTTACTGACCAGGGTATTTTTGAACATTTGTTGAAGTGTGGTAGAAGTTTCCCATGTGTAACCCTCTCCATGGCCATTCCCATGTTCCTATCCAACTTTTCCCTGCTAATTAGTTTGTGTCAGCACATGTGCAGAGCAACTTAATAGGTGAGAAAGCAGTTTGTGTGCAGGTGAGGTAGCTCCTACAGTAGTAGGTAAAAGCAGGTCCAGAACAATGCTTTCCTCATGGAGTGGGTGAGGCAGACAAACAAGGGTCAAAAGGTACATTTGTGTAGGAATGCATATGTGTCCTCCCTAAAAAAAGATGTGTGAATCGGACAAACATGAGAAAATTGCTTGTGAACAAACATGTATAACTTTTTAAATATATATGATTTTACAGTGTCATAAGCAGATGTAGGAATCCTTTGTTAGAGAGATGTGAGTGCAATAATGTGATTGGTGGCATCTTACATCCAGAGTGTAGTAAAATCCAATTCATAGCAGATCAGATAGTGGTACAGTTCTGTATTTTGGGTACTATACAAAGATTGTGTGCAAAATAGTGGGCATGGGCTTAAAACATTGCTGAAACATCCTTTGTAGGTGTTAGATGTGGTTCATGTTATTGTATCATAAATACCAAACCTATGTTTGTATTAGAGTGAACACGTTGACACATGTCGACTTGTGTAGATTGAGTGTGCTACTGTGTAAAGTCTATGAAAGCACGTAGTGAATGTGTCTAACTGTTTAACAAATACCTACCTTAGCATATATAAGCAGGTCTTAAAAAGATTCTTACCTTAAATTAAACAAACCTTTAAATGTAGAGAAGTATAGAAAGATAAGCTTCCAATGTGTTTGAGTGCTGTGTGTGGCTTGCAGGTAGTGAAATCATGGTTTGGACTTAATAGACTGCAGCATTGCTTATTACATTCAGGTGTATGTGTTTGAGTAGTAATCAGCGTTAATTAGCAAACCCAGGCGCACGCAGGCATGCGGTATCTGTAGGGGTGGTCTGAGCTGGCGGTTGGCGGCCGCCTGTTTTGTGTCCGAAATGAACGGTGCTTTAGGCGATCGTGCGGTAGTAGCACCGCTCATTTTTGGTGCACACCCCCGTGTACGCCCATATTTACGCCCATTTTCCCTCATTATTTCGGCCGCTCCCCTCAACACGCCCCTATGCCGCCCCCAATGCCCGTACTCTCGCGTACAGGTTTTTTCGCACGGAGAGACCCGTCCGTAAGCGTTGTGGAGTGTTCGCGCCTGCGCATTAGCGAATGTACGCATGCGCAGATCATGAAAAACCCCGGAACGTACTCGTACTGCCCGGCCGCACCAACCAGAATAAGGCCCTAAGTGCTTATTGCATAGTATCAATTAACTAATAAATATTTTATATTGTTTTTTACAAATTTAACCAATTGATCCATTTTTATAGTGCTCCACCTTTATCTTTTGCTATTTGTATGTCTCTCAGGGGTCTGGCGCCCCCTAGTAGGAGCAGCTTGACAAACCCCCTTATTAGGCGCCCGCTAACTCCTAGCCGCAAGGCTATCAGTTAATCTTTTTGCACTATATGTTATTATTCCTTCTTATATTTTCTCCACCATGGATGTACGGCTGACCGGTCTATATTTTTCAGGGTTAGTTATGCCTTTCTTCCATATTGGAACTACGTTAGCTATGCACCAGTCCCTTGAAACCGTCCCAGAGTTTATTGATTCCTAGATTATCAGATATAATGGTAGTGCTATGACAGAACTCAATTATTTTAGTATTGTAGGGTGTATTTTGTCCGTATTTTCATAATTAAATAATAAATTGACAATTTTGGAAAAAATGCAAAAAAGCAGTTACAGTATTTGGAATTATAATCATTATTCTTGCTGGATGGGAATGGGTTACCAACATTGATTCTTTACAAAAATGTTTCCACTCATAAAGCCAATAAGAGTGCAGCTTTAATTGGTAGCTCTTACGATTGCATGCGCTATGAAAGCAACAATCAGCCTCACGCTTGCATAATTGTCTTTCATTGCTGGCTATTAAAAACATAATCAGAAAGTGCCTCCGACTCATGCAGTGGTAATGATTGATGTCACTCAATCACAGAGCCCATATAGACTACTCAGAGACAGCTGCTGGTGCAAAATGTATATAAAACGTTAATATAATACACTATTCATTATTGGTAAAATGTACTAGTAAACGTTACTATTCATAAAATAATTGTAATAGATTGAGCAAAAAAGTTTTCAATTAATAAAACTACTAGCATTATTCACAGTTTTTATCAATGTCCTTCAACTAGCCTCTTCCTTTTCTTAATTTATGATCAGACCGGGAGAGATGATGGAACTAATCTACTCCCACCCCATTAGGCAGAGCCAGGAATAGTGCTAGGGTTTTTGGCAAGCCCCTGCAAAATATATATTTGTTCCTTACCACCCATAGTTTATAAAGGTGGACGCACAACAAAGGGGTCACCTATCAATACCCCCAATTCAAACGATGCTACACAGAAGCACAATCTTATTCACATTACCCTACATGCAGTGTCCCCGATTCATATTATACCACATAGTTGTGCCCCTGGTTCACATTTACAAAACACAGTAGTACCCCTAATTCATGTTAAATTTCTTAGTGGTGCCCCTTATTCACATTATGCTACACAGTGGTACCCCTTATACATGTTATGCCACTCAATTGTATTCATTATACACTAAGCCCCCAGTAGTGCCCTTATACACATAATGCCCACATCTCTGCCATTTGTCACTCCAGTAACACACCATCTTTTTATCCTCCAGCAGCTCCATGCCCTGTGTCCCTCTGGCAGCTGCTGTGCCTCTCTGTGTCCCTCTAGCCCCTCTTCACCTTGTCTTCAGTGTGCACAGAGCTTGATCCTCTTAGCGCCTCTTCACTTCAGCAGCAGCACCAGCATGACATCACATACACCATGTGACAGACACAGGGTTTGTGAATATGTGGAGGGGTGGGCCACAGGTGGAGGACAACCATGCAGCCACTAGGATCTATGAAAAAGGGAGGTGGCTGCAGTTCACCAGTGACATTAGCACCACCTGCATCATTTATTGATGCAGGTGGTGGCGTGGGCTTTTCTGCTGGCATTACTGTGCAGGGCCATGGTGGAGGTGCACTCCTAGTTATAGCTCATGTGCCTTAATGGAGAGATCTCAAGTCTCTTGAGTTCTCTATCATGAAGAACACAGGACCTCCAGTCCAAGCAGTGGTGCTGGGCATTGGTACTGCCATTCACTGCATCACAACCCATTAAAAGTCTGTACTTTTGAAAATCTACACATGATATACTGTTTTAGTAACACTTTGAACCTTAAAGTATAATAGTAACTGGATGAAATAACTTCTTTCTTGCATACTCTCCCGGAACATCTGGGAGATTCCCAAAGTTAGCTTTTTTTATGGACTCCCAAGTAGAGCATTTCACTCTTCTGCCTTTCCCCCACTTACTGTTGATGATGCTATTGCCATCTGAATCTTCCCTCTGGGAGAGTTATGACAAAGTAATTGAGTATGCATAACCTACCAATGATTATGAGATGGTGCAGCTTAATGTCTCATTGGGATTTTGTCCACAGCCCCATAAGTTCATGATCGGGCTGTGAAGGGGGCAAGTTCAGCTGCAGTTGCTGTAGGTTCAACATCATTGCAACCGCTACTGACCCTCATTGCTTCTAGATGAATTAACCCTAAATATTTTGATCATTTGCTTACCCTGTTGAACTTGTGAACTGTGAGAGCTAAAAATCCAAATTATAAGTAAACACTAAACAAATGAGGCCATACTATTAGGTGTAGACTTTGCTTTCATTTACTCCCATGACAGTGAAATATCCAAAAAGTTTGGCATACATTGTGATTAGAGTAGTAAAAAGAGGAGCAATCTTTCCAGTTGCTTGAACGCCATAGAGTTAATGCTCCTTTCTGAAAAAGCAAACAAACCCAGAATGCTTTGAGAAATCATGAGGAGAAAACACTGCATCAACATGTCAATGTACATTAATTCGGCAATGCTCTAGTATTGACATTCTTATCACTGCCAGAATGAAGAATAAAGGCGCAACAGGGGTTATTTATTAGAACTTCTGTATATTTTGTACTTTGTTTCTTTTAGTCTCTCTGTCTCATGGTGAATTCAGTGTAGTTTCGTTTATCTTGCTTTTACCTGCAGTTCCCACTTGATAATAAAGACTCCTATTTCAACAAAGGAGAAAAGCTCTCATCCTCGCAATATGTCCTTTCGCAGTTTTGTCAGCAGTCACGTTTGAGTGCTGAGTGCTCCTTCGTCTTTGTTGGCATATGACTCAAATGATTGGTTGTTGTTCACTTCTGCACAATAGTCAATCATTGTGGTTCTTTCCTTCTTGTTTATGACTATTTTTGTTATCTGTAGTAGATGTATCAGAGATGTTTCATACACTTTCCTGACAATTTTAACTATATATTTGGATCCTAGGGGTAAAACAAATGAGAATTTAATAGTAGACAGTTTCTGTTATAGATTTTAAGAGCTGTGCAAACTTGAATCAGTAAATGTCACTTCTCCCAAACAACAGTATACAGCTCCTGTTCTCACCATAATTATCTCCTATGCAGGGGCGTCTTTAGAGAGGAGGAGGCCTGTGTGCAGCCTCCTTGATCAGGCCGGAAGCACTAGAGTCTGAGCGCTCTAGTGCTCAGACCCTACTGCACATGGATGAACCTCTGCTGCGCTGTGGAGTCTGAGCATTAGAGCGCACACAGTCTACTGTGCATGTGCAGATCGCCGTAAAAATGGCCGCTGCACCATTTTCTGCAGCGCTTCTGCTGCTGCTGTTGGACTCTGAAGGGTAAGTATTTTCAAAATGGGTGCACACTGCAGCCATTATAGATACACCACTGCTCTGAAGTCAAAGGAAGTGCATGCTCAAATGACATTACTGAGATGCAAAGATATGATTATGTCAGGGTTGCCTACCCTCCCGGAATGGCCCGGAACGGTCCTAGAAATCAAGACCCCCTCCCAGCCCCTAGGGGGCAATTCTCCTGGAAAACCGTCCAGCCCCTTGGCGGGGGGGGGGGGGGGTGTCTATGGGTCAAATGACACGAATCACTTCATTTTAGCGCTGTTCACTGCAGTGCAATGCCTAAATCACCAGCATTGCACAGCGAGGGCGTGACTAAAATGATGCAAATGTTTTGGACATGCCCCCATACAAGCCGTGACACCACCCCTGCCCATTTCCACTCCTGGTGGCAATCCTGCCCCCATGCCTCACTGAGCTGGCTGCCCTCTCTTGAAGAGGGAAGCAAGAAAGTAGGCAAACATGGATGATGTACTAACCTGGAAATTATAATATATAAATGGTCTCTTGAATACTCCCAAATAAACACATTATTTTTACCATGTGATGACCCTTGGCATACGTGAAAAAGGAGTTAATACAGTAGATCTTATGTTACGTCAGAGCTTGGTGTTGCAGGTATACTGAAATATTGCAGACTATGATTTATGAGCTGACCCAGATCCCAGAAGATTACAGAAATAATTTTATTAAAATGGGCCAGTGAGGTCACATTCAGAGCATTATACATATTCATATAAGGCCTATTTCAGCATGGATCGCAAACGCAAAATATTTCTCTAATGGGAAAAACCATGTGCACTGCAGGTGGGGCAGATGTAACATGCGCAAAGAGAGTTAGATTTGGGTGGGATATGTTCAATCTGAAATCTAAATTGCAGTGCAAACATAAAGCAGCCAGTATTTACCCTGCACAGAAACAAAATAACACATCCAAACCTAATACCCCTTTCACATCGCAAATGCCTGGTCGCACCCGGGATTTGGTCACGGGGCCCTCCAGGGAGCGACCTGGCATTTGCGAGATTAAGCTCTCCGCAGCGACCCAACAATAAGCCGGGTTGCTGATGGTAAGGGGGGCGGAGCAGCGGCACATCATCAGGGGGAGGAGATAGCGCTTTGAGCTGATGCTGCCTCTTCCCTATAGTCGCTTGACCTGGGTTACCTATTCACACTACCAGCCAACCGGGTTCAACCCCGGTAAATCCTTCTTTTAACCCGGGTTGGAATGCTGGGTTGCTGGACCTGGAATTTTTTAAAAGGCCCTTTCATCATGCACAGTAACATAGTAATTAAGGCTGAAGTTAGTCCATCGAGTTCAACCTATCTAACTTGTAACTACTGACTTGAATATGTCATATCTATAGGATTCCCTTAGTGGCCAAAAATACATCCAGTTTTGATTTCAATTCATTAACAGTAGTTGCTGTAACCACCCCCACCGGCAATGAGTTCCATAATTTTACTACTCTAATTGTGAAGAATCCTCTTCTTAATTCAGTACGGAATTTATTTTCCTCGAGCTTCAGTACGTGCCCACATGTCCTAAGTATAGGCCTTTTAGTGAACAAATCATCTCCCAGTTCAATATGATTCCCAATCCTGTATTTGAACATACTAATCATATCACCTCTCAACCTCCATTTCTCCAGTGAAAACATATTCAGCCTGGTTAACCTGTCTTTGTATTCTAGTGATTCAAGACCTTTTACTAGCTTAGTCGTCCTTCTCTGTACCTGTTCCAATTAATTTACGTCCTTTTTAAGGTAGGCACTCTCACATTGGCATCCCTTGAATCAATACCCCTTTTAATGCATGCCAGTGTCCAGTTTGCTTTTGCTGCTGCACTTGAGCAGTATACACTATTACCCAATTTTTTATCTATGATGACCCCCAAGTCCTTCTCTACAGCAGAATTTCTTATAACACCTCCATTTAGCCTATAAGTAGCTTGATCATTTTTGTTCCCTTTATGAATCACTTTACATTTTGCAACGTTACTCTGCATTTTCTACCTTTCCGCCCACCTTTCCGACTTTGTAGTGTTTCCACATCCTCCCATGAGTTAATTTCCTTACTCAATTTCATGTCGTCTGCAAATATTGCAATTTTACTCACTATGTCACTTCCAATATTATGAATGAATATATTAAAAAAGGAGGGTCCCAATATTGAACCTAGTGGGACTCCACTTTGGACCTTACCCCAGCAGGAATGTATGCCATTTACCACCACTCTCTGTCCCTGATTATGCAACCAGTTTTTAATCCAAATACAAATTTTATCTCCTAACCCTAAATGACCTAGTTTTAGAATAACCTTTTATGAGGCACTGTGTCAAAAGCTTTAGCGAAATCAAGCAGTATTACATCAACAGATTTCCCTAAGTCCAGCCCCCTACTGACTTTCCCATAGAAGCTAATTAAATTAGTCTGACATGATCTATTTTTGACAAACCCATGCTGAGCCTTACTTATCACTTTCTCCTGTTCTAAGAAATGTTGGATACTATCTATTATTATTCCTTCTAATATTTTCCCCACAATGGATGTAAGGTTGACCGGCCTATAATTTTCAGGGTTAGTTTTGCTACCTTTCTTCTACAGTATATTGGTACTACGTTAGCTAGCTATGGTCCGTTGGTACCATCCCTGAGTTTATTGATTCCTCAAATATCAGATACAATGGTAGTGCTATGACAGAACTCAATTCTTTTTGTATCCTAGGATGTATTTCGTCCGGGCCAGGAGATTTGTTACTATTTAGGTTCTGTAATCTATTTTAGACTACAGTATTTCCTCACTCAAACATACAGTTTGGGAGCAATCAAAAGCCCACCATTTAATCTGAGGGAGATCTTCTGAAGATTCTTACCTTGTAAATACAGAAGCAAAAAATTCATTAAATAATTCCGGTTTCTCTTTTCCTTCTATTACCAGGGCACCCTGCTTATTTTTTAGTGGGCCAATATTTTACTTACTTAACCGTTTCCCGTTTATATAACTGTAGAATATTTTGGGATTAGATTTGCTATCTGCAGCTATTTTACGTTCAGTCTCTAATTTAGCCATCTTGATTGTATTTTTACATTTCTTATTACATTCTTTATATGCAGCAAATTATTTGGGTTTCCCATCTTGTTTAAATGTTTTGAATGCCCTCCTTTTTTAGCTATTTCAAATTTGACTTTTCTGTTAAACCACATAGGTTTCCTTTAGACCAGGGGTCTTCAACCTTTCCGACAGTGTGGGCCACATTAAAAAATTCAACGAAGCCCGAGGGCCACTAATCTCTACTGTGGTATTTAGCACAGCCTTTCATAGATAGACATCACAGCCCCAGCATACATAGTTGGCACAGCTGCCCATACACATAAACCCTGCCCCCAATATATAATCAGCAGCAGGGCTATTTCTAGACAATTAGGGTCCCAGTGCAAAAAGAAAAAAAATGCAGCTCCCCCATACATAATATTATATTGAAGAAATTGCGCTCCCCAAAAGGGGTGTGACCTAATTATAAGGGGCGTGGTCTAATTAGAAGCGTGTGAACTAGCAGGAAAACCATTACCTGACATTTCACTTTTGCAACCTGCATGACCAGATACTGGTTACCGCAGGAATGGTTGTTGTCCTTCCACGCTTAAGTTGGCTGGCTAAAGGCCGCACAGTGACATATAAACATAAAGGCCCACACAGTGACCTAGAACTCCTCACAAATCAAGCCCAAGCAATGACAGGCTACTTAATTCAATATACACTGTTTAACTGTAATGCCCATTACGCATTGTGCCACACACCGTAATGCCCATTACACATTATGCCACACACCATGATGCCCATTGCACTATAATGCCCCCAATACTCCTGCTTATACATATGATGCCCGCAGCAGTGCCTCTCATAAAATGCCACCAGTAGTGTCCCTTATAAAATGCCACCAGTAGTGTCCCTCATAAAATGCCACCAGTAGTGTCACTGGTCAGAAAGCGGTAATTCTAGATAGCCAGCACAGCCCCCATAAAGCACAGCACTTCATAGATAGACAGCACAGCTCCCTCCCCCCCCAAACATAGGCATCTCCGCACAGCCCCCCCCATTGATAATCAGCACAGCACTGCCAGCCCCCCTCCCCCATAGTCAGCACTGCACAGCCAGATGCTCCCCTCCCCCAATATTCAGCACAACATTGCAGCCAGCTTACCCCCCCCCCCTGAAAGTCAGCACAGCATTGCAGCCAGCTCACCCCCCCCCCCCCCAGTCAGCACCGCATTGCAGCCATCTCACCCCCCCAGTCAGCACCGCATTGCAGGCAGGCAGCTCACCTCCCCCCTCCCCTTAAGAAACCTGCCTCTCCGTATTTCCCTTTCAGAGGGCTGCTCCTGCTGGCGGCGGCAGCTGTCTTCAATGAGAAGGAGGCAGGCAGGGACGGGTGCGCAGCATCAGAGGTCTGGAGCCAGTTGTCACGCGGCGGTGGCTGTCTTCTCTGAAAGGGCGCGGGCGGGACGTGTGTGCAGCTTCAGGAAATCGGCAATATGCATGTCCCGTCCACCCCAGCCACTGCACGTCCTCCTCCGCCGCGTCCCCCATGTAAAGGGATGAGCGTGGAAGGTTTTGGCTTTTTTAAACGGCACTTACAGGGTTGGTTTTTTTTTTAAATGGCATTTACAGGCGGGCCAGTCAAAACAACTCAGCGGGCCACTTGTGGCCCGCGGGCCATGGGTTGAAGACCCCTGCTTTAGACATTTGTTCTTTTATTTACCCTAGGAATAAATTTATCAGTACCCTTTTTAAAAGTTTGCTACCTTTTAGTAGTATCCATACCTCTTAATAATTTCTTCCAGTTTATATACTTTAAGGACTCCTCAAACTTACCAAAGTTTGCTGTTCTGGACCTAGTTTCTCCAATATAATTTATTTGTTAAAATCTAAATTAAATGTGATCATATTGTGATCACTGTTCCCCAATGTCGCCCTTATGGTTATGTTAGTAACAATGGGGCAGATTTATTAAGCTTGGAGAAGAGATAAACTGGAGATAAAGCGGAGAAAAGGTAAAAGGAGATAAAGCACAGTCAATCAGCTGTGTTTGAAAAAGACAGTTGGGAGTTGATTGGCTGGTGCTTTATCTCCTTTTACCATTTCTCTGCTTTATCTCGTCTCGAAGCTTAATAAATCTGCCCCATAGTCCCCGTTGTTGCTTATTAAGAGATCCAGGATATTGTTATTTCTGGTTGGACTTTCAATAAATTGATACATACTGTATAGTGGTCATTTAGGGCATCCAATAAAACATTTCCCTTAGCGGTACTAGTTGACCTATCCTTCCAATTTATTTCTGGGTAGTTAAAGTCACCCATATTAATAATGTCCCCTAAGCTGGCTGCTTTTCCCAACCGTAGGAATAGATCTTTTTCCTCCACCGTATTTATGTTGGGGGGCTTATAACATGTTCCTCTATAAGTTTTTTAGCCCCTTTAATATTACCTGTGATTTCTACCCATACCGATTCTACCAACTCCATTGTGCTCTCGTTTATGTCTTCCCTTATGTATGTTTTAAGGATGGTTTAACATATAAACAATCCCCACCTCCCTTTCTACCTAATCTGTTTTTTTCTAAAAAAGACTATAACCTTATATGTTAGCCTCCCACTAATGTGATTCATCCCACCAAGTTCAGTAATACCTATGAGAGGTGACCTGGGTCGACCTGGAATCCAGGTCTGACCTGGGTTATTTGCGCGGTGTAAACATGGTATAACTCTCTCTGCACATGTTACATGTGCCCCACCTGCAGTGTACATGGGGCCTAATTCACGCTGTGCGAATGGATGAGCATGGCTAGTGAAGAATTTGCAGCCGAGCAAAAACATCCAAATCCTGTCATAAGCCGTTCACCATTGAATAAATGGGAGACCAGTGAAGAGAATGTTACATTAGTCCAGTGGGTGGATAATAACTTATCCTACGGCCAACAACTGTCTTGCCTGGTGCCTCATTTAAGCAAACCACATCACCATCAGTATCCTTCTCGTCAACTACATCTCCTTCAACAGTGACACCTTCAATCTCAATATCAGGAACTCAACTGCAGGTGCTACTTCCATGATATGCAGAGGGCATGCAAATGATGGAAGGAGCCACCTTTTCCCATACAGTGATTGGAAGGTCAGGCATTGCAACCACCAGATATTTTTCAAAAAAAGGGGAATTCCACTCCAGGCGCTGCAAACTTTATAGCTGCATATGATACTTCACAAAAGAAGGTCACCGGACCTCAAAAAGGACAATACTGCAAAAAGAAGGGGGAAGTCTCACGTGCGCTTAAAAGTCTATATGTAAATAGGTGATCCTTGAAAGGATATAAGTTCTTTTTCTTCTTTCTCGTCTCACACCATTTCAAAATATATGGAGAAACAGAAAAAGAATATACCAATTATTGATATGCATATACTGAATTCTCCTCTCTTTCTTCAATGGAATCTAAAAAGAACAGAGAGCGTGTATCCAAGATTTCCAAGAGTGCTCCAAAATGATATTAGAGGGTCACCCCACTCGTGTGTATAGGGACTGTGCTCACATGTATGCTTACACAAGACGGGGTGTGTGAACTCTCATAAAGGTATCTTTGGTTAGGATATGACTCCAAAAGTCACGATGAAGACAAAATTCTTTTATTCTTTAAAATCACAGCAGGGTGGGGATGATATAGTGACAGCCTTTTTCCCATATAAGATGTAACCCGGGTAGTAATATGGTACCAGATACTGCCAAATACTTCTCCTCACAAACTCTGCTGCTTGCATAAATGACCAGACACTAAGTTTCTACAACCACCACACTTGGACTCTGCTTGGGGATTTGTGATACCATTTTAGAATGCCCAGTTGTTTGCTGTGCTTTTGACAGCTTAATTCTCTTATCATTTCTAGCGGGGGAGGAGGAGGGCTTAGATTGTGGGGAAGCTGAACCACTAGTCATGAACATGTACCCTAGCCATTCCTTGCCACTCCGTGTTGTAAATGGCATATTGGCAAGCTTATGTTTCTCCTCAAATGATTTACATTTATTTATTTTCTTTGAGTTACTGAACTTTGGCATTTTGGATTTTACATGCCATCTATGATGGCATTGGGCATCGGCTTTGGCAGATGACGTTGATGGCATTTCATTGTCTATGTCATGACTAGTAGCAGCAGCTTCAGCACTAGGATGAAGTGGATCTTGATCTTTCACTATTTTATCCTCCAAATTTTTGTTCTCCATTATTTTTCTGGAGTTCTGGACTTGACTTATACAGCAGTGTCAATGGACTGGACTTATGCAGCAGTATCATTGGACTGGATTTATACAGCAGTGCCAATGGACTTTAATGGCTGTACCACTAGACTGGACTTATACAGCAGTATAAATGGACTAGACTTGTGCAGCAGTATTAATGGAATCGACTTATGCAGCAGTACCAAAGGACTTTAATGGCAGTATCACCGGACTGAACTTATGCAGCAGTACCAATGGAATTTAACGGCAGTACCACTGGATTGGACTTATACAGTGGTATCACTGGACTGGACTTATTCAGCAGTATCACTGGATGGACTTATGCAGCAGTATCACTGGACTGGACTTATGCAGCACAGGACACCATTACCAAACTGCACAGGACACCAGCACAAGGCAGTAGAGGACACCAACACTAGGCAGCACAAAACCATGGGACTGGACTTATACGGCAGCTGCAGCACCAATAGACTTATGACAGCACAGAACACCAGCACTAGGCAGTGTATGACACAGCACTAGGCAGAACAGCAGCACAGGACTGATTTATACAGCAGCACCATGATTTAAAAAGCACAGGACACCACCATTGAATAGAACCAGGACACCACCACTGAATAGCACCAGGGCACCACCACTGAATAGCACCAGGGCACCACCACTGAATAGCACCAGGGCACCACCACTGAATAGCATCAGGTAGCCACCCCAGTTGTGATTGTCTTTTGAGATATCAGTTATTTGGAGGCTTCTTAAGATTCAAATTTTGAAATTGGCATCAAAACTTTGTAAATTTGAGATATACTGTACATACAAAAAAGGTTACCATTTTTTCATTAGATTTCAAGCTATTCTGCAAACCTTAGCATTCCACATTGGTTAAAAATGTTCCTAGCCTTACAGTAATTTTTCAGGAATATATAAGAAACCCTTTGGGTTTTATTCTGCTCATGTGCCACTTTCAGGAAAAGTGGTTATTCAGACTTAACTTAAAAAAAAGTGGTTGGTGAGGGAGATGGCACTAGGCTGGAGAAAACACAGAGTATTCAAATACTTATCTAATGACTTTCTTCCTTTCTTGGTATCCTCCTTGTTTAACTTGCTTGTGAGTCGCACATTGGGTATGAGAAAAAGAAAAGGAAAGAGGAAGTTTTTCTTGGGGGGGGGGTGGATCTGGTGGTTCATTGGTATCACAGGTGTCCTAGAGATATTGATGTTCCTACCTCACTTACCTACAGTAGCAATGTAATGAGAATAAGAGTATCTGGGTATCTTTTGCTTGATGGCTGTTTACTAACATTCATTTTGCGAACCTTACTCACATGCATATAAGATATTAGTTTCACATCAAGGTTTCTATTTGGTAGCGTACCAGTACTCACAATTGAATTTGTGGAGTCACTCTCATCAAGGTTCTTTATCCGTGTAAAATATTTTATTTTATCTTCATAAATAGATTATTTTAAAACATACATATTAAAAAAGGGGTGTGAACCTGTTTGCTGGTAGAGTAAAAGCCCCCTTACACTTGTTCAACTTATTGTTCAACAAATTGGACCTAGGAAGTTAGGAATGCCATTTTTGCACTAAAAGCAGTATAAATAGCAAGCCCCTGGACAGACCCTTAATGCCTTGATAAAGAGATAAATATCTTGAAACGCGTTGGAAGGAGGACTTGCTTTCTTTTATGGGAACTCTTTGCTGGAAGACTTTGAGGTACTTGTGTATTAGCACGGCACCCAATTAGCATACGTACGCTGGCATAGTGAAATCGCATCGCATGTCCCGTTTTGTGCCATGCGATCTCACTAGTTAATATGGTACTTGTATATTAGCACAGTGCCTGTTATGCAGTTAGCATCAGAATCAGCGTAGGCAGCGTAAATAGCGTAGTCAGTCAGAAGTAGCATAGTGTTCCCACTCCCTGTCAGATTCAGTCAGAGGTGAAGAAGTGACAGTAATGGCTGCATCAGTGAGTGGTGCAGGAGAAGTGACAGTAATGGCTGCATCAGTGAGAGGTGCAGGAGAAGTAACAGTAATGGCTGCAGAACCTGTCACAATGTTCACCTTGCCGCAGACAGAGGAGGAGGCAGTTGTTTTCTTCCAGCAGCACAATTTGCTGCCAGTAACACAAAATTGTGTTAACGGGCACCCAATGCGCTTTACTATCAAAGAGTGCATGTGGAGCTGCCATATGAAATCGTTGGGTGGCAATTACCTGATCACAGGGCTCCGCAAATAAGCAGCCCAGCGATCTGGTCTGAATAACTCCCTTCATACATTAGTTTTGGATGCTAAAAGAAATTGCTGGGATTCTGGCAAATACTATTTTTCCAGGATATTCCCTTTGGTGAAGTCTCTAAGGGCCCACAGTCCAGTTTGCTATCTCAAGCTCGGCAAATGCCTATGGCATTTTAAATGAATGCCTTAATGAAAGCCTTTTTTTTTTATAAAGCTGCAGGACGCAGTGAAACGCGTTAGTTGCTTGTTTCCATAGGTCATAGGATCAAAGGTCCTGCTCTGGGCTGGTTACTGTGGTTGGAGATCTCAACTCTGATTGGGTTGCTTAGCTAGGAGCCGACAGCAGCGGGAGCAGAAGCACTAGCTGAAGTGGAGGGAGGAGGGGGGATCAGGTGGATTGCCTCCCTCTATTTACACTACTAACACATAAGGAAATGTGAATAAGGGGCACTATTTTGTGATACTGTATAATGTGAATAATGTTGCACTAGTGTGTGGCATAATTTAATTTGGGGTACTATTGAGGAGTCAAGCCCCTTTTTGGTATACGTGAGTTCAGTGTTTATTTTCCCTTTTCAAATATGGGGGGAGGGGGGTGTCTGGGTACCAATGCACTTGCTAGTGTTGCTAGCTTCTACTGTGAACTGTGCTGCTGGGTGATGGGTGCCGTGCTGGGAAAGGGGTGCGCAGGGAAAGGGGAACATATACATTTCAATGTATGTGTTCACACAGTGCGGCAGTGTGAAAACCGGCGGTGGTGGTCTAGGTCCCTAGCAGTGGCATTCCGGGTCCCCCTCATTGGCTGCAGCTGCAAAAGTCTGGGTCCCTAGTGGCAGCAGTCCGAGTCCCTATAATTTTTGGCGCCCTTAGTCCAGGTCCCAAGCGGTGGCACTCTGGGTCCCCCTCATTGGTGGTGGAGGTGGAACGGGAAAAGTATAAAAATAAATATGTGTATTTTGGCGGCGCCCATCGCATACCATAACACATACGATGGTATGCGATGCGACGCGATATCGTACGATAGTGCACGATGGCATACAATTTTGAAATTGTATGCCATTGTACATGGCATACGATGCCATACGATGCGATGCGATTAAACATTGTATAAGCACCCTAATGAGTGCTTATACAATGTTAAGCACCCAAATGGGTGCTTACAATGTTAAATGCACCCCCACGCCACCCCCCACTATAAACGTGAACCCGAAGCGTGGCGAGCGCAGCGAGCCCGTGAGGGGCGGCGGTACGCGACCTACGACCTTTTCATACCCCCACTATCTACGTCGGCGTGGAGTTGAGAATAGAATAGTGTGGCGAGCGCAGCGAGCCACCGAGCCCGAAGCGTGGCGAGCGCAGCGAGCCCCGCGAGGGGACGCGGATACCTTCACAGGTAAACACGTCCCCTCGCGGGCTTCACAGGTGTCCGCATCGCCACGGACACCTGTGAAGCCCGCGAGGGGACTCGTATAACTGTGAAGGTATCCGCGTCCGCTCGCTGCGCTCGCCACACTATTCTATTCTCAACTCCACGCCGACGTGGATAGTGGGGGTATGAAAAGGTCGTAGGACGCGTACCGCTGCGCTCGCCACGCTTCGGGTTCACGTTTATAGTGGGGGGTGGCGTGGGGTTGCATTTAACATTGTAAGCACCCATTTGGGTGCTCAAAAGCACGATTTTTGGTCGTATAGGGGGTCAAAATCGCGTCGCATCGCATCGCATCGCATGCCATCTGGTGCATGGCATGCGATGCGATGCGATCTGTTCGTCGTACGACGGACATCGGGGGCGCCGCCAAAATACACAAGTACCAAAATGGCCATGGCCAGCCAATCACGGCTCGCTGCATCATCACTCCAACTCATTCAGCTGCCTGTATTAGCCAGCGTAAGAAAAGAGATAGGCAGTCAGATGATGGAGAAGTAGAGAAGAGCTCCTGAAGATGCCAAAGGACATGCAATAGAGCTTAAAAGGTTGCTGCCCTCAGGTGAGAAACACAGATGAAGATGCCAAAGCCACAGGGGTGCTGCGGCCATGCAAAAGAGCTGAAAGTACACCACCCCTCTGGGTGAACATGCCGCAGAAGCCTGAGGGGGGGGGGGGGGGGTGATCTTGGTGAAGGAGGAAGATGCAGTCTAATTAAATATTTTAAAGCTGGTGTTTGTTTTTATTTTAATATTTCCTTTACAGGGGGCTATAGGAACCAGTGGGTCTTTAATGCCCCACATGCTAGTACCTGTGGTTCTCCCAAGAACCTGCATGTGGGGCAGGCTTGGTGGGATCTGTAATCCCACTGTAAAGGACATAATTAAATTATAAACCAGCTATCATCCCTGCACACACCGCCCAAGGGTGCAGTGGATAGTCGCAGGCTTTAAGCCCGGCCTTGAGTGCCCTGTAGAGAGAGGACCCCTTTATTTGTTGAGTTCCCACCTCCTCAAGATCTCCCAGCCTAGGCTGACTAGTTAGGGTGGGTAATGTTTTGGCTACGGGACCCCGTCAAGCGTGTCCAATGGCTAGGGGCATTATACCCTGCTAGTGGAGACTGATGCTAGTCCCTTAAATAAGGGGGACCCCTACTTACTTTGCCCCCCATATTTTGGGAACCAGCGCCAGCTCAAGAGCCCAGTGCTGGTCCTTAAATTGTTAAAATGCAATGTGTAGACATAAGAAGCTGCATCCCGCTAAAATGCAATGTGTAGACGCTGCCTTATTATCACACTCTCAGAGCATTGGACTCATGAGTTCTGTTACCTACAGCATAATCAGGGTTCTATCTGCATCGGTACTCTAGTCACACTTGTGCAATCTGAAGCACAGGACAGGACCACAGCTGAATATGCGCCTGTGTGGATAAATTACTATAAGTCAGAAAAAACATCTACCTACAGTAGCATTGGAGTTAAGACAATATGATAAGCCTCCACAAAACATTCGATTTTATTAAGCAACAAAAAAATGTTTCTCATTGGGGTGTATAGCCAATCAACTTCGTGTAGCCTAACATTAGTGACTTTGTTAATGAGTCAGAAAACACACTTCCTATAAAAAAAAATGTGTGAGTAGTTGTCACAGCAGGATTTAGCTGATTATTAATGTCCCAGTTTACTGTGATGTGCTCAAACTCTGGTACAGAAATACAATCAGCATTATAATCTCTGGCTGTGCCTGGTTACAAATTAACAACGTATCTCTTACATTAATTTTGTTGAAAGTTATTTTTCGTTATAAATCACACTGAAAGGTAATGTCTGCCACACAATTATTGGGAGGACTGAGTGATTATCCACACATCATTGTTTGGCAGAGTGCTAGTCTTTGTGTTGCTGTCACTCAGGTAGTAAAGGGAATAATCACCCTGACATTGTCACACTATTCAAGCCTTCCTACCTCCCATGTTCAAGGAAGAGAAGAAGGACAGAAATACCCAGATAGTAACACCTGAGCACTACAAGATGCTGGCGGGCACCATTTATTTCTTCTGGCTATTTATACATTGAGAGAGCAGGTGTGGGGAGCATACAGGCATCCAGGGGAAATAGCAAGGCAATTTATTAACCCTCTGCAAAAACTGTGTGTGTGTGTGTGTGTGTGTATGTATGTATGTATGTGTGTGGGGTGGGGTGGGGTGGGGGGGGGGGGGGGGCAGGTGGGAGCTCCCTCCACAATTGCTTGTAAAGTACCGCATGCAGCTTACCGTGATATATTAACTTTATTAGGAACATTGCAAATCAGATGCTTTTAATAGTTTAAATTGCTGAGATATGTAAAGAATACATACTTATTGTATATCAAATATTACAGCTAATAAGGGACATTATTCATTTTAATTGTATTTATTGTGATATAAGACTTGTTGTGAGGGTTAACTCTGCTGGATCGTCTTTCAGCCTTCCTCCAGTCTCTGCCTATTGTCAGTTGTCACAGCCGTGTGGAAATAGGGTGTATTTTTAGCATGTTCTGCTGCTTCCTGTCTTCATATTTCTGCCTGTAATGATGGAGAGGTTTGTATTTGGATTTTGCCAAGGTTTGGAGGGAATATGTACAGTATTTTGTGATTTACTGACATTTTGGATTCTACTAATACCCAAATGTAGCTTCCTGTATTATTAAATGTGCTCTAGTAGCACAGCTGATGGCCATGTTGTGAATACAAGTAAGCTCTTAAATACCCCCTCACACTGCAGCTCTTAACCGGTATATTGCCGATTTTTTAGCCTTTTAAAATGGTTAGAGCTGCAGTGTGAAGTGCCAGTCAGCATTTACCGGTTACAAATAACCGGTATTTGCAAACGGGTAAAAAGCAGAGTCCTACACGGTTCAGAGACGTTTTTTATGCAGTGTGAATGGCTCTAAACCGGTATATAGGACTCAGGCAGTAGCTATGAGAGCGCAGTGCATATGTAATGAGCCGATCATTACATATGCTCATATGTAATGAGTGCAGTGAATATGCAATGAGCGCTCATTATATATGTGCATATGTAATGAGTAGCTCATTCATATGCACTGCAGTCTTTACATATGCAGATTGTAAGCTTGCGAGCAGGGCCCTCCTACATTTTGACTGTCTGTAAATACCCTGTTTTGTTGTATCACTGTCCCCTTTGTAAAGCGCAACGGAATATGCTGCGCTATATAAGAAACTGTTAATAAATAAATAAAATAATATGTAATGAGCGGCTCATTCATATGCACTGCACTCGTTACATATTCGCATGTGTAATGAGAAGCTCATTACATATGCACTATGCTGTTTTATAGATGTCTGAGGGATATAAAACTGTAATATACCATTTTAAATACCATTTCAAAATACCGGGTCTCAAACGTTTAGGCAATGTGAAAGCATAAGCCTTCTCCCAATTTATTTATGTAGGTATTTATATCACATACACATATTACACAGAACAGTACAGAGAACATCAGTAATTGAGCTTATAATCTACATTCCCTATCACATGGACACACATATTCAGGTTATTTTTTTGTTGTTGTTGTCAGCGGCCAGCTAACCTACTGTAACAGAATGTTTTTAGAGTACGGGAGAATACTGCTGGAATCATCCCATGCACAAACACATAAACCCCACACAGATAGTCCAGAATTGAACTAATTTCCTCAAAGCTTTGAGGCAATAATGTCAACCACTCTGCAGGCTGTGCTCTGCACATATCTTATATCCCGCTTCATGAATTAGATTAGTTTATATCATTGTATAACATATATTAAAACACTAGAAACATACCTCCCAACATTGGTGACAGTGGAGGAGAGACACGAGAGCCTGCCCAGTCAGGGAGCATGGCCTAGGTTTGCAGCACTCCCACAAGGCCACGCCCCCTGCTTTCACCACTGTTGGGGACATGGACAGCATGTTCACTGGGACCCGCTTGGTTGGAAGGAGCCTGCACAAAGCACATTCATGGCAGGGCCACAGCTGCCAGATCCTAGCACGGTGGACAACCACATTTTAAGGAGAAAACATACATTAGAATGTATGTGTTCTCACAGTGCGGTGGCACTACTGCACTGAGTTTTAGTCTAAAATCTGGTCGGCAGTGGATGGATCCTTTTCTGCAGGGTCCAGCCACAAAGCTGTGTGTGACCACACATAGCCTCCTTGCGGCCAAGTGGGTCCCACTGAACTGGACCTGCTTGGCCGCTATGTGTGGCCCAAGCCTAACAGCATCTATTCCATACCCTCCAACATCTGAAGGGCAAAAATATGAGTGTGCCGGGTCCTCTGTGCCAGCATGTGACGTCACGATGCGTCGCATGCTGGAACAGGACCCGCAATGCACCTTTGGGAACGGGTGCTTAGCCAGGGGAGAGCACAGCAGGACTGACAGCCCGGAGCCAGGAAGAGTTGGACAAATACAGGGGAGAGCGCACCAGTGATCCACAGCCGAGCCCGGAGCCAGGAGGAGTCGGGACAAATGCCAAAAATCAGTACATTCGGTACGGTCTTTATTTGCCGGTACAGACCATTAAAAAATGGTACTGTACCGCCAAATTCGGTACAGTTGGAGGGTATGCTATTCACCACCGCTCTTCTAGAAGTGAGCGACATGGAGCTCCAACTGCCACCCACCATGGGACACTGTGGCCTGTGGACAGTTGGCAAGTAATCTTGAAGGTTTGATACATCTACCCCCTAGAGAACACTCCTTCCCATCTCCACTCCCCCTCTCTGCTCATAGGTGTGCATTCACTTTCTGTGCATTCGCAATATGAATACACTCTGCATGCTGTATGCAAGCTGGCATAGTGCTCTGCCTGTATCAACCCCCATATGTGCCTGGTCACTGATTCTGCATCTGTTCGTTGTGTAGTTAACATAACATAATGCGTCAGTAAAAAAAATGAGCCATCAGCATTTTTTTTGTAAAGTCAGTCAGTATACAATACTTTCAAAATTTGGCACGAGATGGACATTGAGAAAACTGAATGGGAGATGCAGGAACTTGGGAGTGGGAATAAATGACGTGTGTCTGGAATTACTGGGCCGTAAGAGGGATTTTTCTGCTGTAAGTGATGGAGTTAATGCATATTGCTGTTAGGAAAAGAAACTCAGCCATTGATTATTTTGCTATGATACAGAAGTAGGACAGTAACGTTACTGGAAAAATAGCACTTCTGAAAAAGCTAATTAGAAAGATGTATTATTTGTGGATAGAAACTGACCCTGTAAAATACACTTCATCACGTGAGAGCTGAGTTTTGTATAATTCTGCATTCATTGAACATAAAAGGCATTTCAAAACTTAGAAAAATGTGAGCTCAAATGCTATTTCCACCGCTCTTATGATGTTATATACCTATGAGGTGCCTCCGTACATGGGCTAAGCAAGTAACCATGGCGGCTTATGCATGAGATACCAAATATTACTCCACAGGAAAAACTTAGGTTTTTTTTGGTCTTTCTATGCTAATTGTGGTACCTATATTCAAATAACAATAAGGGGTGTCCAATTAGTCCCAATGCATTTTGGATGCTAAAAATGGCCTGCTATCACGATATGTGACTGATGTTTCACGGTATCTATCCAGATGCCATTTTTACCAGCCGAAAATGGAGCAACGATTGTATGAAAACACATGGGACAAGAGATAAGTTCGTAATCCCATATGTTATTGTGGCTACATAGGCTTATCATAGCACTATAATGCCTCATATGCAGAAGTGTATGTTCTATACAGTATGTGAGTTATATTTAAACCATACTCCTGCAGGTCTAGATAGATATTTGTATTCTTTAAATTTAGCCTTTCCTTGGACTATACATGCCCTTTTACTAGCCATAAATCCAGAATTCCCTAAATTTTTCACTATTGCTTATACTGTAGGTATTTAAGTGAATAACTTCCTCCCTAGGGTATCCGGGAGAACAACAGCAAGATAAAGAAATGTATACAAAATCCACCATTAGAAAAATGGCAGGAGCCCCATGCAGGGCCCGCTTAACAGCATTGTAGGCCCTGAGCAAAGCAACACTGGGGGTCCCTACTTATCCATTCATCAAAATATGCTTACATACAGTGAGTGGCTGTCAGAATGCTGCCGCACTACCAGTGGTGACTCCAAAGGTGGGGCTGAAAGCAGTCCAAATTTAAGATTGGGGAGCCACACCAACTGCCAGCAAATGTTTGCAGCATTTAGGATGGCAGTTGGTGTGTCTCCCTTATTTGAATCTTGAAATGAGCTGTATCCCTGCATTTGGAACTGCTTGCCATTCACCACCTGATTCTGCTCGATGGTCCCTAGAATTGTGGGACCTTGGACTGCTGCCCAGTGTGCCTATACCTTAAGATGTCCCTGGCCCCAGGGGAAAAATTTAGATTCAAATGTTTGATTATACAGTGATTGTCAATAGACCATACATGATGCATAGTCAGCATGTACTGTACCAAGCAATAGTCTGCTCCAAACAAAGTCCAGTTATGTATTAAAGTACGTCAGACATGCAGGCCCAATGATCACGGTAAGATAGTTACCAGATGCTCGCTCTGGTACAAGGATTGAGCATTCAGATCCACAGATACACACAACAGACCTGGTAGGAAGCACTGCTACCACTGGGCATCTGCAGCAGCTCTAGTCCACCATTTATTCTGCATGTCGTGGCCGCTGACCAGGGTGTAGAGAAGGAGTTTTCTGCCAACTAGAACCCACCACCCTTCCTTCCTGTTTGCATATGCACCCTATGCCCTAGTAGACACCGAATATTTGACTTGCCAAAACTGACTTATTATTTTTATTCATACAAGATTTTTGTTGATTAGATCAGTGGTGTAACTGCAAAATGTTGGCCCCGTGGTCATAAAATGTCATTAGTGCCCCCCAGTAAAGTTAAAACCCCAGAAACCTGCCTTACACCTCCACCTGCCACCGCCAGGTCTGTGGTTTGGGATCTGCAGATCTGCTTGTCTGCAGTCCCGGCACTCCTCCTGCTACTAGTGAAAAATGCCCCATACAAAATGTCTGTCCCTAACAGCAGACCATTTTTAATCCTTTGCAGTCCAAATTTCTATTTTGCAATTCAAACAGTCCGTTTTAAATGTTTAATTAATTATAATATATATATATATATATATTTATTTATTCCTCGCAGACCCCCGGCGCTTAAACTTACTTATTGCCTTACCGCCACCGCAGGCTGCAAGGCTATTGATACGCCACTGGATTAGATGCTGTGTGAAAGCATCCAAAAGCTACCATTCATCATTTTCCACCACACTACAGTGCAAATAATGTATTATCAGCCAGGTGCCAGGGGATAAGTACAAGTGGATTAGCAATAGAAACCAGATTGAAGAACCTCGGTGGGCCTATACACCTGCTAGGCCGCCTGTGGCCAGGGGAGGATAGACAGTGACAGACTAGTGGTGTTAGTGTGTTACGGGGTAGACGTCAGAATGTTAGTGTGGGTCAAAGGTTGCTTGTCGGCAATGTGGGCATTTAAGGGGAACATATTTTGGAAATTTTACAGGGTCACTTTAAATTTCCAATTCGCCGATGGTACCAGGAAGGCCATTGTAGTGGAGTTAGCATTAAGTCGCAGACACAACTACAGAAAAAGACACAACGACATCAGCAAATATGTCCAACTCAGAATTAGGCAGTATGAGTAGGGATCCTGCCCCTTCAACAGACCTAACCCCCTCAACAGGCTCCGCCTCCATGAGGGCTGCTTCCAGACATTTCCTGGGCTGATTTTCCAACCCAATCCACCACTGGACAAGTAAGGATGGGGATTGAGGACACAAGGCATTCTATTAAGTTTTCTGTTAGTCATTTTTCTATTAATCTATCATAATACCAATTTCCAATCCACTCTGTTCCAAACTAATAATTCATATGTGAAATCATCTTAATAACTTTTCTAACATTAAAACAGACATCCATAGAGATGTCTAAAGCAATATCATTTTCTTAGAATTTGTTCTAAAAAAAACTTCTAAATTAAAATAAATTAATATGAAAGAGCCAAAGACATTTGTGTTTCCATTACAAAACCTCTTAGATTTGGCTTGTTATAATGCTTGAAGTTAAAATCAATGTTTGCACTGCCTATCTCATGGAAGGAGTTCTCTAAATATATCGCTTCTTAAATGACCACATTTTAATACAGAGATTGTAATTTGTGTATGACATCTTGTAGCATGTGTACGATGTGGGATGAGTCCACGAGGTACGCTACTGTGGGTATATTATGGATAATGGAGGTATAGCTCATCTGTATGATGATGAGCTCATCAAATTAACTTTTATATGAAAGACATGTTTACTAAATAGTCCTAACAGATTTAGCAAGTGAGCCATAACAATTGAAGAGATTATCTTTTCAGGAGATCCTGCTCTCAGGAAGTCCTTGGCACTGATTTGCAGGTACATATCCAGAAATGAGAGAACTGATTGCTGTGCTGTAGTTAATAGTTCATTGGAGGAGCATGAGTCACTTATTGTTAGGAAAATATCTGCACACTGTACTAAGTATTGCTTATAATTGAACTGATTAAGTGCATACTAAATACGTACCTCCCTATCTTCAATATTTATGATGTGGAACTTTCCGTGTATGTAAAAGGGGACATTGGCAACAAAAGGGGGGTGCATGCTGCATCTGGGTGTTATCTACTAAATGGTGACATCAAAGTGCCAGCTCCTTCTCAGTGGCAGGAGCCCAATGAGGCAGATGGAGCTGCAGATCCAGGCATCAAATTGAAAATAAGCCCACAGCACCCCCTGGAGTGCAGAAAAGTGTTGACCCGTAAAAAACGTTTCTCCTGTCATCACTCACCAGCAACATTTCCCTATTGGCAAATCTCCTCTTATCCCCTCCGTGTCATGCCCGCCCGCAGCCAAGGACAACTGCCTCAGCCCCTATCTTTGTGTTACCTGAATTGGGATCAACTCCGCCAGTCTGCCGCTGTGCAGCCCCAGATTGCTATACTGGGCATATCTCTATCTGTGCCTCCAATTCTTCTGCACTGAGTCATTCTCCCCCCACACCCAAAACTTCACCCCAGATCACAAGCTCTGCCCCCAGATCATAAGCTTTGTCTTGATTCATGATAAGCCCCACCCTCTATATCTCTTCTGCAGCACAGTCACAACATGGAGGCAGGGTCATCTTAATGTATGGGCTTAATGGGCAGGTGCTCAAGGGCCACTCAATTCTAGGGGCATTCAAGCTGGGGTGGATCGGGTTTGGGAGAGTTTTCCCATGTTTTTTAAAGCAGCAATCAATTACACTGCAAAACCAGGTTGATTTTGCCATGTAATTGATTGCTGCTTTAAAAAACATGGGAGAACTCTCCCCAAATCTCTCTTTCTGAAACTCTCACCCTATTACAATTGGCCCACAACCTTTTCTCTAGTACAGTTATATGTTATCTCCATGTAACCCTGGCACTCGTAATGGGCATCCATTGCACCCAGTTAATTTGGCACATACGGCATTGTTAGATAAAGAGATACAGATGTATGCCATCTCTAGTGGTTGGCATCACATCACACCCAGGTAATATGGCACAGGAGACCTCTCTGTTAGGTATAGAGAACACATAACCCTTATGTAACACACATATATATGCCATTCATGTGTCCCCTGGGCTTGGTAGCATGTACGTTGGTCAGCGTCATGCCCATCACCCACCTGGCAGGCTATTGTAACAATCCATCTCAATGCTCTCCACTCTCTTCTCTGCTACTCTGTCAGCCCGGGTACAGGGGGCTGTTTCTGGGCATCAGTAGTGACCTGCTCCCCTGGGAGACCCTTCAGTTCCAGCAGAGTCCGGTGGTACAATGTCCTCCTGGTACTTCTTGTCCTTGTAGCACTGTGCCCCCTGGCTCTTGAAGTCCAAGGATCTATGGATGAGCTGGCCTGGTTCTCCCCGGAGCCCCCCCTGGGAAGGCTATCCCGGTCCATGTCTGTGTAGGCGGGCGGTGCTTGTTACATTCTATGCCCGGGGATTCAGCAGCAATCGGGCAGAGCAGGAGGGGGGGTGGGAGAGGACAGTGCAGGGTGTGCATTTCCATCGTCATGACAGGGGTGAGAGGGCAGCGCAGGGTGACCATTTCCGGCGTCTTGCCAGGGGTGAGAGGGCAGTGCAGGGTGCGCATTTCCAGCAACTTGGCTGGGGTGAGAGGGCAGCGCAGGGTGCGCATTTCCAGCAACTTGGCGGGGGTGAGAGGGCAGTGCAGGGTGCGCATTTCAGGCATCTTGGCGGGGGTGAGAGGGCAGCGCAGGGCGCATATTTCCGGTCTCTGGGGGGAGGGAGGAATTAGAGGGCCACCAAGGGCACACATTTCCAGTGTTCTTCCCCATGCTGCTGCGCCCCTGTAGCGCCGGCTCCCCCACCACCGCTAGGGCTGCGGAGCCCTAGTTACGCCACTGGAGTGTACATCAGTGAGACCCTCCTATCCACTGTGTGTCCCTAGTCTTTGATGTGGGTATATAGGACCTTATTCTCGTTGACTCACAAGGCTTTGAATTTTGCAGCCTTGCAAGTCCCCCAGACGCCACCCATTGCCCCCTCACATGTCGCAATCCCTACACAAATGCAAATGGATGATTTCAATAATCATACCGATTAAATGACCGATTAAATCAGAATGACCTCCATAATGTCTGTGTGATCGAGGATTCACGCCAGTGTGTGTGTCCCTTGTCCTTTCAGTGAATATATCATATATAAGGGTGACACTCAACTCCAGTCTGTGTCCCCAGTCCTTCCAGTGAATTTTCAGTATGTCAGTGTCACCCTCCACTTCAGTTTGTGTGTCCCCTGGGAGGAGTGCACTAACCATGCGCAGTAGCAGTCCTTTATCTAGCAACCCATAGTAGTAACTATAACTCTTCTGTGTATTCCATTATATGACAGTATATCCCTGTAACATTGCACCTCGGACCCGGGTTATTGCCGGGTTGGTGACATATGGATCGAGTGGAGGTGCAGTGTGAAAGCACCGCAGCTTATAACCAGGGTCGACCTACCCGCAATTCAAGCTGGGTTATAAGACGTTTTAAACCTGGGTCCCCCTCTGTATATTGGGCGACCCAGGATTTAGCGTGAAAGCACCGGACCTGAATACATTCCCAGCCTTGCACACAGGGGAAAACCATTCGCAATCCCACACCATTGAATGGGTTTCCCCATGTTAGCAGCGCTTTATAAGTGTAGACTTAATTGGGGCTGTGATGGCAGTAGGGAGATGGGCACTAATGCTTTCAGCAGTGGTTCTCCCTTCTCACTGCCAAACCTGCTTGCTTTTTTAGGTGGCACTTCCAGAAAATGCTGGGGTTACATCTACAAATGCCCCCTGGCTTTCAATCAATTTGCAAACAGCCAGTGATAGGTAGGCTGTGATCTCACATGTGTGGTCCTCCAAAATGTTCTCAGGTCGCGAAGATTCAGCTCAGCGAATGGGGCTGAATGGACTGTTCCTTAAAAAAATAACAATGCCAAAATTCTAGTGTCAATATTATGGTGTCAACTTTGTAACTGTTGACCATATGACTGGACCCATGGGTATTACAGATGTGGAAATTGCTTACATTCAATAGATATCATTCACGATGCACAGATCAGTACAATACAGTGTGTAAATCATCTTTGACGGGCATAAAAGCAGTTTGCTACCACTGTGTTTTTTCACAGAACTTTTGCACTGCACCTTCCATTTATAAATGGCTTCCTACATCTGCTTATACTAATCTTCTTCATTAATCATTTAATTTGTGGTGAGGCATGTTGTTGTGTCCAACACAATAAGCTGGCACTGCTAACCTAATGAGCTGCTGTTGTTCTCCTAGCTGACTGACAAGTCAATAATCTCCCCACCTTCTATAAGAAGCTGGTGTGAGTTCTAAATGGTTTCTAAACATTCATTTCACCAGAATGATTGGAGAACAAAGTATCCAAACTGTGTCTTCTTGTTTCCATGGTCAGCTGCATGCTATTAAATCTGTATTGTTAGTAAAGGAATTAATGAAATTAATAAATTATGATCTTATAAATCTAACAATGTTGTTATAACTTTAAAAAAAAAATTATCAAAAAGAAAAAAAAGAGGATTACTCGCCATGTCCATGTCTAATATGTAATCATTGCTGAAATATAGTACATGAGGTTTGCATATGTGGGAACTTCTGATATTTCAACCGTGTTTCATATTTGCAGATGGAGGCAGGGATTCAATTCAAATTAATTACTAGCACTTGGTGTGATCAGGGATTATTGTTCCTAATTCAGTAGCATTAGTAGCAGTAGTATTGCTATTTGGCCATATTTGCCAACCAGCGCCCTGAAACTGTGGTCATATTGAGGAAGATTCAACCGCAAGCTTAGAGCCGATGGGGCGGGGATGCGGCATTGCGGGGGTGCGGTCAAGACAACAAAGGCATATTCACAAAGATGTGGGCCAAGGCGCTGCATAATGCCACACGCAGCCACTGCAGCTCAAAACATGGCCGCCCGACGACTTGTAGTTTTTCAAATCTTCTCAAAACGACAACATAACAGAAGCTGAATTAAGCCCATTGTGACAGGTACTGATGACACTGTACCAGAAATTATAAGATCTACAGTACATACAGTGTGCTGTCTAGCTGTAACTGTGTTAGAGGCAGAGCGTCCATTGGTGCAGCGGGGCCCCTGAGGACTAGAGTGGAGGAGGGGGGCCCAAATTGTATATTTGCACCTGGGTCAACCATTCACAAGTTTCAGCACTGAATTGTGTTATGTCATCTACACAGCACTGCATGCGAATCCTGTCAGTGTCTACTTTATCTAGAATTTTCTGTTGTACACAATTACATCATTTTGATTCAAATTATTTCAAATAGATGTTATATTTATAATTCAATATAAAAATAGCTTCCTTTATCATTTCCTCTGCTTCTCGTTGTTCTAAAAACAAATTGCTTGACTGCTTCTACTAAAAATAAACAGGAACTAATGCTAAATTCAAAGTGGCGTAATCAGAAATGATAGTGGCGGTGGTATGCTTAAGCCAAAGCACTAAAATGCTGTATTTGGTATTTGCATATTATCATGTTAAATGGATTATTTTTTAACTGTTAAGTCTATTACATAGCTGTGTTTCCAACAGACAGACTGGCAGTTACCACAAAGCTGGGTAATTTATCTGTGTGTGATGCTAATTGAATATTAATACACATGTGCAACTGAATGTGCTTATTTGCATATTATTATGCTGGTGAAAATAGTTGAACAGGAAACCCTCCAATTAGTACATGTTTTGCCCATTTCTCACTCTACCGCACAATTTTTCCTTTACAGCAATTTCATTTACACATTTGTTTCATGTTGGAATAATTTTGCAGATTTAGAACTCCTCATAAAGAGGAATTAGGCTTCATTATGGCAAATAATGTAATTCAAGCTCAAAACAGCCAGGAGGTAATATCTGCGGAGCAGTGTTCCATCCTCTCTGGTGGAGCTATGTGCCTTGATTTACAGAGGTGGTCCCAGAAATCTTCCAAAATTCAGGTGGAGCAGGTGATGGAAAAAACTGGAAACAAATGTAACTGTTAAGGTGTCCATACACATGTCCAATATGGAACAAGTGTATTTCACCAGATTTTGCCAGATCCAGATGGATCCGGATGAGAAATCGTCCCAAATCTGATGTGTTTGACACGTCATCCGACCCGATGCTCGGTCCTGTGTACATCGGGTCGGACCCTACAGATTGAACCTGCTGTAGGTTCAGTCTGTCGCATAGGACCCATAAGTGGCACATCACGGGTGCTTTATAGCACCCTCTATATGTGTTGGGAAGCGGGGTCCATGAGGGGCGGGCAGCGGGGTCCCTGCGGCACAGGGCAGTAAGTCAATGGGGTCCGTTCGGTGGCTGGGATCTAAGGAACTAGGAATTGAGATTCAGCCAATCAGCGTCTTGCCAGTCTTTTCAAATTCAGCAGCACATCCCGGACCGCCACCTGGCAAATATCGCTACTTAGTTCCCTGCCACCGCACGGACCCCGCTGACTTACTGCCCAGCACCGCAGGGACCATGCTGCCCAACCCCCACCGCTGCCAGCTCCCCAGGGATATACATGCAATAAATCACATGCAATTTATTACATGTATAATTTGGCACAAGTGCCAAATTGTAAGCAGCCTCTCAGGGAGCTGCCAGGGGGCTCTCAAGGGCAAACTGGTCCGACTAGTCCTTAGGACAAGTCGGACTAATGTATGGGGGACTTTAGAGTAAAGGTGCCCACACACTACATTGATATGTCTTGACACTGAAGTGTGATTTACGATTTCTCTTGAACTCCCTCGGCACCATACAATTTTGTGCTATTTTTGCATAAGATATATTGCATAAAGGTGCCCATACACTTGTAAGATTTATCTTCAGATCTGGATGGTTGGAACAAAAACATGGTTATGGATGAGTGACAGTTTGTCAGTTTTCCAGCATTTCCAAGAAAATGGTCAGCTGTCATTTATTCTCATCCATAACCATGTTTTTGTTCCAACCAGACAGATCTGCAGATAAATCTGCGTGTGTATGGCCACCTTATGATATATGTATCTAGCCATGATAAATCACATGCGATATAAATCTTATGGTATGCAATTGTACCATAAAATATATCTACCGGGCTGGATTAGGGGGCTAGGGCGGCTGGAAATGCTGCAAACTTCCTGCGATACATCGCAAGCACAAAAAACACTCCATTTTCCATAGAATTCCATGTGATTCTGACAAATCAATAGTGCAGCAGTAGCGATCTAAGTGCTCCGATCACTCACATGACCGCACATCGGATCCGATGGAGAACACATACGACTTGACACTTTACAAATTATGTATATCGGCCCCCATACAATCGTTCTCTTCATAGATCACAGGACCTAATTGCAAGTATTTCACTGTGGCTTCTCTCCGCATGTTCTGGGATGGAAAATGCTCAGTAAAGCTCTGTTTAGGCTTTCAGATCTGGAAATGAAGGCCTGAATGGGGCTTCACTGTGCATGCTTCACAGTTAGGAGCATTTTATCAGAGAATGGGGCCAATCTGCAGCTCTGATGTGGGCTCCATCCTCATGCTGGGAAGTACAGTTAGGAGACTGGCACTGTGTATCTTCAGACTATGGCATGCAAGTATTTTCAGGAAAATGGAATGGACCAGCACATTTATTTGTGATGATTTCTGCAGTTCTGGCTGACAAGTAAGTATAGTCAGTGAATGAGGGTAAGAGGTGTGGGTCCCTCTTGCTTCAGAACCACATGTGCAAATTTATCTGCACCACTGTCACTGGGTCCACCTCAGCTCCAGGACCAAAAGTCATTGCATCCAATACGTTGGCGGTAGTCTCACCACTTGATACAAACAAAGCATTACTGTAATTGTGTTTCTTACTGTGTGAAAGGGACGGGTGCACAGCCATCCCCACTACATGCTTGCTGCCATAGAGATGAACTTTGTTGGAAAAGTGGCACACTGTATCCAAGGTGAAAATTAGTTTCCAGCAGAGAAAAGAGTTGTGATGTTCCTTCACTCTCATGATTCATGTAAGCCATATACTATAAGATGCTAAAGCAAGCCGCCATTTCAAAGAAAATGTAATTAGTTAATAAAAGAAAAGTGGCAGAGTTGGACTTTGGTATGATGTTTATGTTTTGCACAGTGCATCTCTATGGATTTTTGTTGTTTTGCAAACAAGAATTCAAAAGGATCTACTGAGATCAGTAATTTAACTCTTTGAGTGCCAACGTCTCTGTGAGAGATGTGCAAATTATTGGCTAGAAATGCCAGCGTCCCTCACATTTGTTATATAAATTCAAATAAAAATCAGGTAAGCATTATGATGAATAAAAATGTTTGCTTGGCAAATTTCACACTTATTTTGACAAATTAACTTGGCACTCAACAGGTTAAAATGCAATTTCCTTCTGAGCTTTTCATCCATGTATTTATGTCAGCGAAAAAGGATTGCCTTTGTCCTTTTCCTGATTCATTTGTACTGTAAGAAAAAGCACAGAGCAAAGCTAGAAAGTACCAGCAATGCATGTCTTACTTTTCACCAAGCATCACTCTAGGTAGACCTTTAATCCTGCAATTAATCACATAGAGGCTGATACTACTGTAAGCAGCACATAAAAGCCACTGTGAGAGTGAGGTGCTCCCATAGTAAGTTACATATGGACAGCCACAACATGTAATTGCACAGAAAGAACATTGATTGTGACTAGAAATAATTCAATGTCACATACGCTGAGTGGCCACATTATTATGACCACCCCCTCAATACCATTTTGGACCACCTTTTGCCCTTAATACTGCATGGATTCTTCTTGGCATGGAGCCTATGAGATGTTGCAAGTTGGTTTAAAGGATTTGAGACCATATCCGATGAACTGCACTTTCCAATTCCTTAAGATTTGATGGTACTGGATCCAGCTGCCTGATGACCCATTTAATCTCATCCCACAGATTCTCAATTGGATTGAGATCTGTGATTGTGCAGCCCAACTAAGCAAGGGAAAGTCTCTGTCATGCTCTTTCAAACCATCTGCGGACAATGCCAGCTTTATGACAGTGAGTATTGTCATTCTGGAAGTATCCATCCCCGGCAGGGTACACCATTAACATTACAGGAAGTACTTGAACTGCGATAACACTCAAACCACATGACCCTTTTCCAGTTATCTACTGTCCAATCCTTGTGCTCCTTTGTGAACTGGAGACATCTGCTCTTGTTCAAGGCATACAGTAGAGGCTTTCGAACAGGTCGTTGGCTTCCATAGCCTATACGGTGTAATGTGCGGCAAACAGTTCGAGACCTTCATAGTTGCTTCTTGATTAAGATTTCCTGCAATTTGACATACTGTTGCTCTTCTGTTGGACTGTACAACTCTGGCAAGTCTCCTTTCAGATCAATCATTCAGTTGTGACAACCACAAGCCTGATGTTGAGACCTGGTTTTCTGCTTGGTAGCCCATTCTCTAAACATTAATAACTGCTGCTCTCGAACACTTCACAAGTGCAGCCGTTTTGCTGAGACTGGTTCCAACGGTTCGAGCGCCTACAATCATCCCAAGTTCAAACTCAGTTAAATCACACTTTTGCCCATTTCTTCACAAGCAACACAGTGCAATTGATGCTTCACTTGTCCTGCATTGCCTTTTTATAGCTATATTGCCCTCTAGCTGCAACAACGTGAAGTTATGGCTTATCTGCGTATAAGTGTCAAGTGGTCATAATAATTTTTCCACTGATGAGTTGGACAAGGTTGCACTGCATGTGGAACAGATTCAAATGGAGATTTAAATTTGGGAAGGGTGTGTCCAAATGATACTTGCCTATTTTCCAAAAGAATGGACAAGCCTCTCAATTTCAGCCTTTGCTCCCTGCAAAGCTGCCCACTTATTGATTAAAGTGGGCGGTTTGATTGGCAGAAGGCACAATTGTTCTAAATTGCATCATAGTAACCATGCCTTCTGCTGTATAATACCAGTAATATCGTTATTATATGCAATCGCACCTGCCAGGCACCCATATCACCTACTTGCACTATTACATCTCACCCCACCCCCTATGATTGGTCACAGCCCCACACTCAGTGGCATAACAATAGCACTGCAGACCCTGCGGTGGCCGGGAGGCGCTGAGTAATTGTGGGCGCTGGGGGTCTGCCACCTGCCAGGACCTGCCTTACCCTGCCGCTGCGTCTGTGGCCGGGAGTCAGGACCCACAGATATACTTGTCTCCGTCATGGCGCTTCTCCTGTTTCCTCACAAAATGGCCGCCCCCTCACAGCAAACAGTTTTTGAGGTTGCTAGAGGAGGTGGAGGCATCCTCTAGCATCCTTAAAAATTGTCTGCTGAAAGGGGGTACCATTTTGTGAGGGATATTTTTTCATAAGGAGCCAGGAGGAGTGCTGGGACGCAGACAAGCAGATCTGCAGGTCCCTGACACAGATGCGGAGAGGGGTAAGGCAGGGTGGGGGGAGGGTCTTAACTTTACTGGAGGGGGGGACGCCAACATTTTCGGGGGGGGGGGGGGGGGCGTGAAATTTGTTGTTACTCCCCTCTACACAGAGGGGAACCAACTTTCTCGGTTGAGCCGAGATAGAGAGAGAGAAAAAATATTAATTAGAACTGGCCCTAGGGGACAGAGCTGGGGGGCGCTCACTTAGAGTGCAAATTCCGGTACTTGTTTCCTATCTGGGCGCCCGCTAAGTTAATTGCGCACCATGCTATTCTCCGTAGAGAAATCTGATCGCATCGCATCGTACACATACACGATATTGAACAATGCGATGCGATGCGATGCGATCCGATTCGATTTCCCATAGGAAACAATGTTAAATGGCTCAATTTAGCCAAATTATCATAGGAACAATAGTAAATGGGCCAAAAACACCCCTGAACATTGAAATGTCCCCCCAAAAGTAGTTGACGCCACCCCGCCATCAACGTGAACCCGAAGCGTGGCGAGCGCAGCGAGCTCGCGAGGGGCGGCGGTATGCGTTTTCCGACCTTTTCATGCCCTACTATCCACTAGGGCGTGGAGTGAGAATAGAATAGTGTGGCGAGCGCAGCGAGCCACCGAGCCCGAAGCGTGGCGAGGGGACGCGGATACCTTCACAGGTAAACGCGTCCCTTCGCGGGCTTCCCAGGTGTCCGCGTCGCCATGGACACCTGGGAAGCCCGCGAGGGGACGCGTATAACTGTGAAGGTATCCGCGTCCCCTCGCGGGGCTCGCTGCGCTCGCCACGCTTCGGGCTCGGTGGCTCGCTGCGCTCGCCACACTATTCTATTCTCACTCCACGCCCTAGTGGATAGTAGGGCATGAAAAGGTCGGAGGACGCGTACCGCCGCCCCTCGCGGGCTCGCTGCGCTCGCCACGCTTCGGGTTCACATTGATGGCGGGGTGGCGTCAACTACTTTTGGGGGGACATTTCAATGTTCAGGGGTATTTTTGGCCCATTTACTATTGTTCCTATGATAATTTGGCTAAATTGAGCCATTTCACATTGTTTCCTATGGGAAATCGAATCTGATCGCATCGCATCGCATCGTTCAATATCGTGTATGTGTACGATGCGATGAGATCCGATTTCATTACGGTGCCGTACGTAGAAAACCTGGGCGCCCAGATAGGAAACAAGTACCCAAATTCCTGCAGCTGCTTGTTGGTAGGGATAGTTAGTCCCCTGGGGAAAAATGCAAAGATACAAGTGTAGCAGCTGTAAGATGAATTTATTAACACTTGATATAGGTTAAAAATGCATATATCATAAAAATATTGATACAACATACATGAACACCCCTAAAGTGATGTAATGAGCACCGGAGAGTCTGTTCTTAGTATACCTCTGGGAAAAGATATTGGGAAAAGATAGTTACCACCCTTTTAGAGGGTACAGAAGTCCTCCAACAGTCCTTGCTCGGTCCAAGTTGGCACAAATTACCGATTGCTGTAATGGGGTAGGTAAGTCCAGTCCATGGGTCCGTAGATGCAGGGACTTTTTGGGCAGATGTCAACTGCAGTAGATGTGATGCAATGCAAGAATTCCTTAAAAGTTTTATGGAAGGGTCCCAGAGGTTGGTTCAGACTTCTATCCGGTATGGGTATGCATATAGGGTTGTCCAAACAGCTCTCTGATGCCTTTCGCCACTCCAGGTGGCTTTATCAAAGGTGGGTAGCTGACTGTGCTGAGGCTGGCTTTATATACCCCGGTCTTGTTTGTCACATGGCTTATTACCCTCAGCTGTGAACATCCAATTAAAAACATAGAATAAATAGGAGGCAAACAAAGATATAGTACATATATATATATACAATCCGACACTTTCATTTTAAAAATATTTATATTGCATGTGATTTAGGCCTATAAATTAGGCTTTCTTTACTATGATAATCCATAGGGCAGAGGTTCTGCTTTAATTGTCGCAGGTGTTTCGCTGCGAGGCATCCTCTGTTACTATAGAGACAGCCGCTCTGTGGCTGTTTATTTGTCAGGGAATGCGGTCTTGTTGCTGGGTTACGCGGCTCAGAAGAGCTTCCTAGTCTGGCGGCCGGTCACGTGACTCCTTCAGGCTGAGTGCTATTGGGTAGTCGGGTCACGTGACCGCCCCGGCGTCTCTGTTGCCGGGACACCCGGCTTCCTAGTCGCTTCCTAGTCGGGCTCATGCTAGTAGGTACTGCATGGTATTATAGCAGATCCCTTAGTTAGCGCTCATCTGACAACTAGTGTCTAAGGCATATTAGCCACTATACTGGATGATTTAATAAATGTGAATCAATATTGGGCATAATAATTAACAAGTAGACTACCTTGATAAACTACATGTTAGTTACAAAGCACACTGTAATCATATATAAGTGTGTTATTTGGTTGAAGAGGTATATGGACATACATATAGAAACAATTCATGAATAATAACATAGAAATAACTAAGGCTAAGGAATGAACATATATAAAAAGTAGGTACTTATGTAGTATCTGGGCGTCCGAATTAGAAATCTGATCGGATCGCATCGCATCGCATCGCATGCGACCAAATCGTATGCGATGCGATGGTCAAGATTTTTCCATAGGATTCAATGTTAAAATGGTCTGAGTCCATTTTAACATAGAATTCAATGGGAAAAAGGGGTCCTTTTCCTTTCCCCACTATCAAAGTGGGCATGGAGTTGGATATAAACCTGTGGCGAGCGTAGCGAGCCACCGAGCCCGAAGCGTGGCGAGCGTAGCGAGCCCCGCGAGGGGACACAGAATACTTTTTAAGAAATATGCGTC
The DNA here is from genome assembly GCF_055691185.1 of Crinia signifera. Taxonomy (NCBI): domain Eukaryota; kingdom Metazoa; phylum Chordata; class Amphibia; order Anura; family Myobatrachidae; genus Crinia; species Crinia signifera. The sequence continues at coordinate 105,704,667 of NC_139220.1, read as the reverse complement.
CCCTCGCGGGGCTCGCTTCGCTCGCCACGCTTTGGGCTCGGTGGCTCGCTGCGCTCGCCACGCTATATAAAATCAACTCTATGCCCACTTGGATAGTGGGGAAATGAACAGGACCTTCTTAACATTGAATCCTATGCAAAATCGCATCGAATCGCATCGCATCGCATCTGATTGTATGCCTTAAGGTAAGGCATACAATCACAAAATCGGCAGCCCAGATACTACATAAGTACCAAAAAGTATATATAAATGATGAGTTGGCTAAGATAATTACATTGCATATATCAAGCTATATTCTAATCCTTTAAAGAAATGTATAAAAAACATAGAAGGTAGGGAACAAAAATACCTGATTGGCAACACGTTCTACATTAGTAGAGGGATGATAGGGTTAAGGGAGCAACCATAAATTATCCCCCCCCCCCCATCCCCAGTTATATGCAGAAATGTGTCTAGATTATCATATTAAGTTCAACCATTTTGTTTAGGCCCTCTGGATGCATGGTGTTCAGAACATGCATCCAGAAGACCTCCTGGTAGATAGAGAGAGCAGCCAGGAAGTCTGCAACTATGGTACAAACTCTAATCTTAGTTAAAGAGAAAAAATAAAGCTGATCATTTTTTTCTGTGTGCAAAAATTAAAGTATTTCCTCTGTGTGCAAAAAAGTAAAAGTGCAATATGTGCAGTGTGACATAGTTGGTTCCAGATATAGTCAGGGCCCCATACTGCTATGAGGGGAGAAGCAGGGGTGGATTTAGGGGTCAAGCTGCTGCTAGGCACAACTTTTTGCCCACCCCCCATATATATATATTATGGCCAGGGGGGACAGGCTGCGACTGATACTGCACATTTTCAGGCACTTACTGTTTGTTTGCCACCATAGCTGCTGGCGAGCAGTAGGGTGAGCAGCCAGGCCCAGCAGCAGTCACCCATAATAGGTGCCACATGGGCATAGTGGGAAATCCGGCCTTGGGTAGAAGTAGCAGCCGATCTCCCGCAAGCCCCTCGGGACCTTCTCTGGGTGACATGATCATGTGATATATCGCATGCGATCCCATTCCTCGCTGCCGGGAGGCGGTCCGAGTCAGAGGCAGGATGTACAAGCATACTCTCCGATCCGATGTGCACAGGACCACACGTTGGATCTAATGTCAAAAACATCTGATTTGGCTACTTTTCACCCAATTTCTCGACAGGATCTGTCGGAATTGGGTGAAAAGTGGCCTAGTCGCACTAGTGCTTGGCCAACTTTATTCTTCTCTGGGCCCTAGGCAAAGCTTTAGCCGGGTTCAGTATGATTTACTGACCATTGAAATACCGACCATCACTTGGCCGACACTCATACTGACAGGGTGTAAATACCGATGGTCAATATCCAGATAGGTACACAATACCAACATCTAAAATTTCAACACACAATATACAGTACCATCATGATGCTGAACATGTTAAAATGCCGACCCAGTTGTAATGTTAACATGGACACGGAATTAGTGTACTGCGTCCCCTTTGCTTTGTTCAGAACTCAGAATCAGACACCATAAGGTCTGAAAGTATATACTGTAAGCAAATACTTTTAGAAATTATCCAAAGAATAACAAAACACTAAACTTAGAAGTTTACCACATAGGAACGATGCATAGTCATCTTGTCAGCAAATGTATGGGATGTATTAGCATTTTTAAAATAGAACCTGTCCCAGGGATCCCATACCCATCGCCAATGTCATTCGCATTCTGAGCTCTTCCTAGTCAATGTATTTACTGCAAATTAAACACGTTGAGGTCAGTGGAGTAAAACCATGAATTAACTGCCACATTTCAAGCTCATTTGTATTTGACATATGGTTTCACTGATGTTTCAAATACCAGTGTGCACCCAGCCTTAGTGATGCTTTCTCTCCCTTGAAAATATTGCCAGGATAAACAGTACTTACTGATATATTTTGAAAATGGAATAGTTATGTATTTTTATGTTACTACTTATAAAGCATATTTTGGTAGCTATACAGTATTTATCTTTGCAATCTGAAGTAGTATATATATATATATATATATCTATATATCTGAAAAAGAGAGTGAGAAGGGCGCCTCCTAGTGCAGTATATAGATATATTTCTGTGAAGTAACCCTCCACCTGAGAGATAAATAGCACCCCCAAAATTTAAGGAGTACCGTGGGCAGTGGTATCCAACCACTGTATTTTTAGCCTGATGTATTAGTCCTGCTGGCGGGAGTCATCCACAAAGGTCCTTAATCCTTATGTCTCATTTATTATGTATATGAAAAACAAGAATATACAGGAAGCGGAGAAGAGTGTAATACTGTTAAAAAATGTAATTAAATTGGCAAAGTAACAACTTAGTTGCGCGTACAATGTTAAAAAATCATAAAAGCTTATCTGGTGTATGCTCCAAGTTGCATATCTGAGCACAGTCACTGGTCAGCCGTCAGAGTTCCCTCAACGCATTTCATCTGTGCCTTCTAATTGGCTGGACTTCCTCAGGAGTATACCCTGACCTGTTCCCTAACCTCTATTTATACTAGTGCTGGTATCAGTGTTTCCGGAACGGTTTCCCGCCGTAAAAACACCGGACTTCCGGTTTCGGAGTCCGTGGAACGCAAATTACATCACTTCCGGTCGCCGCTGTGAACCGCAAGCAGCTTCCGGTTCCGGGCTCCATGAGCCGCAAGTTACTTCCGGTATTGAATTTACCTAAGCCATCCCTCTCTGCCGGGGGTGGTTATCTGTTCTGCATACTCCTCCTCCATCATGCAGTTTGTATTCTCTATTGAATACAGGTCATTACGTTACGAGTGTCACAGGATTTTTCATCTCTGAATGACATTATCACGGGTCCACCTTCATGTGGGTTTGAATGGTCACAGTGCCAGCCCTCATGTTGTTTCTCTGTGGTGTTGTCCTCCTTATTCCTTTACATAATTTATTTAGAGTGTGTTCTAAAAGTAAAATGAAACATTTCAGAAAAAAGGCTTCTTTCTGAATACAGATGATTCCCAGTGAGAATTGTGCAAATACGCCTTCAAATGTCTTTATAATTAATTAAGCCCTAACAACATATATTATAAAATATAAATTCTTTAGAGCCTATTTCTCAAAGTTTGTCAGATTCTCCCCCGATTTGCTTTTCTTTCCCACCAGGTCACACAGGTCTTTTCTCACTAGTTCGTAAAACAGGTCTATCTGTGTGCTCTCAGGTGGAGGGTTACTTCACAGAAATATATCTATATACTGCACTAGGAGGCGCCCTTCTCACTCTCTTTTTCAGATAAATTTCAAGGGTTCAATTGGAACTAGAACCATTTGGAGAAGGAGCAGCTGCCCCGGAATAAGGGAGAAGTGCGAACTATTATAGAAGGAACTCTATAAAGACTATCATTCTTAAAGTATATACAAACCAATAGGGCCCCAAATGTGGGGAAGCAGCTCTTTGTACAAGCACTCTGGGTTCTTCTTAAACCCGGCAGCTCCACACAACCTGGTTTCCACAGGTGACAAATTTGTTCTATAAAAGAAATGAACAGGAGCGCTCCATAGTGCAGATAAAAGATGGTACAATATTTTATTTCCTTTAAAACACTGGATCACAAAGTACAGAATCACGTACCACAGCGGGCGGTTAGACAGAACCGCACCGTATACAGCATAAGGGTTCCAGTGGGGAAAGGATTTGAGCAGCGGCAGCTTCAGTTTCAGCTAATCCTTGGACGAACAGAAATTATGACGCCAGGCCATATATATTAGATAGATAGGTAAGCAGCAGTAAAAGGTATAAATTATAGGACACTGTAGTATAGCATTGGAACCAATGTGACCCTCTAATTTTAACTCTCAAAACGATCTTAACCTTTTTGCAGACCAATTTTTTTTTTTTACAATTCAAATAGTCTGGTTTCAATGTTTAAATTAAAAGTATTTTTTGAAATGATCTACATTGAACGTTGAACGATGATAATGTTCTTATTTTAAAGTGGCTCACCAGTGGATTTACTACTAGCGCTAGGGCTGTTGAGCCTGATTAGACATTGGACCTGAAAGGGTTAAAATCTGCTCCCAATTTAGCAGTTTTTGCTACAATGGCTATATAAACATTTATTAATTAACAGAACGAGATGGAAGTATCATGGTGATTTTACAATATTTAGATTAATTGATCAATATAACAGTAATGTCATTGACCACAATAGGAGATAGAGACTTCACAATACAGACTTCCATTGTCTTAAAATGTTTTCCATCCATCCATCACATGTTTAGTCAATGTATGAAGACTAGTGAGGAAGAAAATGTGTTGGCTGAATGGGTGTGGAGCTTCCCAAAAGTCTAGAACGAGAGTCACAAGGTCATATTCAGTTCTGACTAGAAACATTCTGCTAGTTTATAACATAAGGTCAAAGGTTCATAATACACCTAGAAATAGGTAATCAAGTCAAGCTTCCTTAAGGAAATTGGTCAATATACATGGACACACTGGTAAGAACATATCAGCTCACATATCTAAGGCAGCTCTGGATAGTAAAGATTTATAAGCACCAGTATTTGACATAAAAAGCCAAGAGTAAAATGCAGCTTGATAAGCTCTGCTATCCTCATGGTATATATTAAATATGTGGTCTGGGATCATTTTGGGCAAAATGAGTACAAAGTCTGTATTCCAGTAGACTGCATTTTTCTAGGGCTGAGCTGCATTGTAATTACCCGATATGTCAGAGCTAGCCACCTGTATATTAAATATAAAATGTGTGAAAAGGCTGTTAGCATATCCAAGGCCTCCTGGGTTTTAATTACAGAACCTGAAGAAACTACTTAAAATTTATAGAATAGCATTTGAGTTGTTTCCGATATGTAAGCACAATGTGTATTAACTACACCATTAAACAGTGTAAATTACCTTTTGTTTTAATAACATAAAACACATACTGTAGGAAGCTTATGAAACATATATTCCACTTCACAAGCAGGACTGGATGTGTGTAAACTCAGTCTATAGAGCCTGTGGTCTAGGGACCACAGGCTACTTTTCTTTCATCATATTTACTTTTTACTTTTCCAACAGCATAAAAAAATGATCATGTATTATGTAATTCCACTAAACTATGTGTCTATGTTCTGCACAGTGAGAGTCAGACAGGGGCACATTCATGAACCATGTGTACCCCCTGCTGAATTTTGCCAGTAATAAAAATAAAAATGCCAGGCTTTTCTGCTGGTGGCTGCGGTCTGCCTTGGCTATTCTGCTGGTGGTCGTGGTCTGCCTTGGCTCTCTGGTGGATGCGGTCTGTCTTGGTTTCTCTACTGGTGGCTTCTTTCTGTCTTGGCTCATCTGCTGGTGGCCATGGTCTGTCTTGGCTCTTCTGCTGGTGGCCATGCTCTGCTTTGGCTCTTCTGCTGGTTGCTGCAGTCTGTCTTGGCTCTTCTGCTGATGACCATGCTTTGCCTTGACTCTTCTGCTAGTGGCCATGCTCTGCCATGGCTCTTCTGCTGGTTGCTGCGATCTGTCTTGGCTCTTCTGCTGGTGGCCATGCTCTGCCTTGGCTCTTCTGCTGGTTGCTGTGGTCTGCCTAGGCTCTTCTGCTGGTGGCCACAGTCTGTTGGGCTCTTCTATTTTTGGCCATGACCAGTGGTGGTTCCAGAGGAGAGGCTGCAGCACTGTCCAAAATACAAGTAGGTGAGCCTCACCAACTGCCATTCAGAACTGATTCACTGGCAGTTGGAGTGGTTCCCCTATTGGAATTTTGGATTGTGCCCCAGACCCTCCTTTGTAGCCACCACTGGACCTGACTAAGCCACATTGCCAACAAACTGCCATTTATGCTCCTAAAGCAGAAAATGAAGGTCCCGTTACTGAAATAGCAGGGAGTATCATGGACTACCTATCTCCCCCTTTATGCCTGGACCCGTGGATAGGGCTGATAGATGATATTGAGGTGATATGGTGTAGGTGTGAATAAGGAGGGGAGGAAGAAAAGGGTGAGAGACAAAAAAGGTATACAAAGAATAGTGAGAGAGATTTTAAAAAAAAAGAGGAAAGACAGGAAAAGATGGCAGAGAAAAAGGGAGAGAGAAAAAATTGGAAAGAGAAAAGAGGTAAAAGAGGGAAGGGGGAGGAAGAAAGGGAGGATAGGGGAAACATGGCGATGCAAGTATCAAAAATAGCTTGTTTTAAATACATTGTAGAATATACTAATATCTTACAACAATTTTATATAGATGAATATATAATTATATGAGATGCAGTAGGGTGGGATAACAGAACTTAATGACAATGGGCATAGGAAAAATACCAGTCTGAGGGCAGGGGAATTACATTTGGGCCTGAGTGCAAAAGTTATCTGAGAAAGTTAAGGATAAGTACATGTTTTTTTTTAACATTTTTATCTGTAATAAGCTATGTGGGGTATTTTGAGTACCCTGAAACTATGTTCAGCTAATGAGTGTTTGGCTGTAGGCAATAAGAGTCGAACAGAGGAGTGTAACCACAGCAACGCCTTGGGCATAGGCATAGAAACCTTTAATAGAGCTCTGACAATCACAAAAGATCTGGGCAGAGATACTACTTTAAGCAAAACCTACTTATACGAAAGTCATATAGATTGGGATTCAATACTCGTTATACACAGCAATCTCCAACAGCTACCTCACTCCTGGTGCTTTGCAATCCATCGAAGGATCATTAACTACTGAAGTAGTTAATGGATCTTAGAGGGGAGACTTTTTCCCAGATGATGTAGCTAATAGTGCCCTATACTGTACATCTCTTACTGATTTTTTTCGCTGTCCTCGTTCAAGGGTCCAGCAACGTCAACTGTTCAGTGTGATCTGAAAGTGCAGTACATACAGTATTATAGGCACTTATTAGAAAACAAAGACATATACTGTAGTTATATAGTAATCACGTTCAGCTCGCTGTGCTGGCTACTGGTGTCAAAGATAATCTCGCTGCTGCTTTCACAATACCAACTCAATGGCAGAGGAAAGCTCTTTTAACTGCTTCTGAAGACAAAAGCAGCTTATAATGTATTTATTCTTCAGAGGTTTTACCATAGCTGCATTTAGAAAGAATGAAAAAAAAAAAAAGATTTTCTTAATAATTGGTAGGTTTTTTTGCACATGCAGAACATATACAGTATCCTTTCAGGAAAGCTTTAGGGCGGGATGTACTAACAGGAAAATGCGGTAAAATGCCTGTTTTACCGCATTTGTCTATGTACTATTATCCGGCTGCACGGATTTCGCCGGGCAGGGTATCGCCACCCAAAGGTGGCGTTGCCCTATAGAAGCCTATGGGCTTCTTTTTGACGCCTCGCCGCAACCACGCCACCTCGCCGACCCCCCCCCCCCTTTCCCCCTCCCTTGGGCTTACCATCTTGCATGTCCTCCTGGACCCCGGAAGGTAAGCCCTTCCTCCCCCTAGCAACGCAGCCGGACGTCCTTCCGGCTGCAGGGGGAGGAGGAGGCGCCGGGGACAGCCTGCTTAGCTGTCCCCGGCGTGTAGGTAGCAGGGAGGAGACGGAGACCTCCCGCAGACCACAGTACAGGTATCGCGGGGGGTTTCCGTTACCGCACCGCCATGCCAGCCGCATATATTAGTACATATGCGCTGGCATCGTGGCGGACAGCCGGCGAAGGGCGGCGATGTATATTAATACATCCCGCCATTAGAGAGTTCCAGGTATAGATTATATCAGATATATATATGTCTGCAAACTCTGAGGAGTCTGAGGAGTCACTCCTGCAGAGTCTTTCAAACAGGACACATCTCCAGAAGGCAAGAACTGCATTTTGAATAATCCTAGACTCTGTACGAAGTACATTTTTTCATTTTTTAATCCAGCATTGACAGAGCACTCTATTTGAAATTCACCCAGATTTTAGATAAAACGGTTTAACGGGTCCTTTAAAAAAACAAAAACATGGAACTGTCAATCAATTCTTTAATCTTTTAAAAGCATAACAATCTGAAACAAATAAGAGGCATCTATGTTGACACTACAATTGAAAGATATGTTTTAAAGTGACAGTGTACCTCTGAATTCTCACAAGAACCTAAGCAAAATCATCCTATTGTAGACACAGTCTACCAAACAAAAGTCATTGGAACTAATAGTTGCGTCATCTGTGAACCCCTGATGAAGTCCCATGTAGGGACGAAACACATTGGGACATTCGTTTGCTACCCTGAAATATTAAAAACACACCACTGAACCTTTTAACAGTCTGGATAAACCATCTATATTGTGTGGAATAAGAGACTTTTATAATAAATGTATATGAGTTTTGGACTTTAATTTCTTTTTTTACAATTCACTACAAGGCAATGGTGATCTAATTACTAAGGTCATCAAAAGGGCGCCATCTTACAATTGCTATCCATATATATATATATATATATATTATATATATATATATATATATATATATATATATATATATATATATACCACCTCAATAGTGTTAAATAGCGCCCCAGTTCATGTTATTCTATGATAAACTCAGTCTTTCCATATACATATATGAACACAAAAATAAACTTTTATAAAAATGTACAGAATTAAACTAGCATTTCATAGTCATAGGAGTGGCTTTCTTGAGTCTTTAGATGGAAACCGTATACCCGATGCATTTCATCTCACTACGAGACTTCATCAGGGGTAAAGTTTTTTTTAAATATCTAAAAATGTAGAATACATTTATAAGTGACTGTTTTTTTTACAATGAACATGTTTTTTTGGTACTTATGAGTTATCCGGGCGCCCGATTTCTAAATCGGGTCGGATCGGGCACATCGCATCGCATGCGACCATCGGATGCGATGCGATGCGATGCGATGACCCGATTTTTCCATAGGAATCAATGTTAAAATGGACAGAGTCCATTTTAACATGGAATTCAATGGGAAAAAGGGGTCCTTTTCATACCCCTACTATCCAAGTGGGCATGGAGTTGGATATAAACCTGTGGCGAGCGTAGCGAGCCACCGAGCCCGAAGCGTGGCGAGCGTAGCGAGCCCCGCGAGGGGACATAGAATACCGTCCCCTCGCGGGGCTCGCTTCGCTCGCCACGCTTCGGGCTCGGTGGCTCGCTACGCTCGCCACAGGTTTATATCCAACTCCATGCCCACTTGGATAGTAGGGGTATGAAGAGGACCCCTTTTTCCCATTGAATTCCATGTTAAAATGGACTCTGTCCATTTTAACATTGATTCCTATGGAAAAATCGGGTCATCGCATCCGATGGTCGCATGCGATGCGATGCGATGCGATATCGCATCGCATCGCATCTGATTGTATGCCTTAACTTAAGGCATACAATCAAAAAATCGGGCGCCCAGATAACTCATAAGTACCGTTTTTTTTACATATAATGGAAAGACAATTACAACAACAAATGAGTAATAATTTCATCATTCTATACATAATATATTGAGCATAGATGGATAAGGAGAGAATGAGGTTAGGAAGGAATGCAAGGAGTAGAAATCGTGTCTGGAATTAATTGTGTCTAGTATATATACCCTTAGATTATTAAAAAGAACAGGAGATAAAAAAGCGTGAGTTATAGAAATATATATATATATATATACATATATATATATATATATATATATATATATATATACACACACAGTATACCTCTCCTTTAATGACATACCTCTTAATTGCTCCATTGAGTTTCTATTGGTCAAAATGTGATCACACCGTCCGATAACATTCAAAATATATTTCCTGGAGAATGGATGAAACGCCACTATTAATAAATGAATCTCCCTATTGGTGTCTTGCTATTTTATTTTTGAGATTTAATTCCATAATTATAACTGTCCTTGTTGAAGGATCTGATTATCAGTGCAAGGTAATTTCTCTTAGGAGTTTTGGTACTTGTGTAGTTTGACGGCGCCACTAGATAGGATACTAGATCGTATACGTATGTGATTTGACATAAGATATCGCATATGATATAGTATAAGATTTACTATCCATTTCATTACCCCACTATCCGCTAGGGCGTGGAGTTGATTTTATATAGCGTGGCGAGCGCAGCGAGCCACCGTGCCCGAAGCGTGGCGAGTGCAGCGAGCCCCGCGAGGGGACACGGATGTTGTTTCAAAGCAAGTCACCAATATCGCATGCCATTTGCATGCAATTCCAAAAAATACATTCCGTGTGCGCTCGCCACGCTTCGGGCTCGGTGGCTCGCTGCGCTCGCCACGCTATATAAAATCAACTCCATGCCCTAGTGGATAGTGGAGTAATGAAATGGATAGTAAATCTTATACTATATCTAATGCGATATCTTATGTGAAATCGCATACTAAATCGTATCCTATCTAGTATCCTATCTATCCTATCTAGTGGCGCCGTGAAACTACACAAGTACCGGAGTTTTTCTAAATTTTCCTCATATAAGGGTGTGCAGCAAGTGCCTAATGGGGTAAAATTTAAACAATATAGGTTTTATTTGAAATTCGTAATTTATAATTTATAAGGGTTGGTACATTAAGGGTTAATTAAACCCATTAAAAAATGTATATATACCTTTTCCCATTGTATCCGACAAGCTTCTATCGCTTTAAAATCAAATTGAAGACCAAGAAACAGGTGGAAGTATAACCTTCTTTAAACTGGTCATAAAAAAAGGGTTCCTTTCTCATCTGGAAATTTTAAGACCTGTCTTATTAGGTGTGCCCAAATAGACAGGACCCAAAGGTGAAAAGGTAACACCTCCTCTTTAAAGGTAGCAATCCCTGAATGATGTATATCACCTGTGTGTGTCCCTTATCTCTGTGCTGAATGACTAAATTACAAAGAAAACCAACACCAAGCCCAAAATAAAACAAGCCCAAAACAAGCTACTAAAATAAATGATAAACCCCAAAACAAGCAACAAGCAACCTTCAAAAAAAAAAATAAGCTTATTTTTTTGGGTCCTGTCTATTTGGACACACCTAATAAGACAGATCTTAAAATTTCCGGATGAGAAAGGAACCCCTTTTTTATGACCATTTTAAAGAAGGTTATACTTCCACCTGTTTCTTGGTCTTCAATTTGATTTTAAAGCGATATAAGCTTGTTGGATACAATGGGAAAAGGTATAAACATTTACCTTTAATGGGGTTAATTTACCCTTAATGTACCAACCCTTTGATTTTAAAGCATATATTGTGTAAAAACTGATGATTAAGTCATTCTGATTAAACGCGATGGTTTCGTTTTTAATAAAAGATTATCTTCTTGAACGAATCTCAAGTCTTATTTTGAACATCTACGGACATCAATTGTATGAAGTGTGAAGTTCACACCATTTATATAAAATATAAGGGCTATATTTGGTGATTTCTGCTGTACTGTTCTCCTTTGTCTCTCATTAACAGGTGAGTCTTATCGGAGGGGCTGCTATATCTAGGATACCAAATTAGTGCAAAACGAAGACCATACCACTCATATATATATACAGGTTGAGTATCCCGTATCCAAAATGCTCGGGACCAGGAGAAATTTGGATAACGGATTATACCGTATTTCGGAATATTTTAATATTTCAATGATGTATTTTGAAGTATCTTGCATTTATGCTGTATAAACACATCAAACACATGAAATGCACACAAATATATTTTATTTGTTCAAAAAACAAGGTTTCAAAGCATGAAACAAAATGTGTGTACTATCTCAGATATTGAATTTGAATGCCAAGCAATCATTTTCTTGTACATATATAGTGCCAGTTACATATCCTGTCCTCAGTAGTGCTGTTACAAATGTCCCTAGTGAGTTTTTCTTAGCAAAAAAATTTTTTTTTCACTTTCTGGAATGTATGGTTTTCGGAATAATTTGGGTAACGGATATTCGGATACGGGATACTTAACCTGTATATATATACATACAGTATGTGGTTTATTTTTAATTACCCATTCTGTGATCATAGCTTTCTCATGCGCCCCATGTTTTTTCCTAAACCTGTGACAGCTGCTCTCTTTAGTGCTAATTCAGAAATTGTGTTGGTGATTTTCTCACCGTTAAAAGCCATAAGGTAGTTGGCAGGTGAGCTTTAAACCTTAAAAAGCACATGTTAATTTTAGCTATAATGTGTCAGCAGTTGCCAGGTTCTTAAGAGACCAGTTGTTAGTGTAGGACTTGCAGTGAAATGGGGTCCCTTGGCGATGGGCTGCAAGCTTAAGTGCATTGATCAATTCATGAACTAAAACCCCATTGTATATTTGATTATTTGTATATTAAGGTGAGTTACTGTAGTTTATTATGGTGAGTTGAGTGTTGAGCCCCCTGTATCTGTGTGTGTGTGTATATATATATATATATATATATATATATATATATATATAGATACAGAAGTACCAACACACTCGCCATTCCTAGGAATGGGGTGCAAACAGCACCCACATCCCAGGGTGGGGTGCGGTGGCCTGTGACCACACACTCTAGTAAATACAAACACAGGGGGCCCAGCACTCACTACAACAAACTAACTCACCTTAACATTCAAATAATCAATAAATAAATAATGGGGGTTTAGTTCATGAATTGATTAATGCATTTAAGCTTGCAGCCCATCGCCAAGGGACCCCATTTCACTGCAAGTCCTACACTAGCATCTGGGTTTCTTGGGAACCTGGCACCTGCTTACACATCATAGCTAAAATGAACATGTGTTTTTTTCTGGGTTAATGCTCAACTGCCAAGTAACATGGCTTTTATAAGGTGAGACAATCCCAAACACAGCACCTGAATTAGTATTAAAGGGGCAGCTGTCACAGGTTTCAGGTAAATGAGCTTATCAAGGGTGCATGAGAAAGCTATGATCACAGTAATATATATATATATATAATATATAATATATATATACACAATACAGGAAGGTGCGGCACTCACGATACTTTGCCGCACCTTCTTGTATTGTATCCATGCCATTGTTGCTGTGGAGGCGCCGATCACCTACAGTTACCGCTGTTGGGAGTGCCGGACCCTTCTTCTCTCTCTCTCTCTCTCTCTCTCTCTCTCTCTCTCTCTCTCTCTCTCTCTCTCTCTATATATATATATATATACAGCAATGCGGTCCGGCACTCATTCCTCTGGAACAACTGCCTCGGTGCCCATCAGATGGGGGTAATGTAGAAAGAAACAGGCTGGCACTCGAGGGTCTTTGCAAAAAATCAGTGTATTCACAGCAGGTGAAATCCAACGTTTCGGGGCTGCGCCCCTTTGTCAAGGTGTGTGATAACAACAAACAACTTTCTTACCTTAAATAAGAAGTGGTGTGTGAGGGGCGGCGTGGGACACTGCGCTCCGGCTGCCGTGGCGGTGGGGGGATGGGCGGAAGTGACGTACCGGACGTTGACGCTGCCGGATATGTCAGGTAGTCAGAGCTTGAAACGCAAGCTCTGGCGTGGTCATAGTAACCGAGTTCATCTAGCGGGCTCCTCCCAGCGGCACCATTGCTGCAGCGGCTCACGTTGCCTGTGTACAAAAATTGCATAGAGTGAAATACATATACAGTACAAATCTCGTGCACATCATTGGATATAAAAATATACTGCAAATGTCAGGGGAGACAAATGTCAGTGTGTGTGATTCTATAGAAAATTAAAAAACCTGCAATTCAGTTGTCTGCTCGTCCACTATCTCTGTACTTACAGCAGAACTGTTTTTTTTTTTAAATTCTAAGTTGAAGACGGGCTGTAGAGAAAGGGGACAGGGTCAGTCAGTGGGTGCAGACGTTGAGGGATGCTGGACTGGTTAGACACTTTAGGGAAAAAACCTTTAAGTGTCAGAGGGCAACTGTTCTGCTGTGGCAAAGATTTATTAATAATGTTAGGTCGACATGTATCATGGTTAGTGTCGTCATTAATGTGTTATAATCAGTGAACTATAATGCTGTCACATGCAATACAAAAGGCACTAGAAGAAAATCACAGGGACAGAAAGAAGAAGCGGAGGGAAAGAAAAGCACACTGAATCAGCCGACATCGGCTGGCTGAGGTTGACATGTGGGGCAGACTCCCCAAATTAGAGGCCCCAAGTGTATTTTGGTGGCTATGAAGAGTGGCCCGTGGTCGTCTGCCTATGGGGACCACCCCATCGTGGATGAACACAGGATGAAACTAGAAGACACAATTATGTCCCTGGTCGACTGACCCTGTGTCGGCATGGTGTGGTAAGTATAGCTGTGGGACAAATGGGGCAGGTCATTATCCTGAATAAGGTCCCATGTGGGAGCCATCAGCGTGATATGCGTAAGGAGGACTGTGGTCCAACTAGGACGATCCTACAAAGTTTGCCAGTAATAGGGCACAAAATACGTCATACACAATCGGAAAAAATTACAGGGACAGCGAGAGTAAGAGGAGAGAAGAAAAAGCACACAAATAACCCTTCCATAAGGGATAACCGATGGTCAGAAGCTGGAGGTGCTGGAGTGACAATTGGGGCTACATCAACAAGTCACATGCTGGTGGATTCTAGGTCAGACTTACATGGTATATAACACTGGAAGAAAATAACAGGGACAGTAAGAGGAAGCGGAGAGAAGAAAAAAGCACACTATTGGGGTCTGTACAAGACCTGTATGTGTATACCCACTTTGGATACATATTCAACATAGTAAATTACATTGGAAGAAAAATGAAAGGGACAGTAAGATTAAGAGAAGAAGAAGCAAAAGCACACGGTTTTTTGGGGGAAGTGTTCAGGGCCGTTTCTAGACAATTTAGCTCCCAGGGCGAAGAAATAAAAATGCGCCCCCCCCCCCCCCACACACACACACACAGAAATACACAACCGTGCCGAAATAGGGGGTGTGGCTTAATTCTAAAAGGGCGGGGTCTAGGAGGAAATATAAGGGCGGGGTCTAGGAGGAAAACAATTACCTTACATCACACTTTTGCAACCTGCATGACCAGACATTGGTTAATGCAGGAGTTGTCATTGTCCTCCCGCACTTAAGTTGGCGGGCTGAAGGCCACACAGTGAGATAAAAAATATAAAGGCCCACACAGTGACCTAGTACACCTCACAGATCAAGGCCAAACAATGACAGGCTACTTAAATCATTATACACTATTTATCCGTGATGCCAATTACACATTACGCTGCACACTGTGATGAAAATTACACATTACGCCACACACTGTGATGACAATTACACATTATGCCCCACGCGCCGCTACCGCACAACTGATGCCGTTTACTAATATGCCCCCACAGTGCCAGATGTGCCCCCACAGTGCCACACATATATGCCCCCACAGTGCCAGAAGCAGCACAACTCACTGTCTCACTCTCCCCCCGCTGCTGTTTTTGCTGCTGCTGCTCCTTCTTCCTTGGGGAGGGGAGGGGAGCGCATCGTGCGTCTCTCCTTCCCCTTCACTGTGTACCTGAGCTGTCAGCCATTCATATCTCGCGGGCTGGCTCCTGATTGGATGCCAGCCCGCGAGCTCTAATTGGCTGACAGCCCAGTGACACAGTGAGCGAGGGGAAGGAGAGACGCGCGATGTGCTCCCCTACCCTGGGATTAATCAGCTCAGCTGTGCCTGTGGCGCCAGACGGGGAGAGCGGAGAGGGGGAGGAAGGGAGGCGGCGGCGCTGTGGGAGCTGCCATGCGCAGTGGCGGAACTATAAAATTTGGTCCCCCAAGCCATAAAAGTTTCATGCAACCCCCACCCCAGTAAAAATCTGGTGAGACAAACAGGGCTGTTTCTAGACAATATGGCTCCCAGTTTTAACAGTAAAAATGTGCCCCACATACAGATCATTTAAAAATAAAGAGCGCACATTTCAAAAAGTATGTGCAGCCTCGCTTCAAGGGGTAATGCCCATTATGCCACATACCGTAATGTCCATTACACATTATGCCACACATCGCAATGACCATTACACAATATGACACACACCACAATGCCTATTAAATATGCCACACACTGCTATACCCATTACACAATATGCCACACACTGCAATGCCCATTGCACATGCCACCCACCGTAATGCCTATTACACAATATGTGACACACCGTAATGCCACTTACACTATATGCCACACACCGTAATGCCACTTACTCCATACACCACACCATAATGCAATTTACTCTATACACCACACATTGCAATGCCACTTGCACAATACGCCTTACACCATAATGCCCCTTACACATTTTGAGGGTCATTTGATCCAAAAATCCAATAGTCACATCTAACAAAACCGACAAATGTGTACAAACTTGGACATACTGTATGTGACTGGTCAAAAACTAGCTAGCTGACATGCTAGTAGAACCCTACAATGGCAGGTATTCAATGCTGTGGGTAAGTGGTGACAGCGAGCAGAGCTTCCTGCTCGCTGTCACCACTCACCCTGACAGTATTCAACGCAGCCCCCTCATACGCCAATTTCCCCTCGCTCCATTTTTTGAGCGAGGGGGAATTGGCGTATGCGGCTCCAGAACCAGCGAGACTTGCGGCTAAATACAGCGAGTTTCCTGCATTAGCCGCGGGTCTCGCTGTTTTGGGGAATTCTCGCCGTCCTGTGACGGCGAGAATTTCCCCGGAACGTTGAATAGAGCGAGCGGCCGACCCGGGGGTTAAACAGCGAGACTCGCTGGTTTTCTGCAATCCTCGCTGTTTAACCCCCTCGCTGGCCGCTCGCTGCGGTATTGAATACACCCCACAATATCAGAGTGATTGTAGAGCTGCAGTATGTTTCTTTACACATATAATTAAATAGAAATGGTTGCTGACCATAACACTTAAAAAAAAAAAAACGTTATGCTTTAGAATTGTGGCATTTACTCACAGTTCTCTAGCCACTCGCTGTCAGCAGCATCTGACCCGTCAGACTTCCACAGCATAATGAAACTCCTCCAGGATATCTGACTGACTGGCTGTGGCATTTTACATGCCCAGTGTTTTATGGGCGTCCCAATAAAAACGCTCGGCGTTCACCTGGAAACGCAGATGTCTGCTTGGGCCGGGCGGCTGACATCACATCAGCGCCTGTCCCCTTTTCGGCGGATAGTGGCTGTAATACAATTCAGTTCAGACTGACTATTACAAAAGGCAGGAGCAATCATTCGATGGTGAGCGACCATCAAATGATTTCTCCTGGTAGCGACTGCATGAGAGGGGATGTGTTAGCAACACATCCCCTCGCATGCTAATGAAGGGATTTGGGGGGTGGCTGTTCGGCGGGGCAGCGTTAAGGTGCTCGCTAGGCAGCGGATATACGCTGCCTAGTGAGCCAAACTGAATCAGGACCTAAATCCGGCTAGTACTGAATAAGTTCCCCCCTTTGACATCAGGGGTATTCATCATGGGTGCACAAGCATACCCCCATAAACCTGAAACCAGCCTAATAAAGGATTTTAAATAGGAGACACACTCCTGCATTTCCTTAAAGTACCTTCTCCCCCACACCGCACCGCTTGCCTGGTCTTCCTTTCCCCAGCCCCCAGCAGAGCCTCCTAAAGGTGCCCACACACCAGAACGATTTTTGTGGCCGATTTTCGACCGATTGTACCCAAAAAAAATCGGCCGATATTTACCGATTTTTACCGATAAATCGGCCAATCGGCCAAAAATCGTTGTAGTGTCTGGGCACTTTAACTGCAGCCTGGCATACCTTCCCACACCCAGCAGCAACTCTACTCACCATCACTGCAGGGCCAGGGCCTCATCTTCTGCTGCTAAAGGCCGGAGTCCTCCTGTCTTGCTGGGCGTCTACACTGAGGCTGCAGATGTCGCCTGGCCCAGCTGTAAAGTCCCAGCAGCGAGGGGGTAGTTTTGTTCCTTGTGGGACAGCAGCTGCACCGCGTTCTCCTCCCTGCACGTTTACAGGAAGGCTTCCCCAATTCCCAATCTATCCTCATGGTGGCTACTGGGCTCCTCTTGTCTGCAGTGCACTGTATCACGTGTGTGCGGGGAAACATAATAGAGGTGGAGCTGCCGACCCAGGGGAGGGCTGACAGCGGCTGACTGACAGACAGCAGCCTTTTCATCATGACAGCCTGGAATATTACAGCAATGGTAGGAGACGGGGCAACACGGGGACATGGGCATAGGGGGACTGAACTAATGTTCATGTGATGCTGCAGCGCTGCCAGTGCCAGTCTGATTAGGGTGGGAGGCACAGTGAGTGCAGCAGTGGGAGGAGGCGGGGTAAACACAGGAACATGGGCTCAGGGCTGAGGCTGAGCCTGTCTCTGACCTACGGTGTCTCGGGTCGAATTTTGTGGGCGGTGCTAGACCTGCGACTGGGCGGAGCTTTTCGGCCTCCTGTTCGTCCGGCCTCCCGGGAAAGTTCCCGGTGACTTTAATGGCCAATCCGCCCTGCTTGTAGCCCGGCGCCCTCCTACAGCTACAGGCGCCTACAGGCTCATCAGCACACCAGTCCAGGCAGCATTTAAAAAGCGGGGACGAGCCGTGCGGCGCCCCGGGCAGATGCACGGCTCGTCCCCCTGTAAAAACGGCCCTGGAAGTGTTCCCCAGTATGAGCTCTAATTGATGTTAGAAGCTAATACAGTTCTTTCGGTGTGAGAGTCCCAATGGTCTTCCTCCAGCGGGTTTTTGACGTCGTTTAGATATTATGTCCCTGTGGCTGCCATTACAGAAAAATGCTCAATGGGAGTCTGTCATTTAGCCCCATCGGTTTCACAGAGTCAAGGCGATGGATCCATCTAGTTTCCAGGCGTAACAGTTTCCCCTCTCTGTCGCCCCTGCATAGGCCCTCTGGTATATGGTCAACTGCCATGTGCTTCATATCGGTGAGTTTGTGCTTTTCTTGGGCGAAATGTTTCGCCACGGGTTGCTCATTCCCTTTTCCGGTGAGTGCCTGGCTTATGGCTAAGCGATGTAAAGCTATCCTTTCCCTCATTGTCCTTATGGTTTTTCCCACATAGGTGAGTTTACATGGGCAGGTAATGACATACACGATGTGTGTAGAAGTGCATGTCAGGACATGTCTTATGGGGAACCGCTTCTCGGTTTTGGGGTGCACAAAGTGGGTGCCAGTAACCATATGTTGGCACGTGGTACATTTGATGCACCTGTAGCATCCAGGTGCCCGGCTCAAGAAATTACTGGCGGTGTTGTTCGCTGCCTGAAAACCCGTTATGTCATTATGGACTAAAGTGTCCTTTATGCTCTTGCCTTTGGTGTAACACAGCATTGGCCTTTTATTATGGAACCCAGGTAGGCTCCTGTCCGTTTTTATAATAGGCCATAGTGCCCGGGTGGCTCTTGGTAAGATGGCACTGGAAGAGTTGTACCTTGTGACAAAGGGTAGAATCTCTTGTTGTGTTTGGTTTCTGTTGAGCGAACCTTCCAGAAGGTTTTTACGCTCTAAGCCCAGCACCTCCAGCTTCTGCTGCTTCAAGACCTTGGGATCATATCCTCTCTGCTCGAATTTGTCGATGAAGTTGTCTAACACTGCAGGTAAGGTGGTTCTATCGCTGGTTATCCTGGGCGCTCTCACCATTTGGGACTTGGGTAGTCCCCTCTTTAAGGACCTTGGGTGAAAGCTGTTCGCTCTCAACAGAGTATTTCTGTCGGTAGGTTTCGAGTAAACCGTCGTGGACAGTACTCCGTTGTTGTTGTTAATCAGGACATCAAGATAACTGATTTTCTTGTCGGAGACAGCGTGAGTGAGTTTGATGGGTGACTCTCGGGCGTTGATGTCATCAATGAGTTTTGATAGGTTAGCCTCACCCCCCGTCCAGATCATAAACAAATCGTCTATGTATCTGGTAAACATGGCCACATGCTTCTGGATGTTGGGGTCGCTTTGAAACATTGCTCTTTCTTGCTCAAACATGTACACGTTAGCGAAAGATGGTGACACACAGCTTCCCATCGCACACCCTGATTTTTGACAAAAAAACTGGCCATTAAATAAAAAATAATTTTTGGTCAATGTTAGACCCAATAACTCGATATATAGGTCCAAATCTAGGGTGTCCATGTTGTTCTGGATCAAAAACTCACGCATGACTTCCAACCCCTCCTGTTGCGGGATACTGGTGTATAGGCTGGTGACATCCATGGTCACCAGTAGAGCCCCTTCAGGAAGGTTGGGGACCAGGTTGAGCCTGTTTAAAAAGTCCGTTGTGTCCTTGATATGAGATGGCTGTTTTATGATGAGGGGTTGCACGATACTGTCCAAAAATTGAGATATGGGCTGATAAATGGATTGGTACGCGCTGATGATGTGGCGTCCAGGGGGGTTTTCCAGGGATTTGTGGATCTTTGGGACCATATAGAAGATGGGAACTGCCGGATGAGGTTGTGTGAGAGTGGCCTTAAGTTTGTCAGATATTAGGCCAGCTTTGTTTGCATCCTGCAGGATGTCATCCAGTTCCTTCTTATAGAGGGTGGTGGGGTCACTGTGTAATTTGACGTACACCGATTGGTCTTCTAGTTGTCTACAGGCTTCTTGGATGTAGTCAGCCGTATTGAGGACCACCACTCCACCCCCTTTGTCTGCCGTACGAAAGACCACGTCCCTGTAGAGACCCATATTTTTCAGCGCCTTGAATTCCTCTCTGTTGAGGTTGCAGTGTGTCGGGACTTGAGGTGCTGTATACCGGCTGACTGATTCTCCCATAAGTCGTAGGTATGAATCAATTGATGGATTGGTCGACACTGGGTCAAAGGTTGACTTGGAATGAGTTTGTATGAACTCCTGGTGGGGATCCGTATTGGGCACTTTGGGGGTGTGTTGGAAGTGTTCTTGGAGACGTAATTTTCTCCCAAATCTGTGCAAGTCACCCTTCCAGGTAAGGTCATCATAAGGTGTGGTGGGTACAAAGGATAGGCCCAAGTTCAGGACTTTGAGTTCGGTGTCCGTAAATGTCCGGTCAGATAAGTTGTAAACTAACGATTCTGCTGGCCTTTTACTCTTGGCGATTCTCGCGTTTTGGCCCCCCCTGCGGGTGGTCGGCCTCCCCTTTTGTTGCCTTTGGGGGTATTGGCTGTTACGGGGGTCCCTAAAGGGACTTTAGTATCAGGGGTGTCTGGGGTATCAGAATCTATCTGAAAGTCACTGTCACTCTGGGATCTGTTGGGTTGTTTCCTTGAACTTGCGCTCCTAGAGCGTCTAAATGGCCCACCTCTCCCATGTTGGAAGGACTGGATGTTGGTAGAGCCTCCCGATAACCAGCGATATACGGAGTTATGCTCATAATCATCTTTCACCGTTGTTAGTTTATTCCTCTTAAATTTAATGAGGTCTCTTTGATAATTACCGCACTGCTCCTGTAGTTTGGACAACCAGTCAGTACTGGTGTCTGCCAGGAGGGTGTTCTTGTGTTCCATCTCATACACATTAAGGCGCTCCTTAGTGCGTTTAAGCTCATGGCCTGCCTCCTCTATGACGAGGACCATCAGGTCATGGCTGCATTTATTAAGTATGCCCACCCATCGTCGACAGAACTCAGGGCTGTGTCGACCGATGGTGGGCATGTTCCTCACTCGGAAGCACCGTGGGATCATACGTTCACGTACATAATCGGATAAAGATATCCCGTGAAGCCGGGCCCTGGTGACAGGGACCAGGGGGCCAGTCAGCCCACTCCGGGTTTTACAGGCATGGCGGTGGACGCCAAGGAACATTACAGTTTTACAGAGGAGCATACAGCTCAATTATTGTTCTCCCAGAGCCTCACAAACATCGAGGAAAGGCCCAATTCAGAGATCCTGTATCGTGACTGGTTCAAATTGAGAAAAAGGGAAATTGACTATCTCCTTCACGGGATATCTTTATCCGATTATGTACGTGAACGTATGATCCCACGGGGCTTCCGAGTGAGGAACATGCCCACCATCGGTCGACACAGCCCTGAGTTCTGTCGACGATGGGTGGGCATACTTAATAAATGCAGCCATGACCTGATGGTCCTCGTCATAGAGGAGGCAGGCCATGAGCTTAAACGCACTAAGGAGCGCCTTAATGTGTATGAGATGGAACACAAGAACACCCTCCTGGCAGACACCAGTACTGACTGGTTGTCCAAACTACAGGAGCAGTGCGGTAATTATCAAAGAGACCTCATTAAATTTAAGAGGAATAAACTAACAACGGTGAAAGATGATTATGAGCATAACTCCGTATATCGCTGGTTATCGGGAGGCTCTACCAACATCCAGTCCTTCCAACATGGGAGAGGTGGGCCATTTAGACGCTCTAGGAGCGCAAGTTCAAGGAAACAACCCAATAGATCCCAGAGTGACAGTGACTTTCAGATAGATTCTGATACCCCAGACACCCCTGATACTGAAGTCCCTTTAGGGACCCCCGTAACAGCCAATACCCCCAAAGGCAACAAAAGGGGAGGCCGACCACCCGCAGGGGGGGCCAAAACGCGAGAATCGCCAAGAGTAAAAGGCCAGCAGAATCAGTAGTTTACAACTTATCTGACAGGACATTTACGGACACCGAACTGAAAGTCCTGAACTTGGGCCTATCCTTTGTACCCACCACACCTTATGATGACCTTACCTGGAAGGGTGACTTGCACAGATTTGGGAGAAAATTACGTCTCCAAGAACACTTCCAACACACCCCCAAAGTGCCCAATACGGATCCCCACCAGGAGTTCATACAAACTCATTCCAAGTCAACCTTTGACCCAGTGTCGACCAATCCATCAATTGATTCATACCTACGACTTATGGGAGAATCAGTCAGCCGGTATACAGCACCTCAAGTCCCGACACACTGCAACCTCAACAGAGAGGAATTCAAGGCGCTGAAAAATATGGGTCTCTACAGGGACGTGGTCTTTCGTACGGCAGACAAAGGGGGTGGAGTGGTGGTCCTCAATACGGCTGACTACATCCAAGAAGCCTGTAGACAACTAGAAGACCAATCGGTGTACGTCAAATTACACAGTGACCCCACCACCCTCTATAAGAAGGAACTGGATGACATCCTGCAGGATGCAAACAAAGCTGGCCTAATATCTGACAAACTTAAGGCCACTCTCACACAACCTCATCCGGCAGTTCCCATCTTCTATATGGTCCCAAAGATCCACAAATCCCTGGAAAACCCCCCTGGACGCCACATCATCAGCGCGTACCAATCCATTTATCAGCCCATATCTCAATTTTTGGACAGTATCGTGCAACCCCTCATCATAAAACAGCCATCTCATATCAAGGACACAACGGACTTTTTAAACAGGCTCAACCTGGTCCCCAACCTTCCTGAAGGGGCTCTACTGGTGACCATGGATGTCACCAGCCTATACACCAGTATCCCGCAACAGGAGGGGTTGGAAGTCATGCGTGAGTTTTTGATCCAGAACAACATGGACACCCTAGATTTGGACCTATATATCGAGTTATTGGGTCTAACATTGACCAAAAATTATTTTTTATTTAATGGCCAGTTTTTTTGTCAAAAATCAGGGTGTGCGATGGGAAGCTGTGTGTCACCATCTTTCGCTAACGTGTACATGTTTGAGCAAGAAAGAGCAATGTTTCAAAGCGACCCCAACATCCAGAAGCATGTGGCCATGTTTACCAGATACATAGACGATTTGTTTATGATCTGGACGGGGGGTGAGGCTAACCTATCAAAACTCATTGATGACATCAACGCCCGAGAGTCACCCATCAAACTCACTCACGCTGTCTCCGACAAGAAAATCAGTTATCTTGATGTCCTGATTAACAACAACAACGGAGTACTGTCCACGACGGTTTACTCGAAACCTACCGACAGAAATACTCTGTTGAGAGCGAACAGCTTTCACCCAAGGTCCTTAAAGAGGGGACTACCCAAGTCCCAAATGGTGAGAGCGCCCAGGATAACCAGCGATAGAACCACCTTACCTGCAGTGTTAGACAACTTCATCGACAAATTCGAGCAGAGAGGATATGATCCCAAGGTCTTGAAGCAGCAGAAGCTGGAGGTGCTGGGCTTAGAGCGTAAAAACCTTCTGGAAGGTTCGCTCAACAGAAACCAAACACAACAAGAGATTCTACCCTTTGTCACAAGGTACAACTCTTCCAGTGCCATCTTACCAAGAGCCACCCGGGCACTATGGCCTATTATAAAAACGGACAGGAGCCTACCTGGGTTCCATAATAAAAGGCCAATGCTGTGTTACACCAAAGGCAAGAGCATAAAGGACACTTTAGTCCATAATGACATAACGGGTTTTCAGGCAGCTAACAACACTGCTAGTAATTTCTTGAGCCGGGCACCTGGATGCTACAGGTGCATCAAATGTACCACGTGCCAACATACGGTTACTGGCACCCACTTTGTGCACCCCAAAACCGAGAAGCGGTTCCCCATAAGACATGTCCTGACATGCACTTCTACACACATCGTGTATGTCATTACCTGCCCATGTAAACTCACCTATGTGGGAAAAACCATAAGGACAATGAGGGAAAGGATGGCTTTACATCGCTCAGCCATAAGCCAGGCACTCACCGGAAAAGGGAATGAGCAACCCGTGGCGAAACATTTCGCCCAAGAAAAGCACAAACTCACTGATATGAAGCACATGGCAGTTGACCATATACCAGAGGGCCTACGCAGGGGCGACAGAGAGGGGAAACTGTTACGCCTGGAAACTAGATGGATCCATCGCCTTGACTCTGTGAAACCGATGGGGCTAAATGACAGACTCCCATTGAGCGTTTTTCTGTAATGGCAGCCACAGGGACATAACATCTAAACGACGTCAAAAACCCGCTGGAGGAAGACCATTGGGACTCTCACACCGATAGAACTGTATTAGCTTCTAACATCAATTAGAGCTCATACTGGGGAACACTTCCCCCAAAAAACTGAGTGCTTTTGCTTCTTCTTCTCTTAATCCTACTGTCCCTTTCATTTTTCTTCCAATGTAATTTACTATGTTGAATATGTATCCTAAGTGGGTATACACATACAGGTCTTGTACAGACCCCAATAGTGTGCTTTTTTCTTCTCTCCGCTTCCTCTTACTGTCCCTGTTATTTTCTTCCAGTGTTATATACCATGTAAGTCTGACCTAGAATCCACCAGCATGTGACTTGTTGATGTAGCCCCAATTGTCACTCTAGCACCTCCAGCTTCTGACCATCGGTTATCCCTTATGGAAGGGTTATTTGTGTGCTTTTTCTTCTCTCCTCTTACTCTCGCTGTCCCTGTAATTTTTTCCGATTGTGTATGACGTATTTTGTGCCCTATTACTGGCAAACTTTGTAGGATCGTCCTAGTTGGACCACAGTCCTCCTTACGCATATCACGCTGATGGCTCCCACACGGGACCTTATTCAGGATAATGACCTGCCCCATTTGTCCCACAGCTATACTTACCACACCATGCCGACACAGGGTCAGTCGACCAGGGACAAAATTGTGTCTTCTAGTTCCATCCTGTGTTCATCCACGATGGGGTGGTCCCCATAGGCAGACGACCACGGGCCACTCTTCATAGCCACCAAAATACACTTGGGGCCTCTAATTTGGGGAGTCTGCCCCACATGTCAACCTCAGCCAGCCGATGTCGGCTGATTCAGTGTGCTTTTCTTTCCCTCCGCTTCTTCTTTCTGTCCCTGTGATTTTCTTCTAGTGCCTTTTGTATTGCATGTGACAGCATTATAGTTCACTGATTATAACACATTAATGACGACACTAACCATGATACATGTCGACCTAACATTATTAATAAATCTTTGCCACAGCAGAACAGTTGCCCTCTGACACTTAAAGGTTTTTTCCCTAAAGTGTCTAACCAGTCCAGCATCCCTCAACGTCTGCACCCACTGACTGACCCTGTCCCCTTTCTCTACAGCCCGTCTTCAACTTAGAATTTAAAAAAAAAAAACAGTTCTGCTGTAAGTACAGAGATAGTGGACGAGCAGACAACTGAATTGCAGGTTTTTGAATTTTCTATAGAATTACACACACTGACATTTGTCTCCCCTGACATTTGCAGTATATTTTTATATCCAATGATGTGCACGAGATTTGTACTGTATATGTATTTCACTCTATGCAATTTTTGTACACAGGCAACGTGAGCCGCTGCAGCAATGGTGCCGCTGGGAGGAGCCCGCTAGATGAACTCGGTTACTACGACCACGCCAGAGCTTGCGTTTCAAGCTCTGGCTACCTGACATATCCGGCAGCGTCAACGTCCGGTACGTCACTTCCGCCCATCCCCCCACCGCCACGGCAGCCGGAGCGCAGTGTCCCACGCCGCCCCTCACACACCACTTCTTATTTAAGGTAAGAAAGTTGTTTGTTGTTATCACACACCTTGACAAAGGGGCGCAGCCCCGAAACGTTGGATTTCACCTGCTGTGAATACACTGATTTTTTGCAAAGACCCTCGAGTGCCAGCCTGTTTCTTTCTATATAGAAACACAAGATCAGGATGCCCAAGGGACGACATCGTGTCGGCATGTGTCTCTGTGTCTGATCCCGGTATGTAGTGTGAGTCTACTGGGTGGAAGGTCCACGGTAAGGCACACTAATCCATCTGTATTATCGGGGAATTAGGCACAGATATTGCTGCCGCGCGTGTCTATCCATTTGGAGCTAGATCTTTATGTGTTATTATCGCCTGTTTGTTTTGTATGTTCCTGGCCGCGGGCATTCCTTGTTTATCGCCTGTTACGTGATCCATCCTGCAGGGAGGGTGGAACGCTGCGCTTCCGTGCAGCTGAGACGCAAGCCAAGTGTTGCTTAGCAACTAAGGCTGCGCCTCGCGTATCGGAAGTGGTCAGCGGTTCACTTCCGCCGGCTGGTGTCACGCTGACAGCGCGTCTTGGAGTGTCCCGCGGTCAGGTAAGTATAAATTGTTTATGCAGTGTTATGTCTAGTGCTGTAGGTTTGGGGCTGAAGACGGGGGTAACACCCCGAAACGTTCCCCTATGTACCTCAATACAACTTGTTGAATTCGCTAAACAGTCTCCTGAGTGCCGTCATTCCGTCCGTTTGGATAATTGGATTTCTATATATATATATATATATATATATATATATATATATATATATATATATATATATAAAATGCTCACAGAACACACATATATGCACTTAACTTAATAGCTCTTTGTCATTTAGTTACATTATCCTTTAATGCCAAATCACACATTTTTCAGCAGTCAGTCAGGGCTTTCAGACACATCTTCCTTTTATTTAAAGCACACATTTGAAAATGCTGTCCTATCCATTACCTTCCATATTGCAATCCAATACCTTTAGTCAAACGCATACATAATCTCACACTTCCTATACAGAAGCAAATATAGGTAGTAACATGACTTAGGGACATGAGGCGGCCAGGTGATTTGGGGATTAAAGAGAAGCAAATTGGAAGTGAGATTGGTTAAAACATAAAAACTGACCGGTGCTGCAGAACAGCTTCCCCTCCCTGTGCAGTTGCGCCACTGTAGTTACAGCCCTGGGGGTTAAAGGCCACAATTAATAACTTAGTTATTTTGGTTTACCCATCTGTGCTCAAGCATAGATGTCACTAAAATCTGGACTGTTGTGTCCAAGGTTCAAAAACCCTGCTCTGGACAATTAGATTCTACAGCAGGCATGTTGTAAACTACGGCCCGCCAGCTGTTGTGAAACTACAAGACTCATCATGTCTTGCCACAGTTTTGCTATAAGGGAATGCTAAATCTATGGCAAGGCATGATGGGACTTGTAGTTTCACAACAGCTGGAGGGCAATATTTAGACATGCCTGTCTAGTCTTGTAATGCAGGTTCCTGTCTTTGTGGGCCCTGGAGATGCCTTGTATTCCAATTTACTGAAAAAAAAAGCCATTCATGGGCTCAAACAAAAAAAAGAATTGGTTGTGCTTCTCCTGTTACACATTAGTGTTTCTATTTGAGCATATTTTTTGCTGTTATTGACACGACCACCTCCTCATTATGTAGTGTGTGTGTGTGTGTGTGTGTGTGTGTGTGTGTGTGTGTCTCTCTAAACAGAGCAATGAAATGTAGCAATGTGCAATTTATCAGTTTTAATAAGGACAAGCTAGAAAGGAAAGAAATAATATGCATTATACAATGTAGGGTACTAAATAATGAAAGACTATGCATAGTTATTTTAAAGAACATGTAGACTGTCAGAACACTTTGGGGACATGCAAGCTAAGAAATGATGGGGGTAGAAAATTAAGTGTTGCCCATAGATACTGTAGCAATGGATGATTTTACTTTGTGCTTTTGTAATATTGCTTAACACATTAATGGTTACATGTGACCCTCTGAGCCTTCACCTATGACCCTTGGCTCTTGCCCACTTTACGTTCACATGTTTGTAATAAGCTTGTCAGACATATATGATGTGTGCTGATATCTTATCACAGGGGCTACAGAGCAACCCCCCCCCCCCCTCCCCCACCAAGTAAAATTCAACTGCCACCAGTTATCGCCAGTGATTGCAGTAGGGGGAAAGGGGTTTGTCCTTAGAAACTATGGGGACAAAGACAAAAGAGGGGGGGGGGGGGGGGGGGGGGAAAGCATGGCCAAGTATCCATGTTAGCAATGATATATTGTTACAGGTTGCTGTCTATGCAATCTATAGAAGCCAGGTGCTTCAGTGCAAGCACACAGACCTGTTTTTACTCTTTCTCTTACAGCACAATTATTTCAGAAAACTGTTGCTGAAGCATTCGCATCATTTGCCAGAATCAATTTGGAGGAAACCAGAGTATCTGGAGATAACCAATACAAACACACAGACATAGGCATGCGCAGCACATTTTATTAGGGGGTGCACCCTCAAAGGAGTGTGCATAGCTCCACCTATTGGGCGTGTCTAACACCTCCAATCAGGCATGTCTTCCATCATCTATTGGCACTCGTTATATAAAAAGTCTCTTAGCCACACCATAATTTCCTGACTATTTCAGTTGTAATCTTCTAATTACTCTGTGTAACCGTACATGCAAATATAGTCATAAACATAAATGGATGACACAGGTATTTAGTTATATGACAATGCTCTAGTTCAATTAACAATGCAAACACACATATAATTGATTGATGGGTTCTTCTTTAAATGGAATACAGTTCTAAAAAGCTAAGTTAAGGGTATTGCTGGTATTGTTAGCAGCAGAGGTGTTCATAAGGGTGGGGCACAGCGTTAGGGGGTGCCTGTGCACCCCTAACACTCAATGTGCACACACCTATGCACACAGATAGCAATACACCCTCTGCTCTGTTAAGGTCTTGGTGGGTATAAAACCCAAGACCTCAATAGGCAGTAATGTTTACCACTACATGACTGTCCGATTGGGGACAATTTTGTTATGAAACTTTGTGGCTAAATAACATGTATGTAAGTATAGAAAAAATAAACCATACTGCATAAGTTAAAAGGAAGTGGGAGAACATTGACCTTGGACTATCCCAAGATGGTGTTACAAGTTTGATCCTTCCCACACAGATAGTTTGTTGTCACACAGGGTGACATTCTATGGGATGAGATTTGCGTTTTTTGGCGTTAATTAGTCAACAAAATGGCGACATCGCATTTTTCCGTCAAATCGCCTATTTAATAGGGTGCGCTAAGGGACTGAAATCGCATATTATGTGCGTTAACGCATGCGGACCAAAAGTGCGAAATTAATTCGCATTTTTATCGCATCCAGATGTTTTCGTATAGAAAAGTATACAAATCGCTTATTTAATACAATGCGTTTTCGCAAATCGCACTTTTTAGGTGTCTAATAATCGCACTTATTTCAGACCAGGTTCTGTTTGGCGATTTGGCCCAGAACTCATTTTGGTCAAGTGCACACATGGTTAATTTCACCACAGGTGCCCTCATTTTCACTCACAAACACCCCTACATAAACCCCAACATCATTAAGGACACCTGTGAGGGTTTGAGACATGGAGATTTTGCAGAGTGGTTTGGAGTTGCTTATCTGTGATGTGGCCCATTTGGAGGAGCTGCGCAGGAGGGAGGAAGCTGCGCGCCAGATCCAGGTAGCCCCCCGACTACTGCGTACCCCACGTATGTATCGTGCTCGGCTGTACCTGGACTCCCTCTCGGATCAACAGGTTGTGGGGATGTTTAGGCTGAACCGCATTAACCTGTTGGACTTATATGAGCAGGTGAGAGATGATTTGGACCCTTTTGGGGGAGCCAAATATGCAGTGTCTGGCCTGCACAAATTAATGTGTGCCCTCTACTATTTGGCCACAGGCTTCACTCAGTCTGTGACCTCATGGGCCTTGGGGGTATCACAGGCCACTTTCTCTAAGCATTTTACTCAAGTGTTACTTGCTTTAAAGAAGTTGTGGCGCACATACATCAGATTCCCCAGTTCTGAGCAGGAGTGGCAGGACCACAAGTTGGCTTTCTATAGACTCTCAGCATTCCCTCGCGTGCTGGGAGCGATAGACTGCACACACATTGGGATTAGGGCACCGCACGTGCGGGGCCACGTCTACGTCAATAGGCGTGGGCGGCACTCCCTGAACGTGCAGGTTGTATCCAATGCTCACTTGAAAATCCTGAGTGTTGTCGCAGGCTTTCCGGGAAACTGCCATGACGCCTATATTCTGAGACACTCAGCCCTCTGGAACAGATTTACCCACCACCAAATGCCAGAGGGCTGGCTACTAGGTAAGTACCTTTTTACATATTACCCTGTCTGTCCTTATTTGTACCTGCTCTAATGTGTGTGTTTCCTGTTTCACAAGCATATTGCACTTCTACCACTGTGTCCTGTTTGAAAGAAACACATACCTTCCCATATAAGGCAATCACTTCCTATCTGTGTTTTAGGTGACTCAGGATATGGTTGTGTTTCCTGGCTCATGACACCTTTGCGCACCCCAGAGGGCCCTGCACAGCACCGGTATAATGAAGCCCACATTGCAACCCGCAATGTGGTGGAGCGCACATTTGGCGTTTTGAAGAGTCGCTTCCGGTGTTTGGACAGGTCGTCGGGTACACTGCTTTACCACCCTGCCAAAGTAGTGATGATCATCCAGGCATGCTGCATGCTGCACAACATAGCCCTGTCCCAACCTGCCTATGTGGAGGAGGAACATGCAGCTGTCGTGCAGGAAGCCCAACCTACCACACCTCGGGTAGTGAGGGGTACGCAGAGGGGGAATCTGGTGCGCACACACATCATCAGCCGTTACTTTTCTGGTAAGCACATGTGCCCTGTAGTCCAAAATGTACCTGTGCTGTAAGTGTACTCATAAACAAATTATTGAGCAATACCATCTGTTTCCACCCACATTTAGCCTAATACACAGAGCCCAACGGATGCAGATGGTGGTGCTGACCTATCCCTTGCTGGTATCTAGCTTGTAAGTACATTTGATACATGTATGAATGAAGTTTGCAGTCAAACATGGCTCACTGGTGTTGTGGAACTACACGTGCCAGCATGCCCTGACACACTACAACCATTACAGTCCAAACCATGAGTGTCAGAGCCTGCTGGAATATGTAGATCCACAACCTTTGCCGGCCAAGGAGTTACCCCACACTACTTTAGTGCAATCCCTTTGTCATATACCATTACAATATGTTATACTTCACACAATAATTGTTTTTTATAAAAATACACAAACACAATGGTATGCGGTTAGACATTTTTACTTCTGCCTACTTTGTCAGATGCAATCTGCATTTTTGCAGGTGAAACATAACAACTGTGGGGGCATGTTACAAGATGTTTTGGATTTTACAAAATTAACAAACATATATATGAGCTACCTTCTCCCAGCATCAGGCACCCCTACACCACTTCTAGAACCTGCACCAAGCCCACCACGGGTCCTAACACTCCGCCGGGGTGGGGAAGTGGGGGAGCCACTTATTGGGGTGCTGGATACACTGCTGAGGGTTGATGCTGCGCCACCTCCCACATTGGCTTCCAGCTGCTGTATTTGGGTTTGCATACCTATTAAGGCATTGGTCTGCGCTGTGCATGATTGGCTTAGTGCAGCTATACTTTGTGCCAGGCTGCCAATATGGCTATTCTGCTCCCTTACAGCAGAAGTAAAATCTGCAAAACGGGTGTCAATGCTGTTAGCAATGCGCACATGAGTGCCTACACCTACCCGTACACTACGTGCAATTTTGCGTAATTGAAGAAAGGTGTCACGCATGTACCCCTGGATGTTACCTATTTGCAGGCTTTGGGAGGCCATGAATTCTATCTGTTTGTCCTTGAAATTGACCAAGGAGTTAGCTACTTGGGAAGCAGAAGCTGCTGTATGGGGTGTGTTTGTGGGTGGGGGTGGGTTGGGAGACACCCCACTTGGGGAAAGATCACTCTGTGATGAGGTCTGTATTTCTTCCTCTGCCGCAAAGGTCTCGACCGGTTCAAGAATGATGTCCATTTCGTCTAACAGCATTATTGAAGAATCTGTTTGGTTGGTCCCTAGTTGTATAGCACCTGTAGATACAGATGAAGAGGTAAGTACTGATGCATATATAGGCCAGACTGTCGTCTATACTGTTTTAGAAAGGGCTTAAGATGCTGAACGCACATACCTAGGGGTGTTATGTACTTACACATGTACCCCGATACAGCATGTAACATTGACATTAATAATATGTCACATGCCTAGCTCAGATGACATTCATTTCCGTTGCAATGTAGCAGCAGGAGATGAATGTAGTGTGAGATATTGTTGATGTGACAAGGGTGTGTGTACTGTATGTGTAATGGCATGTTTTTTGTTCATTTACCTGCTTCCGCAGATTCTGCAGCAACGGGCCTTCTGTTCTTGGATGCCGCAGCACTTCGGGATGGACAATCTGTACAAGGAAAGATGGGCAGCCATTATGGACCTTACAATGGATAAGCATTTACAAAAACCATGCATTCAAATGACTATAATGGACAATACTTCCTTTGGATAAGGACTGCATTATTTATTCACCACAATTTTTTTTTTTTCACACTATTATTTGGTAAAATTATTATTAAATTAGTGGCCACATGACAACTATTGGATAATCTGTGGTATGTAGTCATGGCAGCTAAACCACCAGTACACCTCTGTGTTTTTGGCCACATACATGTTAGGCTGCTAGAAAGAATGTTACAGTGTTGATCAATATGAGCAGTTGTGGAACTACAGGGCCCAGCATTATGAGCAATTTGAAAGTAGGAGCAGGCAATTTCTTGTGCATGACCTTGCTCGGCTATGTAGTTCCACAGCAGCACTTTACTTAGCATAACAATACAAGTGAACATTATAGTTATAAAACATTGGCATGTATGTTTAAGATTGCATGGGGTCACACTTACCAGCTCTGGATGGCGTTTGCGGCCTATCGGTATCCGCCACGTGCATGCCAGGCAGGACCTCAGGGGGTATGATGCGCTTCAACTTCACCTCATACGAAGTGTAGCACACAGTGGTGGGGCTTCCTCCTCCAGTGTTGGTGGCCTCCTCCAACTCCATGGCCATTTTACTTTTCAACTGCCTTTTGATGTCGTTGAATCTCTTTTTTACATTGCGGACCAGGCGCTTGTGCTGACTGACAGCGTTCACCGCCTGGGTGATGTCCTTCCACATAGCCCTTTTGCGCTGTGCAGTGGTCTTGTGGTGAGATTTGCCAAGTAAACGGTCAAACACTGGCATGATAGCCCGGACAAGTGCAGCATTTTCCTCATATGAAAATCTGACCTTCCGGCCACTTTTGGTGCGGCCAGCTTCCACCTCCTCCTCCTCCTCATTTTCTACTCCAGCCATGTACCCCTCCTCCTCCATGCCAGTGTCTTCCTCCTCCTCACCTCCATCTTCCTCCACCTCTGACATGTGGCCCTCCTGCAGCTGCTGTGGGGTATGGTCAAGGTCTTGGCTATAGGATGGGGATGCCAGCGGATTCTCCACCTCCTCCTGCTGGGGCTGGACGCCCAGGGCCTGGTCTGGGGCTGGCCTTGCTGTGGCCATGCTGCCTGCCACACTGCTGGCTCTCCCACTTGGCTGGCTGCTGCCACTGCTCCCTCTGCCACTGCTCCCTCTGCCACTGCTTCCTCTGCCACTCCTCACTCTGCCACTGCTCCCTCTGCCACTCCTCACTCTGGCCCTTATTCTGTTTCGTGCGGTACGGCCCGCGTGCGGCCGTACCGCCGATGTTTACAGTCTGCACATGCGCAGAGGTCAATCTGCGCATGTGCAGCCCCCTTCGCCGCAGACGTATTTCGTCCGCCGCAAAGGGGGCGTATAGGGGCGTGAGAGGCTTCATGCCCTCATTTCCCTATGTGTACGCCCCGCGTTTCATGGGCGTTCCCATGCAAACGCGGGGCGTATGCATGGTAATGAGGGCATGACGCAACTCATGGGGGCGGAAAGCTGACGTCGCCGGATGTCAGCTTTCAGCCCCCATACAAGCTACCACACGGACGATTGTCCGTGTGGTCTCAGCTTGCGGGAGCTGCCGGGGCGTGCGGACCTGCCTTCGATGGTCGACGACCATCGAATGCAGGGGGCAGCTCCCACCATGGTGGAGGCGTACGCCTCCACCATTTTTATGCGGATCGCCAGCCGTCCGTGTACGGACGGCCGTGGCGATCCGTAGGGTGGGCGGGGATTGGTTTGTGCGGCCGGAGCCCCGTGTGCGGCTCTGGCCGCACCAACCAGAATAAGGGCCTCTGCCACCAACACCTCTTCCTCTACTCACACTGCCACTGCTCCTCTCCATGCTCCTTACTTCCTATCAAAGAGTGAAATGGCGCCAATGCCCCTTTATATAGGGGGTGTGATGCATAATGGAGGGGACAGAGGTGGGCCAATAGGTTGGGGGGTTCTTACTCATGCGGAGACAGTTTTGTAAATCGCACTCCGGTTGGTCCAAAACTCGCACATGACCGGCGGAAGAACTCGCACTTTTTTGTTACTTAAAATCGCACCACTTCGCACTTTTCAGCCTCCAAAGCGCATCACATTAAATATGCGAATTATGACTGAAAAATGCGATTTCAAAAAGGGCGAATAGCGGCGATGTGGTGCGCTAAAAAAACATGTACATTTATCTCATCACATAGAATGTCACCCACAGTGTTGCTTTTCCTTTGCACCGTATAAATGCTTTGTTCAAGAGTGAAGCAAAATGTTAACTTTAAATGTGTCACGCCTGTGGTCAGACCCTGGCTGGAAACAACCACAGGCTTAGGGACTGACTGGTACACAAACTGTTGTCCCTTGATAAGGTTACTGCCCATTACAAGGAGGCACCCAGGACAGTTAGTCTAGAAGAAGGACCACAAAGTAAAAGCTCAAGTCTTTATTAATACCACAGATGGTACAAGTGATGGAATGAGGAAACTTGGTAAATAAATCAATGGCAATAATACAGACAGAATTCAGTTCCACAAGGCTAGAGACAATAGGTGCAGCGTAAGGATGCTGATGCAGTCTATGAGAGCATTAAATACTTAGCAGCAAGTGTAGCAGTGTTTGCACAGTAATGGAGTCCAGGTAATGTTAGAGCTGGTTAGTGGTGCAGTGTAAGAACACTGAAAGAGTCCAGGTCATAGGTGCCGATTTATGTTTTTGCTGGTGGGTGCTCAAGCCAAAAATATAGGGGAGTGGCTTCACGGGGAAGGGGCGTGGCCACAAAATAATACCAAGGTTATGATGCGATGTGGAAGTGTTTGGTTTAGGCGGAGGGGTGCGGGGGTTAGAGTCAGGCACTAGAGGGGAGGGATAGGTTCAGGCTGCGTGGGGAGAAGGGTTAGGGGGATTGGGGGAGAGGGTTACCCTGAGTGTATCCCTACCGTACACACACACACATATATATATATATATATATATGTATATATATATATATATATATTCTATTCAGTGACAACAGTAGCCAGCACTCCAAAGAGATTTATCTTAATAATAAAACTCACAGCATGTTGCCTACTGGTAGTTGGTGAATATACATACTGTACACCTGTACATACATACACACATACTGTATACAGTAGCATATACTGTATACACAGTATACTTACAATTTGTATACTTTTACTTACTTACTTTTTACAATTACTTATCCAATTTGATGCCCCAGGCAAGATTTGTGTTGGTGCCCCCTAGCAGGTGATAATACCATCAAACTTTAGTGGTTAGACACCAAAAATAACATGCTGGTTAATGACATTTTATACATGTACATACCACGGGTGGGCAATTATATCAGCTGGGGCACCACTTAACACTTCCAGCAAATATTCGAGGGGCACACTCCAGCAATAGAAGGTGTGGTCACTCAAAAGGGTGTGTCTTTCAATGTATTGTAACACACCATATACCCCTTTTACACATCATGCAACACAATAGTAGGCCCCTTATACTTGCCCCTTACATATTATGCCGCACAGATTGAGCCAAAAGTCACATTATGCCACACTGAATGTGCTAAAGTTCATATTATGCCACATAGAATAAGCCAAAAATCACATGGAATGAGTCAAAATTCACGTTATGCCACACAAAATGATCCAAAATTCACGTTATGGCACCCAGATTGAGCAAAAATTCACATTATAGCACAACGAATAATGCTAAATTCTGTTATGTGGTGGGAGGGGGTCTCTTCAAGTGTAAAGGCCCCATCCACTAGTGCACTTTGGAATGTTTTCATCTGATGCAGAGCAATCAAATTAAAATGTAAAATGGAGGTTGAAATCTACCTCCATTTTACATCCCCTCTCCCCAGGACACAGATAGCAGCATCTCCTACCATACATACTACACACACTGGCGCTGTCATGCATACATACTACACACACTGCCGCTGTCATGCATACATACTACACACACTGCCGCTGTCAATGGGCATTACGGTGTGTGGTATAATGTTGGTCCGTGTCCACTTTTCACTGCGCAGGAGCCTCACCTACTACAAATTGGGGGGGCGCGAAACATGCCCTTGCTCTGGGCGCCGTACTTAAGATTTTCCGTGGGTGCTCAGGCCCCAGAGCACCCACGGAATCGGCGCCTATGGTCCAGGTAATAACAACAACTGTAGTTATAATGGGTTGTGGTGCAGTGTCAGAACACTGATGGAGCCAGACAGTAGTGTAGCTAGGTGACACGGCGCCCAGAGCAAGGGCATGTTTCGCGCCCCCCCAATTTGTAGTAGGTGAGGCTCCTGCGCAGTGAAAAGTGGACACGGACCAACATTATACCACACACCGTAATGCCCATTGCACATTTTAGTGAACTTTGTAAATCCAATTACACATAAGCCCACACATGATGCCCATTGCATACTATATAACACTCTGCAATGCCCATGACATACTATTTAACACTCCGCAATGCCCATGACATACTATATAACACTCCTCAATGGCTATTACATACTATATAACACACCATAATGCCCATTACACATTTGACACAAAAGTGCCACTTACCTACATGCTCAATGCCAAGGGGGACTGAATTTGCTCATTGCCAAGGGGGACAGGACTGTGCAGCGGCCTGCTCCCCGCCGCTATTTTCAATTCAATGCACCTCCAGTAGTGTGCAGCAGGGAGGGAGGGTGGGAGCGGTAGTGTGCAGCAGGGAGGGAGGGTGGAAGCGGTAGTGTGCAGCAGGGTGGGTGGGTGCAGCAGGGTGGGTGCAGTAGGGTGCAGCAGGGTGGGGGCAGTAGGGTGCAACAGGGTGGGAGGGTGATGGCAGTAGGGTGCGGGAGGGTAGGTGCAGTAGTGTGCAGCAGGGTGGGTGCAGGAGGGTTGGTGCAGTAGTGTGCAGCAGGGTGGGCTGCAGTAGTGTGCAGCAGGGTTGGTGGGTGCAGTAGGATGGGTGGGTGCAGTAAGGTGGATGGGTGCAAGCAGGGTGGGTTGGTGCAGTAGGGTGGGTGCAGTAGGGTGGGTGGGTTGGTGCAGTAGGGTGGGTGCAGTATTGAAGTAGGGTGGGTGCAGTAGGGACAGTGGGTGCAGTAGGGAGGTAGGGTGGGTGACTGCATTAGGGTGGGTGGGTGCAGTTGCAGTAAGGAGGGAGGGAGTACACCTACATAGCCAGCCGCTCACCTCCCCCCTGCCAGTGGGGAGGTCATATCTCCCAAATTTGTTAAGGCCAAGTTCCACAGGACCCTCACCAGTATCCCCAATCAATTGGCAAAATAATATCTAAATGAAAAATTAACAATTAATTTAACTCAATACATGTACCTAGGTGAAAAAAAACGCAAAGGAGGCATACATATGCCAAGAAAGACCTACCCAAACATAGATTTGTAATAATCTATAAAATATAAGGGGATTCTGTTCCATACTATGCCTAAACTTAAGGGATTCTGTTCCATACTATGCATAATCAATAAAATATTAAGGGATTCTGTTCCATACTATGCCTAAGCTTATATCACCCAGTGGGTAAAGCATAAACACTAAAGGGGCAATTCAGTTGTTTTGGGTGTCTATTATCATGCTTATTGTGCCCAAAATTGGATAAACCCATTTAAAATCATACTTAAGGTGCCCAAACCACTTACTGAACACACTTTTGCTCATCAGCTCAGGGAGTGGGTGACTGCAGTAGGGTGGGTGACTGCAGTAGGGTGGGTGGGTGACTGCAGTAGGGTGGGTGGGTGACTGCAGTAGGGTGGGAGGGTGGGTGGGTGACTGCAATAGGGTGGGTGGGTGCAGTTGCAGTAGGGAGGGAGGGAGTACACCTACATAGCCAGCTGCTCACCTCCCCCCTGCCCCAGTGTGCGTCCTGTCCTGTCCCCCGCTCCCCGCTATGTCCGGGAGAGAGACGTGCACTGCTGCTATGTAAAATTCATATCTCCCGCTGGACCGCTAGCCAATAGGCGTTCGCGGTACAGCAGCCACCAGTTGTTTGGCTGCTGGACTGCAAGTGCCAATTGTCCAGCGGTCCAGCATGAGAAGTGAATTTTACATATCAGCAGGGCACGTCTCTCTCTCGGACCCGGACACAGCGGGCAGGGGAATGGGGGAACGGGTGAGCAGGGGGAACGGGCGAGTGAGCTGGCGGTACTGGTGCCGGCACAGCTCCGGCGCCATGCTATCTTCCGTCGCCTGGAGGGTGTGCTCCACCGGCTCCGCCGTCGCTAAGCCTCTGGAGCCAGGCGATAATAGCACACTAAGGGCCAGATGCACTAAGCTTCAAAAGTGATAAAATGGAGAGTGATAAACAGCCAGCCAATCAGCTCCTACCTTCTATGTCACAGACTGTATTTTAAAAATGTCAGGTAGGAGCTGATTGGTTGGTTGTTTAGTGCATCTGGCCCTAATGCTGCCCATACACTGCCCGATGCCGGGCTGTGCGTTCCTTGCTTTGAGGTGCGCTCTCCAGCAGCACCACATCGCACAGTACAAAAAGTATGTGCTTGCACATACTTTTTGTACTTAGTTCTCATCACATTGCATCGCATTGCATGCACAACGCATGCACATGCAATGCAATGTGATGTGATCTGTGCTATTCAAGCCCACAATGCACGCCCGTATCGGGCCGTGTATGGGCTGCTTAAGTTTAACAAGGTACAGGTGCATTGTGAGAACACTGATGGATAATAATGCAAATACAGGAAGTGCAACACAAGGAGAATGGCATTTTGGTACTGACCCTTGAAGAATGGTAAAATGCTGTTATAGCTGGGTCCAGATGATGGAGCTGGATATTGATGGAGAATCACCGATGGTGAGTATCGATAGCAGAACACCGATGGAGTTTGAAATCAATGGAGGATCACCGATGGTGAGTATTGATGGCGGGAACACCGATGGAGCTGGATACCAATACAGAATCACCAATGGTGAGTATCAATGGTGGAACACTTATGGAGCCAGGCAAGCTACACACTGGAATACTCAGGACCTGGAGCAGGATGGAACGCCATGTATAGTGGCACCTGGAAGCAGCTTAGAGACACAGGGCGGGATGTATTAAAATACATCGCCGCCCTTCGCGCCCCCCCCGCCGCGATGCCGCCGCATATGTACTAACATATGCGGCTGGCATCGCGATGCGGTGACGGAGGCCCCCCGCGATACCTGTACTGTGGTGTGCGGGGGGTCTCCGTCACCTCCCAGCCGGCTTCTGCAGCATCCACGCCGGGGACAGCTAAGCAAGCTGTCCCCGGCGCTTCCTCCTCCCCCTGCAGCCGGAAGGACGTCCGGCTGCGTTGCTAGGGGGAGGAAGGGCTTACCTTCCGGGGTCCTGGAGGACCTGCAAGAAGGTAAGCCCAAGGGAGGGGGGAAAGGGGGGGTCGGCGAGGCGGCGGGTTGCGGCGACGCGGCGGGCGGCGAAAAGAAGCCCATAGGCTTCTATAGGGTATCGCCACCCAAAGGTGGCGATACCCTGCCCTGCGAAACCGCTGCGAACGGGTTTTAGTACATAGGAAAATGCGGTAAAACGGGGGTTTTACCGCATTTTCCCTTTAGTACATCTCGCCCACAGAGAGAGAACACCATACAGGCAGGGCCAGATTATAATGGGGGCACAGGTGGTCAGTGCCCCTGAGCCCCCCTCTAGCTAGGGGCCCCCTGTGGTTGGCATGTATTTGTAAAAAAATAATAATTATTATTTTTTTTAGCTAAAGATTTTGTGCATGGGAGTGGGGTAGTGCTGCAGCTTTACCTATCTGCCAATGTGACAATGATTAATGGTGCTGAGCATCAGGAGCAAAGTCATGGGAGGGTTTTTAATCATAGGCAGCACTGGGACTGTGAGGTCTCCTACAGAGTAAGGTGCAGAGGGCCAAACACAGGCTTTTCATGTGGTATGTATGTATATATATATATATATATATATATATATATATGTGTGTATATATATAAATAGATATGTGGTTACCGGCACTCCAAGATACACACGACAACTGCCCTAATGCTGCACTCAAAGACATGGTTCTATCCTTGAAAATGGAGTAAAATCCGAAATGTTGGAGCTGATTGCGTCTGCGTAGTCATTTTTGTGAAGTCCAAAGGAGTGTCACTTTCCACACATCTATATATATATATATATATATATATATATATATATATATATATATATATATATCCCCTGCAGTTAACCATTGACCAAGTTTATACTACCTTTACTCTGTGTTTTGACAGTATAATATTCTCCCATGCAGTTTGCAGCCATTAATGACAAGTGCAAGGGGGCCCCCCTGTCTAAAGTGCCGTTGGCCCCCCGAAGGCTTAATCTGACACTGCATACAGGTAGCACAATCTAATCAGTAGCACTGGCAACTGGCCTTACTTTAACAGCATACTTACAGCGGCAGTGGGGTGATGATTGGCTGCTCAATTAGCACTGTGCAGAGGCTCACAGGATAGACTGAAGAATAACATGTGATGAGGAAGAACCTGGCTGCTCCCTTGTTCAGAGAAGGCAGGAAATGCTGTTTGTACAGTACATGGAGTTTAACCTATGACAATGGCGACAGCGTTGAAGCCGCAGGAGCTGACATGGAGTGATGGTCAGATGAAGACACTGCAGTGCTGGAAGGTTGCTGGATCACCTCAGTAACAGTGGCACTAGGAGATTGCTGTATCTCTACGCTGCGGGCTGAGCGCACACAGCGCTGATGGAAGCAAGTTGTGCAACGCAGTGCTTAATACTTGGAAGGTAAATATACCTGTCTTAATACTCTGGCCATGACAAAATGTTTTTGATAAATTGATCAAAACACCCACTGAATCTTTCTGTATGGTAACAGAGGCTTACAGGGCAGATTGTATGTCAAGTGCAAGTGTGTTGTGGCACAAAAGTTTTAGTGAGGTCATGAGAATGTCAAAGATGATGAATGTTTTGGAAGGTCTTTCACATCACAAACAATGAAAATGTAGAAAAATGTAGAAAATTTTTTGAACTAACCGTCATCAGCATCTGAATACTAGCGTAAAGAAACTACAAGATCAAGATCTTCACATAACAAAGTTTGTGCTAAGATGGTTCCATGGCTTCTCACTGCCGAGCAGAAAGAAGACCGAAAGCACATTTGTACAGAGGTTTTGGAATAAATTTACTTGGATTTGCCTTTTTTGGACACCTTCCATACTGGCCAGAATTAGCATTATAAGACTTCTTTCTACTCCCAACAGTTAAATCTGTACTAATAAGAACCCGCTTTGTATCAGTTACTGGGGTACAAGGAAACGACAGAGTATGAGCTGCAGCATGGCGCTGACCAATGGAAATCAGAATGCAGCGGTGTGTGGATGCAGAAGTAGAGTATATAGAAGGGGAATGGAGTAAAAATATACCGAATATAATTAAATGTAAATTGTAACATCAGTCTCGTTATTTAATAGCCACACCTCATATATCAATAGAATTATGAATCTATGTGTAACAATCACACTTTTGAACAGTGTATCTCTTAAGAGTTTTGTACATCTGTATGCTACTCAGTGGCGTAGCACTGGCTTCGGGGAACTGACTCTGTAGGGGCTCATGGTCTCTGCAGACTCCAGCAGGGGGTCTGGCCATTCTTTTGGAATCTGCTGAAAATGTCCCTCCAAAAACGAACACTGCCTTGGAGGAAACAGGTGCAAGAGGTCCTACTAGACGGATGGAGAGATGCTAGAGGTCCTACTGGATGGAGAGATACTAGAGGTCCTACAGGGTTGCATATATTGCTATCAGGAAGTTACTGATTCCAGTTAGTGACATATATGAAACTGAGTTGCGGCACTCAGACTATCTACAAACAAAATAGGCAGGTGACCCTCTTGCTTCGATATATATTGCCCCTGGAATATAGTTATTGCCCTTGGTAATTAGTATGTGAACCTGTGGTAGCGAGCATGTAACCCCCTGGCAATGGGCAAGTAACTTCCTGGCAACGAGCATGTAGACCACTGGTAACAATTCTAAAACCACTCGCAATGAATAAGAAACCTCTAGAAATGAGCATGTAACCCGAGCATGTAACCCATGTCAACGAGAATAAAACCCCTGGCAATGAGCATTTAGGCAAAATATATAATAAATGTATGGGTGAATGTGTGTGTGTATGGGGGGGGGGGGGGGGGCAGAACTTATTTTGGCAGGCGGCATAAAATTTATAGTTACACCACTGATATTACTAGATCATCCATGGCTCTCCCGCATGCCCTGCCACAGTTTTGCTATTAGGGAATGTTAATGCTTATTTTTGCAGCGCATGCTAGAATGTGCTTTTTCACAACAGCTGGAGAGCCGGAGGTTGGCCAGGCCTGAAGGTGCACTTTTAGGTTGCAGCGTCATGTCACTTAAGATGGGAAATAATGGGGGAAGCAGGTGATGGGTTTAGGCCACCTGTGATTGCTGTGGGTTCCAGGTTTGCTTCTTCATCCACATTATTTAGCTTGGTTGTGAATATCATACTTGTAAATTATTTGTATATGTTTCTCAAACACATTGCAAACCATTACAGTTTTTAAATTGAATTGAGGATATTTTATATCATAAACATTTCAGCATCACTGATCTAGAAGGGAAAATGCCACTGGGCCAGAGATGTAGTAAACTACACTATTTAATACCTTGTCAGATGTTAAATTAATGTTGCACTTAATTAAATGTTGATTAATCATCTTCTGGGCTTGTACACTGTATAACCGATGAAATAAAAATGAAACACTAGAGTACATGAAAACAAAGTTTGCTATGCAGCGCAGACTGTATTTCTTTGCTTTTATATGTAGTCTGTCTAATATTACATCTTTGTTATTCTACTCTGCTCCTGTCTGCCAGCATTGCATAAAATAAATTAATACTCAGTTACTCTTGGAGATTCCCTGCACCTATTAGTTATTCATGAGAACCCTCCGTGGTGGCTCGCAGATTGTGCTATGTTTTGAATCATGAGTTTTAGGCGAGTATCCATTCCATGACTCCATCAGCTGTATGAATCAAACTCCCACATAGACCATATTGGCATAAAAATAGACTATAAAAAATTCACCATGGGGTCTATGTATCATTGAAATTTTGGCATTTGCTTGATGCTAAGTTAAGAATTTTTATTCAGCATTTCTAACTACCAAGAATACTAGCACATGCATTTCCCCATGTGTGTCTGCTGGTGATTTTGAAAACATTATCAGAATGAATGAATGAATGAAGAGATGACATGGCAAACATACATTCTAAATATTGCAAGTATTTGACCAATACAAGGATACAATTTAACAAATCCATTTCCGAGCCTGTGTGACAAATACTGTACCTCTGACTAGAACCAAAAGCTTCACTTTACTACATTTTATACTTGGCCACTTTTAAAAAATTATTTCAGTGAGATTATGAAAGGTACACTTAGTGTATGTGTGCGGTTCTTCTTAATAGGACATGTACTGCGCCGGCAATGACTTTAATTAGTTACATAGCTCCACATATTCACAAACACACACACAAACACACAGGGCGAAATGTAATAGGGTGCAATTTTTAGACAGGAATGGCCAAAATTTAAAAAAATTGCACATGTAATAGGGTGCAAATTACAATTGCAATTAAGTGGTAAAAATAGCACATTTTGACATGTCAAAAAAATCGCAAATGTAATAGGGTACGATTTTTGGTAAACATTACCAAAAATCACACACAAAATAACCTGGCGAGTTTGACAGAACCATGCACAGATCAGTGGGATCTGTGCATGGATCTGTCTAAAAAAGTGTGTA
Source organism: Crinia signifera (assembly GCF_055691185.1). Taxonomy (NCBI): domain Eukaryota; kingdom Metazoa; phylum Chordata; class Amphibia; order Anura; family Myobatrachidae; genus Crinia; species Crinia signifera. The sequence goes on along the minus strand of NC_139220.1, from coordinate 105,660,040 downwards.
CAAGTAAACTTTTTTTTTTTAAACGACATGGGGGCCCCCTCCCAAGCATAACCAGCCCCAGGCTCATTGAGCTGGTCCTGGTTCCCCAAATTCATGGGGGAAAACCATTGGGTTCCTCCATATTTAAGAAACCAGCACCAGTCCTGGTTCAAAAAATATGGGGGACAAAAACATAGGGGTCCCCCGTATTTTGGAACCAGCACTCCTACAGCCAGCCAGCTGTGTCATACCACAGCCATGGGAAACTATTTAGGCAAGGTCCTCTGACCTTATCATGATCACCCTAGCTGGTTAGCCTAATAAAGGGGTCCCCCCAGGCTTCACCCATGTCCCCTGCCTACAATTCACTTCCACCTACAGCAAGGAGTATATCAACTTCCTCGATCTAACAGTGTACATTAAAGAAGGAACAATAAACACAAAAATATACCATAAACCAATGGATACGAATTTGTATATATTTAAACAGATAGCCAACACCATATCCTGTGGTTAAAAGGAGTCCCCAAGAGCCAACTACTGCGGGTCAAACGCAATTGCAGTGACCCAGAAATATATAAGGAACAGATGCAGGAGATGAAAGCAAATTTTCTGTAAAAAGGCTATGAAGAATCAGCTCTAACAGAGACTGTACAACATACAATTGAAATAAATAGAGAAGTATTATTAAACAGGAAAAAACAAGATCCAACTTTGGAAAATTCGGAAAAACAAAAATGGTCGTTTATCACAAATTACGACACTCAACATAAACAAATAGAAAAAAAGGTACTTATGTAGTATCTGGGCGTCCGATTTAGAAATCGGATCGGATCGCATCGCATCGCATGCGACCAAATCGTATGCGATGCGATGGTCAAGATTTTTCCATAGGATTCAATGTTAAAATGGTCTGAGTCCATTTTAACATAGAATTCAATGGGAAAAAGGGGTCCTTTTCCTTTCCCCACTATCCAAGTGGGCATGGAGCAGGATATAAACCTGTGGCGAGCGTAGCGAGCCACCGTGCCCGAAGCGTGGCGAGCGGACACAGAATACTTTTTAAGAAATATGCGTCCCCTCGCGGGGCTCGGTGGCTCGCTGCGCTCGCCACGCTATATAAAATCAACTCTATGCCCACTTGGATAGTGGGGAAATGAACAGGACCTTCTTAACATTGAATCCTATGCAAAATCGCATCGCATCGCATCGCATCTGATTGTATGCCTTAAGGTAAGGCATACAATCACAAAATCGGCAGCCCAGATACTACATAAGTACCGAAAAAAATCATGAGAACTCACTGGCATCTACTTCAAAGGGATCCAATTTTGAAAGATCTAGTCCCAGAGAAACCCCGTTTCATCTACCGGAAATCAAAAAATCTTAAGGACTCGCTGGTTAGGAGTACATTACCAACAACTGTGAAAAATAGGATAAGAACGAAGAGCTTTCATCGTTGCGGATTGTGCATGGCATGTAGGACAATAAAAGACCAAACATCAAAATACACAGAAGTGACAGTAAATGATGTGAATTTTAAAATCAATGACTTTATTACATGTCACTCTTCTAATATTGTATACCTGGCAGAATGTAGGTGTGGCCTGTCCTATATAGGCAGAACAACTCGCCCATTAAAAGTAAGGATGGCTGAACATCTGAGGAACATCAGAAAAGGATTGGACACTCATCATCTCTCCAATCATTTCAAAATTCAACATAATTGTTCAGTATCCAACATTAAGAAATTTCTAGGTCTAAAACAAATAAAATCCACATGGAAAGATAAAAACATCGAGCTAAATCTGGCAAAGGCAGAGATGAAACTAATCTTTGAATTAAAAACACTGACCCCAAAGGGGCATAACCACGACTTTGAACTGAAATGGTTCCTTTAGAATGAATAAATATATAACCTGCTTAAACTAACTCATCATTCTAACAAAATCTCTAAATGCTCATAAGCCCCTCCTGATTATGTGATTGTGGTATTCTTCTTAATTTATTCAGATAATTTCAGATATTAAATATCATCCATATTTCGATCAAAATCCCTAAATGTTAATAAGCCCATATGATTATGCGATTGGGATAACCTAAATACGTGTTCTTTCTAATTTTCAGATATTTAACATCACCCATATCTAAGTTCAGCCATATGGAATACATAGAAGCCATATTGCTACACCGAATAAACACTAAGGTGGACAAAGATGGCCGCATTAAGCAGATTTGTCACATAACTTATAAACACAATCTCCGTATACTGCACGGACACTCGGCACGCAACTTCCGGCTATGACGAAACCGGAAGTGAAACTGAGAAAAGACGCCGGGTCCCTGCACATGGCTGAGACGCCGGACAAACAGGAAACACTCCAGTGGCCATATTGCTACACCTTTTAAGGTGTAAAGAACAATAGGGCTGAGATGCCGGACAAACAGGAAACACTCTAGTGGCCATATTGCTACACCTTTTAAGGTGTAAAGAACAATAGGGCTGAGATGCCGGACAAACAGGAAACACTCCAGCGGCCATATTGCTACACCTTTTAAGGTGTAAAGCGCAATAAGGACACCTTTTTCCGGTTAAATGCCTAAATGAATTAATTTTTACAATGTCAAAACTAATGATGTGTAAAGTAAATATAGGAATAGACCCGTTTTAGCTAGAGAATGAGATTTTATGAACACAGGAAGTGATGCATAGACAGGAAGGAGAAAGAACTCCATCTTGGATGTCACAGACCATAAATAGCAGCCCCACAGGCAAGTCATCCATGCCTTGATAAAGAGATATACATCTCGAAACGCGTCGGAGGAGGAGGAGGACTTGCTATTCCATGTTGTGACACTCTCTGCTGGAGGCTTTGGATTTAGCGACACCCTTCTGGGATTAAGGTAGGATTGAAGCTTTGTACACGGTAACTGCGATACCGGTCCGCGGCCCCGTTGTACCCTGCCTTATCCACGAAGGACGGAGCAGTCACTCCACCAACAGACAGCCTTTTTTTATGAAATTTTATATTGATTTTTGAAAAGATTTTTATAATAAAATACAAATTTTAATGAAGCATTTTTGAGTGGAGAAAGAAACCTTTATGCACACTTTATCGTGAGTACCGGTACGCATCCTCGCATGTGAGATACCCCCATAAGAAGAATCGGTACTTGTTTCCTAGCACGGCCACAATCGCGGGCATCGGGTGTAATTTTTAGTGGTCTGCGACGCAACCGACGCGATGCCCCCGATTTTCCCATTGAAATGCATTGAAAAAAGTCAAAATCGCGTCGGTCGAGTCGTATGCGGCTAAAAAAGGCTTAAATGGTCCAGACGCGATGCCCCCGATTTCCCATAGGAAACAATGTTAAATGCCTCAATTTCACCAAATCCTCATAGGGAACAATGGTAAATGGGCCTGAAACCCCCCAAAACACCCTTGAACAGTGAAATGTCCCCCCAAAAGTAGTTTACGCCACCCCACGATCAACGCGAACCCGAAGCGTGGCGAGCGCAGCGAGCCCGCGAGGGGCGGCGGTACGCGTCCTCTGACCTTTTCATACCCCCACTATTCACGTCGGCGTGGAGTTGAGAATAGAATAGTGTGGCGAGCACAGCGAGCCACCGAGCCCGAAGCGTGGCGAGCGCACGCGGATACCTTCACTGGTAAACGCGTCCCTTCGCGGGCTTCACAGGTATCCGCGTCCGCTCGCCACGCTTCGGGCTCGGATGCCCCCGATTTTTCCTCACGATGCCCACGATCATGATCTTTGTGGCCGTGCTAGGAAACAAGTACCGAAGAATCTTATGAGGAAGATATGAGGAAGATATCTTTACATGAGATTCATTCACCAAAATAAACCCAGATGAGTTTACTCTCACTACATGTCTATGTAAGTGAGGTATGAACATCTAGACACTGGGACATCTTTTCCTTCCCTAGGGACATTTACAGTGAAGTTCCCTCACCACTAAACAATTGTTTTCTCTTCTATCCATATATTAAACAACAACGAGGATCATTCTTATATAAGAAGAAGCACAGGAGACGAAAATTGATCACCACCAACCATAAGAAGCTAAGTATTCAAACTATCTATGATTAATCTGATGTAGCGCCTTATCCCTTACCAAACAAAAACCTATTTGTATGAACCAAACCCGACGGCTGAGCTGCGAATTCACATGTGCGAGCTATCCTAGTGAACACATCCAGCGATGCCTAGCCGCTGCTCGCTGTTTGCAAGTTGATTGACAGGTGCCGGGCATTTGGGGGAGTAACTCCAGCGTATTCTGCTTAGTTAATTAGCCGTATTCTCAGTTCGTATTTTCGTGCTGATCCCGGTCATACCTGTCTTTTTTTAATTTGCCATTATAATTTTTAAACTATAGGCAATGGAAGATATTCCAAATTAATGTAGGTTGTATGAATTCTCCATTCTCCACTGTTTATTATTTTGTTTTTCTATGATTTGCAGGTCATTCTCATGTGCTGGGAGCACTGACGCATCCCCTATCACCAGCTCCTTTGCATCTGCCACTTGCAGGGCTGGTGGCGTATTCACAAGGTAAAAAGAAGGATGACACCACCCTCAACCTCACTCATGTGGAGCTTATGCTCCATGTGTAACAGCCACAACCATCGCCTTCTCCGTGTGGACACTTTTTTCAGTGTGGAGGAATTGAACATGTCCCTCCACCATTTTCAGGAGCAACAGGCTGTGTTTATGGAGCGCCAGACCAGCTGAACTATATTGGATAGCTAATATGGTGCATCAACAGAACATAGGCAGTGGCACAGGTCAGGTGCTCCTGGATGAATTGCCAAACAAAAACAAATACACAGGAATGGTTGTAAGTGGCCAGGGAGCAAGTGTAGACAACACGGGAGGACATGTAGGCTAACTGGGAGCAAACCCAGACCCTGTATAGGGAGGTGACAGCACAAAGAGCTGGCCATGAATGATGCACAACATTAACAGGCAGCTCGCTCCAGTCCAGAATGTAGGGTGCCTTGCCTGTGAACCCCCACAATCACACTTCAGTAAATGTACCCCTTATTTTTTACAATTAAACTCATATGGAATGTTATAATGTTCATTTATAGGTACAAATGTGTCCTCCTACATATTTATTGGTGTCAGGCTAATGAGACACACAAGCAGCTTCTGCTGATTTCAGGCTTAAGTAAGTTAGCCTGAGCACTTGTGTCTACAGAACCTCAAATTCAAATCTTATTCCTGCAGCAGGTGATGATTCAACCTTGCGCCAGAGTTCAAGCTCCACTGTCCACACAGAAAGAAAGACAAGCCAGGTAGACAAACAAATTACTCTTGTTTTGCCTGTGTACACTCCCCTACATATTCCTTTAAGGAGAATACGAACACCAGCGGTGGATTGGCCCACCAGGAAAAAGGGCCATTTCCCGGTGGGCTGGCCCAAAACTCAGCAAAAAGGGTCCGGCAGCGCTCACCCCTGGACTGGACTTTGCTGAAATAAAAAATGGCCGTGGGAGGGCTGCTGCGCATGCGCGCACAGCACCTCCCAGGCTCCCAGCTCCCCCCACTGCCTGATTCAAGATCCCCGCCGGCCACCTCAGTGACGCCTCTATCACTATCGCCCTCCCCCCCCCCACGGGCCCGCATCACTACCCCCCCCCAGCTCCCGGGCCGGTTTCGGGTCCCAATGCACCCCTGACACACACCTCAGTCCTGCAGGCCCTAAACCTAACTAAAGTGTGTGACCTAGTGGAGTGACCTTGTCTAGCATGCTGCGTGGGCCTAAGGCCCAATTAGCCCCATGCATAGGAACGATGAATAACAAGTCATCCTCCGAGGGCATACCTGTGTCATCAGGAGAGGCTATAGTGGGGAGTTTAGTTAGCAATTTTATATCCCAACGCTGCAACACTCTTAGGTCCTCAACCACATTCTTATGCCAGGGTGGGCCAGCGGCACCGCCTCATCATCTTCATCTCCAGCTGGCGGTGCCAACCTTCTTTCTTGATTTTGGCATCCTCTGCTTTCTTTTGTGGACACCAGAGCTCCTCCAGTGACACCCTTACTCCAATTGCCGGCACCATATTCTCTGTTCAGCCCAGTGGTGCGTCACATTAGATATCAGGGACGGTGGCGGTTAACTCTTAGGGGGGTATTCAATGTCAGGGGCACGGCTGTCGAGCTAGCTCAACAGCCGTGCCCCTGTCCCGTTCTCGATTTGCTCGACTGGAGCTCGGCAGTCGGGATTCAATGTCCCGGCCGCCGAGCGGCGAGAAGGGGGCGTGGCCACCAGCTGAGGCCGGAAATAGTCGAGCACTGGACGGGAGCTCGACTATTTTTGGCTTTTCTCGGCAGAACGATCCCGACAGCTTCTGAAGTCGGGCTTGTTCTGCCGAGAACCCCTGTTCAATGCTGTCGGGGAAGACAGCATTGAATAGGGCCCCGCAGCCATCTCCTCCATCAGCAGCCATCTCCCCCGTTGGGAGATGGCTGTGGGAGCAGGACAGTCATTGAATACCCCCCTTAGTGGCTGCTTCCTCTGGGTGCTGGTCTGCCAGCTATAGTTGGAACTCCTGCCTCTGCTTCTAGTAGCTGCCAGTCAGGTGCCAAGTTTTTGAACTGTCACTTCTAGGATTTCCAACTCTGCCGAATGACAGGCGATGGTACAGTGTGTCTGCTTCCAGTGCCGCTCATTCAGCAGAACCGGAAATCATAGAAGTGACGGTTCATACTTTACACTAGACAAGCAGCTAATAAGAAGCAGGGGTGGGAGTTCAAATTTGGCGCTGTTCACGAGCCAGTCACAGCTCGCCGACCAAAGCAGGACACATCTTACCAAAACAACAATCAAGTGATACTTTATATTTGCTTTTAATATCAAGCACTTGCAAGTCAGAATTAGGTGTGTTGTTATGGGTAACTTCCCTTAAACTAAAAAATAGGTAATTTGTCCATTCAGTATTATAGGGCCAGATGTACTAAGCTTGAAAAGTGATATAATGGACAGTGATAAACGACCAGCCAATCAGCTCCTACCTGCCATGTCACTGTCTGTGTTTGAAAAATGTCAGATAGGAGCTGATTGGTTGGTAGTTTATCACTCTCCTTTTTATCACTTTTCAGGGCTTAGTACATCTCGCCCATAGTATGCAGTAGTGCAGTATAGAAACATATGTAGCACAGAGAATAGTGCTAAGCCTGAGAATCTACTGAACATTAATTGAGCAAACACAGTTCTTTTTTTGCTACAGAATTTATTTTTTAAATCCCACTCATTTAAGGCGCAGTATAATATGTGCTTCGTGCGACCTGGCCTAGCACACTCTCTTTCAATCTAAGTTTAGTTTCTTCAGAGTTGGCCTGAATGCATGTTTTAAATAAATGGATAAACTCTGTTGGATGCTGCAGAATTTTGTACTTATCCAAGGTGGCTAAGGTTAACTGTCTAACAATGAGAAGCTAATGCAAGGAACCTGATTAGCAATTTTTTTGTATGTAACATAGCCACAGGCAGGAAAAGAATAAACACCGTTAGGTGACAAAAAAAAGAGAACTGGCGAGAAATCTCTGAATATATTATAGTAGAATGTACCAAGTTGCACATATCATGTCATTTGTTTTTTTTTTGTTTCAATATTACATCTATCCATGACAAAAAGATGTTCCACAGAAATATAAAACTATTATGATGATTCTACATTATATAAGGGTATAGATCTTAAACATTACAGTTCTTGCGTTAGTAATCTCCCCTTCCAAAATCCCAGATTTCTGTTGATCTGTTGACAGGTTATTAGGGAAGCAGAATTACTTTTGCATTCCCAGCCGTCACTGTACACAGAATATGCGAGGCCTATGAGACTGTTCGTGTACTGGGATTAGAGGTCAGAAAATCCAGCTATGAAATAAAGTCTCATAAATACATAGCTGTGAGTTGAAAGTAGTGTGGGTATGCAACATTTGGAGGGGGCTGCCTAGGACACAGATCCCAAAGCACTTGTCTTAAGAATAAACAGACCTAGCCGGTGACCTGTCAGATCTACTCAATCCATCAATGACGAAGGGAGTTGTGCAAAGCGACAGGCGGGCATAACACAGCAAGGAAAATGGGGATAGCGAGGAAGGGACTTAACCTGGCAGAGCAGCTGCACCTTGGTTTAACCATTTTGTGTTGAAGTTATAAATGCTCATACTACTGTTCTGTATATGGGGCCCATCTAGAGAAGAGTTAAATGTCTATAGCCTGTAGCTCTGAGCGAGATTGAACTCGGTGCACATGAAATGCTTTTTTTTTTTAATCTTGTTTAGTATTTCATCACATATTTCTTGGCCTTGTCCTAATCTGTGTTATCATCTGTTTCATGTATACATTAACCCCATGGATATAGTTCGAAGTATAAATAAATCTTGGCCCAATGTCAACTGATTGCTGAACTTGATGTCATAACTGAACAAGATTGCACATGAATTGCAGCAACAGTTTGCACTGCCAGGGTACTGTACCTTTGTGATGCTGCTCTGAGTGTACAATTACTCAAGTAACTGACAGGAAGAAGCTATTGGGGGGTGGTAATAGGATGTGTGCAAGAAAACGCATGCACGCTGTGGTGTGCAACTGCAATCTGAGATGCATAAAACATGGCACCGGTACCGCTGTTTCTGTGGCTATTTTACACAGCCATTAAGGCACTCGGGGGGGGGAAAGGGGGGGTTACTTAGATGGTTCTTGTTAAGATGGGATGTTGCTATGAGCAACCAATCAGATACTGTCTATTATCTTCTAGAAGGTGTGAAATAAAAAAGTAAATTCTGATTGGTTACCCACAGCAACATCCCATGTGAACTCTCGTCTTAGTAAATTTCCACCAGGGAGTCAATTTACTAAGATGGGTACTCTATTGAAGATGGAATGTTGCCCATAGCAACCAATCTGATTATATCTGTTATATGTCTAGAAGGTGCTAAATAAATAAGAAGTAGAGTCTGGTTGCTATGGGCAACATCCCATCTTCAGTAGAACGCCCATGTTAGTAAATTTACAACAATGTTTCTTGCATCTATGTCATAGTCGCAATGGAGTATGCAATTGCTGCGTGTGTGTTGCAATGGCTTTGTTGGGCGTCTGTTCATAGGTGGTGGCACTTTTGGTGCCTTATAGTTCTGTTATTAAAACGATTGCTGCTGTATCGGTATAGTGACCGTATTGGAGTCCAGTCCATTGTGTCTTCAAAAGGCATCACCATGAATCCCAGTAAGACAGGCAGCAGTAGGCTTCTTACTTTTGCAATAACTTACATTCATCTAGCAAGGAAAATCTATTTTATTCTAATTATGCTTTTCATCCAAAACAAGTACTAGTTCCCATTTTTGAGTCACAGCTTCTGCAACTACAAGAACTGCTCTTCATAAAAAACTGTCAGGAAACATTTAGTTAGTAACATATGTGAAGCTCAACAAAGGTACAAAGCTCAAGCAGATAACATTTTGAAAGGTGGCTCCACAATCGTGCAATGGAGATAAACCATTCTTATCAATTGAGTATTTAAATAAAAAAATAAAAAAAACCTCAACCTCAAAATGTATCAGAGTGGTTCATTGGTCCTTTGTTGTTGAAAAAATTCTGAATTTAACCAATTTTTGGTAAATTAAAAGGTTTTGGTTGTGAGGATTTTTCGTGGGACCCTGTTGATAATCTTCAAACTCCCAGATTAATTTAGAAATTTAACCAACAGCCATTGGAGATGGAGCCTGCATTTAAGAACCTCTTGGTCCATTTAGTCAGCTCTTGTTTATTCTTTAGGCAATCTCAACCCCTTTTGAACCTTCGGACTCTTTAAGGATGTCCTTATTTATATACCAAGCATGTTCACTTTTTAGTCTTAGCCTCTCTACCACCTCTAATAAGAGGCTATTCCACATACCACTACTCTATCTGTGAAGTTCTTTTTCCCCTGAACCTATTTCCCTTCATTTTCAGTGTACAGTATGTCCTCAAGTTCTAATACTTAATACTTCTCTTCCTTTGGAAATATGGAAAGGAATCTCCAATCTGCTCACTACATTTCCCACTCTAATTATCACTAGATTCACCACTCTAATTATCACTAGAGTCCTGCTGTCTGTTCCTTGCCTATGCCTCACCATTCTGATTTACTGTATATACCTGTATACCAAAGTCCTCCTGTCTTTCTTGCTTGTACCTTGCCTGCCTCTGTAAGTTCTGGGCTACTGTATGTGTTCTTCCCGAAATCCGGTCATCCTGCCATCCGGATCCGGCGGCTGCATCCCAACCGCTAATATGTGAGCAGCCACATAGGAGCCTGTGGGCAGACTCCTTGCGGCCAAGTGGGTCCCAATGGACGGGACCCGTTTGGCGGCTATGTATGGTCCAGCACTAACTCTACACGTTCTGAAGCCTTGTTGTCCAATCCTGTCATGTCCCTTAACAGCTTCAATCTGTGAAACCTGTACCTTTATTTCATTGGTTCCAGCCAAATTTATCACCTAGCAACACATTCACAGTACTTACAGTATCAATTTATAATGTATGGATGCTAGGAGTTCTATGCCTGGTCTCTTACATTGTATTCTGCAAGTAAATGTATCAAAATAGGTGTGAAATTTGCCAAGCAAACATTTTTATTCATAATAATGACCTGTAATGTTTACACTATATAGGAAATATAATTTTTTTACAAAAAATATAATTTATTTGGATTTATATAACAAATATGAGTTAAGGTGCCCATACATGCTGCGAGTTTTAAAGTTTTAAAGTTTAAAACGCATCACATCGGCTTCAATTGCACAGTGTACCTGCGGGGATGTGATGCGATGCGCGTCCCCACGGCTACAATATTTTAAAGCACAAAAAGTATCTGCAGGCAGTACTTTTTGTGCTTCATTGCATCACATCAGTTTTGGAGTACATGATATGCATTGCATCACATCGCACCTGCACAGTACAGTACATCGCATCGCATCCTCTTCCAGTGCCAAAATCGCATAGCACCTGTAAAGTTCAAAAGGCACAGCACATGAATATTGCAGCGTGTATGGGCACCTTTAGCAAAATAGAAAATATTTATATTGAACAGGATAAATATATAAATACATTGGGTAAAATGATTGTTTATTTGTAGAATGTATTTAGTAAGCTAAATTTGCACTTTTCTAATGCATTGTGTATACTGATAATGCCATAATCCTCATTATATTAATGCTACCTTTAAGGAAACCCATCTATTATCTCAAACCAATAAAACCTAAAAGCAGAATTACAGTATTTATAAAGTCTGCCATAACTGTGCTAGAAGCCGATAAGAGAAATTATTAAATGTAATATTTATGTGTACCATTTGCTTGTTTTTGGATGGTAGCGTTGAAAGCGTAGATCATATTATTGTATTAAATCAGCTATTGTTATTCTGGATACCATGCAGCCCTTAAAGGATTTGGACACCTCCTGGTCAATTGTATAATCTAGCATTATTTGCCGGGAAATAAATAAGGAACGGTCTGGTTTAAGCGGGTACAAGGTTATTAGACGTGAGGTGGTTATGTGATGCATCAAATAATATTATACTACTTGCACAGGAATGTCTGTCACTTTAGTCTGGAGTTTACTGAAGCTTTTGTACAGTATGAATCCACTAGGCAATGCAAGTCATAGAGATACATTTACTAAGATTGGAGTTCTATTGAAGATAAGATGTTGCCCATAGCAAACAAACAAATTATAACTATTAACTTAGATGATATATGAATAAGAATCTAATTGGTTGCTAAGGGCTAAATTTACCCACTCATCAGCTGTGGCATAACTATAAATTTTCCGCCCCCCCCCCCCCCGCCGCAAATTTGGAAAGGCCCCCCCCGTGCAGCCGGTACCTCCTGTTTTGCGCTTCTGTCAGGTCCAGGATCTCCCGGCTCCTGCAGCATATAAAAAGTGACTCTCAGAAAATGGCTGCCTCCATAATGCAGACAGTTTTTGAGGATGCTAGAGTAGGCGGCGGCCTCCTTTTGCAACCTTAAAAATGGTCTGCTGTATGGGGGCAGCCATTTTCTGATTGTCACTTTTTATTAGCTGCAGGAGCCGGGCCCGACAGAAGCGCAGGACAGGAGGTACCGGCTGCATGGGGAGGTGGCGGGGGCAGACGGCAGCGGGTAACTATAGCCCTGCAGACCCCTCCGGGCGCCCACACCTTCTCAGCACCTCCCCGCCACCGCGGGGGCTGCGGGACTATAGTTACGCCACTGCTAGTTAGTATGAACCTTTAATCTACTACAGTTTTAAATTGGAAATGAGGGGTTCAAGTAATTAAATTAGGATGCTCAACAGCAACTTTATACTGCCCACACACATACACAAGGAAGCTCGTCAGGCTCTATTTCTTGAGAAGACTGGGGAAGTTTGGTATGCGTTCCAAAATTCTGACCAACTTTTATAAATGTACCATCAGAGCTTGTTGATGGCTTTGTTAGGGTGTGGTATGGGAACTGTTCTGCCCACAGTCGCAAAGCACTACAGCGAGTAGTGGCATCAGCTGAGCAAACCAGCAGCAACAGACTCCCTGCCATCCAGGATATCTATCACCAGCGGTGCCTGTGGAAAGTTTATAATATTATTAAAGACTATAGTCACCCAGTTTGCAGCCTTTTCTCCCTTCTACCATCGGGCAGGAGGTACATGAGCACGGCTCCTCTTACTACAAGACTCAAAAATAGTTTCTATCTTTAGTCCATTAGGTTATTTAACTCTAACCCATAGCACTGCATTTTTAATACTGACCTTTGACATACCACTACTGATGACATGTCCGTTTACTTGTTCCATTTATATTTTATTTAGGTGTGGTATAGGGTACCGACAGTCGGGATCCTGACAGTCATTAGCCCGACATCGGGATCCCAACTGCCTGGACTCAGACAGCATGGTGAGCGCAACAAAGCCCCTTGCGGGCACGATGACTTGCTGCGCTCACCACCTATTCTATTCTCCCTCTATGGGGGTTGTGGACCTGCACAAGGGAGAATAGCCGGTGGCCGCCGGGCAACTGTCTGTCGGAGTTTTGACAGTCCCGACCCCGTCCGGCACCTATTTTATGTTGGCTCTGTATCTTGAAATGCGTACCTTAATGTTGCATTTTTATATTTAGTATTTTGTTGACTGACTTTTTGTCCAGCACATTTTATTGTAGGGTTTACTTTGTGTTAACTGCATATGACAAATAAACAAAACACAACACAATGTTTTCAGATCCTGTATATGGTAACTGGTCAGTTTTATCATTAGCAATCTTATGCCAACTGTTTACGCTTAATGATGGGCATATTTATCATGCTACAGTGCTCAGAGCTGGTGCAAGATTTTTTTGGCACCCTAGGCAACTTGATTTCAAGTTACTGCTCACACCAACCACCACCTGCACCCCAATACCATCTTTCTAGAACAGCAGGTGAAAGTGCGGAGGTGAATGTATAGAGGTAACGGGTGAGATTTAATAGGATGAGAGATTCAGAAAGAGAGATTTGGGAAGAAATCAGTTTTTTTTTTAAAGCAGCAATCATTTTCACTGCAAATCCAGTTTGATTTTGAAGTGTAAATGATTGCCGCTTTAAAAAAACTGGAGATTTCTTCCCAAATCTCTCACTTTCTGAATATCTCATCCTATTAAATCTCACCCATAATCTCAGAAGTTTAGCACCTGCTGTTTGCATTAAGTTTAACAAGAATGCCTCTCTCAGAGTCATAGTTACGTTTTTGATGGGTCTTAGGGGCACCAACCCCCCAGGATTCACAATTTGAAGTAATCATATATGTTATTAGTGTGAGGATCATATATATATATATATATATATATATATATATATATATATAGCACAGATTTTATAGATAGGTGCATACTCTCAGAAGAAAACCTGTCAATAAAGCAAGTGAAACTTAAATTTAATAATGTGGGTACACATTAGATGATATAAATGGAGCTCCCTGATGAAATATATATTTTTATAAAGACAAGATTTCACAAAAGATATCTTTAAATATATCACTCAGTGGCCACATCCAGGAGTATAGCTGTCATTGACGATATAGTCAGGATTTTACTGCATGTACAGATGACAGAGGGGTCGTTAACCACTCTCGGGAGCGTGCATCATTAACAATATACTACGCACACACTAGACAATATGCATGAAAATATTGTTAATTCTATCATTATCGTGAGTATCGTTCGCAAAAAATGCTTAAAATGTATTTCAGTAGAAAGTCACCCTTTCACGTTTACTTACAATATTTGTGCACCATTTAATAAGGGTAACTTGTGTATAATAACAACAGAACTGGGTATGCGGGGCATAATGCTTCCATGCCCTTGTCTCCTGTAAGTGGCCAAGAGGAAAGAAATCACAGAAATACAAGTGTTTGCTAATGAGTCTTCTGTAGAGCTGAGGAAGAAAACATGACTCCATGTTTCTAATGACAAATAGCCAGTGATTGAATGGGGTTTTCCATTTTCATTGGTCAAGTTGTCAATTCTCTTCATTTCAGATGCAGAATAATGCTAATGGTTCTTTCTCTGTATAGTATTAAACCACTGAGGATTCATTCATCATAGTCATATTCGTGGAAAGTACTGTATACCGATTTGATGTGTACATTTGTCACTCATTAAGCTCAAATAAATATGTCAAGACAATACATTTGACAGTCGCTTTTACAAAAGCCATAGTTGACATACAAATTTAGTTGATTCTATAAGGCACTGCGGCAATATAAATGCTTATTTATTACATGGCTTTACTGTATATGTTTAGTACTTTTGTGTTTCAGAATTGATTTTTTAGAACTAATTGTTTGAGAATACAAAATCACAGAGTCATTTGTCTACCAGGGTCATTTACAAAGCATCAGACCTGCATAGTAAGACACATACTTATACATACATTCCAAACCTGGGAATTGTGAGTGCAGGTGTACACCCAATTCCTAGAATGGCTGGCGAGCACGGTGGAATTCTGTGTATATTTGGGTTCATTTTTAATTAACCTCTTTGTGACCTCAGCTTTCTCATGCACTTCTATGTAAGCGCATTTATGGGTGTTCTATTTCACATGGGATGTTACTATGGGCAACCAATTAGAATCTACTTCTTATTTATTTACCACCTTCTAGAAGTTAATAGATAGTATCTGATTGCTTGCCCATAGCAACATCCCATGTGAAATAGAAATCCCACTTTAGTACATTTCCCCATAGTGTTTAGCAACCGGTTGATCTCCTCCCATCCAAAGATAGTCTGATGGCTGACCTATGTTGGGTTTCCCTCTCCTTAAAGGTAAAGGCCATTTTGTCAACATACAGTAGGTCAGACCACAAGGACATTTGATAATATAGATCAGAAATCTACTTGAGCAAGTCAGGATGTGTTTTATGGGGATCTTCTTATGAGGAGTGAGTATATGGAAATGTCCACCCTGTGTTTAGAGATTGGCAGCTCGTACAATTAGTGCAATTAAAACAACAGGGCATCCGTCTTAAAAATCCTGTAGTCAGAACAGATATTGGTATACTGTAGTTACATCATTATGGACCAAAATGTCCCTTAAGTTCATACCTCGTTTGAAACATTTCATTATCCTCATAATCTTTAATGATGGTATATTTTTGTCAGTTTTGATTAGGGGCCATAATTCCCTAGCTGTCATGGTAACCAAGGGACTAGGCACATTAAATGGACTGACAAATGGTTGAATAGGTTTTATTACTTTAGTTTTGGGGATGAGGGTCAATTCAGGTTGGACTACTAATGCCTTATCCCCAGTGACGTAACTATAGAGAGTGAAGGGGATGCAAATGCTTTCGGGCCCCGCTGCTTGGGGGGCCCGAGAACTTAACATCCAAACCCCTGCATCCTCTATAGTTATGGCCCGGCCTGCACCCTTTGAATATTTTTCAATCCTTTTTCAATTTAAACTATAACCTTCCCAAAACCTGGAGGGAGTTATGAAACACCCTGTATATATACTCACAAATTATGGACAAAAGATTTTGGCCGCACCTGTATTTCATTCAGGCATTTCAATCGGACCAGTTATCATATGTGTATAAAGTCAAGCACCTAGCCATGCAGTCTCATGGCTCTGAGCCCCTGCTGGATATTACACAGTCAACTGGTGTAGAGATAGAATGGAGAAAAAAAGATGATAACACACTAGCCAATCAACCAATAACTGTCATTTTTCAAATATAGCTGATCGGCTGGTGGGTTATCACCTTTTACTTTATCTCCACTTTTTCACATCACCAGGCTTAATACATCTGCCCCATTTTTAGAAAGAAGAACTGTTTAGGAATAACAGCAACTGCTAGGGCACATGGTGTAAAAGTCGCCAACGCTCTGCTGATTCCATAGCTGGAGTTACAAAATTCCACTGGCATTAAAGAAAGCATGACAACTATGTGACAGGAGCTTAATGGAATGGGTTTCCATGGCCAAGCAGCTTCGTTCAAGCCTCACATCACCAAGTCCAATGCCAGAATTCGGATGGAGTGGTGTAAAGCACTGGACTGTGGAGCAGTGAAAACATGTTCTGTGGAGTTATGAAGCAGGCTGTTTGGCAGTCAGATGGATGAGTCTGGGTATGGCAGATGCCAGGAGAACATTACATGCCTGACTGCTATATGGCAACTGTGAAGTTTGGAGGAGGAATAATATTATGTGACTATAGTTCAGGGTTTTGGTTAGGACCCTTATCATCAGTGAATGGCAATCTTAATTCTTCAGCCTACCAAGACATTTGAACAAAGCTATGCTTCCAAGTTTAGTGAAGGCCATTTTTTTTCCTACATGATGGTGTCCCAGTGCACAAAGCAAGAACTACAAAGACCTGGTTTAATGAGTTTGGAGTGAAAAAACTTGATTGACCTGCACAGAACCCTGACCATAACCCCATTGAGCGCCTTTGGGATGAACTGAAACAGAGATTGCGAGCCAGGCCTTCATGACTAACATCACTGCCTGACCTCATAAATGCTTTACAGAATCAATGGGCACAAATTCCCACAGAAACACTCAGAAATCTTGTGGAAAGCCTTCCAAGAAAACAGTGAAAACTGCTATAGCTGCAAAAGGGGAGACCAGCTCCATATTCATCTATAAGTATTAGAATACAATTTCAGTCCCATTTGGTGTACTGGTCAGGTATCTGAATACTTATGTCCGTATAGTGTATAACTCTGTGGTGGCTGGTCACACTCGTAAGGCCAGTACTAATGAAAAATGATACCTACAGATTCCGTAGTTCCAAAAATTGCGGTGGTAGTGCGGGATGCCGGATGAACTTGGATGTATTTTTAAAGGGGCAATCACTTAGAAGACAAAATCATGCGTTGTAAATGATTGCCCCTTTAAAAAAAATGTCCAAGTTCGGCCGGCATCCCACACTGCCGCCAAACTAGGAGGCATTACATTCCGCCCCTAGTGTTTAATGAGGTACAGTACAAGAATAGTACAGATCAGAGCTTTCTGGGTGTGCAAGGTAATCTGAAAAAGTCCCCACAAAAATGTGTCCTGGTAAAGGAAACCTATGTGTGTGTTCATGCTGCCATAAAGTGTGGATTTTGCTGCGTTGACTTGTGGTTGCAAGAAACTCGCACCCAGTTGGATTGACCGCATAGAATTTGTTTTAAGAAGACGATTTGACAATCACAAACTAAATATAGAATAACACTACGGAAAACTTAGTACATGTTATTATGAGTTTAAAATGGCAGACAAGTCATGTTCACATTCCTTTTTGTTTTTCCAAAACAAATATAAACTTAATTTATTTAAAATGTTTGACTAGGATTATGCAGGAAAAGTGCTAATTGATGTACATTTCATCTTGGCATTTCATGACTTGGATTAATAGAACTCATCAGTCTTCAGTTAGTTGCTGGTTATTCCAAAGCTGCAGTTTGATTTTGGTCCCTGTAATTCCCATGGTTCCTGCCTCTGATCTCTTGGCTGAAATGCTGAGACTCTGGCGTATTGTCAGCCATGCTGCCTGATATTTAAAGCCAGGAATAAGACTGGCTGAGGATTTTCCTCATGTCATTACATTCATCGTACAAGCTCTGATGTACTGTTTTGTGGCTTCATTTATCTACCGCTGGTTGATAGCAACCTGCGTCTCAAAGAATGAATGATTTCATACCTGTCAACTTAGTCCAACATGATTTGGGTCAGTTGTGGCTATTAACATAAGCTACAAGTGATTTGTACTCCTGTCTCTATCCATATTAAGTACAGAACAACAAATCCCCAGGCGCTTAAGCAGTGGAAAACCGGAGATAGCAGGACAGACAATAGCTTCATGATTAGATAAGTTTAGAAATAAACTGCATGGTAAAAATTGTTCTGAATACAAAAATCCCAATATATTCAGAAAAAATTGACCTGTGAATCAAGATGACAAATTCATTCATACATTTTTTCTTTTGGAAAATGAATGTTTATTTTAATGCTACAAGTGTTTGGTGATGAGTAGGTAGCCAGCTCCGGATCCTGTGAGGTGCCTATGAGCACTGTAATCTGGAACATGGTGAATACTGCATAAAACTGCTCTGTAGCTCACTTTGCCGACCTATTCCAATAAGCACCACAAACTGCTATTATTTGCAACTGTGTAACAACACGCAAATATTCCTTTCTACAATCCAGCTGCAAATGTAGACATTGTGTATTTTCAGAAAAATATTCAATGTTAAAATGTCATCAGTTACTGTACATTGGACGCAGTGGCGGTTTTTACCTATGGGCTGCAGGGCTGCAGCTCCCCCAGGTAAAATGCGCCACTGCAGTGAAGCCAGATGCAGTCTGTGAGACTGCACTTTCTTCACTGTGACTGGCAGTGAAGTTCGACCTGCCAGTCACAAAGGTAGTCCCATTTAGAGGTGTTCCTTCCCTTTGGGGAAGTTCGACCTGCCAGTCACAAAGGTAGTCCCATTTAGAGGTGTTCCTTCCCTCTGGGACACCTTTGTGCGGGCTGCCATGCAAAAACGGTGATTGCGCATGCGCAGTACCTATATCGGTACTGTGCAAGCGCTGGTCCTGGTGCCTGTCATTTGTATTGAATAGGTGCCGGGGCCCGGGACCAATATTTCTTCTATGGGCTGTTGCCCAAGCAGCACATAGAAGCTGGCCGCATGCGCAGTCAGAGGCGGATTGGCCCGCCAGGAAACCGGGCCATTTCCTGGTGGGCCGGTCCAGATTTGTCCAATTATCCCCCGTGGCCGGGCCACCACTTTCCCCCCTGGGCCACTGCTGTACAGCCCACAGTAAATATGGCTGCGGCCGGCAGTTGGTTGCTCTTGGTTGACGTCATCACGTCACCAGCGACAGCTTCCAGCATGGGAGCATGGCACAGGAGCGGCGGAGCCCGGAAAGTGGTACCTTCCCTGCGCCACTACCACCCCCCATGTCAATGCAGGCTGCCAGGGAGGGGATGCCTGCCACCCTATTGAAAGCTGCGGGGTAAGCTATCCGGTGCCAAAGGTAAGGCTGTCAATCATCCCCCCCACCAGGGTCACTAGCAAACAACCCCTCCCCCGCAGGGGCGCTGGAACGTTTTTAGGTTGGGGGGGGCAAGATATAATCTCATTTTGGCACCCCCTAAATTGCTATATGTTACCCCCGGGCACTATACACACTGGCAGCGGCATATACACACGGGCATTATACACAGGGCAGCGGCATATATACATGGGCATTATACACAGGGCAGCGGCATATATGCGTGGGCATTATACACAAGGCAGCGGCATTTACGCATGGGCATTATACACAGGGCAGCGGCATATACACGTGGGCATTATACACCGGGCAGCGGCATATACATGTGGCCAGAGACACCAGGACTGACATTAATCCAGGGGTTGTCATTTACTCGTAAAAAGTGGAAAAAGTGGCAGTGTCACCCCCAAACAGATTTATGTGATTATGTCTGATTATGATAATGTGTGTGTGAATCCAGGGGTAAATGACAACCCCTGGATCTGTCAGTCACTGGGGAAGGGAGGGTGAGAGGAGCAGCATTTACCTTTAAGTTTTAGTTGTGGCAGCACAGCGTGATGGCTGCTGCTGCGGCTGTTGTAGGATGCTCCCGCGGCTCCCGCCCATGCACTGATCCACGCGACCAGTCTCCCTCCCTACGGCCCGCATCACGCCCGCCAATCACTGTGGACGCATCACATCCACAGCCACTGTGATTGGCGGGCGCTGGTTCTCAACATCTCCCCGCAGCAGTCATCCATGTGGGCGGACGGCTGCGAATAGGAATCGGATTCTTGCTGAGGCGCTAAAGCAGCTGTGCGGGCGGCTGCGATTAATCAGTAATATAGGCGGACGGGCGGGAGGCTGGATCAAGCTTAATCAGCCCACCGCCCGCCCGCCTATATTACTGATTAATCAGCCGCCCGCCCGCACAGCTGCTTTAGCGCCTCAGTAATTTGGGGGGGGGCAAGCTGCCCCATCGCCCCCCCCCCGTTCCGGCGCCACTGCTCCCCCATCACTAGCACACACCCCCTCGTCACTAGAACCACCCCCCCCCCCCTCCCCTGGGCTGCTGCAATAATTTTCCCGGGCCAGATTTATCCACCAATCCGCCCGTGTGCGCAGTACACATGTTTGTACTGTGCATGAGCCAGTCCCGGTGCCTGTCATCACAGCACGGGACTAGAGGAAGCAGCGGTGGCGGCGACAGGGGGATACCTGAATCACGGTACCCCCTCTGTGGCCAGAGGCAGTCCCCCTCCCCCAATAAGGTACCAGCCGCCACTGATTGTATGTATAGCTGTGGTGACACGAAAAAAAAAAAAATTATTTCAGGTATCAATTATTGATGGTAAAGATTAAGATCAATATTTATCACAATCTGCATTTTAATGTATATATGATATTTTTTGCAAAAATCTGAGAAATTAAATGAATATTTTTACGCAAATTACATTTTTCTCTTGCAGTAGATGGGCCCACCCTGACATAGAGCTGCAAGCAGTGTGATAGCATAACTCTATCACTCACATATGCTTCCTGGATCAGGGCCCAGCAGTCAATGTACATGCGTGTACTTTAGCTGGTACATATGTCACAAGGGGCCAAGAGAGGGATTTGGAGGATCCTTTCTATATTATATGGCGTTCACTCTTGTATTGTATGTTGGTCACCAGTGGCGTTACTATGGAGGGTGCAGGTAGAGCAACTGCTATGGGGCTCAGGCCTTTGGGGGGCCCGAGAGTTAAGCAGGCATCCCCTGCACCCGAGAGATTTTTTTTTAAAAAAGAAGTGGCTTGTCGGTAGCGGCGCTGTACCTCATATCCTACCTCTCTGGCACTGCACAAAAATGAAAGAGCTGTATTGCTGGCTGCCTGTTCTCTGCAGGAAACCCAGAGCCGGCAGCTCTGATGATTTGGAGACCCAGTGCTGGAGAGGAGTCCTGGCGCTGCTGTGAAGTCCCAGCCCTGCGCAGGAGCCCCAGCACTACAGAGGAGACCTGGGGCCAGCTCTTCTCTGGAGACCCAGTGCAGCAGAGGAGATCCGTAGCCAGCACTGCAGAGGAGACCCGGGGCCAGCACTGCTGTGGAGTCCTGGGGGCCAGCTCTGCTGTGGAGTCCCGGGGCCAGCTCTGATGTGGAGTCCCGGGGCCAGCTCTGATGTTGAGTCCCGGCACTGCAGAGGTGACCCGGGGCCAGCATTGCTGTGGAGTCCCGGGCTGCAGAGGAGGTACACAGTGCAGGTTATACTAAAAAGGAGGAGGCACAGTTCATACCAGTACTGGGGGGATGGGGGGATTAGGGGTACATACATTAAGTAATGATTTTCTCAGTTCTGTCAAACTCCTGCTCCTCCATCCACCCACAACCTCTCCCCCCTCCTATTTTTTTCTGTCTTGCACTATCTCCCTCCCCCAGATGCCCTTCTCTTTTCTGTATGTCCCCCCTTTTTTTTAACTCTCTTCTCTCTCCTGCCCTCTCTCGCCTTCGCCTCCCCTTTTCCCTCTCTCAACTTTCTCCTTTTTTGCACTTACTCACTCTACCCTTCCCTCTGACACCCCTATTGTTCTATCTCTTGCTCTCCTCACCTCTCTCCTACTTACTCTACCCCCTCACTGTCTCCCCACTTCTGTCCCCCCAGCCCCATAATATGTTTCTCCCCCCTTGCCCACCCTCATCATCTCACCACTCTCCTCTTTATTTCTCTCTCCCCCTGCCCCTTTGTTTTCTCAACCCTCTCTATTACTCCCCCTCCATTGCTCTGACCCTAGTCTTTTTCTTCATCTTTCCCCTCTTTTTCTCTTTCCTTCCTTTCCCATTCTCCCTAACTGGCGTTGAGTTGACGCTCTCAGACTCCCTCCCTGACATTATCTCTAACTCCTTCTCATACCCCTCCCTTTCTCTCTCTTTCTCCTCCCTCTCTCTATCCGACACCATTTTTCTCCTCTCTCTCACATTTCTCACCCCTATTTCCCTGACACCATATCTTTCTGTCACACCCCTTACTCTTTCTTCGTCACCCTTCTCCCTTAAGGGGCATTGTAGCAACAACGGTACAGGAAGTCCCTTTCAAAATGTTGCTATGGGCCCAATAGGTTCTAGTTACGCCCCTGGTGGTCACTAAAACTTTCTGTATGATATGGTGACAACTGTGATGCTCTCTGCATTATATGGCAGTCACTTAGATGTTCTCTGCATTACACTGCCCACGCTGTCATGTTCTGTGCACTATTCAGCAGTCATTGTAATGTCCTCCAGATTATTTGGCAGTCACTGTGATGTTCTCTGATCATCATGATGTCCTCTGTGGTAAAACTAAAACTCAGAAGACATACTACAGGGTTGGGGTCAGTTGGACCTCATGGTGGAATGTGCCGGTGGGAACTTTGACTCAGGGAGCCTGTTCTGGGCATTCCACTGCAGAGTGGTATCACTGGATCCCAGAAGACAAACTATTGGGTTGGAGTCCCAGTCCGACCTCCCATTGGTGTATGCTGGCCAGAACTTTGACCCGGGGAGCCTGTTTTAGATCTTCACTGGATGTATTTGGATGAAAACTTTAATGAAAAGTAATAACTGACACCTATTACCATAATTCAATGACCTGAAATAACGGCTGAAGTAACCATAAAAAAATTAACTAAAATAACTTCCTGTTGGAAGTCTGACATGCCAGTCACCAAAGGCAGTCCCATTGGGAGGTGTTCCATCCCTCCAGGATGCCTCTATGGACTGCTTCAAGTACAGGTAAAGAAGATGTTCAAAACTGTATTTGGCTGTTACATTTTGTTTTGATGACAGAATTTAGCTAAATTATCTTCAGTCCTACCCCAACTGGCATACACATGCAAATGACTCGACCCTTGCTATCCTAGATCTATTTATAGTCTATAATAAACCAGGAACAGTGTTCTGTAGAATGCCAAAGCAAAATGTGAACTCATGTAATGTATTGCTGGAACATCACACTGTGAAATGGCCTGTTCAAAATTGTGCTGATATTGCTCATCCCTATATAGTACATACTGTAGCTGTTACTAATCTGGAACAGCAGAACCACTGTGTTTTCTTTTGCAATCAATAGACCCTTTTTTATATAAATGACGCACTGTGGTCCTGCCAGTAGCTTCCGCTACCTTTTAAATGAATATCTGAACATTTTGCAAACTGATGTGAAAGAAATATGTTTTAGTCTGATATTTAAAAAATGTTAAAAAATATGAACCTAAAAACATATTAGGCTTATGCTAAACATCCATCCTGTCACCATTGATGAAACACTAAAATGGGAGGATTGGTGGCATTTTGTTTGAAAAATACCATATATACTCCAGTATAAGCCAATTTTTTCAGCCCCCTTTTTTTTTTTGCTGAAAAAGTCACCCTCGGCTTTTACTCGAGTCAGTGGCTTTAATAATGTAGCCGCGGCTTAGGGAACATGGCCGCATGGTGTCCTATGCAAGGGGAGTAGCCTGTGGTGTCCTGTTATTATGCAGGGGGAGCAGCCTGCGGTGTCCTGGTATTATTATACAGGGAAATTTACCAGTAGCTGCTGCATTTCCTACCTAGGCTTATACTCGAGTTAATGGGCGGGATGTATCAATAATCGCGGGTTTAAGGTGCAGTTACCTTTATTTTTTGTGATGATTTCGTGGCCGTTTTGCAGGTCTGTCCGCGTTATGTATTATTTTTTTCAATATGCAAAAGTGCTGAGTAAACAGTGGCCTCCTCCGGATAGTTTTTTTTTTCTTTATGCGCATGCGCAATGAAGTCTAGTTTTCCTCTCATGCGCAGATCTGTTTAATTAGTTTTTTCTATGCACTGCTAGTTGCTTCCTTCACAGGGACTAGGGGCAGCAGACATTAGAGGAACTTTCCAAACACACGCCAGCATAGCACTATTTAGCATGATGATAGCATGATTTCCTGAGTGATGCAGGCATGCTATACATAGCGCTATATAGCATTATGCTGTCTGTGTATATGGGTGGTGTGTTTGTGAAGTTCCTCTAATGCCTGCTGGCCAAAAGTCCCTGCCACTGATGCTTATGGTAATGTTTTTTATATGTATATCGCCTGCAATACTGGCCGAATTATTCCAAGGCTTAGCTGAGCGCTGCAAATGTTAATACATTACACAGCGCGTCAGCTTACATAGAAATCAATGACAGGAACTACCGCACTGGAAACTCCGTGAGACTACAAGCCGGCTGAGTTTTTTTTTCAACAGCAATGCGAAACTTTAAACGTACATAACACGGACACAACGCAGAGGCGGAAATGGGATGCTAGCGCACCGGTAAGCATTGATACATCCCGGCCAATACGTTATCCCAGTTTATTGTGGTAAAATTAGGTGCCTCGGCTTATATTCGGGTCGACTTATACTCAAGTATATATGATAATTCATAGACATGACCATTCACAATAACAAGTAGGGCAGATTGGGAATGATGGGGAGGGATGGGGAGCTTCTCTCTTCACTAGGCCAAAACCATCCCTACAGTGAAGCATGATTGTGGCAGTATCATGCTGTGGGGATGTTTTTTTTAGCGACAGGACCTGGGAGACTAGTCAGGCTAGAGGAAAAGATGAGTGCAGCAATATACAGAGACATCCTGGATGAACCTGATGACTCTCTGAAGAGATCTAAAAATGACTGTGCACCAATGCTTCCCATCCAACCTGATGGAGCATGAGAGGTGCTGCAAAGAGGAATGGGTGAAACTTCTCAAAAAATGTGTAGAATTTTGAAGGAAACATTTATTTATTCCATTTTGGAATACAGCTGTATTATAACAAAATGTGGAAAAAAGTGAACGTTGTGAATACTTTCTGTAGAATTTCCAGGAAAAAAAGTTTCATAAATGTATCAAGCACAGGCTCTTATTTCAACCTGTACTGTAGGCTTCCAGATAGCTACTGTGTAACAAGTATCAGCTACAATGTTGCTGAGTAACAAACTGGGGCCTATTCAGAAAGATCGCTGCTAAATGAATTATCGACCAGCTGTGTCTGTGCTGTACCTGCTAGTGAAGGAACGCTGCTACTTTTTTCTTTTGCTAGCAGTATGTAAGGTAAATGACAGGAAGTTGGTATCTGGGGGTGGTAACCGGCTGTTTAGTGCTAAGAAAGTTTTTTGGCGTGCCCCACAGCATGCTGGGAGTGTCAGGGAAAATGTAGCTGTGCCCAAGCATTTTAGGGGAGTGTGTGTGTGTGTGTGTGTGTGTGATGTCAGCTCCAGGCTGGATTTGCCTGTATTGATTGAAGCCAACGAGTAAGTACCTGACTACTCCTAGCTAATGATGACTAGTGCCCAGTGGAAAAATAATTTGGGGTGAGCGGCGTGTGATGTGATTTGGAAAATTTTTGCTCAGCTACGAATTCTTTACAAGCCATGCATATTTATTTGCACAGCTTGCTGCACATCAATTCGCAAGGTGGGAATTCACTAGAGCGCCACTGCATGTTCATCAGGTCTGAATTGGACCCATAGTCTGTCTCTCCTAGTATGTGTATATTTAATTGACTGGATAAGACATGTGCACATAATAATTAATTATATTGATTATGTAAGTAGCTCTCACCACGGTACTTGTTTCCTAGCACAGCGCCCGTCGCAGGTGATCGCATACCTTAACTTAAAGTATGCGATGGACGCGACCAACGCGATTTTAGGGCTATTTTTAGCCTTTTCCCCGACAATTAAAAAATCGCGTCCATCGCATGCCTTAAGTTAAGGCATGCGATGCGACTGATGCGATGGATGCGATTTTACATAGGGAACAATGTTAAATGGGCCAATGGACCCAATTTTTCATTGTATAGCCAACCTTATGGGTATTTTACATGAGAAATGCCCCCCCATTGTTAACGCCACCCCACGATGAATGCCAACCCGAAGCGTGGCGAGCGCAGCGAGCCCGCGAGGGTCGGCAGTACGCGTCCTCCGACCTTTTCATACCCCCACTATCCACATCGGCGTGGAGTTGATTTTATATAGTGTGGCTAGCCACCGAGCACAAAGCGTGGCGAGCACAATGCGCCCCGCGAGGGGACGCGTAATACCTGTGAAGTAATGCGCGTCCCCTCGCGGGGCCCGCTGCACTCGCCACGCTTCGGGTTGGCGTTCATTGTGGGGTGGCGTTAACAATGGGGGGCATTTGACCCATCAGGGTTGGGAAACAATGAAAATTGGGGTCTGGGGGGCATTTAACATTAGGGTCAATGTAAAATCGGGTCTCAGGGACCATTTTACATTGTTTCCAATGTAAAAAACGCGTCCATCGCGTTGATCGCATCGCATGCAATTTGGTTGCATGTGATGCGATCAACACGATTTTTAGGGGTCCCGATGGATACAATTTTTATCGCTGGCGCCGTGCTAGGAAACAAGTACCCTCACCACTATTATGAGAGTCCCCTGTTACAGACAGCCTTTCTTATTTGTTCAATTCAATTAGAAAAGGACATCCACACCCAATCAAATTGAAGTGGGAAGGGCAACAAATATTTACCTGTTTATGCAGAAACAACTTATTCTTATCTATAGATGTAGCCACACTCCTCTATCCTGTTGGTCCACCTCTCCGCCATGAGAAATGTTGTGTGATAGTCCACAAGGCATACTATTGCAAACGCATGTAATTGCAGTTCTTCACAGCTGGGTGGCGATTGCTCCACTAATGAATAGTACAGTACAGTGCCGCGGATAGATACTGTACAGTATGTGAAGTGCTATCATTATTACCACCCCTTTTATTTCACTTTTTAATTAATAACAGTATGCTACATACAGTAGTCTCTCAATTAGCCACCTGGAATCGGTGGGAAATGTATGCAAAGTTTAGCTCTGTAGGGCGGGCTAAGCTTGGTAAACATTTCACCACCGTGTCCTCAGGCTGAAATTGCATCTATGTAGCATTAAAAAATGGTGGCGGAGCGAGACTACTAGACCTAAGAACATTTACTGTACAGTCTTTAATACAATGTTTGCTAAAAATAAATGGGACTGGTTTTACATATAAAGAAATATTTTAATAAATTGTGACCAATAATCAGATAAAACAATGTATACAATAAATGAATAAATAAATGGAAAAAGTATAATATACTTTTCTTTATTTAAATTTTTTTTTTAGTGCACTAGACTAAAAAGTAACCTTTACAGTTCCTGGTAAGACTTGAATTGAAATGTGTGGATGTGTCCGTTCCTATTATGTCCTGGATAACATTTCCCAAAGGTAAATAAAGTGGTGTGTGTTACCGTTCACCATGTGTGAGCACAGTACCGCTCTGTTGTTTGCCTCCGGGTCAGGTGTTTTCTAGGCTGGTCCAAATAAGGGTTCAGTTTATCAAAGCCATTTGACACAGTGAAACGCGCCAAGTATGTACTTATTCTACAGAATCCTAGTACAGGTTGAGTATCCCGTATCCTAATATCCGTTATCCGAATTATTCCGAAAACCATACATTCCAGTAAGTGAACCAAAAAAAATTTTTTTGCTAAAATCTTACTGGGGACATCTGTAACAGCACTACTGAGGGAATGATATGTAACTGGCACTATATATGTACAAGACAATAATTGCTTGGCATTTAAATAAGCGCCTGAGATTGTACACAAACTTTGTTTCATGTTTTGAAACCTTGTTTTATGCACAAATAAAATATATTTGTGTTTATTTAATGTGTTTGATGTATATGTACAACATAAATGCAAGTTACCTCAAGATACATAATTGAAATATTAAAATATTCCGAAATACGGAATAATCCGTTATCCAAAATTCTCCTGGTCCCGAGCATTTTGGATAAGGGATACTCAACCTGTATCCATTTCCTGGACCTTGCCTTATTTGGACCTATCCGAACCAGCCCTGTATTCTTTTTGCTGACCACAGCACAGGAGGTTTTCTCATCAACCCCTACACCGCCAGTTATCCTCCTTTGGTGAACTGGACCCTTATTTGGACCTGCCTAGAAAACACCTGCCCAGAAGGTGAACAACAGAGCGGTACTGTGCTCACACATGGTGAACAGTAACAAACACCACCTTATTTACCTTTGGGAAATGTTATCCAGGACATAATATGAACGGACACATCCACACATTTCAACTCAAGCATTACCATGAACTGTAAAGGTTACTTTTTAGTCTAGTGCACTAGCAATTTTTTAAAATAAGGAAAAATACATTATACTTTTTCCAGTTATTTATTCATTTATTGTATACATTGTTTTATCTGGATATTGGTCACAATTTATAAAAATGTTTCTGTAAAGCCATTCCAATTTATTTTTAGCATTTTTAATACATTCAACCCTGCTTTTCCACCCCCCTTCTTTTTTCCTTGTTCTAGTCTCTAGGGCACTGACTACCCCCAGCTAGTAGCTGCTCAAGTGAAATCCAACCAGCCGAGTGCCACTATCACCCCCTAGGGGGCATCGTTTGCAGTTTTTAATACAATGCATGCTCCTATACAACAGTGCTTTGGTCTACACAAGCACACTGAAACTCCCCCATCCATTAGTCAGCCTTCGTCTCTTACTGTAATTGCCGATTTTAAGGCCACAATGCATGCTTTGGTCTACACAGCGGGCGGCACATTTGCATCAGGTATCAAAAGCGACATCTGGTGGATGGACCTAATTACACTCATCGGCAATGGCAAATGCCACACGAGCCACGTTGCGCAATGCTTTGAAACGCTGTGACACGCTGCAGTGTGGATCCAATTGAGAGCAGACTGCCATAGGTAAGCTACTGTAGATGAGCATGGCTATATCTGTACTCTAATATGCCTTGTGTTTTCCTAAGAAGTGTCGGCAAATACTTTTGAAAAGTTTCTCATGCAAATTTTCAATCCTAACTCAAGTGACCATCGAATCCCTCATGTTACATCAGTATGTTATCTGAGTATTTTTTTTATTTATATATTAACAGTTTCTTATATAAAAATAATTCTGCAGCACTTTACAGAAAATATTTGAACATTCACATCAGTCCCTGCCCCAGTGGTGCTTACAATCTATATTCCCTACCGCGTTTACTAAACGCACACACAGACATTCTAAGGTTCATTTCGTTAGGAGCCAGTTAGCATTCTAAGGTCCATATTTTTGGATTGTGGAAGGAAACCGGAGTGCCTGGAGGAAACCCCGCGCAAGTACGAGGATAACATACAAACTCTGGTGGGAGTCGAACCCATGACCTCAGTGCTGTGAGGCAGTAATGCTAACCATTACACCATTCATATTACCCCCTGAGTACTGTAATACTTATAATCAGTACTGTTGTCCCCTATACATCCCCTAATCCTAGGAAAATATTCTTAAGTACAGTATGTAATTCTAAATCCACTTTGATCCATCATATCCAGGGTCACCATAACCTTTTTGGTTGGGGGATGCAAGATATAATACATTTTTTAATTAATGAATTATTTTTGGTGTCCCTAAATCACTGATTGTCCCCACCAAAGGCCACCTACGTTATGACAAAGATGGGAAACAGAGAAAGCTTTGTTATCTGTTGCGGAACCCCTGTAAATATTTCTGGGGATATTTATATTTTAAAGGATGATTTCCCACAAAATGTTTGCAATAAATACACATCAAAAACATAAAGGAAACATGGGATTGATTTTATATAGAAATCACAGAGACAGGATTCACTCATAAATCACACTCTGGCTAAGGCACCAATTTTCATTTAAAAATTAATCAAGGTCAGGAGGTGCCATGATGTAAGAGGGTGGTAGGGGGAGTTTATGGGGAAGAGGGGAGGAACATGAGCACAGGGAAGACCCAGGGCCAGCCTGAGCCTAATTTTTTTGGTAAGCAAACATACTGTCGATTTTAGCTCCCTTCATGTGGATACTGTGGTGGAGCTACAATGTGGGTGGAGTAATAATTAATACTTTGATACTTAAAAATAAGGACAGCGCACAATAGGAGCTTGTGGTCTGGCAGCCAATCAGGAGCCACCACTGATTGGCTGCTGGTCCACGAGCTCCAATTGGCTCGTGAGCTGGTACGAATAGCTGCGGACATGCTCTGAATACCGTAGGACTGCCCACTGCTCTCTTTGCCCGTCTGTTACTTCTCTCAGCCTAGCCGTTGGCTGTCCGCAACACAGCATAGTAAGGCGCCATAGAAATCAGGGCACTGACAGCAATGGAGATGAAACTATCAGCACCATGATTACTATTATTACTCTACTGCGTAGTCCGTGTAATGGGTGGGCTTGGGGTTGGAGCTGGGTGCAGTAGAGACCTTGAGGAAGGTGGAGAAACCCCATATTGCATGTTAGTATCAATATTTGAAAATATTCCCAAAGTTCATTGTTAATAATGTTATAAAGAACTATCTCCCAACAACAAGCATTTAAGCATAGACACCTATATGTTGAACTAACCACACCCTGCCCACACGGCACATTGTGCTGTAATCTCCCTGGTTCTAGTTTTCAAAATTAGTAAAATGATGGGGTTTGTTCATCCAATAGACCCCTAATATGCAATAGAGAAATAAATGAGATTTGGAAGCACTTTAATTTCTGTGTAATTTACTATATTATCTGAATGGAAATTGCAACTGTAACTTTCTTTCCCACAACTCCCCATGTAACCAGAATAGAGGTCAGCTTGGCCACAAACAGAAAGCTCTTTTGAACAGACATTGTTTTGAGAGTTAAGCCCAATACCCACTAAACAATATTGGTGTCAGTGGGGAATGGGCAGGGTGATGGCAGGAAAAACGACCGCCATGCTGCAGCAGCAACATAGCCGTCACTAATGAGGAATCACTGGTCTGTACATGTTCAGACCATACTTGCCTACTTTTCTTCACTCCCCTCCGGGAGAAGCTACGTGTCAGGGGGTGTGGGCAAATCTGACATCACCAACCCCACCCCGTGACAGTCACCAGTGGCAATTTGCGGGTCCTCAGATTGTGGGAGGGGCTAAATGATGCAAATTTGATTTGCATAATTTGTGCTCAGCCCTGCGGACCCGCAAAATTCGGAATTGTATGCAGCGGAGAAGGGGGGCTGCGGCGGTAATGCGGGATACTTGCTCACCCTCCCGGGGGGCTGGGAGGGGGACCATATTTGTGCAAACCTCCCGGCCATTCCGGGAGGGTAGGCAAGTATGGTTCAGACAGAGGGGGGAGGTCGTTAACATTGCGCAAGGGCGTGCATCATTAACAATATTCAGTGTACATACTACTATAGTAAAATATGTCCCTCAGAAGGGCCCATCTGAGCGATATCTTTTATTATATCGCCTAGTGTGTGTGGGGCTTTACAAAAGTTTTTGGCATATTTACTTTAAAATGATTAAACTGACAAACTCCATGAGAGACAAGCATAAGTATGCTATTTTGTGCTACTGTTTAAATCTAATGTAAATTGTTATATTTACTGCTCTTTGAAAGGTACTGTTGCTTATGGTGTTCTCTGTGAATGCTGGTGATCAATTCCAGAGCTGTTTAATCTATAGTAATGACCTCAGTTACACCCCACATGGGATTATGAAAAGTCATTAGGATTATCCTAACCTTTATTAATATGTATTGCAGCAGCCGGATCTTGTGATAAGAGCCACACACTGCTGGTGTCAAAGGGCTACAGAAATGTATTTTTGTTAGGTAATTTACATAGTTATATGAAAGAACGCTGTTTAGAAGGTAAGGACATTCATGTGAATGGCATACTAAAGAGTAAAGTTTCATTATCAAAATAGTTTGATAAAGGCTATTTAGTTGTTGTTCGGTGACAAAATCCCATTGGCTTTTGCCGTAGGCTTTATGAATTGGAGTTGATAATTATAATTCAAACTTTAGTGAAGAAAGGATAGCTACTATTGGTGTCAAGCTCCCTAGGTTCCCCATACTATTATTAAAATAATACATTATGAATATCCCAGATTAATTTCCAGCTCACTATGAACACTAAGAACTGTAGGAGCTGAATTCTGAAAGATTTTTTTTTTAAGTATTGGATCCGCCGGGTGTAATAAGCCTGGAAAATTTATAAAGTAGAGAGTGATAAACTACCAACCAATCAGCTGCTGTGATGTTTTAAACAGTCTGTGACATGACAAGTTGCAGATGATTGGCTGGTACTTTATCAGTCTCCATTTTATCACTTTAAACATACCTCCAAATTGTCCCTAATTACAGTGGGACAGTTCTGTCATTTGTAATCCCGCTGTCCCTCCTATGGGTGGCAATGTCCGGCAGGCAGGTGGGAAGGGGGGCGGTTGACGGGAGCAGGAGATCACCGATGCTCTTCTCTACAGAGCAGCAATGATCACTGAAGAGATGCAGTTTGCCTGCACATGGCATCTCTTCAGTGCAGGGAAGAGGGCAGGGAGGCGGTTGGGTGCTGCCCAGTCGCTAGGAGAGCGCTGGGCATGCTCCCATACTCAAAGCCAAACGCTCTCTTCCCTTAGCTCCATCCCCTTTTCGGGATGGCAGCACAGCAGGTCTCGATTTGAAGATTAGCACTTTTCGGAGGGATGCTTTAAAGGCATAGTACATCTGGCAGTCAGAGATGTATGCTAATGCAATTGCGGGTTTCTAGGCTATGGAATTGCTAATGTTAGCAAGTGAAGCTGCCATCCAGAAATGAGATGCCCACTTGAGCTATTACAACACATTCACAATTGCATACACATTCGCAGCCCCAACAAAATAAATAAGGAACGTTGACTGCTGTAGTAGGCCTATGGCTATGCAGACTGGACACAGTAGTAGCAATACAGATGCAATCATGGCAGCTGACAGCATATACATGATCGAAAAATGGAGTGCCACCACTTTCCATTAAGTTCTTTAAAAGGTCACTTTCTGTCAATCACTCTGCAGTGAAATCCTCACTGGGAGCGAACTTACATAGGCACCTTTACACATGTGCAGTGCTATGCAGCGCATTCTCGGTCCACTGATGATCGCTCAATAGTGAAAATATTGTCTTAGCATTCAACTCTGAACCAGGCCCTTGGTGCATTGAATACATACTGCAATGAAAGCGGAGTTCTAGATTACCTACCATAAATTTACAGCAACACATATATATATAGCCACACACAGAAAAGTGCAGAAGCCAAAGCAGGACATTACATGACGGTCCCTGTGACATCCATCAGAGTGTATATTTTCAGCACAGACCCCGCTTGGTACTTCTTATATTATGTAACTGAAATCTCTCTTTTGGCTGAAATCCTTATTTTCGTACAGTACAAACTTGTAGAAACACAGGCAGAGCCATCCAGATGCCGTGGAAAAGGCTGTAATGAACCTTCTAAAATGTCCCACAAGGCTAAGGAAGCTTATCAAGTCCTGCTGATTTAAGAGGGTCACCAATGATGTTATTTTACTGTCGTCTAGGCTGGAGACCAGTTCATCTGCTAACACCATATGGCAAAATGTTCACATTTTAACATTTTAAGAGACTGCACTTCTGTGTTTTCAGCTTGAATCCAGACTTCATGAGTTGCCTTGGCACAATCATTACTTTGATAATGAGCTCTTCAGAAGTTACAAAAACATAATGTCATGACCAGTTAAGCACTACAACTTTTATTTTCAGCATTTGGGATTATACATGTGGCAAGGTAAACAATGTTAAACTGGTAACCTAGATTATCATACCTATGCTGCTTGCTGTATGCTGGCATAGTTGTAATTGTCCTTGTCACCTTCAATGTCACTGACTTTATTCAATAAAACAGCAATCAGTGATAATCTTGCTTCAACTGTCATATTCGGAGCTGCACTGAAATCTCTTGCTTCAATCAAACTATTGCATTTACAGCAATCAGTACATGTCAGGTGTTGATAAGCACAGGCTTTATGCTGCAGCAAGGTCTGTTGTAAGAAGACTTCTCTGTGCAGGTAGTCACGGGTGTCGAAGGGAAAAGTGGGTGGGGTGAGGGCGAGTGAGGATGCAATCTCAAGCAATGAAAGTTTAGTTTATTATAAATGAAATAGATCAGTGTAAAATAACATTATCACATGTATGAAACTATGAATGTCATGTATACATTTAAAATGGGCTTTCAATATTATAGCTTTAGTTCCTCCTAAATAGTCTATTTTTGTATGACTGTAAGTTCATTGTATGGGAAGCAAATAGATTAGCGCACCACAGATTGCAGGGGTGCAAAAGTATGTTTCCATTCTATTAAAGGACATGGGTGGATTCAGTGGCAACGCAGGGAGGGTGAGGGCAGCACCCACGTGTCACCAGCCGAGTGTTCACACCAAAATGCCGGCTCCTTCCCAGTGACAGGAGCCCTGTGCTGCACTGTAACATTACATGCAGCTCTCTGCTTCTGTCTCACTGTATCAGGGGTGCATTATCAGGTAAATGTGTTGTATTGTTCTTAAATTGTGCACATAATGGGGTTTATTTATTTAGCTCCTTCTAGAAGATAATAGATAGAATCTGATTAGTTGCCCATAGCAACATCCCATATTAATTTGAAATCCCATTTTCGTAAATTTACCCCAATGACTGTTTGTATAAGCTTCCTAATGGTTGAGGATTTTCTTGAGTGTGCATCAGTGATACCTACTATAAACCATAATTAAGAATAATGACAGAGACATGAATTTAGCAAAAACTGAAAAAAGCTATTGTATGTAAATGAGCTATACACTTTAAACCTGTAAGAAAAAAAGGTTAAAGTATAAAGGTTAAAGTAGAGCAGCTGAAATCAACAATACCCCCAAAACTGAAATCACTATCAGCAAACACGAATGAGGATTCAGTTTAGATGCCTGCATTCGGGATGCTGTCGTTCGAAATACTGGTGCCAGAATCCCAGTCAGCAGCCACAATACCCCATGTACACGCACACACAGTTATTCTAGGGTTAATTTTTCTAGGAGCCAATTAACCTACCAGTATATTTTTGGATTGTGGGAGGAAACCGGAGTACCCAGAGAAAACCCACTCAAGTACGGGAAGAATATACAAACTCTGCACAGTTAGAGCCATGGTGGGAATCGAACCCATGACCTCAGTGCTTTGAGGCAGTAATGCTAACCATTACACTGTCCGTGCTGCCCGTACTTACTATAGAAATAGGTACTTGTGTATTTTGGCGGCGCCCGTCGTGGGCATCGTGTGCCTTAACTTTAAGGCACAGGACGCGACGCGATGGACCCGATTTCTCCATAGGCTTCAATGTTAAAATATTTTTAACATTGAACCCGATGGAGAAATCGGGTCCATCGCGTCGCGTCCTGTGCCTTAAAGTTAAGGCACCCGACGCGACCGACACGATTTCTCCATAGGCTTCAATGTTAAAATATTTTTAACATTGAAATACTGTCGGTCGCGTCGGACTTGTGCCATTATAATGGCACAAGATCAAATGTAGTTGATAAAGTCCATCTAACATAGAAAACAATGGGAAATGGGCCAATATGGCCCATTTCTCATTGTATATGGCCCCGTCATGTCCAAATATAAATGCCCCCCATTGTCAGCGGCACCCCAGTATTGACGCCAACCCGAAGCGTGGCGAGCGTAGCGAGCCCGCGAGGGGCGGCGGTACGCGTCCTACGACCTTTTCATACCCCTACTATCCACGTCGGCGTGGAGTTGAGAATAGAATAGTGTGGCGAGCGCAGCGAGCCACCGAGCCCGAAGCGTGGCGAGGGGACGCGGATACCTTCACAGGTATCCGCGTCCCCACGCGGGCTTCACAGGTGTCCGTGTCCCCTCGCGGGGCTCGCTGCGCTCGCCACGCTTCGGGCTCGGTGGCTCGCTGCGCTCGCCACACTATTCTATTCTCAACTCCACGCCGACGTGGATAGTAGGGGTATGAAAAGGTCGGAGGACGCGCACCGCCGCCCCTCGCGGGCTCGCTGCGCTCGCCACGCTTCGGGTTGACGTCAATACTGGGGTGCCGCTCACAATGGCGGGGCAGTTATATTTGGACATGACGGGGACATATACAATGAAAAATGGGCCATATTGGCCCATTTCCCATTTTATTCCATGTAAAATGGACTTTATCAAGTCCATCTTATCTTGTGCCATTATAATGGCACAAGACCGACGCGACCGACACGATTTCAATGTTAAAATATTTTAACATTGAAGCCTATGGAGAAATCGCGTCCATCGCGTCGGTCGCGTCGTGTGCCATGTTAATGCACACGACGCGACGCGATGGATGCGATGGACCCGATTTTTCACACACGATGGACGCGATCCTCATCGTGGGCGCCGCCAAAATACACAAGTACCTAGAAATATATTAGGTACTTGTGGATTATCACGGCTCCCATCGCATGCCATATATAGTGGCATGCGATGGCATGCGATGGCATGCGATGCGATTTTTGCCGTTTTTAACGGTTTTGACAAAATCGCATGCAATCGCATTGCATGCGATCGCATCACATACGATCGCATCGCATGCGATTTTTAACAGAAAAGCATCCAAATGTATTGAAATTAGTATGAAACATGTTCAATGGCCCCCAAATGGCATTTTTGAGGCTGTACCACCCCCATTATCAATGCGAACCCAAAGTGTGGCAAGCGCAGCGAGCCCGCGAGGGGCGGCGGTACGCGTCCTCCGACCTTTTCATACCCCCACTATCCACGTCGGCGTGGAGTTGAGAATAGAAAGTGTGGCGAGCGCAGCGAGCCACCGAGCCCGAAGCGTGGCGAGGGGATGTGGACACCTGTGAAGCCTGCGAGGGGACGCGGATACCTGTGAAGGTATCCGCGTCCGCTTGCCACGCTTCGGGCTCGGTGGCTTGTTGCGCTCGCCACACTTTCTATTCTCAACTCCACGCCGACGTGGATAGTGGGGGTATGAAAATGTCGTAGGACGCGTACCGCCGCCGCTCGCCACGCTTCGGGTTCGCGTTGATAGTGGGGGTGGTACAGCCTCAAAAATGCCATTTGGAGGCCATTGAACATGTTTCATACTAATTTCAATACATTTGGATGCTTTTCTGTTAAAAATCGCATGCTATGCGATCGCATGCTATGCAATGGGATTTTTTCATGTACGATGCCCATCGTGGGAGCCGTGATACTCCACAAGTACCATATATTAATATGAGGAAGGGACACCTGTGGTGCCGTGCGAGGGGGAGTTATAATTACCCGGGCCCAGGTCTGATGGAGGGGCCCTGTGGGGCCCCTGTTACCTGGCTGTAGTAGCTGCAGTAGCTTTTCTCTGCCCAGCTCATGCTGCTGTGTGCTGGGCAGCAGTGTAGCCAGATAGGTGCTTAAAGATCTATTTTTTTCTGTTTATTTTATTCTAAGGGTGTATGGCCATGCCTCCCATTATTAGGCCACACACCCCTTGAAAAGTAGCTGGGCCCATCCAGATTCTTTGCTGCCCTGTGTCTACTTCATGTATCACATATTTATAGGTGTTTTTTTCAAATGCATTGATAATGTGGCCATACAGACACTGTTTTCCATGTAGAATCGAACATTAGGTCAACTCTCTGTAGTTAAAGAAAGTAAATTAAGAGCTGATACAGTATTTGATTGTTTGCTCCAGTGTCGAACAGAAAAGAAACATACAGTATAGACTATAGGCTGGATACATCAGCAGACATCAGGACACACAAGATTTTATGACTTACAGTAGGTTAACCCCTTCCCGACATTTGACGTACATTTACGTCATGGTCGGGAAGTA
The DNA here is from genome assembly GCF_055691185.1 of Crinia signifera. Classification (NCBI taxonomy): domain Eukaryota; kingdom Metazoa; phylum Chordata; class Amphibia; order Anura; family Myobatrachidae; genus Crinia; species Crinia signifera. Next base: position 105,621,833 of record NC_139220.1, on the reverse strand, counting down.
CTTCCCGACACATGGCGTAAATGTACGTCATGGCATTTAACTGTCACCGCGTCTATAGACGCGGTGACAGTTTCAACATGTCTGCTGTCCCTGACAGCAGACATGTCCGTGCATGCCCAGGGGGGGCTGCGATGCCGCCCCCCCGTCGGCGATCGCTGTGATTGGCTGTTCAGTGTGAACAGCCAATTACAGCGTTTTCCTGCGTCACCGGCGAATAACGTTCGCCGGTGACACGGGATCAGAGGTGATTGGTGCTGTAAAGTACAGCACCAATCACCGCGGGGTGTGAGGGTGACACTGGTGTCACCCCACCGCACCCCGCCCGCCCCCAAAGGCCGTGATTGGTTCGTCGGACCGACGGACCAATCACAGCCAAGGAGGGGGATTTAAACTAACGGTGACTGCACTGCAGACGCCATTCCGGTCTGGAATAGCGTGCAGTGCGGTCACCGTACCTCCCTGCCGCCATACTGACCAGAACCTTGCTCCATAGCTTGCTCCATACTTACCTGATCGCTGCTTCATCACTGCTTCCTGGATCCTGTTACTACTTGTGCCTTCCTGTGAAATTGTGCTGCTGCAGTGTACTAGCTAGATAGATAGAGAGATAGAGAGATAGATAGAGAGATAGAGAGATAGAGAGAGATAGAGAGAGATAGAGAGAGATAGAGAGAGAGATAGTGTCAGAGAGTGCTGATCGCTGCTTCATCACTGCTTCCTGGATCCTGTTGCTACTTGTGCCTTCCTGTGAAATTGTGCTGCTGCAGTGTACTAGCTAGATAGAGAGATAGATAGAGAGATAGAGAGAGATAGAGAGAGAGAGATAGATAGAGAGGCCTAGTGACAGAGTGCTATATTTTGTGCTGCTGCAGTGTGATAGTTATAGAGAGATAGAGAGAGATAGAGAGAGATAGTGTCAGAGAGTGCTATATTTTGTGCTGCTGCAGTGTGATATAGTTATAGATAGAGAGAGATAGAGAGAGAGAGATAGATAGAGAGGCCTAGTGACAGAGTGCTATATTTTGTGCTGCTGCAGTGTGATAGTTATAGAGAGATAGAGAGAGAGAGATAGAGAGAGATAGTGACAGATTGTGCTATATATTTTTGATATAACTGACTGCTGCCCCCTCCTTTTGTGCTGATCAGTATAAATTAACTGATCAGCAACTTTTTGGGGGCGCAGGTTTTTTTTTATATATAGATATACCTGTCAGTGCTGCTGCTGCAGTGTCATAGAGTGATAGATAGTGAGAGATAGAGAGATAGAGAGAGATAGTGACAGAGAGTGATAGAGAGTGCTAAATTTTTTGTCTGCTGCCCCCGCCTTTTGTGCTGATCACTATATCTGAGGTGATCAGCAACTTTTTTGGGGGTACAGAGGTTTTTTTTTTTTTATATATACCTGTCAGTTGCACCAAAGGTTGTGCACCTGCTGCACCTCACTGGTAATCAGTGTCGCATCACTGATCACCTTTTTTTTTTTTGTGTGTGTGCTGTGGGGTCTTTTTTTAATTTTTTTTTTACACACACTGTGATTTTGTGGGTGTCCTGTGGCCGCTGTGCGCTGATCAGTGACGTACATCACTGATCATCTTTTTCGGTACAGGGTTGATCTATATTTTTTTTTTTTTATCAAATTCCTGTTGCCTTTGAGCGCTGTTCAGTGACAGATGTTACTGACCAACATCTGTGCTCAATTTTTGGCGCAGGACCTTTTTTTTTTTTTAACCCCTTAAATTTTTTAATTTTAACCCCTTCATTTTTTTTTTTTTTATTGGTATAAAGTATTTTTTTTTTTTCTGCACCACATACACACTACACACTACATACCCCCCGGATTGAAATAAAGTTTGTACCCCCCCCTACACTATACACGTGTTGAAACATTTCACTACCAGTAACACAAAAATAAAAATGGCATCCCAAATGTCCTCCCAAATGTCCTCCCAAATGTCCTCCCAGTCATCCAGGAGAATGTATTCAGCGGAGGAGGCATATGCCCTGCTTGCTTCTGACTCTGACACAGCCAGTGATGCAAGCGGGGAATTTGAAGGATTCGCCTTAAGCTCCTCTTCCTCCTCTGGTGATGAGGGACCCCCTCAAAGACGCCCCCGTAGAGCAGCTGAGACCCCCCCCCCAATAATTGATCTCGTATGGACCCCACCACCAGACAATTTTGAGCCCCAGGTTCCTGAGTTTTTGGCCATGCCAGGAATCCAATTTGATTCCACAGGTCTCAGAGAAATTGACTTTTTCAAATTATTTTTCTCTGATGATTTTATAAATTTAATGGTGGACCAAACTAATTTATATGCCCAGCAGTTTATTGCTCAAAACCCCACGTCATCATTTGCTAGGTGGACCCCTGTAGATGCAGTAGAGATGATGACGTTTTGGGGTCTGGTGTTTCATATGGGCATAGTAAAAAAGCCAGAAATTAGGCAATATTGGAGTACAGATGTTCTGTACAGTACTCCATTTTACCGTATGGCCATGCCCCGGACTCGATTTGAGACAATTCTTAAATTTATACATTACACCGATAATGCACAGTGCCCACCCAGAGATGATCCCACCTTTGACCGGCTATTCAAAGTCAGGCCGGTCATTGATCATTTCAGTGCCAAATTTGAAGAGGTGTACATCCCTGAAAAATTTATTTGTATCGACGAGTCCCTTATACATTTTAAAGGAAGGGTTAAATTCCGCCAGTACCTTCCCAGTAAGAGGGCAAGGTATGGCATAAAAATGTACAAACTGTGTGAAAGCACCTCAGGGTACACCCACAGGTTTAGGGTTTATGAAGGGAAGGATTCAAGAATTGAACCGCCAGAATGCCCCCCCTCCCTCATAGGTGTTAGTGGGAAAATTGTCTGGGATTTAGTGCACCCCTTCCTGGATAAAGGTTATCACCTCTATGTGGATAACTTTTACACCAGCATCCCCCTGTTTAAGGCCCTTGGTTCAAGAGGTACAGCAGCTTGCGGTACTGTGCGCAAGAACCAAAGAGGCCTCCCAAAAACGCACATTGCCCAAGTAATGAGAAGGGGTGAAAGCAGGGGAATATGCAACGAAAATATGTTGTTGGTCAAATATAAGGACAAGAGGGATGTCCTTATACTGACAACAATTCACGGAGACAGTACCACCTCCGTCCCTGTACGAGGTACCAGTACCCACACCTCCAAACCTAATTGTATCCTGGATTACAATAGGTACATGGGCGGAGTGGATCTTTCAGATCAGGTACTGAAGCCGTACAGTGCCCTGCGGAAAACAAAAATCTGGTACAAGAAGGTGGCCGTGTATATCATCCAGATGGCACTGTATAACGCTTACGTGCTATTCCGTTCTACCGGCCAGAGGGGGACATTTATGCACTTTCAAGAGGAAGTCATAAAGGGCCTAATATTTGGGAACCAGCAGGCAGAGGGCCCCAGTACTTCTAGTACTGGCCCCCGTATTGTACCAGGGCAGCATTTTCCTGATGAAATCCCCTCCACTGGAAAAAAGGGCAGGACACAAAAAAGGTGCAAAGTTTGCTATAAAAAGGGAATAAGAAAGCAAACTATTTTCCAGTGTGACACTTGCCCCGACAAACCCGGCCTATGTATAAAGGAGTGTTTTAAAATATACCACACATCTATGGAATATTAGGTTCATAATTTCACCGTGCTTCGGGGGTCTTGCTAATGCCACATAGCACCCACCATTCATTCCACCAGAATCTGAGCCGCAAAATCCAAAAATCACTCCTTCCCTTCTGAGTCCTGCCATGCACCCAACTGGTATTTTTTGGTCACATGTGAGGCATTGCCGTACTCGGGAGAAATTGGGGCACATATTTTGGGGTGCTTTGTCTCCTTCATTCCTTGTGAAAATGAAAAATTTTGAGCCAGAACTGCATTTTTGTGTAAAAAAATGTAATTTTTCATGTTCACTGCCCACTTGTATCAAAATTGGTGAAACCCCTGGGGGTTTGAAATGTACACTATACCCCTAGATGAATTCCCTGAGGGGTGTAGTTTGCAAAATGGGGTCACTTGTGGGGGGGTTCCACTGTATTGGTGCTTTGGGGGTCTTGCTAATGCGACATAGCACCCACCATCATTCCACCAGAATTTGTGCTGCAAAATCCAAATATCACTCCTTCCCTTCTGAGTCCTGCCACTTTTTGGTCACACATGAGGCATTGCCGTACTCGGGAGAAATTGGGGCACAGATTTTGGGGTGCTTTGTCTCCTTCATTCCTTCTGAAAATGAAAAATTTTGAGCCAGAACTGCATTTTTGTGTAAAAAAATGTAATTTTTCATTTTCACTGCCCACTTGTATCAAAATTGGTGAAACCCCTGGGGGTTTTAAATGTACACTATACCCCTAGATGAATTCCCTGAGGGGTGTAGTTTGCAAAATGGGGTGACTTGTGGGGGGGTTCCACTGTATTGGTGCAACATAGCACCCACCATTCATTCCACCAGAATCTGTGCTGCAAAATCCAAAAATCACTCCTTCCCTTCTGAGTCCTGCCATGCACCCAACTGGTATTTTTTGGTCACATGTGAGGCATTGCCGTACTCGGGAGAAATTGGGGCACAGATTTTGGGGTGCTTTTTCTCCTTCATACCTTCTGAAAATGAAAAATTTTGAGCCAGAACTGCATTTTTGTGTAAAAAAATGTAATTTTTCATTTTCACTGCCCACTTGTATCAAAATTGGTGAAACCCCTGGGGGTTTGAAATGTACACTATACCCCTAGATGAATTCCCTGAGGGGTGTAGTTTGCAAAATGGGGTCACTTGTGGGGGGGTTCCACTGTATTGGTGCTTGGGGGGTCTTGCTAATGCGACATAGCACCCACCAAAATTCCACCAGAATCTGAGCTGCAAAATCCAAAAATCACTCCTTCCCTTTTGAGTCCTGCCATGCACCCAACTGGTATTTTTGGTCACATGTGAGGCATTGCCGTACTCGGGAGAAATTGGGGCACATATTTTGGGGTGCTTTTTCTCCTTCATACCTTCTGAAAATGAAAAATTTTGAGCCAGAACTGCATTTTTGTGTAAAAAAATGTGATTTTTCATGTTCACTGCCCACTTGTATCAAAATTGGTGAAACCCCTGGGGGTTTGAAATGTACACTATACCCCTAGATGAATTCCCTGAGGGGTGTAGTTTTCAAAATGGGGTGACTTGTGGGGGGGTTCCACTGTATTGGTGCTTGGGGGGTCTTGCTAATGCGACATAGCACCCACCAAAATTCCACCAGAATCTGAGCCGCAAAATCCAAAAATCACTCCTTCCGTTCTGAGTCCTGCCATGCACCCAACTGGTATTTTTTGGTCACATGTGAGGCATTGCCGTACTCGGGAGAAATTGGGGCACATATTTTGGGGTGCTTTTTCTCCTTCATACCTTCTGAAAATGAAAAATTTTGAGCCAGAACTGCATTTTTGTGTAAAAAAATGTAATTTTTCATTTTCACTGCCCACTTGTATCAAAATTGGTGAAACCCCTGGGGGTTTGAAATGTACACTATACCCCTAGATGAATTCCCTGAGGGGTGTAGTTTTCAAAATGGGGTGACTTGTGGGGGGGTTCCACTGTATTGGTGCTTGGGGGGTCTTGCTAATGCGACATAGCACCCACCAAAATTCCACCAGAATCTGAGCTGCAAAATCCAAAAATCACTCCTTCCCTTTTGAGTCCTGCCATGCACCCAACTGGTATTTTTTGGTCACATGTGAGGCATTGCCGTACTCGGGAGAAATTGGGGCACAGATTTTGGGGTGCTTTTTCTCCTTCATACCTTCTGAAAATGAAAAATTTTGAGCCAGAACTGCATTTTTGTGTAAAAAATGTAATTTTTCATGTTCACTGCCCACTTGTATCAAAATTGGTGAAACCCCTGGGGGTTTGAAATGTACACTATACCCCTAGATGAATTCCCTGAGGGGTGTAGTTTTCAAAATGGGGTGACTTGTGGGGGGGTTCCACTGTATTGGTGCTTGGGGGGTCTTGCTAATGCGACATAGCACCCACCAAAATTCCACCAGAATCTGAGCCGCAAAATCCAAAAATCACTCCTTCCGTTCTGAGTCCTGCCATGCACCCAACTGGTATTTTTTGGTCACATGTGAGGCATTGCCGTACTCAGGAGAAATTGGGGCACATATTTTGGGGTGCTTTTTCTCCTTCATACCTTCTGAAAATGAAAAATTTTGAGCCAGAACTGCATTTTTGTGTAAAAAAATGTAATTTTTCATTTTCACTGCCCACTTGTATCAAAATTGGTGAAACCCCTGGGGGTTTGAAATGTACACTATACCCCTAGATGAATTCCCTGAGGGGTGTACTTTGCAAAATGGGGTGACTTGTGGGGGGGTTCCACTGTATTGGTGCAACATAGCACCCACCATTCATTCCACCAGAATCTGTGCTGCAAAATCCAAAAATCACTCCTTCCCTTCTGAGTCCTGCCATGCACCCAACTGGTATTTTTTGGTCACATGTGAGGCATTGCCGTACTCGGGAGAAATTGGGGCACAGATTTTGGGGTGCTTTTTCTCCTTCATACCTTCTGAAAATGAAAAATTTTGAGCCAGAACTGCATTTTTGTGTAAAAAAATGTAATTTTTCATTTTCACTGCCCACTTGTATCAAAATTGGTGAAACCCCTGGGGGTTTGAAATGTACACTATACCCCTAGATGAATTCCCTGAGGGGTGTAGTTTTCAAAATGGGGTGACTTGTGGGGGGGTTCCACTGTATTGGTGCTTGGGGGGTCTTGCTAATGCGACATAGCACCCACCAAAATTCCACCAGAATCTGAGCTGCAAAATCCAAAAATCACTCCTTCCCTTCTGAGTCCTGCCATGCACCCAACTGGTATTTTTTGGTCACATGTGAGGCATTGCCGTACTCGGGAGAAATTGGGGCACAGATTTTGGGGTGCTTTGTCTCCTTCATACCTTCTGAAAATGACAAATTTGGAGCCAGAACTGCATTTTTGTGTAAAAAAAATAATTTTTCATTTTCACTGCCCAGTTGTACCACAATTGGTGAAACCCCTGGGGGTTTGAAATGTACACTATACCCCTAGATGAATTCCCTGAGGGGTGTAGTTTGCAAAATGGGGTCACTTGTGGGGGGGTTCCTAACTTTTAGCATCTTATGGTGCCTTGAAACCTACATGGTGCCTAAAAAATAATCTCATAAAAAGGAGGCTCCAAAATCAAGTAGGTGCTCCTTCTATTATGAAGCCTGTGGTTTGGTCACCGTGCACACTAGGGCCACATATAGGATATTTATGAAAACAAAAGAATTGGGGGAATCAATTTTTAGTCACATTTCTCTAGTAAAATGTACTGTGTTCCTTATAAAAATGTATTAAAATTGCAAATCTGCAAAAAAAAAGAAATTTTGAAATTTCACCTGCACTTTGTTTTAATTCCTGTGAAACACCTAAAGGGTTAACAAACTTCCAAAATGCTGTTTTGAATACTGTGAGGGGTGCAGTTTTTGAAATGGCATCATTTATGGGGGTGTCTCACATACAAGTCCCTCAAAGTCACATCAGAACTGAACTGGTCCCTAAAAAAATCAGTGTTTGAAATTTTCTTGAAAATTTGAGAATTTGCTATTCATATTGTAAGCCTCCTAGTGTCCCAAAAAATTAAAAGGAAGTTGAAATAATGATGTCAACATAAAGTAGACATATGGCCTATGTTAGTTATTCACTATTTTGAGTGGTAAGATTATTTGTCTCACAAGCAGAAAATTTAACATTTTGCAAATCGCTAAATTTTCCATTTTTTCACGATATTTTGGTATTTTTCACAAAAAAACACAGACTGTATCGACCCAAATTTACCACTAATTTGAAGTACAATGTGTCACGAGAAAACAATCTCAAAATCACTGGGATAAGTAAAAGCAAAAAAAAGTTATACCCACTTAAGTGAGACATGTCAGATTTGAAAAAAAGGGCTCTGTCAGGAACGCAAAAACTGGCTCTGTCAGGAAGGGGTTAATGCTTCATAAATCATAGAGGTTTGAACAGAAAGCGATAAAGCGGTTGCTGACTGCCAGGATTAAGTTGCCAGAATCAGATGGCACTGGTAACATACAGATGCCTGTCATGGCAGGATTTGAAAGACAATTAGTACTATGCTGGACTAAATAAGCATTGTATACACTGTAGTTTATTAAAAATCCAACAGACACACGAGGAGTAAATATCTCGAGAGAAGCAAGTTGCCTAGGTTTTTTGCTTGCCTATTTCACAAATGGGTTTCTCTATAATGTAGACATAGATCAGTTCTTCAAATTCAGAATCTCGTGGTGTATTTACTTAAGCTGGGTACGATTTGCTCCACCCCCAAAATCGTTATCAGCGGAGCACCTGGGAGAACAATATAGTGCATACACAATTAACGATATTGTTAATGTCATTCAGTGATATCATCCTGCTGATCATGCAGTCCTTGATGATATAGTCAAAATGTAACTGCATGTTCAGACAACGGAGGATATCATTAATGACCAATGGGAGTGCGCATCGTTAACGATATAGAGACTAATTCAACATGATTTATAGTTTTGTGAGTAATTGCAAAACTTCAACTGATTACTGTAGCATGTGGGGAGAGGGGGGAGGTCCACACAGCACAATGCATTGCCGCCCCACATGCCTGGTCTCTCACCTCACTGCACAGCACTTGTAATTGTTGACGTGCTGGTGCAACACTACTCAATGTAATGATAACAGCATCACTAGATAGAAGCTTCTGATTGACTGATTGACTGATTGTCTACTGACCACTTTAGCTGATAGTACTTAAATCATTAGCATTGCATTTGTATTATATGGAATTGCATAAGTCTATTCACATTACACACTAACTGGCATTTCCATTTGGACACTTACAGGAAAGTCTGTTAACATACAGTATAATACTTAAAGGGAAAAATCAACCAATGTATTTAATATAATTTACTAATTTACTATGTGTACTTTATAACATTATTAAATTGTGTAAAAAGGTACTCTTTACTTAGTTGGGCGCCCATCGTGGGGATCGCGGGCATCGCGGCCAGTACATTAACGGCCGCGACGCGATGCCCGCGATCCCCGCGATTTCCCATAGGGTTCAATGTTAAATTTAGTTGCTGCCCGCGATTTTACATTCAATGCTTCAATGGCCGCGATTTGGCCATAGGAATCAATGTTAAATGCCCAAATAGTTAAATTGTGCCCAAATAGGCACAATTAACACTTAAATGTCCCCCCAAATTTGTAACGCCACCCCACGATCCACGCCAACCCGAAGCGTGGCGAGCGCAGCGAGCCCGCGAGGGGCGGCGGTACGCGTCCTCCGACCTTTTCATACCCCCACTATCCACGTCGGTGTGGAGTTGAGAATAGAATAGTGTGGCGAGCGCAGCGAGCCACCGAGCCCGAAGCGTGGCGAGCGCAGCGAGCCCCGCGAGGGGACGCGGATACCTGTGAAGCCCGCGTAGGGCCACGTTTACCTGTGAAGGTATCCGCGTCCCCTCGCGGGGCTCGCTGCGCTCGCCACGCTTCGGGCTCGGTGGCTCGCTGCACTCGCCACACTATTCTATTCTCAACTCCACGCCGACGTGGATAGTGGGGGTATGAAAAGGTCGGAGGACGCGTACCGCCGCCCCTCGTGGGCTCGCTGCGCTCGCCACGCTTCGGGTTGGCGTGGATCGTGGGGTGGCGTTACAAATTTTGGGGGACATTTAAGTGTTAATTGTGCCTATTTGGGCGTGGATCGTGGGGTGGCGTTACAAATGTTGGGGGACATTTAAGTGTTAATTGTGCCTATTTGGGCTCTGTGGCCCATTTAACATTGATTCCTATGGCCAAATCGCGGCCATTGAAGCATTGAATGTGAAATCGCGGGCAGCACTAAATTTAACATTGAACCCTATGGGAAATCGCGGGGATCGCGGGCGTCGCGGCCGTTAATGTACTGACCGCGATGCCCGCGATCCCCGCGATTTCTTTACCCGCGACGCCCGCGATGGAGATCGTGGGCGCCGTGCTAGGTAAAGAGTACCTGTAAAAATAAGAAAACTTTTACAATCATGCTCAAAAACAAATACACATATAAAGGGGATATTATAAGTATGCTCTGTGTCATTCCCAGGGGATGTAGATATGTAAAAGGTAGACAATAAAATGTTGAACACCACCATGCCGTCATTTATTATGTTGCCAATGTTTAAATGTTGACAAGCAACGCATCAACATTTTTAGAAAGTTGACAGGTGAAAGTCAACATTAGGGTTAGGCTGTGGGCAGGAGGGTATTGCTGTGTACACACGGGGGAGATATATTGCTCAGCCATATATGGCTGAGCAATATTTGGCTGAGCAATATATTGCTCTGTTTCTACTTTACATCAGCGACCAGAGATGGTCGCTGATGAAAAAGAAACTGCCGGGGGGAGCCCGGCAGTGGTAATCAGCTGGTCGCAGGAGCATGTTCCTGCGACCAGCAATCACCACAGGGGCAAAAACGGGAGCGCGCACCCGGCGATATATTGCCGGTGCACTCTCCCATTGCGGGCAATATGGTCGCTCAGCGACCATATTTCCTGCGATTTTGCACAAAATGGCCCCTTTGTGTACGCACCTTAAGACTGTGTGGGGAGATATTGGGGCTAGACACTAGAGGGAGGTTTAATGGTAGGGATAACAATAAAAGAAAAATACTTACCAGGAGGCCTGAGGATCAGAGGCCTGAACCAGAAGTGGCAATCCCATGACATCACTGACTTGATTATGAATATCGACAAGGTCAAGGTCAAGATTATGACCATGTCGACATTATGAAAATTATTCCTAGTAATAAGGCAACACTTTAGTCATGTGGTGCAAAGGATTTATGTTCAGGGCAATGTTTAGTGCATACTTGCCTACTTTTGAAAACTAGTTTCAGGTAGATAATAGTAGGTAATAGATTTTTGTACAGCGCTCCATTGACTGGGCGTGTCATGCTCCACCCAAAGGGCGTGTCTAGTTCCATATATGGAGAGATTGTGACGTGAGATTGAAACGATAGTGAATGTGGCACCTAGAAGCGTGGGTGTGTAATTTAAAATGACTTGTATCCAAATGTAGATGAGCCCCAAAGCAGTTAGTAAGAGCTACAATACTTGGTAAAGTGCTGGGGAATGGCGCTGATGATTCAATGTACAGTAAATATATCTATCTCTCATTCCTTTTTCCCAAAAGTAACAGTCTAATGTGGGCTAGGTGAAAAGAGGGAGATTGCTAGACTAATGAGGGAGAGAGGGAGATTGCTGTTATTTCAGGGAGTCTCCTGCAGAATGCAGGAGGGTAGGCAACTATGATTTAGTGCCTTCATATGGACAAACAGATGACATGCATGCAATACTGTATTTGTTTCTCCTCTTTTCAAATAACCCCAAATAGTAATACAATCTTGCACAAAACACAGCCATTGTTCATCAATAAAGCACTATAAACCTTGGCATAAGGGCCAGCCCTGTTGTACTGTAAGGGCTATTTCACACGCTCCGGATCCTGCCAGACGGCGAAATCCCACACGGCCAGGAAGCCGTGCCACACACAGCAGTTACAATGGTGGGGATGGCCACAGCCCGGCAGCCGTCCCTGCCAGTGGTGGGATCCGGCTGCAACCGGGCGGCCGGGCCGTGGACGTCTTGCGTGAATGGACACATTTGTGTCCATTATTAACTGCTGTGTGCGGCACGGCTTCCTGGCCTTACATACAGACATTTGTGCCAGAGATTCATAACGGGAGATTCAGCATGAAAGTTTTCACTCTCTCAGATAATGAGCCACATACTGGCCCTTATTCTGGTTGGTGCGGTAATATCCACGTGCGGTCGTGCCGCCGATGTTTTGTGTCTGCGCATGTGCAGAGGCGTCTCTGCGCATGTGCAAGCGGGACGCACGGCCACATTCCGCATGAAATGTGTACACTACGAACAGGGGGTGGAGAGGGGCGTGAAGGGCTGTTTGGGCTCATTACCATATGTTTACACCTCGCGTTTCATGGGCGTTCCCATGCAAACGCTGGGCGTACGTATGGTAATGCGGCCGTGACGCACGTGTAGGGGGCGGACATATGACATTGCCGGATGTCAACTGCCCGCCCAGATCCCTGTTTTTGCACGGAGAAATGCCCATGTGGTCTGAGGTTGCGGGAGCTGCCTGGCCACTCGGTCCTGCATTCGATGGTCTGCGACCATCGAATGATGGGGGAGGTTCCCTGAGATGGAGGAGGTGTATTCATGAGAAATACACGTGCGGTCCGTTCGGACAGCTTCTTACCGCGTACGGACGGAGTTGGCGATCCGTATGGAAGGCGGGGTTTAGGACGCACGGTGCTGGCCGCATATTCGGATCCGGCCGCACCGATCAGAATAAGGGCCACAGAGAGATATATGTCAGAGATTCATAATGGGAGATTCAGCATGGGAGATTTCAAATCTGTCACAACTGTCACAGAAAGTGACGTAAAAAACTGCACTTCATCACAAAAATAATGTTATATGGTATAGATATCCACCACATAAATAATGTTCTTTCCCCTCCCCCTAGTCCCCCCCCCTCCCCTAAAAAAAAAAAAACAAACAACTTTTAAATCATTGGTGGCTAATGGTGTCCCCCCCCAAAAAAATGTAATCATTGGTAGCTAGTGGTCCCGACAGAAAAAATACTTACCGTGTCATGGGTCCAGCATCGCGTCCTCTCAGTCTTGCAGCGGGCGCGGCGCAGCGGATCTTCTCGGCGACGTCATCAGCGGGGCTTTTCAGCAGCGTCGCCAGTGGGGACTCTCGGCGGCGGCAGTGGTCTTCTTGGCGCCAGCGAGTCTTCTCGGTGGCAGTGAGCCTTCTCGACGGCAGCGGGTCTTCTCAGCGGCGTTCTCTGGAGTCTTCAGTGACAGTCGCTCAGAGGTCCCTGCTCATCCCGCACCACACATGCGGGAGATGAGCAGGATCTTCTGAGTGACTGCACTGCATTATCCTGGGCAGATTCAGAATGGCAGGGCTGCTCATTTAAATGCGTTTTCCGGGATTTTCTGAGTGAATTCTTAAAATCGCTCAGAAAATGCCTGAAAATTGTGCTATGATTGTGTCCAATTTCCCTTCAACTCCCCGGCAGTCATTGGTGGTTTTTGAACACACAATGTACTCACAGTCTCATACAATCCATCTGCTGCACGATTGTACGATTGAAGCTTCCTTTAAATAGGAGGCTGGCCTTCTAGGATTCCTAGGATTCTAGCATTCAAAGGATAGGAATACCAAAATTCATGTTTTTTTATAATTTACAGATTGCCAGCAACTACCAATCTGCTCACATCTGCTGTGTTATGCCATTATTAAATAACCTAATGAAGCAATCCTCTGAAACAGTTTTCATAGTAGTGTCAGAATTGTGCAAAAAGACGTCCACCGCTATTTTCAACCACCCGCCCATCTGCCGCTGGAAACTTCTGAGGCTCATAGTGTCTTCACTTCCATAGGCCGCCCGGAAGCTGGTTGTATGATCCATCTAAAGAAAAATTGCATTTGCTTAAAAGCACATGCAATCTGCTCCCAATCTCAAAGCAATGCGCATCCCAGCTAAAGGTGCTATTGGGAACTAGCTATGACTGTCCTGCTGCTGCCCAGGAAGTCCAGAAACAGAGCAATTTGTACCTCGTGGAATGGGACGTGTGCAAATCCATAGTTGCCTACCTGGCCCTCACCATGAGGGAGAAAATGCTCTGTTCCTGGCAGCGACGGACTGGGCCACCGAATCCGACCTGGCATTTGTGCACACGTGTAACCTTTGTGCATGGACATGCCGGGCGTGTGCACACAGGCACCACGCATGCATGTGCTGCCTTTCCCAGCTTGCAGGAGAGACGGAAATAGCGGTGTGTGATACTCCCCCTTTCTCCTGGACCTCAGCAGAGCACAGAGAGAGACGCCGGACCTTTCGCGAGTCTAGCGGCTCCTCTCTCTGTGCGCCGATTGGGAGGCAGAGCCTCCACCTTATACAAAAATAATTTCACCTCTGGGGCTGCAAATACTAAAGCTGCAGTAGACTATATATGTGGTCACTGGACTACAAACAAAACACAATAGCAGAAAAAGGAGTCTCACTTGCGCTGAAAATAATGTCCCAATAAAATCACCTGGATCAACATTTTATTGGGACAGTACTTTCAGAGCCTCCACCTTGCATGAAGAAATTGGCCAACCTGGTCATCGGCTCCTCTGGCATTTGCCAGAAGTGCCAGATGGCCGGTCTGGCCCTGGTTCCTGGACTTACCTGGTAATGTATGATTGCCATCACCTGGGGTGAGCTAGTTAATTGATAAAGATAGGCGTTTCACCACATAAACCGTATGATTACCATCACCTGTGGTGAAACACCTATCTTTATCAATTAACTAGCTCACCACAGGTGATGGCAATCATACATTACCAGGGAAGTCCAGGAACAGAGCATTTTCTCCCTCATGGAGAGGGTCAGGTAGGCAAGTATGAGCAAATCCTGCACCTGTACTATGTTTTATTCCTTAGAACACAGATTCTTAAAGTCGGTCCTCAGGAACCCACACAGTGCATGTTTTGCAGGACTCCTTACATAATCAAGTGAAATATTTAGCTCCACCTGTGGATCTTTTAAAATGTGTCAGTCAGTATTGAATGCACCTGTCAGGTGACCTGGAAAAAGTGAACTCTGTGGGGTCCTGAGCACCGAGTTTGAGAACCACTGCTTTAGAATAACATTTCTTGCGTTTCTAAACAGTCAATGCTGGTATCAATGTTCCAAAATAATCTATCTTCTAGTACTTACATCACTAGGTGTTTATAGCACTAATAAGACATTTGCATACATAAAAATTGCTTTTGCATGTTTAATATTCAATTTTCATTCAATTAAACATTGATCTTTGTGTCATTTTAGAGCATATACCCTTCTGAATATATATAGCAACGTTTCATGACACCTGCTGCTCCAGGCTGCGATATGTGAAGGTGTTACGACACTTTTGCTTGAGAATCACTGCCCTAGAGACCCTTCATTGATTTCTGTAAATTACAAGGACCGTCACCTGTTATCGTAGCTCAAGCACCAGTTTTGTCTATTGATTGCGACTCCTACATAAAATAAGACATTTTTAGCGTGTGATTTACTATTAACCCCAAAGAATACCTAAGCATTTGTGTATCTTCTACCATTTCACAAATAACTATTTTTTTTTAATTATTATTATTATTATTATTATCCTCATTATACCTCCCAACAAGACCCTTTCCAGGAGGGTCAAAATGCTCTGTTCCTGGATTTTTCTCTTAATGTATGACTGCAGTCACCTGTGTTTATCTAGTTAATTAATGAAAATGATATTTCACCAGAAGGTCATGTTGGGAGGTATGTATTAGAATTATCCTTTATTTATATGGCACCACAAAGGGTCCACAGCCCTACAAAGTGCATAAACAGAGTCGGTAAGATCAGACCCAGAAAAGGTGACTTAGAATATCATACCTCCCAACATGACCCATTCCAGGTGGGACACAATGCTTTGCTTCTGGACTTCCCTCTTAATTTATGATTGCCATCGCCTGTTTTGAACAGGTCCATTGCTTATGCTGGCCACACATCAGACCAACTTTCCTCCAACCATCCAACTAGTTAGATGGTTGGACTGAAAATCTGGTACTGGAAGGGGGCAAATGCCAATAAGCAATTTGCTCACAAACGCAGGAGAATGGACAAAAACATTCTGTGAAATTGTTTAAATCAAATAGGTTCAACTACAGTACATTGTCTGAGTGACAGTTGTCCATTTTCAGATTTAGGAAACAAATGACTTAATTACACATTACATGTGCTCCTATCCAGTACCAGATTTTTATTCCATCAAACAAACTAGTTGGATGGTTGGAGGAAAGTCTGGCCATACATCGGACCAATTTTTATCCAACAATCGAACTAGTTGGTTGGATGGAATAAAAATATGGTACTGGATGGGAGCAAATGTAATTTGTAATTCAGTGATTTGGTCCGAAAATGTGGAAACGGACAAAACCTGTTGCTCAAAGTACTGTAGTTTGATCTGTTTGATTTAATTAATTTCACTGAATGTTTTTGTCCATTTTCCTGGGTTTGTGAGCAAATTGCTCTTTGTCTTTTGCTCCCATCCAGTACCATATTTTTTATTTCCATCCAACCAACTAGTTGGATGGTTGGATGAAAGTTGGTCTGATGTGTAGCCAGCAGTGTTGCTCCTGGAGCATTGTGTCCCTCCTGGAGAGGGTCATGTTGGGAGGTATGCAATATCGAACATTGCAGGGCAAGGTAATCGTTTATAAACCTTGCATACTTTCTATACTATATAGTTATTAAATTAATAATTCAAACTTTTTTTTGTCTTAGCATAGCTGTCAAATTTAAATGTTTCTTTAAATATTACCTTGATAAAAAATTATATACTTTTTCATCACTGCTTGCTCATTCACATGGGTACTCAGCTGTACTCCAATAACAGTTCAATAACAGGTGAAGTAATCAGCTTTACCTGTTAATATTTTAAAATGTGTCAGTGAATAATAAATACCCCTGTGCACCAGCTAGGTAGGTGGTTCTCAAATTGGTCCTCAAGTACCCCCAACAGTCTACATTTTCCAAGTCACCTGGCAGGTGCACAGGTGCACTCATTATTTACTGACACATTTTAAAACATACTGCATTCACTCCTACTATAGATCCAGAGGGTGCCTGAAAAAATTGACTTGTTGCCACTTGGTAGATCTTGAAGACAGGATGGCCACAGTAACTTGTACCTTTTAATGTTTCCTGTGCTCCCTCGTTTTTGGGCAAATGTGCAAGTACATTGTGCTATTGTACTATCGTACTGTCAATGTATCTTAGATTACTGTACTTTAAAAAGCTTGCATAACATGGTTTCTCCTGTATACTGTAGAACAAAATTAGTACTCAATGTGGACCTCCTTCAACTGATCCTCCTGCATGTACACCTTCTGAAATGTAGTACTGTATTTTGCTGTAGTTTACAGGTTTGACAAAATGTAATATTTGGTAAAACAACAAATGCCGGGGTCAGATTAAGGGGGGTAGTGGGTGCGACAGGGGGTACACACACACGCACTGGGCATTAGGTAAAAAAAAATATTTTATATATATATATATATATATATATATATATATATATATATATACCAAACAATATCCCTTTAGTTGCGCTAATATTTATATATGAACTTATGGGTCGCTGTTAACACTAGATCCCCTACTAGTGGGATCTCCTCGCCTTATCTCACACCAATAGTGTTAAATAGCGTCCCTGTTCGGAACCACTTCATGATACTTCAGTCTTTCCTTATACAATTAACAGGCAAAAATAAAAAGGCAGAAGTTGGTCACTCCTGGCTGCAAGCAGTAGTGTGCTCCTCAGAGTCCCAGCACAAAGGTGTGAGACGAAACGCGTCGGGTTTACATTCCTCAAGCAGATTTCAAAAATGTTTCCGCAATTTCAAAAGTTCTGTGAACAAGAAGGTTTCTTTTGCGTTAACACAGTGTAACACAGTGTAAAAAATAATCTTAAAAAATTAAGATATATGTGATCCAATACAGGCTCAGCACAAAGGTGAGACAAAACTCAGTGGTCAAAGGGTTAACCATTTGAGTGCCCACATCTCTGAGAGATGTTCAAAATATCCACTAAAAATGCCAGTGTCGCTCACATTGTTATATATATTTCCTATATGAGGTAAATATTACAGGTCATTATGATGAATAAAAATGTTTGCTTGCCAATTTTCACACTTATTTTGACAAATTCACTTGGCAGATTATAGACAGGCATGCCCCACTTCCTGGGCTTGTTAACTTTTTTTAACATGAAACTTCCCCAGCAATACCTATCTCCTTTATCATATATTTTATGTTCATTTGTATCTTCCTCCAGTATTTTATCATTGTCACTGTTTTATAATGACAGTACATTATTCTTTCTCCACTGGTTTTATCAAATAAGGCATGTGACCATACTGAGAAGGATTGGCTGCCAAAACCAATAGAGATACCTGTTCACTTCTCCATCACCCTCGAGTAACATCTTCCCAATGTATTCCTTCTAACTAGCTGTCACTGTCAATCACTGGGAATTAGGCTTCATAAAAGTTGAAAAGATTGTAAAATGTTTTGTTGATTGTTGTATGTTAGAACACATGAGAGACAAATAATTTTAGAATCTGTTACAGATTATAGTGTTATAAACTGGGAATAAGAAGTACAGTAAGACATTATAATAAGATAGTAAAATATATAAAATGTAGCATGAGCATGCTGACAGAAAATATAAATTTACCTAAATATAAATGACAGCTGACAAGATGTGGAATGTGTGCCAGCAACTAATGGCATGAAAAAGCCAAGATATATATTCGCTTAACATCAGAATGTATGGAAAAAATGAAATTGGAGAGCAGTCAAATCATTAATATATCAACACAGAAATAAACAGACTAGTAGGATTGTGTATACTGTAAAGGAGAAGTGTGTGTGTGTGTGTGTATGTATGTGTATATATATATATATATATATATATATATACACATACATACATATGTGTATATATATATATATATATATATATATATATATATATATATATATATATATATATACAGTTTTATCTATCTATCTATTCTATAGCAAAGTTTTTCAACCAATGTGCCGCAGCACACTAGTGCTGCGGCCAGTCCTCAGGTGTTCCGTGGGACAACGTGTCACGTCGACTCACGACAAGGGGGAGGCAGGCGATTCGTCTTCCCTCCTCGGCGCTGTGTGTGTGACCTTTGGAGATGATGCCGGGACGTGCCTGTGCGCATTAGGTCATCCGTCCTATGAGTTGCGGGCACCAGGCGCGTCACCAGGCGACTCCACCACGGGAGTCACAAGACCGGAGCCATCAAGTCAAGTGCGCACTGTATGATTTTTGAATAACTCTCCTGGAGGTAGGGTCATTTGTGTGTTGCATTTCTAACGGGTGCTGGTGCTGTGGAACAATAAAGGATGGGCAGGTGTGTGGAATAACTAAGGGGGGGCAGGTGTGTGGAATAACTAAGGGGGGGGGGGCAGGTGTGTGGAATAACTAAGGGGGGCAGGTGTGTGGAATATCTAAGGGGGGGCAGGTGTGTGGAATAACTAAGGGGGGGGGGGTAGGTGTGTGGAATAACTAAGGGGGGGGGCAGGTGTGTGGAATAACTAAGGGGGAGGCAGGTGTGTGGAAAAACTAAGGGGGGGGGGGGCAGGTGTGTGGAAAAATGAATTATTTGATTAAAAACTGTTGGTGTGCCTTGGCAATTTTAAAGTCTTGTCTGCTTTTTCCCCCTTCGCATGCCATGCTCTTACGCACAGCTAGCAAATAATCCATTCGCAGGCCAGGGGGAAACTCCCACATCTTTCGATGGTTGGTGACCATCAAAGAATATGGTGCGTGCACACATGTCAAAAGTGACTCTCCGGTCACTCAGATATGCATGTGTAGGCAGGCAGCTGACATCCGGTGATGTCAGCTGCCCGCCCCCCGATCCTACATCACAGGGCAATTGCTATGGGAACTTCCAGCCTTTTCATGGGAACGCCTATGAAATGCTGAACATTCCCATGGGTGAGTTCCCCGGGCCCACTGTGCCCCGCCCGTCCCTACCCACAATCTTGGGTGCGTGCACCTGACGAACAATCTGTTTGCCATGGACGCATGCACCCAGCACATGGACATGCGCAGAAAACATTGAGTTTGCATGCGAGCGAACGGACCAAAAAGGTCCCAGGTATTGTACACCTTTTTTTCATGGATGAAAGATACAAGAAACATCCTACCTTATATAACAGGACAAACACATCTGTGCAGAGAGCATCGACCCGGTTCCTTCTCGCCTCCAGCTGGGCTCATCAGCTGACATCATGCCGGAGGAGGGGGGAGGAGGTGGGAGGTTACTACAAAGTGAAAGACAAACTATCACCATCAATACACAAATGTATGAAAAAATCACTGGTTTGCTGACTGCAGAATACAAAAACAATATAATATAATGTAATACTAGTCATAGTCATAGTGAAAGAATAAGGAATGCTTTACAAAAAGCATGAAAATCTTAAATTCTCATTAAGCCCATTTGTGGCCTCTGTATTGAGTCTGTGTATCCAATGTTTCGCTTTGTAACAGCCTCCTTTCGTGTTCGCCCCCACGAATAGATTGGGGGACCTGGGGCGAAATGTAATAGAGTGTGATTTTTTAGACATGTGCGATTTTTGGTCAAAAACGGCCGAAATCGCACATTTTCCGAAAATCGCACATTTAATAGGTTGAAAATCGCGGTAAAAAATCACACTTTTTACCGCGAAATCGCACTTTTAAAAGTGCGATTTTTAGTCACATTTCAATTCGCATCCAGATGTTTTCCCATTATAAAGTATACAACTCGCAAATGTAATAGGGTGCGATTTTTGGTCAATGTTACCAAAAATCGCAAAAAAAATAGACCAGGTTCTGACAGGCGAATTTGACAGAACCATGCACAGATCATTGAGATCTGTGCATGGTTCTGTTAATAAAAATGTGTAAAAGTGTTTTTATAAAAAAAAAAACGGCGTGGGGTCCCCCCTCCTAAGCATAACCAGCCCCGGGCTCATTGAGCCGGACCTGGTTCCAAAAATACGGGGGAACAAAAAGCATAGGGGTCCCCCGTATTTCTGAAACCAGCCCCGGACTCTTGGACCGGTCCTGGTTCCAAAAATACGGGGGACAAAAAATCTGGGGGTCCCCCGTATTTTGAAACCAGCACCGGGCTCCAACAGCCCGCGGTGTCATGCCACAGCCGGGGGACACTTTTTATACAAGGTCCCCCGGCCAAAACATGAGCACCGTGGCTGGTCAGCCTTGGACGGGGTACCTGGAGGAGTGGGGACCCCCCCAATAAAGGGGTCCCCCCCCCCCAAGCTTCACCCGTCCAGGGCTGAAGCCCGGGGCTGTCACCGGCGTCCGTGGCCAGTGGACGCCGGCCTGATAGGGTTAAATCCATCATACATATCATTACATTGCTTTTTACCGGCGAACTACAAGTGCCAGCAGACCTCCCCCGCATGCTGGGACTTGGAGAACCACAAGTCCCAGCATGCAGGGCATTAATGGGCCCGCTGGGACTTGTAGTCCACCTGTAAAAAGAATGTTTATAAAAAACACACACACAGAGAAGTACAAGTTTATTACACACACACACCTCAATTTTACACAGCATACTTACCATTCCTGGATCCAGCGCTGGTCTGGCTGCTTTACAGCCGGCTCCCCCCGCACTGACAGGCAGCGGGGAGAACCGCTTTCTCCGTTGCCTGTCACCGGCTTTCTCCGTAGCTTCTGTAGCTCTGTCCCAGTGCTACAGAGGCTGAGAGCGTGATTGGCTGAGCTACAGTATGCGTCTCCATGGAGACGCATAGCTCAGTCCTGATTGGCTGAGCTATGCGTCTCCATGGAGACGCATACTGTAGCTCAGCCAATCACGCTCTCAGCCTCTGTAGCACTGGGACAGAGCTACAGAAGCTACGGAGAAAGCCGGTGACAGGCAACGGAGAAAGCGGTTCTCCCCGCTGCCTGTCAGTGCGGGGGGAGCCGGCTGTAAAGCAGCCAGACCAGCGCTGGATCCAGGAATGGTAAGTATGCTGTGTAAAATTGAGGTGTGTGTGTGTAATAAACTTGTACTTCTCTGTGTGTGTGTTTTTTATAAACATTCTTTTTACAGGTGGACTACAAGTCCCAGCGGGCCCATTAATGCCCTGCATGCTGGGACTTGTGGTTCTCCAAGTCCCAGCATGCGGGGGAGGTCTGCTGGCACTTGTAGTTCGCCGGTAAAAAGCAATGTAATGATATGTATGATGGATTTAACCCTATCAGGCCGGCGTCCACTGGCCACGGACGCCGGTGACAGCCCCGGGCTTCAGCCCTGGACGGGTGAAGCTTGGGGGGGGGGGACCCCTTTATTGGGGGGGTCCCCACTCCTCCAGGTACCCCGTCCAAGGCTGACCAGCCACGGTGCTCATGTTTTGGCCGGGGGACCTTGTATAAAAAGTGTCCCCCGGCTGTGGCATGACACCGCGGGCTGTTGGAGCCCGGTGCTGGTTTCAAAATACGGGGGACCCCCAGATTTTTTGTCCCCCGTATTTTTGGAACCAGGACCGGTCCAAGAGTCCGGGGCTGGTTTCAGAAATACGGGGGACCCCTATGCTTTTTGTTCCCCCGTATTTTTGGAACCAGGTCCGGCTCAATGAGCCCGGGGCTGGTTATGCTTAGGAGGGGGGACCCCACGCCGTTTTTTTTGTAACTTTTTTTTTTTTGCACAAAAGCGCATTTATAAAAATGCGCACATTTTCATGACTGAAAATGCGCACATTTTCATGACTAAAAATCGCGGCAAATCGCGGCAAATCGCATTTTTTTGCCGCTAATTCGCATCTCATTACATATGCGAATTCGCGGCAAAAAATGCGATTTTTAAAGGTGCGATTTGGTGCGATTTTTTTTTAGTCTAAAAAATCGCACCCTATTACATTTCGCCCCTGATCTATAATCACATACAGTAGCACAAAGAGGTCAAGGAATGTCTATCGGTCACAAAGTGTTCGGCAACCGGTTGGTCGACCTGTTTACCCTGGAGAGCAAGTCTTATGGCTGACCTATGTTAGGTGGCTCTTTCTTTAAAGGTGCATACCTTGTCCCCAATATAGGCCAAGCCGATGGACACTTAATAATATAAATTACAAACTTGCTTGTGCAAGCAAGGGTATGATGAATAACAATTTTACTATCCCAACCCGGGGCAATCCTCGGCACCCCTGAGCGGTAAGTGTAGGTGTAAAATAAGACTAAAATAAATAATATTAGGTTCTGCTGTGAAAAAATAAGCCCTTGCAATCCTCCCCCTCATGCAGGTACTTGTAGAACCACAAGTACCTGCACACAGGGCATTAAAGGGACACTTGGACTTGTAATTCCACAGCAAAACCAATGCTAAAAAAAAAACCACACAATAAACAGAAAAAAACATTTATTAATATACATGCGCACACAACATACATATCTGCTTTCAGCTCAATCCCCCTCCTGTCTCCATACACACAACAATTGCCAGTTCATAGAGTGCTCATCTAAGGTGGGCACCTATCTATATCCATTGTGACATCTGTTCAAGGGACAGGAGCGGATGCTATCTGGGAGCGTAGCAATTTCTGGGGTGTTTCTGGGCTCCACTAGGGGAGGAGTGGTGTTTCAAGGGATTATGGCAATAAATTGTGTGCATGATGGTGGTTTTGGGTTCTATGTCCAGCCTCAGTGGGGGGAGTGAGGTATTATTTGATATGTGGAGGTGTATAATTTGTCACAGCAGCTTAAACTGTCTCTGGGCCACTAGAGACAGTTAAGCATATCGAAACTAATGGCTTCTACCAAGGTATAGTGATGTATTAATCCCTCCTATTTTAGTGCTGGCTCCACTTACATTTGAGTTGGAGCTGCTCACATGAGGCCACTTTTACACATTTTTCCAGGGCCACTTTTAGTTTCCAATGCGCCCCTGGTTTACACACTATTCTGCCTGCTGCACCTCTTCTGAAATCTGTATTCCAACGACAAATTACAATGGGCTAGATTCTGTAAGCTTCAAAAGTGATAAAATGGAGAGTGATAAACAGCCAGCCAATCAGCTCCTACCTGCCATGTCACAGACTGTGTTTGAAAATGTGAGACAGGAGCTGACTGGCTGGCTGTTTATCACTCCATTTTATCACTTTTGAAGCTTAGGGAATCTGGCCCCATGTCCTAATGCTGGTCACTGGATGGGAGCAAAGGACAATCAGAAATGAGCTCACAAACCCAGGAAAATGGACAAGCCTTAATATAAACGGAGAAAATCCGCCTCCACATTACAGCTAATAGGCTCTCAACTTTGATTGACACAGCAAACCAACCACTGAATACTAATAATAAACACAAAACCAGCTCAAACCAGTACTGTTTCAATACAAAAACATAGGCCCTTATTCTGGTTGGTGTGGATATGTCCGCGTGCGTTCGTTCCGCCGATGTTTTGTGTTTGCGCATGTGCAGAGGCATATCTGCGCATGTGCGAAAGGGACATACGTCCAAATTCCGCATGAATTGTTTACACTATGAACAGGGGGAGGAGAGGGGCGTGTAGGGCTGTTTGGCCTCATTAACATATGCATACGCCCCGCGTTTCATGGGCGTTCCCATGAAAACGCTGGGCGTACGTATGGTAATGTGGCCGTGACGCACGTGTAGGGGGCAGACATATGACATTGCCGGATGTCAGCTGCCCGCCCAGATCCCTGCTTTTGCACAGAGAAATGCCCGAGTGGTCTGAGCTCGCGGGAGCTGCCTGACCGCTCGGTCCTGCATTCGATGGTATGCGACCATCGAATGATGGGGGAGGTTCCCAGAGATGGAGGAGGTGTATACATGAGAAATCCACTCGTGCTTCGTGCGGTCATCGGCTTACCGCATTCGGA
This sequence comes from Crinia signifera, assembly GCF_055691185.1. Taxonomy (NCBI): domain Eukaryota; kingdom Metazoa; phylum Chordata; class Amphibia; order Anura; family Myobatrachidae; genus Crinia; species Crinia signifera. Next base: position 105,597,203 of record NC_139220.1, on the reverse strand, counting down.
CTGAGTGAGCGATCCGTACGGAAGGCGGTGTTTAGGACGCACGGTCCCGGCCGCATATTCGGCTCCGGCCGCACAGACCAGAATATGGCCCATAGTGCTTATATCCTCTGAAATTTATGCAAACTTTCAAGTATTTTTATGATTACCATTACTAAAAATACTTATACATCAGACAGTGAATGCTTAGAGCTACTTTAGTTTCTTGCACTACATAATAATAGTTTTTGATAATTAAATAATATGTCTTAAGCTCATGTAATGCATGAGAAAAACATGAACAAAGCAAAACAGTTTGTAAATAAATTTATGACACTGATTAAATTAATCAGAGACTAAAATAATGCTATTAATGCTACTCATACCAAGAAAACAGCTACTACTTGAACTATTACTAAACAGTACATTACTTATTACTAAGGCTGATATCCAATTACCCGCAGTATTTTACCATGGATAATTAATGGAAGTAGCCTCAGGCTTTAACTCATGAGGCTATACAGTTAGCCTTCTAACGTCTACTATTTTAATGTGCGTTAACAAGTGTTAACTAATGTGCCGCTATATTGTGCTACTATAGCTATTCCTTCCCACCTTCATTACCAAGGCAAAGCAGGACGCTACATCAACAAATGGCGGTACTCAATGCCACCAGCGAAGGGGTTTGTGCAGCGGGGATAGCTTGTTTTCAGCGAGGATCAACAAAAACAAGCCATCCTCATCGTGAAACCCCTCATCGGCTGCTTGCTGTATTCAATGTTCTGGGGAAATTCCCTTAAACAGCAAGGTTTTCCGCAAATGCAGTGAGCCCGCTGCATTTTGTGGCAAGCCCCGCCATTTTAATGGACGTACTCGTTGTTTCCCCCTCGCTGAAAAGAACTAGCGAGGTCGAAACGGTGAGTGAACGGGGGGGGGGGGGAGAGTTGAACAATGAAGGCGAGCTATCGGCACTGCTCGCTGTCATAGCTTGCATAAAGGGCCTTGAATATACCCCTAATTATATTATCATCTTGTGTGGCTGAGAAGGGGAGTGCGGGATCTAGCTACTCACTCGCATCCCATAGCCGACAACCGCCACCGCCAGGAATAGGTGGCAAAATGGTCACCACTGCTGTCCATTCATACATTGCTGTCTGCTATTGGCATGCTATCTATTAGACGTATATTGGACTACGTAGTATCAGCACACATAAAGTGTGATAATACCACTCCCTCCCCCCCACAATGACAAATAATACATCTACCCCACTATCCTTGAATTTTTTTACCGAGGTATCTGGGATTTTCTTTTGTCAGCAAGAGGCTGTTGAAAAAATTCCTGATGCTACTGGCTCCGAGTCTTGGGGCTAATTAAATAGCCAGAAGGGAGGTTAATTACCTGCAGTAAAGTATTGTGGGTAATTGAATATCAACCTCCTGTAAGTTGGAAATCTTGCAAATATAAAAAATATAAAAAATAAATAAATACTGTACCTATGTAACAACATGTTACTGTAATGTCAGGACAATCATTGCTGAGCAACTCATTTATACCCCTTTTAGACATACTACCCGGGATTTTCGCGTATGTCTGAAAGGGGTGTAAATTGCAAACATGCAAATGAACACATCCATATGGTGTAACAGAAGTAGCTTGCAGCAAAAATGAGTACATTTACAATGATCAATATAAACAAACATTATTTAAAAGACATTGTAGCCTTTCCAAGATGTACTGTAACATATATGTTCTAATTAGGCTCTGGGCACCAGAATAATTTAAAGTACATTCAATTGCAATACAAATCCCCTTCTGACATGTGGGGAAATCTAGTTTAGCATTCGCATAATGCAGAGTTCTAGAGAGTATACTGCTCAGTAAGGGGAGTCCGAATAATAGGACTAGCTAAATTAAATTGTTCTTTTTTCTTAAACACCCCAAATGGTTTACTCTATATATTGGGGGAAATTTACTAAAGGAAATTTGTAAAAAATAGGTGTAAAAATAGGTGTATTTGTATCCAGAAATACACTTATTTTTGACATTTACTATCCCAAAAATACAGCAATTCGTTTTCGTATTGATGTGCTATCAATACGAATACGAATTGCCGTATTTTCGGGATAGTAAATGTCAAAAATAAGTGTATTTCTGGATACAAATACACCTATTTTTTACAAATTTCCTTTAGTAAATTTCCCCCATTGTTTCAACTAGTTTACGGATCTATAAACAGCTGCTGTAATGTGCATATATAGCAATCTTAGTCTTAGTTAGCCTACTGTATTGCCAGTTATTTATATATCGCACACATACTGTAGGCCGTTATTCAGGTCTGAGCGCAGTACAAATTTGTTCTCAAAATGGGCAAAACCATGTGCACTGCAGGTGGGGCCGATGTAACATGTATAGAGCGTGTTAGATTTGTGTGAGTGATTTGGTTTATGTTCAGGGTAAATATTGGCTGCATTATTTTTACACTGCAATTTAGATTTCAGTTTCAACACACCCCACCCAAATGTATCTCTCCCTGCACATGTAACATCTGCCCCACCTGCAGTGCACATGGTTTTGCCCATTTTGAGAACAAATTTGTACTGAGCTCAGATCTGAATAAGGGCCATATTCCGCAGCGCTTTACAGAGAATATTTGTCCATTCCCCTCAGTCCCTGTCCCAGTGGAGCTTACTATAAATACCCCCTACCACATGTACTTTACCAGCACATTCGCACTACGGTTTGTTGTAATCCAGGAAAGTACGGGGGTGAATATACAAACTCCGCACAGTTAGGGCCATGGTGGGGATAAAACCCATGACCTCAGTGCTGTGAGGCAGTAATGCTAACCATTACACCATCCGTGCTGCCCATATAAGGCATAAGGCATTCTGTTTGAGGAATTACATTTTTTCTGTCTCAAGATATATCCAACTCTCAGTAGAGTAGTATTTATGTCATGTGCATATCTGGCATACAAATCCATTACACTAGCATCCAACAACAACATAGAAATGTGCCTTGTCAGAAATAATAATAAATATGGAGGTCAAATGAACCTATTTGACATACGCATGTGATGTAATGAAGTGTCATATACACAAGAGAGAATAGTGTAGAGTTTTCAATAGTAAATGTAATGATAGAGTAATGCTTTACATCTGGGAGTCACCTGTATTGCAATAATCAAAATGCAAATGATAAATACACAATCCTAATAGAAGAGCACAGCATATCTAGACTTGGTCTATAAACAACAATTATGAATAAAGAGGTCAGTACTCAAATACCCAATTATACGTGGCTAGTTAGTGCTGCGGATGCAATGTTCCATTGTCATACATAGTGGAAATTGAGCTTGGTGTACTGTACAGCAGACATGAATAGGCCCGTTTCCTCCCACAGGCGCCTACTTCCTGTCAATCACCTTGTGAACGGCTTACAAATAGAAAAAGTAGCAGGATGCTGGAAGGCATTGCGTACACACATTGTGGCCCATACGCAGTCTATCAATAACTGGCCACTGTGTCAATTCACTGCCTTGCAAAGAGGTCTGAATCAGCCCCAATACCTGCTTCAGTAGACAGATGACTGTTTGGATGACTTGCCTGGGGTAGCACAATTGTTTCAACCCAATGATAACGTTGGTGTGAACAACAATACAATGGAGTTGGTGAACACCATTGTGCTCCTTCTGCATAGGTCATTTATGAGAAGCACCGCCACCCTCCTCCGGTAATACATGCACCACAAAGACCGGACTTGTAAGAAGGATGAAAGAGGCATTTATGGACAGTACATGTTGAGGAAATTGTTACATATTGGAAAGTGGCTCTGCTAGTCTCACATTGCTTTCACATTTGTTTCATGTCTGCAGTACCAACCGTGTCTCACCACTGTATCATTGTACTGTGCTCTTTGCAGCAAAATGTGTTGCTTTACAGTATGCTTGTTTGCAGTAAAGTGTTGGGAAGCATGCTGCTCACAGCTTCTGGTCTCCATGTCTGTTTGTACACAGACACTACATTTACTATTTGTATTCAACAAAGTGCCAAGAGTATGTACTCTTTTAGGGTTAGCCAAACCTCTTTGGTGGCTGACCACACTCACTCTGACGACACCCAATTTCCCGGCGGTCGGAATCCCGGCGGTCAAAATCCCGACGCCGGAATCCTGACCGTCGAAATCCCGAAACTATCTCCCTCCGTAGGTGTCCACGACACCCTTAGAGGGAGAATAAATTAGCGTGCCGAGCGTAGCTCGGCACCGGGCCCACTGCGTGGCGAGTGCAGCGAGTCCGCAAGGGGGGACGATCCACATCCGCCCTTGTCGGGATTTCGGCGGTCGGGATTCCGGCATCGGGATTTTGACCACCGGGATTCCGACCACCAGGATTCCATACCGAATCCCCTGAAACATGGGCCTCTACCAAAGCATTTTTACATTGGGCCCTTTATGCCCCAATCCTATTTTGGATTCACTTGCTTGCATTAGTCATTCTGAAACCTAAACAAATGGCATTTGCATTAGGCCCAGTGTCCCTGAAGTAGCCCTGTGTATAAATTTTTACAACCTAGCCACACCTACTGTAGCATCACAATTGTCTATTGCCATAGAACAGTGGTTCCCAAACTGTGTGCCTAGGTACCATGGGGTGTCTCAGGACACTTGCAGGGGTGCCATTGGTTGGTGGACCAGGATCAATTCATATCATTTATGGTCAATGTACCAGGCAAAACCAGTGCTTCTGGCTGCCAATCATAATATATGTGGACAAACAGAAGAAAATCCTGTCCCTCACCAGATAACTGTGACATATAAACACAATGCACTTGATTTTATATATTTTTTTCTGAATTTCTCGATAAGAAGCATTTGGCCTAGGGGTGCCTTGAAAATATTTTGATGCTCTAGGGTGCCGTGATTCAAAAAAGTTTGGGAACCACTGCCATAGAGTATTATTTGTAAGCAGAATCCTGCCACCTGCAGGTTGTTTTGCACATACAGACACTGGTGCTCAGTTGCATGTTTATGCCTTAATATGCTAAATAAAATGTGATAAATATGCTTAATGTGCTAGAATAGAATTTGCATGTGTAAAATAGTGTGTTTACAGCCATATCCTGAGGCATATACTGCAGGCATACATCCTTAGCTATTTCTATCTCTGATGACATCAGACCTCCTGTTTCTGTATCCTGCCACACCACTAGGATGTGGTTGATCTGCTGCAATTCCATGAGTGCAGGAGACCCCCTAAACAATTGGGAGTCTCCAGCTAATTCAGGAAGAGTAAGCAAGCAGTAAGCAATGTACATGCCAGGATTTAGGTTGCTAGATTCTTCAGTGAGGGCCAGATGTATCAAGCTTCAAAAAGGGATAAATGGAGAGTGATAAACAGCCAGCCAATCAGATCCTACCTGTCATTTTTCAAACCCAGCCTGTAAAATAACAGGTAGGAGCTGATTGGCTGGCTGTTCATCACTCTCCATTTTATCACTTTTTGAAACTTGATACATCTGGCCCAAAGGGAGATCACCACTAATTCAAGCAGCATGTATAATATTCCCTTGTTTACTGTACATAACTGATCAAGATAAGAAAAACACATTTTCATGTCTTAGGAAGTTCGTTATTATATGCTTTAATTACAAAATAAAAAATGTCAAAAATGCATTATTCCTGCTTCATAATATTTGTTTCTAGTTTGTGTTTATAAGCTAATGTGCTGTTGAATAACAATTTAGAAAACTTTATCTGTATTCAGGTCATGACCTCCTGATTCCTCTACATATTTCTCAAAAGACATTAGGGGAAATTTAATAACATCCCGATTCCGGCCAATCCCATGTACAAAGAGGTATGACCAGGATTGTCCGTGATCTGGCCAAAAATACAAAATGAAAATTCGGCTAATTTACTAAGCTGCCGTATTCTCAGGATTCATAATTCCCTGGCAGCCAAATACGAACAAGCATGAAGCCTGCATGGATCAGTGAGAATTATGCAGGATTCTCTGTTTAAGAAAAATAAATAATAAAAAAAACTTCCGCCTTACGAGCATAACCAGTCCCTGGCTCTTTGAGCTAGTCCTGGTTACCCGAATACTGGAAAAACCAATTAGGGTTCACCTGTATTCAAGAGACCAGAACCAGGCTCCTGGACTGGTCCTGGTTACACAAAAAATTGGGTTCCCCTCTATTTTTATAACCAACTCTGGGCACCAACAGCCAGTGGTGTCGTGCAACAGTGGGCGAAACTTTGTATATAAGTTCCCTCGGCCAAAACATGACACCCTGGTGGGTCATCCTTGGCTGGGTCCCAGGGGGAGTGAGGACACAATAAAGGGGACCCCACCTCCAGGGCACCCCCAGCCTGCAGCTGACTCTGGCATCCCTGGGTGAACGCCGGGCTGATGGTAATGAAAGAGTGTAAAAATAAGATATTTGGTTTTGTAGTAGAACTACAGGGCCCAATAAGTCTCCCCTGCATGCTGGGACTTGGAGAATCCCAAGTTGTCCCACTACAGAACCAATACCAAAAGAAGTTACCCACACACAAAATAAAGTACAACTTTATAACATACAGTACTTCTTCCATATTTACCTATTTTGATCCCGTAGCTTCTGTCCTCTTCTCCAGTAGAAAATCCAAACGGGTATCTGTGAAAAAAAATTATACTTACCATCCCCCGACATAGACCTAGATGCCTACTTGGACCTCTTTGGTCCAAGTAGGCATCCAGGGGATTAAAAAATAAACCATTCAGAGTAGCGCTGCATGCTCTGTGCTCCCATACAGACACTAGAGGTGCGGGAGGACCTTCAGTATCCGTCTTCAACCAGGCAGTGGCCATCTGTGGATGCCATTTGCCCCAGCCAGCTTGTCCTGGCTTCTGTCCTCAGGCAGGCCCAGTGGAGTACAAAAGAGAGGGGGCCAGCTGCATGTAGTTCCTGGTACTACCGCTCAATCGGAGCTGCCCTCCCTAAGTCCCTGCCTGCATCTGCCTTTGTAAGGAGATGCAGGTGTCAGATTATAGTAATATGAGGTTAATGTGAGTGCTCAAACTGAACGTACATAGTAATACAAGTAATGTGTGTATCACCACATCTTAAAATAAAATATCATGGTGTTTTTTTTTTCTTTTCTTTGAAAACAGAAAAGCAGAAATTGTTCTGTTCTGGGCTGCAACCCAAAAAGAGTTTGTACGATTTCACCTTAAAATGTCATGTACAAGCATCCTAAATGAAAACACTCACAGATAAATACCAAATGACCTTTTCCCTGCTGCATAAAACATGATGACACTTATAAGAAGTGGATGTATGGGTTTTTATCACACAATGTTAGGTTTAGCTAGCAGCTTATGTAAGGATAGTACAATCGCTGTTGTTTCTATATTACAAGGAGGGGGGATGGGTTAATCATCTCTTTATTAGAACAGACCTCGGGTGTCGCTTTAGAACCTTCCACAAAACAGCAGGGACTACTGTTAGCATATAATTAAATTCAGAATAGTCCTCCCCGACCCCCTCCCATGGCAGAGGGTTAATGCTCTGAGTCTGATGAGGCATCGTTATGGGGAGGGGTATTGTTCAGATAGCTTGGAGATTGTGTGCAGCGGAGATCACATTAAATCTCACCGCCTGTACCCGCGGAGATGTTAACGAGCCAGGCAGCTGAAATGGGGGGCTAATTAAATTTGCGTGTATTACTTCTCAGGCGAAAATGATCATCCCTGCTGCAAAAGAGACATAAATAACACGGGCCAGCCCTGGAGCTGTCACATCAGGGAACAGCTAATGTCACATCCTGTGCCAGACCCGTAGAGATCCACAGAGCATCACTGGAGGCCTGTACAGAGGAGAATTGCAAATGGATATTGGGTCCATCAGACCTTAGTGCATCTGCATTAACCTCTTCTCAGCCAGCTGCCAACAGTGAATGCCCAGACCTACTGCTGCATGGGAATCACACAAGCATATTATGATATATAGCCAATATTACTGCGCAGCACTAAAAAGCAGCCTGTTTAAATAAATGGAGTGTAAGATACTTTATGGAGAAACACACATAAAAATTGTCCATTTAACTGTACACAAATGCTGCTGTAACTTACAATGAAGACTATTTTGCGAGCTGTTTTGCAAACCTTGCCTAGGCTCCAGGACAGGGGCATAAGTAGAACTTTATAGGCTCTTAACAACATTTTGGAGGGCTCCCCATGCTCTAGAGATGCCCCTCCTTCTTCAGTAGATGTTCATTTAGTACCCCTATGTCTATGGGCTTATGCTTACATAAAATGTGTAGGCAGTGGCAAACGCAGGATTCCAGGGGGGGATTCCAGGCAACCAGGAAACCCCCCCCCCCCCCCTGCGTTTGCCTATGGTAGGAAGAATAGTATAAGTGCTATAAATATAAAGTAAAATAAAAATATATGATAAATATACAGACAGGAGAGGGGCGTGGGGTGCTGGGCAGCCTCATCAGAATATGGGAACGCCCAGCGTTTCATGGGTGTTCCCATGCTAATGCAGCATGATGGACAGGCAGGGGCGGGCAGCTGCCATCACCGGATGGCAGCTGCCTGCCCACTTCCCCCTGAACATGCACGCATATGTAAGGTTACGAACATCCAAAGATGTGGGAGGTTCCTCCTGGCCTGAGAATGGATATTACTGTGTAAAATCCATTTTCATGCCCTGCGTGTAAGTTGCCCTTGTGAACGGGTGGTGCCAGCCAACCATTCGCAATGCGGGGTTTAGAGGACTCGCACGGCTGCGAATTACATTTTAACTTTGTTTTGAAGCGCCAGCAGGTACCACTGCCCTAATTCTTGTTTATTGTCTATATCTAGGATGGGGACATCCTTATAGGTAATTTACCTGGAGGCTGCTTCCAGCACAACATAAGTCGTGGAATCTTTGTTTTCCTTGATTTGTTAAAGAACTGTGATAAAATAGCACTTACTATGAGGTCTTTGGTCTGTATTTTTGGTAGCAGGAGACAGTATACCAGGTCAGTTTACAGGCAAGTGGAGTTAGAGCATGCAGCTTACAGATGATCACAGCATAATACAGACTCTACCAAAATGCTCCAGTTGTCCCTAGCATAGCCCCACACATAGCTAAACCGCCATCAAGAGCATTTACTCTCTGCCCTGGAAACACTTATATCAGGAGAACACAGGTGCTGCTGATTACACTACCTTGCTTATGCTAATGCTCCAAAACCTGGTCTGGATCCTCCACATTACTCTCACACGAAGAGATGCTGCCTCTGCCACAGAACCTATTAAGTAACAATACCATTGGTTACATGTACTCTAGAAGGTAAAGTTGTTACTGTAAGGTTATTTTCCCACTAAACTGCAAGCATTTTAATGTTGTATTGATGTTCGTAAATACGAACAGTCAAATGTTTGTAGTTCAGTGGGAAAAAAATTACAGTAAAAACTTTTCCATCTGGAATGGTTTTGCTATTGAATAGTTGAATAGTGGCTACATTTCCTAAGTATGTCAATATGAACTGACTTTTACTTTAGGGTTTCTAAACCCAAAATAATTAGCCATATAAAAATACAACTGATTGAATATAACCAAGGCCATCATCTAAATGTTCCTTTGAAAGTTGCTGATGAAAGAGGCAATTAGATATAATACATTACTGAAGCCATCAAAAAAGACAGGGGATCGGTTCCACCTCCCCATAAAGCCAAATACAAATGAGTGTATTAGGAGAATATGTGCGCACAATTTTCCGAATGGCTCTGGAACTACTGTATTGTAGCACAGACATGGGCATCATTAATCCTCTGCCCAAGGACACCTTTTCATTTTGTCTTGTTTTTCAAACTAAAGTGGGGGCATTTTCCAGACCAGAAATCTCATGATCTGTTGCCAAGCATGAGACAGCCATTCTTCATTATTTAGTGGCATATTTTCAAACCAATTATTTTAAATTAAGGGTACAATGTGCTTTAGGAATACATGTTTTATGGTCATAGAAAATCTTCTAGGGAAACTCCATTCCATGTCCCTTCCTTTGTAAGAATAACGAAAGTGGATGCTGATAAATGGGAACGGAGACGTACTCATTACCTCAGCACTGGACAGCCGCAGCAATGTTCTGTGAGTCTGGTTGGTAATAGCTTTGATTGATGTCCTATGTCTTGCTGGGGATGGATGTTTGCTAATTATGTGAAGAGGGTGACACCTGTGCCCTCTATGTGCCGAGCTTCCACCTGCCTTAACTCCTACTTAATATTAGACTTACTGCCAGAGGGCTCTTTATTATCAAAAGCGGAGGAGAGGTTAAAGGTTCATTCCCACATCAAAAAACACATTGAATTTGCAACCAAGTGAATGAAATCACCCATGCAGTACTTTCTCTGCTGGCTTCAAAATGAGTTTGGATTGTAGGCCGTTCTTAATTAATATGTATTGTAGCATGCAGCACAAAAATAAACAGATCATTCATACTTCGGTTCCAAGAGCGATAAATGAAAAGAACACTTTCAATATTAAACCAAGTGTATTTAAAAGGCAATTAACATTGATAACTATTTAGTAGGCTAGGGAATCATATGCAGATAAAAGACTGAACATGGAAACTTTTAAACTATTTATGGACAGCATTTCTTTTCCATTTCCAGTAAGAAGTATGGGGAACATGATGTATGCATGAAATATTCTTTCATCAATTAGAACTCTGGAAAAAAATAATGCTTTTAGTAAGATGATATAATAAGAAACATATCCCACATTTGTACTGTATATACAGTAAGAACATTGATTCCTAAGCTAACCTGAATCTTTATGTAGCATTCTAGTGGGACAGTGAACGTTACAAAGCTGCCAGTGACTGCTGCCTTTGGCATGGTCAAACTATGGTCCTCCGGCTGTTGCGAAACTACAAGACCCATCATGCCTTGCTACAGTTTTGCTATTAGGGAATGCTAAAACTATGGCAAGGCATGCTGGAACGTATAGTCTCACAACAGCTGGAGGGCCACAGTTTGGCCATGCACGGTGTAGAGGCTTGAACCTAAGGGTTCCTTTCTCTACGTCTGTGATATCATACAAGGGATTCATTTAAGTGACATAACTGATTACAAAATCTGTATAAATTAGGACACTTACCTGATCTTTCTAGAACATTCCAAAGATTCCCATCCAAAGCCACATACTATTGAGGGAATGTATACTGCTGATCTAACAGGACACATCTATTTATCTTCTGTAAATCTTGATTATCCCTTGAAATTAGCCATTTGCCCTGCACCACCCTCAAGACAGAGCAAGATAATTTGCTTCACTTCAAATGAGAAGGTGCCCACAATGGCCTTGTATTCTCTCTATGGCCACTTAAGAGCATTGCTTTCCAGCCTATGGCCAGACTCTAACAGAACCGTAGCACACAAACCAAGAAAACTAAAGACCACAATCACAAAAATGAAAATAGCTGCCCCAGTAACAGCCAAACTGGTTGCATAGTGAGGTGCACAACCTTAGATTAGCACAGATGTTCATCCACATGACACAATCATGGATGAGGAACCTCAGCTCCCAAATTACTAATTTGGCCTTCAGATAATTCAACATATCCCAAACCCATATTCCAATGACAACATGTCAAAATCTTCCTTATGACAAAACTTTCAATACAAACACCCTCCACACCAGACAATAAAATAGTATAACAATCACCTGGCACAGAAGATCTAAATCCGTCCAAACTAATCGAAAAATACAATAATTAAGAAATGCCATTATCAACTCCTGGCACATGCCGGGCAGGAAAGCCAATGATGGTTATATAACTGCAGCGGCCCAGATGATGTAGTGGCCAAAATGCCATGGGGACGTAAACTGCTTATTGAGTGAACACCAATTTGTCCCACCAAAGCACAATGACCTGGTTTCAAATTTGCAAGGCTCAAAGTTCAGTTACAACCACAATTGGAAACCGCTCCAATATCATTTGGTTTACTGTTAGGCCCTTTAGTACCGCACAATGGCAAATCTCAGCAGAACTAGCCCCATTCAGATTGGTCCAGAAACTGACTGCCCCAGATACATCATTAAACAATTACATCCCTGGAATGAGGGTGAACTCAGACCTGTTCACATGGCTGCGAATTTTCAAGCCGGGTGATAATCGATAGACTGCACAAGCGTACATCTCTTAGTATGCATGTGCTACACCAGCCTGCTACTGTTTTGATCGCTGGCCGTATGCAAGTTGATTGACAGAAAGCCATCATTTGGGGATGGTAACTGTCCATTTTCTGGGAGTGTCATGGAAAACTAAGGCATGCCCAGACATTTGAAGGAAAGTCATGTGACATCAGCTCTGACCCCAAACAGCCTGTTTCTATCGCAGCCACTGAGTAAGTCCTGGGCTACACACAGGCTGTGCACACTAGAAAACTCATTTGATGGTGAATAATTGCAAATTAATTTACAGCTAATCGCAGGCCTGCAAAATGTTTGCAGGCTTGCACAGGGCAGGATTTCACTGTGACTGGGCAGCGTATACCTGATCCTAGGTCTCTGCAAATTAGCATAGAACTGATCATGTCTGAATGACCCCCCTAGGTTACAGTTATAAAAGATCCGCTCAGCATTAAAGTCTCACTAAAATTCCAAACAGACCAAGAGATCTCTATTCATCTCTGTAATCTTATTTGGAGAGAGACCCAAGTGATAGCCAACTTGAGCTCTACATTAATGGAACCTAAAGGGATAACACAACACATGAAGATTAGCATCACACAAAGGGAATTAACCATTGACAATGTCATCTTCTCTTACTATAATCAGATGAAGCTTTGGACAACAAGGTGCAGAACCTTAAAGAAAAGAAGCTATATAGGTGAGAGCTGAACAGTGAGAGCACAATTCCCACAAGGATAAGTCATATTTGGAGAGGGGAGAAGGGTATTTACCCTTATCTCAAAGAAGGAACTTGACATCCTTCGGTAGTATAGCTCTCCCCTTGCCCATAGCTGGAGACATGACACCCTCAGGGATAGATTGGGGTGACTGGGTTATCCACAGGAAATAGAAGCTGGGTGAGTGGATGAAGGCATCAATCAAAGACACGATCTTGTTCGCTGTGACACAATAGACCCTGGTAATGGATGTCCCATGGCTGAGTTTCAGTGGACATAGGGTGTGGAAGGCTCAGAGCCACCACAAAATGACCACCAACAGAAGATGGAATCAGAACTAAAGCCTCTCCAGATACTAATGACGATGGTTCTCAAACAAACCTAGCTTTCATGACACTGAAGTCATTGAGAGGATGGGGTGCCGGGCAGAATGGAGGTGAACTCAACAGCCTGTGAATCACAACTACACTACCCCATAGCACTGACATAATTAAATGTCCATACCATGGAATCACCCACTGCCTAAGTGCTTATAGGTCCATGCTCTTAATAAGCCCTTGGTTGTGTGTGCTAACTTGCTAAGACATGCAGTTAACCATACCAACAAGTGTAAAGAAACAAAATATGCACTGACAATCGGAAGATATGGCATAATTTGCCTAAAAACTGCATTTGCATTACAATTATGTTGTTTTGGTGAATCCTAAATGATATTTATTATATTATGTGCAAGCAGGGGTGTAACTCCTAGAGGCAATGGAGTCACCTGCCTACAGGCTCCAAGACCTGAAAGGGCACCTGCATGTACAGCAGCACATGTGTGGTTCAAAGCGGCATCCACATGTGACCACTGCTCTTCCAACAGAAATCTGGTGTTCACCTGCTGTTGCTCCATAGTTAATTGGCTCTATCCCAAGAGTTCTGCTAACACCTGCAATAGAGGACAGGACGGCTTCTGCCTGGTACCACTCAGCCTGAGCTGCATGCTGCAGATGGCTAAATCTTGAGAGTCTGACCCTGACCCACCATTTCTTGTCAGACAACATAGCCATGCAAATTCACTGCAGGCTTCGGTCCTTGTAATCTGGCTGAAGGAGCTACAGTATGTATTTAATTATGTTTTCCCTGTTGTTGTTTTTTTTTTTTATAAAGAAGAAGGACCAAACTTCAACTTGCCTCAGGGCAACTGGGATGAATGTATTACCCTGTGTTTACAAAACAACCAAATGTTGCTTAGTGCACTTTAAAAGGGAGCATTCAAACAAAAACATCAAAAGCTTGCTGTGGAAGTGGTGGAGTCATGCCAAAGATGCACCTTTGATGTGGCATGTAAAACTTACATCCAATCTGTGGGTCGATGTGCTATGAGAGGGTCCATGACATGCAATGCACAGCTTATCCACTAGATGGCAAGTGCCCCACTGATTTAAACAACAGTACTGTATACAATAGCAGTGTTAGGGGATGGCACGTACTACTGTATACAGTAGCAAGCCCTGATAGGTGGCTAATGATGTACAGAGAGGGGGCCTTATTCGCATGTAAATTGAGTAGCTCTCATTGCATGGAAGCAGCAGCAATAGCACTAATATGGTAATGCAGCCGAAGCATCATGCCTTCTGCATGCATTAGTGATCTGAGCTGCATCCTAGGACGTAGCAGCAGATAATATTTGACACCATTGGATACCAGCCACTGTAAATGCTACAAAAAGCCAATCTACAGTATACTGTATATCTTCCAATGGAGATTCTGGCCTCAGCACTCTCCCACATCAGAATTTACCTTTAAAAAACTATATTAATCATTAAAAACACTTAACAAATCACGATCCATATATTTTGCAGTATGTAAATGACCTACTGTATATAGATAGTAAAAAAATCAATTCCCATCTCTTCCTTACCAAATCGTCTCCTGCAGTGTTTGGGGATACTTATTTTTGTTTCAGCATGAAATCTGTTTGGTTTTCTTCTATTCTATCACTCCACCTGTACCCATACTCTGTAAAATTCCTCTAAAAGTCTACATATTGCCATCTCCTGGGGCCTGTTCTCACTGCTACATTTACAATGCAGCCCTGTATCTTTGGGGAACTGTGTGTTCTCAGCCCCTAAGCATCCCTGAGGCAGTTTTCAATGCTGTTCCACACAAGGGTGCGTACAGGTGGATTGATGGGAGAGCAATGTCTATGGGGGATTGCATTTGGATGGCTTTTGGTGCTCTAGGCATCAATTAGGTGCTGGCTTGGAAATATGACTGAGGTGTGTGTGTGCTTGAAATGCTGCTTTGTGACAGGGAAGCACACACTCACATCAAGTGCACGCTGGAACACAGCAAGTTAACTTTTTAGAGACGCAGATGTTAAATTAGTTTACAATCAGCTTTACCAAATAAACAGACCGCTTTACCCAAACACCCACTTGCTGGCTTGTCATGAGTTTTCTCAGCAGTACATTACCAATAATCTATATCGTAATGAAAAAACTCTTTAATGGAGCAGAGCCAGCCTCCTGCACAGTGTGACGCTGCACAGGAGGTTCCATTGCATTATTATTTCACTTGTAACAAAGCAGGATTTTTTGTATTTCCAAAGTTGTTTTTTGCATGCAATATAAAAGGTTAATTTTATCGGAAAACTATTTGAAAGCCGCTCATTGTACAGTACTGCTACAGTAGCTTTCAGAGACTATTCATAACCCCTTTCAGCAGCAAGACTTTGATAAATGTCCTGCTATGTGGGCCACTAATGGGATCAGTATTGGAAAAGCAGGTAGAGCTGCAGGGCAGGTCTTGTGAGGTGACCTAGGTTTAGTGTGGGGATAAGAGTGTTGCTTTACCTGCCAGAGAGAAAGCTTTGGAAAGTGTATTCGTGGCTTAGGAAGCTGGCACTGCTGCAGGCACATGGCACTCTCTCCTTGTACAGCTGTGTCACATTAGCTGTTTTTCTTGGGACAGTTGTACATAGCTGTTTGCAATTAAAATTATGCCTACATACAAGCTGCCATATGGTACGTCTCCCTTATCCTGCTGCAGCCCATCTTTGATAAAAATCAGTCACATCTATCTGATAAAACCCAGTCTAGCGAGTAAAGCTCTTGTCCCCTCCTCTTTTCCTCATGCTGACACCTCGCTGATGTGTTTTTATCTCTGTCTGAATGTCACCCAGTACAGGTCAATGCTCAGGGGCCTGTGTCCTTCTGTCTGCCTTCAGTCACCCCATCAGTTGCTGCCCTCCCTCTGCTGCCTACAGTAATACAACCCCTCCGTATGCCCTCCTCTAACTGCAATCTATCTGCTGTTTCCATCTATAACCTCGGCAGGATGAAAGTGTCTCCTTATCAGTCCCATCAGGAACATCTGATATGGGCACAATATAGACATCTTTCCTTGCCCTCACATGCATATAAATTCTACTTTCCCTCCAATAAATTTCTGTCACAAAAGAACATGACACATAATTAACCCATTCAACAACTCCTTGTAAGTCACAGGCCTGGCCTCGGACACTGAGAGCGTTGCACAAGGTTTAGCGGCTGATGGATGTGTCTCTCTTTCTTCTGTCCTTGTCTGCCTTCCTTGTCATTGTCACACTACTTCAACAGCATTCACAAGGTACAGCATGTTCAATGACTTGTAACTGTGCAGGCTGGGTGAAAAGTATAAGTCTCAGTAGACACTAAAAGCATTGACCGCCTAGTTTTTGTGTGCATGGGGTATGCTATAGTGATGTCATTCAGGAATACCTGAGCTTGTATTTTTGGGAAATATTATGCAATAAAGGAAAAACAAAAACCACTGTGTTTCCACCTCTTTTGCCTAAAGTGATATTATTTGTGAAAAAAGCTTCATTGCATAATGTAATTTCGCTGTCTGTCAATAAAATCTTAAACATTAGAATCCCGTTGGTAGCATACCTCTTACCTTTTAGGTATAGCAAGGAGGGCCAAAGGGGTAGTTGCTTTCTGGGAAAGGGGGCGTGGCCTATAATCGATTTGAGGGGGCATGGCCCAGAGGCTCTGTAAGCCTCTAGCCATGGCCCACGCCCCTCTGGCTACGGGAATAGACGCTGCGCGTATGCGCACTGCGTTTCTTTAGCGCTGGTCAGCAACCGACAGCGGGGACTCCCAACTCCCCCGCCACCGCAGGAAACCGTTAATACATTGAACTCACCTCTATTAGAAGCCCTATACGTGTTGAAAGGTTTCTTTACTATTCGTCCCAATTCAGGACACAGGCATAGGGTTTCAACCCCAAAAAAGGTGTATTTATTCCTGCAAAAATAAAGGATACAATCTATCCGAAAAAGTACAAATAAAAAGAATATACACTCAGGATTTTGGGACAACATCCGGACCAGGGAAAGACAAAGTACCAGATGGATGAGAAAAAAGGTAAGTGCCCAACAAATCCTAAAGTGCCCCTACACTCACCAACGTGTTTCAGGCATCCATAATGTCAAGGTGCACCAAACGGAAGCTGGTTTGTCCCCTGTTGGAGGCATTAGCAGGGCTCCAGGTATAGATCCAATTAACTGTGCAGCAGCATTGTGTGTGCCGGAGAGCTTAGGGCTGCCATTACTTTCTAGAGTTGCAGGAGAACGAGGCATGTATAGGTGCGCCTATGTCGCTGCTAAATTATTACAGAATTAAGTTAAGTGATCTTTTATTTGTATTTGATGCCATATACCATACTTGCCTTTCTATCTTTATATTCTCACTCTTGTTGCAATGGAGTTTAGTAATGTGACATGTTTCACATAATCTGGCAAAGAGGTGAAACGAATACTGTAATGATAGATGTTGAGCAACCTACAGTACACTGAATATATACATAATGTTTATCTCACAAACACATTTCTCACATTCCTCTCCAGCCGATAATCTTCTTTGTCCTCATTTATCACAAATTGCCTTAATACATCAAATCTGTTTTATTCCTTGTGAGTTTCTCCACATTTCTGTTATCATGTCTCCACACTCTCTGTCCTCTTCTATCTCCCCAGCTCCTGATTCCTTCCAAGCAAAGACCTCATAGTTTTTATTTTTTGTCTCACTGTGGCCCAGCTCATTTGCTTGTCCAGATCTTTGTTTCTGCCCTTCTGGGTCAGCTATAGACGTTTAAAGACATACTGCCAAAACTTGCACTAGGGGTTCTGCCTTGCAATCATGCTATTGCTCATTTTCTATTTACACTGTGCAGCAATTCTCTTTTCACTCACCTTTTATACTGTGCCCCAGTATAGGGGGAGGGGGGGCTGCCACCAACCACAATGTCGCCCCCCCCCCCCCCCCTCAGCTGCTGGTCCCCACTGCCGCTGCTGGTCCCCAGCACAGTCGCAGAACTGGCACATGCACAGTATCGCCCTCGGTACTGTGCATGCACTGGCCCCAGCTTCTATGTGCTACTTCAGCAGCAGCCTATAGAATCAAAATCACAGTCCCGATGCCTGTACACTGCAGATGACAGGCGCCGGGACCGGCACATGCACAGTATTGGCTTTGGTACTACGCATGAGCATAGCCCAGAATCTATGGGCTGCAGCTGAAACATCCCATAGAGGCATCCTGGAAGGAGGAACACCTCCCAATGGGACTGCCTTGGGTGACTGGCAGGTCAGACTTCCAATAGGAAGTCACTGCTAGTCACAGGGAAGCCAGTGCATTCTTACAGACTGCATCTGGCTTCACTTATTCAAAGCACAGTGGCAGATTTTACTCCTTGTTTTTACTCAAGCGATCCAACTACCTCATTGAATAAGAAGAGAAAAGCAATGGTACAGTACTGTACGCACACAGGGGTGGACATCATAGAGCAGATGGGCCAGTTACCCTCACCCATATTCATTTTATATTTGGCCAGGTCAATATCTGTAATAAAATTATAGGTTGATGCTGGCCAGAACAAAAGTGACAGCAGTGGTGTAACTAGGGCTCCACAGCCCAAGCAGTTGCGTGGGGGAGCCAACAACACGTGGGTGCAGTGTCACAGGGCAGCAGTACCTGTGGGAGCAGGAGAATGCTGGGAACTGAGTTGGCAGTGGCGCTAGCTGCTCAGCAATGTATGCGAAGCAGTGAGGCACTCACCCCGCTCTGCTCCCTAGCTGCAATTATGTGCGCTGTCACTGATGGCATGCGACAGCCAGCAGCCCAAAAGTGACTGCGCACCTAATTGCAGCAAGGGAGCAGAGCGGGGAGAGTGCCTCACTGATGGGCTGCTGGCTGTCACAGCCTGAGCCTTTCTGTGACAGCCTCAGGCAGTGGGCCAGCTTCATGGCGATCTCTCTCTCTCCTCTCCCATTGCCACACTTCACTTGATTTATGTAGATTGTGTCAGGCTTTACAATCAACCTAAATCCTCACAGTAAAGCACATTACAGTGAAGCTTTAGATTGATTATAATGTATGCCCCAGTCTGAGTGAGCTGGGTGCTGAAAGAAACACACGAACTTCCCTCCTGTGTCCGGACACCTGCTCCTGGAGCCGGCCTGCCACCCACCATTGGCATCTGGAGGACCTGGCACTCTGACTCCTATCCTACACTATGTCAGGTCTTAAACTCCTCTAAGTTGTATGTTCAATGGAGGAACAGGCACATGAGAGATAATTGTGATGGGGGCACTGGAGGGATAATTGTGATGGGCGCACAGGAAGGATATGTATGAACAAAATTATAAAACAAATTATAATTAATGTATGGGAGGAGTTCCTTTACTTCTACCCCTGATCTATTGCAATACAAAGGCCAGTATTCAATGCTGTGGGTGAGCTGTGACAGCAAGCAGGGTCAGTATTCAACTGATCCCCTACATACACTGATTCTCCCTCATTACGTTTTTTGGAGTGAGGGGGAATCGGCATATGTAGCCGCTAAAACAGAGAGACTCATGGCTAAATGCAGTGGGCTCCCTGCATTAGCCACGAGCCTCGCTGTTTGGGGGAATCCTCACCGTCCTCTGACACGAACGAAGAGGATGCGATCTACTCCGGAGGACCATTGTAAGTATAATTTCCTTCCACAGGTACCCCTATGGATTTCTTCAGGATGCACCGATGGCTGGAGGGCTACCTACGGGCTCAAGGTAGGTGAGCATCAGTATGCGTGAGCTATGTATGTAATAAAGTTTTATTTTTCTTGTGTGTCTGTGTGTTTATTTGACAATTTGTATTGTTGTGGAACTACAAGTTCCAGTGGGCCTTTTAATGACCCGCATGCTGGGACTTGTGGTTGCATGCGGGGAGGCTTGCTGGGACTCATAGTTCCACAGCAATATACAATAGTTTTCATCTATTTTTTACACTTTTATCAGCCCGATGCCCACAGCCCAGGGGCATCGGGGACAGCCCCAGGCTTCAGCCTTGGAATGCAAATTCTGGAGAGGGGGGGACTCCTTCATTGGGGGGGGTCCCCACTCCCCCAGGACCCCTGCCTAGGCTGACCGGTCAGGGGGTAATGTTTTGGCCGGGGGGACTTGTATAAAAAGTCTCCCCCCGGCTGTGACATAACCCTGCTGGCTGGTTGGGCCTGGTGCTGTTTCTTAAAATACAGGGGATCCCTAGTCATTTTGTCCCTCGTACCGTATTTTGGGAACCTGCATTTGCCCTTGGCTTTTTTAAGTTTACATTGTACTGGGTGCCCCTTAGGCATACCTCCAAACATTACCCTCTCCAGGAGGGACAAAATTTTCTTTTTCTGGACTTCCATCTTAATTTATGATTGCCATCACTTGTTTTAAACAGGGTAATTGATAAGAAAGGTGTTTCAGCACAAGTGATGGTAATCCATAAATTAAGAGGAAAATCCAGAAACAGAACATTCTGTCCCTCCTGGAGAGGGTCATGTTGGGAGGTATGCCTTAGGTGGCATAGTTGCCATTTAAAGATTTCCATTATTCCTTACTGTTCAGGTGCGCAAAGCCGAGGTGTTACAGGAAAACCCCCAACCCTTTTAATCACAAAGCTGGGAACGGAGAATCCAAGATTTTAAAGACTCCTTCCCTCTGGGCTGGTTCCACTATGACTTGGACTAATAATAATTATAATAATAATTATTATAATAATAACAACAGCTTTTTTCTTCAGCAGGACTGAAAGTCGCATTACAGGCAAAAAAAACCTTTTTACAAAGGAAAATCGCACATGATATATCACAAGGAAAAATACCCTAAAGAGCACAATAAGCAGAATTAGGGTTTGGTGCAGTCATGTTGGGTAATAAATTCCACCGGTTATATATTTCCCTCATGAAATGTACCAGACGAGGCAGCCATCTTGGGTGCACTACGTAGGATTAGTTTGTGCATAGAGTAGATTACACAAAATGTGGTGGTTGCAGCATCCTAACATTTGTAGTAGGGTCCTAACATAACAGTCATGTCCAGAGGCGTAACTCTTGAAGACAATGGAGTCATCTGCTGCTGGGCTCCTGCTCCCACAGGGGGCACCTCTTCTCCCCTGCCAGTTTGAATCAGCTCATTGAAAGCCGTTGATATGGCTTCTGTGGCTGACTCCCCCTCCTAACATCATTTTGCATTAGAACCCATGATCTGTCTTACTGGAGGCAGACCTTACTGATTGAGCTAACCAGTCAGGTCTATGTATTTTTAATCCCATTCACGAGCATACCAGGTTAGTCAGCCTGTTGGGCCCTCTACAAAAGATGACACTGTGGGAGATAAGCCAGATGGGAAAACTGATGTGTGAATTATGATATACTCTCTATCTGATACTCAAACTAGTGGGCTTGCTCCACGGTGTCTAGAGCACTACAGACTCACGGGGTGAGATTTAATAGGATGACAGATTCAGAAAGTTAGAGATTTGGGAAGAAATCTCCTGGGTTTTTTTTAAAGCGGCAATCATTTACACTTCAAAATCAAACTGGTTTTGCTGTGTAAATGATTGCCGCTTTAAAAAAAACTTTTTCTTCCCAAATCTCTCACTTTCTGAATCTTTCATCCTATTAAATCTCACCCATTGTTCCTATGATTTAATGTGAACATATTCATATTTGAAATTAGTTTTCATTGTTAAAGTTTCTCCGAAAATCTGAGTTTTGTCATTTTTAAGCACTCAAATTTACTAAGTACAGTATCATGCTTAACAGAATAGTATTTTTTGATTGTGCACATAATCATGTTTAATAGTGTGGGGGCTTAGTTGTGTTTGTGCCCAAATTGCATAGTCCTTCCTCTGAGCAATCAGTGTGATCTGTGCTGTAAGGGTCCCCGGTATTTTAAGAGCCAGCACCATAGTCCAGGGGATAATGTTACAGCCTTCGGATATGCTTTACTGGTTTACCCCAGTAAGACATTAACACCTCCAACTGCTCAACCCAGGCTGGCGATTCCTGGGGAAATGGGGACCCTCCACCAATAGGAGTGCCCCCTTCCTTTCCAGTGGACACTTTGTATGTATCATGTGATCATGTGTTGCACTGCTCAGAGACCAGACTGCAGCAAGAAGCACTGCGGGCCATTCTCATGGATGTGGAAAGAGGGCTCGTGGCTTTGGTGTGGAAGAGAAGGCACAGTGATGCAGTTAGGAGAATCAATGGATGCTGAAGGTTTAGAAGAGAATAATAGATATACACATGGAAGCAGTCCACAGAACAGTCAAACTATGGAACTCTCTTCCTGGAGAAGTGGTGTCGGCAGACACAATAAATACGTTTAAAATAAGGTTGTACAAACATTTATTGGTTAAAAACATCTATGGGTACAAATAAGAATCATAAGCTGTCTTTAAAAGTCTCAGAACATACTATACAACAAGGGATAAGCTATTAAAACCTAGGTTGAACTAGATGGACGCAAGTCTTTATTCAGTCTTATCTACTATGTAACTATGTAACTATGTAAGCCATTAGTTGGATGCAGTGTATTGAGGTGAAAGTTAAATTGAGTAGGGAGTGAGATAGGCTCCCAGAACATCCATCCACCTCCATGTATGCCTTCCCAGCCATTGACCTCACACACACTCAGGCACAGTGAACATATTTAACCTGTCCACAGTGACGATCGATCCCTGTCTCCAGGTGGCCTTCCAGCTGCTTACAAATAATAACAACACCAACCCAAAACCCCTGTACATAGAAAAAAACTATAAATGTGTGTTTACATATATAGAGCTTTACTGCAAATCACAAAATCCACGTGAGTACCGTCACTTCTATGGCTGCCAGCCAATCAGCACCCACTACCATTGTAACAGAATGCTAATTGCCGTTGATTGACCTGTCTGTTGGCCAGTCAGCTGCCTGGATGTTGAGTGACTTACAGACAGGCCACTTACAGCCAATCGGCAATCTGATCTGTTCAGGCTTCTGCAACCAAGCTGCTCATGGCAATCTAGTGAGATCGCTTAGAAAATGTCCCTAAATTGCTTTGTGTATAGGCCCCATCACTCCCTCAGTTTCATTCCATATCAATTCTTAATCCTATCATACTGTCACCTAACATTCCTATCCTATAAGACGGTATCTTGAATATCTTACATTATCGTATTTCTATCTCACTGCTATTCTTCTCCTTTCCATTACAATCTTTTATAATGTTCTCACTTCTTACCTACGGTGCCCCTTCTTCTCTTCTCTAGCAGTCTTTCTCATTCATTCCCTTAGTGCACACACTCTCCGATACTCTGTAGTCCTTTTCCCTCTTGTGGTGTATCACTTCTCTCACTCACCCTCCCCGGCAGCACTTTCTCTCCCAGCCTTCACCCAATGAACACGCTTCAACAGACAAGACAACAACTCAGTGTTGTAAAAAATTTAAGCTGCATTTTTATTTCCCTTTGTTCTTTGTAAAATACCCTGACTGAATATCAACCAATTTCACATGCTGCCTAGTACTTGAGGCAACAATCCAAGCTGCTAGCAGTATCACCATTATATAATCAGTACAAACTACAGTATGTAATATAACCGTGGCTGCATTTCTATCATATGTCTGTAGAAAGTATTAGGATTCTTGTTCATTTGGTGAAAATATATAATATAAGGCAGAGATTTCAGTAATATATTAATTTAAGGAGGGCTTAATAATCACACTTGTAGACTTTCTGGCTACCCTCTTGAGGAATTTCTTGCTACCCTATTTAAGCAGCAAGATAGGCAAACCAGGGTGTGTGGCACCAGTAAAGTTAGGGGATACAGGGGCGTAGAGGCACGATCACATCATCCACCTGCTGTACAATATCCAGATTATTGACATTGTAGAGCAGGGGAAGGCTTCGAGTTGCGCCATTGCTCTGCCCACACAAGGAGGTAAGCGCAGCTGCAGAATAGAATGGGAGTGCGCGAGTTCCTGGCAGGAAGACTTGTTTTCCTTTCCGGGGAGCTGGGAGTGGGACCCAATTTTTGGCAGCTTCCCAGATGTTCTGGGAGGATAGGCAAGTTATGAATTAATTTAATCATGGTCATTGTGGTAGAGTGCTAAAAAGTACCTAGATCAGTGCTTCCCAAACTGTGTGCCGTGTCTCCCTGGGGTGCCTCGGAACACTTGCAGGGGTGCCTTGGATTGTTGGTCCAGTGCCCTTTGAAATGATTTATGGTCAATGTAAAAGGCAAAAACATTGCAGGTGGGTTGCCAATATTAAAACATGTGCACATACTGATCCTAATCCTGTCCCTCACCCATAAATAAACTTATGTATGACATACAAATCAATTTACAGAATAAGAAACTTTTGGCCTAGGGGTGCCATGAAAAAAATTCTGATGTTCTAGGGTGCCGAGGTTTAAAAAAGTTTGGGAACCACTGACCTAGATGCAAAGAGTATATGTGTATACTGCATAGAAGGTGTCCCCAATGTTGCCAAATGCTGTTATGCATTACTCAAAATGCTATTCTATACACCTGGTAACAACAGTCTGTGGGGGTTATTCTAGTTCACTCTTTCTGACAAAATCCTTCTTAGATGGACAAAACCATGTGCACTGCAGGTGGGGCAGATGTAACATGTGCAGAGAGAATTAGATTTGGGTGGGGTTTTACTTCAAAGTAAGATCTATATTGCAGTGTAAAAATAAAGCAGCCAGTATTTACCCTGCACAGAAACAAAATAACTCACCCAAATCTAATTATCTCACATTTTACATCTGCCCCCCTGCAGTGCACATAGTTTTGTCCATCTAAGAAGGATTTTGTCAGAAAGAGTGAACTAGAATAAGGCCCTGTGGGCACTTACATTCTTACTGACATGGGTTGAATCTTTCATTATTTTTTTTACATCTACAGTAACAATACGCAATAGTTTATTCTGGTTTTCACATAACTAGAACTGGTGGAAGTATGGAAAAATGATGTATTGTGTAAGATACTGTAACACCTGCCCTTGCATTAGCTATCCTTTATGCCTCTCTCATGAAATACTGTATGTGTGACACTCTGTTCCCAACTTCATTATTGGGAATGATAGTTTCCTATGAGCACACATGGGGCTGTCACCTTCTCCCGAATAATATATTGGCCTTGATGTTGCTTCTTTTTTTTTTTCACCAATGAAATTACTTTGTTGTTTTGTCATATAATTCAAAATGTCTCATTTGTTAATAAAATTCAGGCGGTTACAGAGACATTTTAATGGACCCCATTGAAAAGATGTCATACAGTAATAAGTGTGCATCCCATATGATAATGACCCTCTATCCAGCATATTTATCTGTATCATGTTTAATCCAAAATATAGGTGTTTGGTAAAAAGCAAGTTGCAAAATGAAGTGATAAATACGTACATACAAATAACATTTAATCATTATTATTATTATTATGTCCCTTGATCATATACTGGGTCGACCGCTGAAGGTTGACAAGGATTAAATCTAATAGGTTGACATGGCTAAGTCGACAGGGTCGGAAGCAGGGCCGGACTGGCTATCTGGCACTTGTGGGCCGATTTTTGTAAAGACTGCAGCGGTGCAGTAGCATGCCTTCATTGTGCGCTGCACAGTGCACCGTCGCACAACTCCCCCCCCCCCCCCCCCCGTGCGCCATTAGCATACGCCGGGTGACATCATCGGAAATCGGCATCTCACCCGGAAGCCGCCTTAGCCTCTGTTGGGTGCACGCAGGAGGCAGTTACACCAAGGACACTGCCAAGGGACGGATCGATCTACGGGGGACCTGTGGACATCTGCCAAGGTACTGCTGTGGAGGCTGACTATAAGTGACTGGGACGCCAGTTCAACTTAAGCAGCTCCTGAGATCTGCCTGTATCTGGCACTGTGGGGCATTTGTATCTGGCACTGTGGGGCATGTGTATCTGGCACTGTGGGGTATGTGTATCTGGCACTGTGGGGCATGTGTATCTGGCACTGTGGGGCATGTGTAT
Source organism: Crinia signifera (assembly GCF_055691185.1). Classification (NCBI taxonomy): domain Eukaryota; kingdom Metazoa; phylum Chordata; class Amphibia; order Anura; family Myobatrachidae; genus Crinia; species Crinia signifera. The sequence goes on along the minus strand of NC_139220.1, from coordinate 105,571,003 downwards.
CTGGCACTGTGGGGCATGTGTATCTGGTACTGTGGGGCATGTGTATCTGGCAATGTGGGGCATGTGTATCTGGCAATGTGTAATGGGCATTACGGTGTGTTCCATAATGTGTAATGCCTCCTTTTTGTGATGCCACGCCTCCTTACCATGAGGCCACACCCCCTTTTTGCGGCGTGGCCTCGCCGTGCAGGGGTCCTGCCTCCTACAGGTGGGCCTGTGTGCTCAAAATGCCAGAGCCTATTTCTGGTCCCAGTCCGGCCCTGTTCGGAAGGTTGAGACAAGCATTAAGTCAACAACGAGAAGGTTGACAGTCAAAAGGTCGACATCAGTTTTTCACAAATTTCTTTGTCTCAAATGTTGACATAGTTGACATGGACACCGTATGTGTACAGTGTCCCCTCGCATGGCTCGCTGCTCTCGCCATGCTTTGATCACGGTGCCTTGCTGTGATCGGCACACTATTATATTCTCCCACCACACCGTGGCGGATGGTAGGGTATGAAATACAGCCACAATTTTATAGAAGAAGAGAAAAAGGCTGTCATGAGTGTGGCGCACTCGAGAAAGAGAAGATTGTTTATCGTAAAAAGTAACTTTTAATGTTTAATTCTAAAATGGCGACATATAAAACACAAAACATACATGGGTAGAAATTGGGATAAGAATAAAAAGGAAAAATAAGGAGAAATTTTTCCTGCTTAGTGAACCCCGCTATCCCTTGATTCACTCTTTAAAGTGTACCACTTGGACTGGTGCTCAACACGTGTTCTTTATATTTTCACTATGGAGTTGACACGTATGTGCACTATCCTTATAGGTTTGTGCGAGTCCCCTTGAAATTTAGGTTTTATTTGATCAGGTGCGTTTGTATGCAATATCTCCTGGTGTGTACTTGATGCTCTAGTAATCAATGGATTATTGCACAGTTAGGATGCTGACAATTGGTTACTCTGAAGCTGCAGGGAGGTTTTTATCTCAAATGATGCGTAGTTCTTTGATGCACATTCAGTATTTTTCACCACGTTTGATATAATTGATTGCCTTTCTGTTTTATAGTTTTATAACCATCTTGTGCTTACACATAGGAGGCGCATGGGTTTGTAAGGTCAGGTTTCTTCAATTGTTTGGGGTGTTCCCCCTGTTGGGTCCCCTCAGGAGTTATCTTATTTTTAACCTGATTGACTTAATGCGTCCTTGGCTGAAATTGCCTAGTGTGTACACCTATACAGAGATGGGCAGGCAGTTTTGGTCAATAGTGAATCGGGTATTAATACAGGTACTGAGTGCAGTGAGAACTGTTAAATCTCGTGTCAGGAGGGTACTTATCCCTGGTTATGCTCAGAGCTTGCTGTGATCGGCACACTATTATATTCTCCCACCACACCGTGGCGGATGGTAGGGTATGAAATACAGCCTGTTGGCACATGTCGGCTCAAAAAAATTTGAATAACTCTTGTCGGTCTAACCATTGTCGACAAAATGTTTGCGTCGACCTTCTGACCCTATCGACCTTAGCCATGTCGACCTATTTCAGGTGTTGACCTAAGCCCTGTTGACCTCCAGTGGTCAACCCAATGTATGTCGACCTTCATAGGGTTGAACTAGTGACTGTACTCCAAATGTTGACAGTGTTGATGGTACTTGTGAGTTATCCGGGCTCCCGATTTTTTGATTGTATGCCTTAAGTTAAGGCATACAATCAGATGCGATGCGATGCGATATCGCATCGCATCGCATCGCATCCGACCATCGGATGCGATGACCCGATTTTTCCATAGGAATCAATGTTAAAATGGACTGAGTCCATTTTAACATGGAATTCAATGGGAAAAAGGGGTCCTTTTCATACCCCTACTATCCAAGTGGGCATGGAGTTGGATATAAATCTGTGGCGAGGCGAGGCTCGGTGGCTCGCTACGCTCGCCACAGATTTATATCCAACTCCATGCCCACTTGGATAGTAGGGGTATGAAAAGGACCCCTTTTTCCCATTGAATTCCATGTTAAAATGGACTCAGTCCATTTTAACATTGATTCCTATGGAAAAATCGGGTCATCGCATCGCATCGCATCCGATGGTCGCATGCGATGCGATGCGATGTCCCGATCCGACCCGATTTAAAAATCGGACGCCCGGATAACTCATAAGTACCGTGTTGATTTTTTTATGTTTTGTATATCAGTTAGATCTGCTATAGATTGTAGATGTAGCACAAGCGCACTTTGGTTATTTGGGGCCAGATTCTCTAAGCTTCAAAAGTGATAAAATGGAGAGTGGTAAACAGCCAGCCAATCAGCTCCTACCTGCCATGTCACAGACTGTGTTTGAAAAATGTCAGACAGGAGCTGATTGGCTGGCTGTTTATCACTCTCCATTTTATCACTTTTGAAGCTTAGAGAATCTGGCCCTTGGTCTGTTGTGAGGCATATAGAAGTGTGCATACTACTGAACGCTGTATGCCGTAGGAGTCTTAAATCTACCTTTCTGTATTGCTGGAAGGCTGAATACTGTATGATAAATGTATCCGTGTGCATAATACATCTCTGTCACAGAATACCTGCAATGTCGTCCTGCTGTTTATACTGTATTGCTGTGAAAAATGTGTACATATATATTTCTATAGTATGTTATCATTTGTGGTATGGATCTTGGTATTAATGGATGATGGGTTTAGGTGTTTCCTGGTAAAGGGCCACATGCTAGAATATTCTTTACATTATGGAGGTAATTCTGGTTGATTGACAGTCTGTTCACCGTGACCACACACACACACCCGGTGTATGCATATGTGTAGAAATAACCCTGCCCATGTGCATACGACCACCATCAGTCCCCGTGCACATGTTCTGGTCCCTGCTAATAACCTCCTATGTCAGCTGTCATACCACACACTCTGCAATTACTTCACATAATTATGTCATTACAATGGATTTTTTATTTCATAATACAATTATATTGTAGATGTATTGATTCTAACCTTTATTGTATACAAAGTAAAACCTGGTTTTAGAACTCTTCTTTGTCTTATTTATCATTTAGAGTGCAGAGTATGCATGCAAACATGCCCGTCTTAATATTTCACTGTGTGCCTTTTCTCTTTCCTTTTATTTTTAGATCGATGACTTAGCTCCCTCCTCACCGCTCCCATCCTGACAGACTGACCCGCCACTCTCTTGCAATAACAGCAAATTAATTGCCTTTTGATTAGAACATTGTAGTACAAAGTGTGCTTGCTGATAGCAGCCCAGAAGGGCTGCCTTCTCTGTGTGTCTTCACATTGTAACCAGCTGCCCCCTCCTCTGCACACTGTTCCCTGGCTCAAGCCTCAGGTCAACTGCAGACCTACTGAGGGATACAAACTTGGCTGAGAATACTGCAGGACACCTGTTTGCTGGCGAGGTGCCATTTTATGTCTTGTTTTCCCTGACCTGCCTTCTGTTCTTTGCTATCTGATGTGTGGATAGTGGTGTTTGCAACTTAAGGGCTAAGGCAGATAGCTATTACACTGTATTGTTTGAGAAGCTAGTTTAAAATGTAAGGTTTTTTTTACAACTAATCACTATTATCCATGCTCTGTATTTGTGAAATACCCCTACACCTCAATAATACTTGCCTACCCTCCCAGAAGCTGAAGCTCACAATTTTTGGGGTTGTTCCCCACAGCTAGGGTTGCCACCTCTCCAGGATTTCCTGGATTCTCCCTGAATTGGTGGTAACCCTCCAGGACGTTTTTGCAGTCTCCCGGATTCTGGGATTCTCCCGGAATCCGGGTGACTTTGAAAGCCTCCACAGCCTCCTGACTGAGTGTGCACACTGTCAGGGGCATAGGGAGGGTGATTTCGGTGGAGCGCAAGCTACGGGCACCAGAAAGGCCACAGGGCATGCACAGTGCATCTCCAGCACTTCCAAGTTGCTGCCCAACCCACAGCTCCCTCTACCTCCAGAAACTGGGCTGCGGGAGAGGAGAGGACGGAGGAGCACTGTGCAGCCAACAGCTGAGGATGCTACAGCAGTGCTTCCTCCCAAACTGAGCCTCTGAGGAGAAATAAGCCGGCTGCTACTGTGTATCACTCCCAGGGCAGAGTCGTCTGTGCTGTCAGCTGAGGAACTGGTGAGGCCAGTGTGGAGGAGGGATTTGTGTGTGTGGACGGTCAGTGTTTGTGGCAGATATGCATGTTAGAGAAGTAAGGGGGTGGGGGAGGTTGCTGTGAAGTTGTTGTCAGGGTGAGGGGAGGATGTGTGAGGTATCTCTGTGTAGGAGTTGGCAGCAGGGGAAATGTGTTATTAAATGTAACAATAGGGACTTCAATACATGTCTGTATGAGAGACCACAGACACTTTTCCGAAGAGGTCACGTCCGTTTACAAAGCCACGTCCACTTTTTCGGGAGCACGCACGCACATGAAGGTGGGGGGGTATGATCTCCAGGAATCGAAGATGCATGAGGTGGCAACCCTACCCACAGCCCCTGAAGAGTAGGTGGCTTTCCCAGTTCCTGTCCACTTCCTAGTGAATTGAGCAGGATTGTATGTTACACACTAGCAATTGTGTGAGCCTTGGGAAGAGGGTGGGGCTAAATAACGAGATTGTATCATTTAGCCCCACCTCTTAGGGAGAGGAATGTTTTCAGAAAATGCAGAGCAAGTTTGATGGAAAATAATGATTAGTTGTACAAAAATAAATTTTTTAACTAGTTTCTCAAACAAAACGGTATAATAGCTATCTGCTTTAACCCTTACATTGCAAACAAGTGCCAGTGTTTTTACATCATTGGTTTGGGCAGAGCTAACCCAGAGCTGTGTCAAGCTTTGAACAGTGGGGCTAATTCAGATGTGGTTGGAGATGCTATTGCTGCTGCTTCCAGAACCGGTTCCGCCGTACCTCCAACCACATCTGAATCAGGCTCACTAAGGGGCTTTTTCAGAGTTGTATGTAAAGTGGCTGTATTTGCAGGCATCGGCAGAATTCAGTTTTACTAATTTATGCTAATGTGAGATTCCATTCAGATAATGCTGGGATATAGAACCCATGAATCTCATTGATTTTATGGCAACCGCCACAGCCATCATTATTATCACCTGCTCTTGCACCAGCCCCATTAGTTACAAACAGGCTTTCCTTCTCCATTCACTCAACCTAGAACGGCATGGAGATTTACACACCCACAATATTGCAATGACATTCCCACAAGCCACTCTCATTGTGGCCACAAGGTTATTACCCCAAAACACCCAATTTCACAGAAACACAGATCTGGCCAAGAGCCATCTGACCAAGAACAGAGCAGACATAGATCTGACCTGACAGAACCAGCCCCTGAGTAAAGGAACAAATCGTCCCCTCAGTAGTCTCTTAAAGATGGATGAAAGGGGTGCCAGGTCAGGGATTTCTACTATTCAGGTACGAGGGAGTATAAACGAGTATTACATATTTTTAAGCTGCTTAAAGTATTGTTCAAACTTAACCAGTAATATGGGGCTAACAATACTTCATTTGTCCTATGAGTTTATACAAGCACTTCCATTATACAAGTCTTTAAAGAACGCAAGTGGTAGATAAGTACTAAATTGTAACATAAGCTGCAAGGTAACTTTGATACAGTAACCACAGTTCTTAGAGTTCACATCTAACAACATGAAATTGCCGCTATGGAGTTGATAGACGCAGTTCTTCAATGCCACAGGATTGGGTTTGTAATAAGGTTGTGCTAATCTCAAATACCCCTCAATGATCTCAGAGGAAGTTTTATGGTTGTCTTTCATGTATGTAACTGATATAAAAGTAAGCTTAGCATTTATTGTTTTTAGGAAGCAAAAGCAATAAGACAGAAGGGTGATCAAGGATACTGTAGTTGCGGCATGATACATTTCACTATGGATTCAACTACAAAGAAGTATTATTACTAAATATTAGTATAGTCAGGGCCATTTTTACAGCAGTGCTGGCCCCGGGCAAAGAAATGCATTTATTGGGGTCCCCTCCACACATATTCACTGGAAAAAACAGTGAATGCCTGTCAGCACTCTGATTGGTGGATAGCTCTAGCCATCCCCCAATCAGCATGCTGACAATCATTCACTGTCTGGCTGCTCTGTTTGTTTATGATTCGCAGTCATGGCAACCAGACAGCTCAGAAGGCAGATGCCCACAACCCAATCTGCCCCAGCTTGAAGGCCACTAGAACTGGGTGGCGGAACTGTCCATTGAGCCAGAGCAGGTGCATGCTTCCCACCCACCCCCCCCCCCGCCCCAGGCAAATCCGCCGCCCCCGCTCCAGGGGGGTGGGTGATTTCAGCCCGCGCTCCGGGGGGATAGGGGGTTGCAGACTATACTGCGCCATGGGGGTGTGTGTGGTGCAGGCGATACTGCAGTGGCACCCCCGTGTCCAGGGGGGGGGTTCAGCGTTGATTCACGGGCGGGATGGGGGGGAGTGGGAAGCTCACTGTCTCACCTGCTCCCCGCTCCCTGCTTTCTATGGTACCTCTATGGTACCTCTCCTCGGCGGCTGAGTACCGCCCTTCAGTGGCCGGCGCCCTAGGCTAATGCCTAGACCTGCCTAGTGGTGGCACCGGCCCTGCATTGAGTACATATGTTAATATGGCTCTGAGTATATAGTAGTAAGCATCTTCATGTTTTAATAAACACAGGTGGAATTTCACTTACTGGACTAACTTTAGTGATATTTTTAATTAACATTGGGACTTACACTACTATTAATATTAATTCTGGTAAACGGAGTGAATGGTCTGTAACATGTTGGGTATGGGAAACCAGCAGTCAAGCTGCCAGCGGTCAGAAAACTGACCCTGGCAATCCCATTGCCTAACATAAAGACTGGGATACTGAACAAAAAACCCTAACTCCACCCCTAACTCTCTTCCCTTCCCTACAGCTTAACTCTCCCCCATGTAGCATAGCTTCTTCCCCCTACAGGCTAACCTTCGCTGGCATACTTATATTCAGGATTATGTTTTTCGGGATTCCAAATGTATTGACTGATGTCCGGACTAATCTTAACCCTAACTCTACCCCTAACCATAACCACCCTCCCAACTGCAGCCTATCCACTAAACCTACACTCCCCACCCCACCCCTGCAGCCTAACCTTAATCCTCCCCCTCACAACTTAACACCCCCCCCCCCCCTCGAAGCCTAACACTACCTTGCAAGTCGGCATAATGAGAGGTGACCGGATTCCGGCGCCAATATTCTGACTTGCAAACATGCAAACTACATTTCTCTGTAACATGTGATCAACATGCAACCAAGAGATGTACATTAAGTTGATTTTTGACACTACCCACCTGTCCTCAATCCACTTTTACCTACAGCATGTTAATATGACAGTCAGATAATCGTTTTAAAACCCAAATTGGGTAAAGCACAAGTCTATGCAAGATTTCTAGATTAATTTAAATCCCAGCACTAAAGCTCAGCCCTGAGCTTTTCAATCCAGTGTCTCACACCTGTGTGGTAAACCCCAGGTCTCGCAGTCTAGGACCGTAAGGGAAATCTGCATTAATTGCATCCTCTGGTGCTTAATGTACTGGGTAACCCATAGATTCCAAGCACTGAACCCGGAATCTATGGGTTAATGCGTGCTAGTCGGAGAGAAATTACAGAAAATGAATACAGTAGCTCTAGACGTTGAACCCAGAGATTTACCTGCACGATAAACACTACATCCAATTGAATCTGCCCCCAAGAGTACATATAACTTAATGCTAAACCAGTGGTGCAAGTGACTCATGTCTTTTCTTATGTAGTAAAGATTTTCAGGAAGTAAATTATTTATGGAAAAAAGGTTGTTCCTGGTTTCGTAACTCAGAAACTGTGCAGAATGTTTGAGATTAGGGGTAAGTGGTAGTGGATAATTCTCCAGGCCATTAGAGGTTAGTAATGGTAATGTACATGTGTTTATATAGTCATTGTAACTGATACAGTTGTTGATAGTCCTTAAAAGAAAGTGACAGCAGAGTAGGGAGAACATCTAGTTAGTACAGTAGAAGGATAGGGATGGGCAAGGCACACTTTACATAAGGTGATATGGGACAGTATATGAGTATGAAGCAATAAGTGTGCAGTTTGTATACTGTAGCTGGAAGTGTTCAAAGAGAAATGAAGAAGTGTTCCTTTTGACCATGTAACAAGATCTGTAAAATTATGTGCTGGAAAGTATAATATTCATATGCAGGGCCTTTAAGAAATCTCTATGACAAAGGCCCATAAAAATCAGGAGAGTCTTGAAATCAGTGGCAGCTTCTGAGGTGGAGTTCCAGGGCAGTCCAAAACTCAAATAGCGTAGCCACACCCACTGGCAGTGAGTCCTGGCCAGCTATATTTGGAGTGACAGTTGGACTGTGCTGAAGCCCCACCTCTGGAACCACCACTGCATGTTATGCTGTGTACACACAGTACAATCAGCATGAGCTTTTGACTATATAGTCAAAATCACATCGGGATCACATGCAGATCGTATGCAAATCGCACAGGTTTTTTACCTTGCGATCCCAATGCGCACTCCCACGACAGCACAAATTGAAACCCAAATAGACAGGGCTGCAATGACTATATAGTGCAAATCGAATGTAGATAGCATGAATTGGATGCAAATAGTACAGAGATAGCAAAGATTGTATAGCACTCGAATCTTAAGTCGAATAGCAAGGGGATCTCTCCGTGTGTACACACATAACAGTTTTGGATCTGGCATTAAAAATATTCCACTAAAATAAACAAACATGTTCTCTAACATTGTTGCTGGGTGGGTGGTAATCGGTCTCTCACAAAAAAGTGTGATAATGGCCTTTGTTGCTTTGTTTGTATGTGGATATTGTGGCTGCACATGCGCAGTACCAACTCTGACGCTGAAACATGAAGTTGTCACTCCACTTATCGCTTCTTGCCATTATGGGGTCTTATCGGAAACCCCTGTTTTGGCAAGAGAAGAAAACTGCATGTGCAAATCTTAATTGTCACATTGCAAATTTAGGGCCTGATTCAACCACCCAGCATACCAAATCCTTCCGCACAAAGCAAAAATGCGATGCATTCACATATCAATGGTAGCCCCCTGTCTCATGACTGGTGGTGTTGATGGAGTTGTGTGGTGTTCAGGGGCTGAGGATGGACCAGAAGATGGAGGTTTGAAATGTGCAGGTTTAATAAACTAACTCATATAGGGGTAACATAAGTCAAATACGTCTTTGACAAATAATAATATAAATGATGAACGAAAGTCCTTGCTGAGAGTGCTTGAGAGAATATGAGGAACTGATGGTGGTGAGAGAGGTGCTGGGAAGGAGACGGAGGTTTTCCAGGAGAAGAAGGATGCTGAGGAGTTCAGTGATGCCCAGGAAGGATTGACGGCAGGCGGTCAAACAGAACGGCTGCTGGAGATAGGAAGGGTTCTGAGGGCCAGGACAGACTGGGCTGTGAGCATAGGCACTATAGTAGTCAGGAGGCTTCCAGGAGTTGAATCACTATAGGCAGTGGTGGATTCACCCGGAGCCCCCACACATCAGGGGCCCCCACACTCCAGTCGGCGGTGGGTGGGTGAGTGGCAGGCAGCAAGAGGTGGGCAGGGGGTCGCTGCGGCAGCTGGACAGTGCCGCTGCAAGGACATTGCTGCCTCCCAGCGCTGATTGCAAAGTGGAAGGGGGGGAATGATAATTACATGTCTTCTATGGGTGGCCAGGGACTGAGCATTGGAATGGAGGTGGGTGTGTGTCTGGGTGAGGTTATCATTACTGTAAAGTGCCCAATATACCCCCCTGTGCCAGGTATGCCTCCAGAATGGCCAGAGAGGCTGGGACAGCAGGCAGAGGAGCCAGGGGTGAGGGTGCTGCAGAGGAAGGTGACCCCAGCCCCGCGGCTTACCGAGCAAGAGGGTGGCGCTGGGAGGGGGAGTGATTATTTAGTCTGTCCTCGCCCTGGCTGCCACTCGTGACCTTCTATCCCCCTGTCGCTGTGTGTGTGTTTCAAAGACACAATGCCCAGGGCCGCCAGCTGAGGGATGGCTGCTGCATCCTGACGGTGCCTGGGGGCAAGCTGCACCCGCCACTGCTGCCAGCCTCCTCCTCCTTCCACTGGCCAAGGTGATGAAGGGCGGCTCTGCCTGTATCCCTCTGCAGCCCCAACCATGTCTGTGATCCTTCCTTACAGCACCCTGCTCCCCAGACAGGTACACCCCCAGCACACACAGCTGTCACAAATCACGATCCCGCCAGCCACAATCAGATCACGGCCCCGCACACTGCATGGGTGGCATTGAGGGGGGGGTGAGGAATGGAGGGGCCCCCACAATTTGTTGTCCAGGGCCCCCGCAGACCTTAATCAGGCCCTGACTATAGGAATGCTTTGCACTGACCCAGAAGGCCCCAAGCAGGCCCTTCTTATAGCAGGAGGGTTACTGCCATAGACCCACTGAACAGTGGAATGGGAAACCTCCACAACCTAGCCAATCACTGCTTTACCCCTATCCAAGATGGCGGCATCGGCCTCCCGGTGCCAGAAAATGCCATCCAGCCTGCAGCTCACCCGGATGTCCGAGCATAGTGTGAGAAGCTGCCACAGTGGACTGACACCTTCTGAACCCCTGGGAACCCACGGGATGCATACCAGCTGAGGGCAAACACGGACAGGTGAGTAGTGTACTCGCCGTGTCCTGCCGCGGCGGCATGTGACACCCTTGCAGTTATAGGACCATCATTTTTTAGCTCTACGTGTGACATCATGTAGCCGCTGCAAACCGAAAATGGTCCAGACATGTCTGTGATGTCTGGACAGCGCACACCCAATGCTGTATCACCACTTTGTCACCCCATCATCACATAGACTGTGGTCGTATTTACCAGGATGTTGCCACAGTTCAAGAATTTGCACATACGCACTGCAGCAAGTGTGCCATTTGTGCCATAATTGCCAATTAGTGATTTCTGCACAATACCGGGGCTTACTAAATCAGATGCTTATTTGATTTTATCATAGCCAGATGGTGTGACGCACACAACGGAGATGTCAGTGTCACCCCACCACTCAGATCCTTCATACCACACCCAATGGTTTCATTATTCGTCTAGGATTTTTACTCCTTAATGAAGACCTAAAGTGGTGAAACTGGTTGGGTGTGGTTTGAAGAACATGAGTGGTCTTGTGACACCAGATGCCAGATTTAGTGGAGGCAAGAAAAAATCATTAGCGATATTACTTAAACCAGGGTTTCTCAAAATGTTTCCTATAGGCACCAACGTTTAGGGGCTACAGTATCCATGGTTGTGCCCAGATGGTATCATCAAACTGATTAAGGTACTGTACTAATTATGTCACGTGCATTTAAACAAGTCCATGTTTGGGAACCATTGGCCTGTTTTTGGTCAGTAAGGACCATTGATTAAAAGATTGATTTAGAACAAAATCTACTCCTTATAGCTATAGCTACACAATTCTCAGCCAACCATAACTACAGTAGTACCCACAAGCATTCAAGCAAATCATTAATTTGTAGTACATACAGTGTGATTGTGGTGTTTTAATATCAGATTTTCTATGTACGCATAGATTTACCCCTAAGATTTATAAATGAAAAACACTAACTCCCCATTTGCTCAGTGTGTTTTGTCACTATGGGGTTTATTTACTACGATGGGAGTTCTATTGAAGATAGAATGTTGCTATGGGCAACCAATCAGATCCATTATCTTCTAGAAGATGCAAAATAAATAAGAAGTAGATTTGAATTTGTTGCTATAGGAAACATCCCATCTTAAAGAACGCCCATCTTAGTAAATAATCCTCTGTGATTTCATTGACATTTGTCAGCTTTGAATCTTATAAACATTGTAATGGCAGATGTGTGCCTTTATTGGCGTGCATACCTTAAGACAGTCAACTTAAACACTCTAATAGAAATAAAGACTCGGAGACGTAGGTTTGGCAGAAGCTGTTAGCTGTATTTATTTGTAAATCTTTAAGCTAATTTTGATGTTTTATTTTATTTAATTAATTAATTTAATTAATTTAATGGTGGCCCAGAAAAGAACGGCTATTTAACTAAACTAAACTAAACTCCACCCCAAACTAGCATACGTAGGTTGGCCTAACTCAACACGGTATCCACTCCTCCTACTACTATGACTACCCCACCCAGCCGGATGGGGACGCTGTCCCCGGGCGGGTGATACAGCATAAGGCCTAAGCCAATGAGAGGCGAGCGCACCGAAACCAACCAATACGCAGCAAACATAACTTAATGAAAATCTTACAACCTATCAACAAGCCGTTCTTTCCCGCCTACAGCTAACGCAATTAAGAAGAGAAAACTATTAGCCCACCTTAAAGAACCTTGTTTAAGAGGGAGGGAGGGCGGGAGATTTCACAGGAAAAAGAGGCAGACTCCTCCCATTCCTGAGGTGATATTCCCAGCTAACCAGCCAAACCTAAGATTTGATAGGGTCCCCGAGTCACATGACCCTTGAGCTGCACACCCAGCCTATCATGTTTAAACTACTCCCTGTCTATGCAGCCACTGCGTTGTTCTAAACATTGTAATGGCAGATGTGTGCCTTTATTGGCGTGCATACCTTAAGACAGTCAACTTAAACACTCTAATAGAAATAAAGACTCGGAGACGTAGGTTTGGCAGAAGCTGTTAGCTGTATTTATTTGTAAATCTTTAAGCTAATTTTGATGTTTTATTTTATTTAATTAATTAATTTAATTAATTTAATTAATTTAATGGTGGCCCAGAAAAGAACGGCTATTTAACTAAACTAAACTAAACTCCACCCCAAACTAGCATACGTAGGTTGGCCTAACTCAACACGGTATCCACTCCTCCTCCTACTATGACTACCCCACCCAGCCGGATGGGGACGCTGTCCCCGGGCGGGTGATACAGCGTAAGGCCTAAGCCAATGAGAGGCGAGCGCACCGAAACCAACCAATACGCAGCAAACATAACTTAATGAAAATCTTACAACCTATCAACAAGCCGTTCTTTCCCGCCAAAGCGGGGATCTCGATCCCGAGACCCCCGCCCGCCACCGATCTAAAGCACCGACACCACTGCCAATAACAGATCCTCCACAAATAACCAAAGACCTTCCCTGGTTAAGTGAATCCCGTCAGACCTATACAGGTGCTGATAACCAAACCTAATCCTCTCGTGCTGGACCGCAACTCCACCAAACTCCAGCACCCGCCGAGCAACTGCTGCATTCAGCTTCTTCCTAGACTCATCAATTGCTCGGCAATCTAAAGCCCCTCTCCAACACAGTCGGGGCACAATAAATGACCAAATCAGGGTGCACTTGGGCCAGGCATTCCTGATTGCTTCCAGGTCATCCAAGATCAAGGTCCTCAGCCTCAATTGGGACATTTTCCCGAGGTCATTCCCACCAAGGTGGATCACCAAGACTTCCGGTAACCCAAACAGCTTCACCTTCAGCAGGAGGAAAGCCCTTAGCTCACGCAAGGACATCCCCCTCACTCCCAACCAACGCACCAAATGCCTACACTCCAACACAGGCCCATCACCAGAAGCCATAAGCCTAGAAGCCCAATGCACGTAAGAGTGTCCTACCACCCAGACCCTGCAGTTATCGTAGCCCGCACCTATATGGAGAGAAATATTTAGATAGGGATTAGAATTGATTTTTTCAAGGACAGGAAATAGTAAATATTAGGAGGATCTGCCAAAAGAAAAAATTTAGTTGTGCACAAATTTGGTGCGGTAACACTGCTTCACTACTAAGTGAAGCCACTCCCGACACAAAAGGAAAGGACGAGACATGGGAGGGTAAGGATTGGATAGGGTTAGGAAAAAAGGGGTATTACTCGGCCGGAGAAAAAACGTCTGGACCTGCTGAGGGACTCTTAATTGGTGCCTGATTAGCCGAATTAGAGATGCCGAATTCAGTCCGTCAGTCAGGTAAAAAAGCGTGAAAACTCCGGACGCTGGCCCAACAACAGAGCGTAGCTAATCCCCGAGTAGGATGGCCTAAGGGAAGGGTAACACAGGAGAACATCCACTCCAGACAGAAACCAGACACGCACAGTCATCAGGGCAGTAGGTGTGGCCTAATGTACTTCTTATAGGTCGCTGAGCGCCATCTACCTAGGCTCTTGATGTCCCTAACTTGCCAGCCAGCCCTAGCCGCTGATGTGGCCGCGCCTATGCGGAAGGAGTGGGTGCCAAAATCTCCAGGGGGGTAACCCAGCTCGCTCAGACAGCGACGCATCATCCAGCTAAACTGGTACCTCGTCAAGGGGGACCCATCATAGTGCAGGAGCCAAGATCCCGCCATGTCAGGCCTTACCATTGCATACTGGCTTGCCAAGGTGACGGGGCAAACTAAGGCCGGTACCACCTGATGCATCGGCACCCAAGCCCCTTTGGCGGCCTGGTCTGTTTTAGAGCGCCTAATCCTACACCAAAGAGCCCGCTTGTCTATGCGTATGTCCGACAGCTGGAGAGTGGAGTCTTTGTTTTTTGATGGAGCAACTAGCTCCATAATTCTAAAAGCCCCATGAAAAGCCATTGAGAAGGCCAAACGAAACAATAAACATTCGAAAGCTGAATCCGCAATGATGAACACTTTCCCTGATAGCTCGTTAAGCATGTCGAAATCAATGGGACGCCTTTTATCTGGTGCTACGGGAGCTGCGCGAGACCACCCCTTCATCGCTTTCCTTACTAAAAAACTTTTTGTGAAATCAGGAAGGCCTTTCAGCTGCGCGAAGAAGGATATGCCCGCTAGGTGACGCGACACTGCCGCCCTGGACTTGCCTGCGTTGTACAATTTCCAAATGAAAGAAAGCAGGAGCTTTTGCCCGCGCCTACCTGGGAGAGCAGACCCTCCAGCAAAGGACTCCCATTCAGACCATGCCTGGCGATAAGTCCTGAGGGTAGCGGGCGCTACCGACAGTTCCGCTAGCCCCTCCAGTCCGGCTTGATGACCTGCCAAACATAAAGTGGGCAAGATACCCCAACAGAATCAGCACCAGGAGCCAACTGCCTAAAACGCTCCCATTGAAATCGCGACAGCGCGTCCGCAATCTCGTTCTGTATGCCCGGAACATGCTTAGCCTTGAAAAGGATGTTGAAGCGAAGGCATTGCAATGACAGCTGCGCTAGGACCCTAAGCACCTGGAGCGACTTCGCCTTCTGATTATTGATCGCGTGCACTGCGCTGAAATTGTCGCACCAGAAGATGACACTACGGTTAGCCAACCGGGAGGCCCACAATTCCATAGCAACCATGATAGGGAAGAGCTCAAGGAGCAGCATGTCCTTGACCAAGCCGGCCGCTACCCAGGATGCAGGCCAGGATTGTGCGCACCAGCTACCCTCCAGGAAGCAGCCGAATCCTGAAGAACCAGCTGCATCAGTGAAAAGCTGAATCCTAGCATTGTCCACGACCGGGGACAACCATATGCGGACGCCGTTAAAATCCTCCAGGAAGGAGGACCAAACTGCAAGGTCGCGCTTAATCTCAGCTGAAAGGCGTATCAAATGGTGTCGCCTGGCAACCCCAGCTGTGGCTCGCTCCAACCTGCGGCCAAAAAGCCTCCCCATTGGGATGACCTGGCATGCAAAGTTGAGCTGCCCCAACAGGGACTGCGCCTGCTTCAGAGTTACCTTCCTAGATGCTCTAAATAGCTCGATTATGCTCTTGAGTTTGACTATCTTGTCCAAAGGCAGGAGGCACAGGCCCCGTACTGTGTCGATCTGTATGCCCAGAAATGACAGACACGTCACGGGGCCCTCGGTTTTCTCCTCGGCGATTGGCACGCCAAATTCGCCAAAGAGAGCCCGGATTGTGTGCAGGAGCTTCATGCATTGAGCGGAATGCGATGGGCCCACACATAAAAAATCATCCAGGTAGTGAGCGATCCCGCTCCCCCCTGACGACTTTTCCACGCACCAATGCAGAAAGGTACTGAACCTCTCGAAATACGCGCATGAGACAGAGCATCCCATCGGCAAGCACTTGTCGACGAAAAACTCGGCCCCAATGCGGAAGCCCATGTATCTGAATGCATTTGGGTGAAGTGGAAGCAGCCGAAATGCTGACTCTATGTCGATTTTGGCCATGAGGGCCCCCTGGCCATAGGATCTAACCATCTCAAGAGCATCATCGAAGGACTGATAAACAACTGTGCAGCATTCCTGAGGGATGGCATCGTTAACAGATGATCCCTCCGGATAGGACAGGTGCTGAATTAGCCTGTACTTGCCAGGAACCTTTTTTGGGACCACCCCCACAGGCGAAATAATCAAATTGTCCAATGGAGGGCCCAGAAAAGGTCCGGCCATGCGACCCAAAGCAATTTCCTTATCAACCTTCTCTCTGAGAATAGTAGCAAGAGCACGCGCGGATTGCAGGTTCCTAAATGACCCGCCTCTAACATCCCCTTGTATGGGTAACTCAAAACCAACTGAAAAACCTTTAAACAAGAATTCTGCTATTGCCTTATCCGGATATTGCTGAAGCCATGCGGACATGGGCTCAACCATAACCGGAGTGGGGGCCCTAGCGAGCGGTGCCAGATGTACCCTGTTTTGGTCCGGCCTGAGACCCCGCCCCTCTTGAGGGGCGGCTTCCGCGAAAGCAAGTGGAAGCTGGGTGATTGCCAGCGCAGTTGATGCATATGTGCTTATACTTGCAACGCTGACCTTGCTGACAGAAAGAATTATTAAAGGCATAGCATTTGCCCTTAGCGGAACCGGGGGTGAATGCCCTACCCCCTGATGTAAAACGTTTTGATGCTGGCGGCTCGCTAGCAACACGCTGTGGTACATGAACCTGCGCCGGCGCCGAGGGGGGAGGGTGAACCTCCGCCCCGACCTCTGAATGGACCCTGGCTATCTCCATCCAGACCTCCACATCCTTACAGCCGAAATCCATTATGTGCAGGCAATCCTGCTTGCGCCTGAAGCGCTCATCGTATGTCCTCCATGCCACCCCGCCGTAACGCATGTGCATATCATGGATCATATGAATGTACCTTATGACATTCATGTGTTCCTCCGGGCGGTCCTCAAGGTAGCAAGCAGAAAAGACGCAAAATCCTGCCAGCCAGTTATCGTATGAGCGAAAAGCCTCTGCCCCAATCCCAGACTTAGACTTCGCTACCTTGTATGCTTTTTTGGATTCATCAGTCAAACTGAACAAATCCACAAAATCACCTTTCTCAATCTTCTTTCTGCAACTGTCCCTAAGCCCCCGCAGCACGGCGGTGTAATCGCAGTGCACCACCGGGGGGAGATTCCTACGCTTCCTTTCTCTGCGTGAAATGCGCGCTGCCCGCTTGCGCTTACCCAGCCGAGCATGTCGGCTGGCCTCCTTTTTCGCATATTTCGCCGCCTGCTTCCGCGCCTTAGCAGCGCTGCCCACATCTGATCCTGCCGCAGAGGAGGACGAGGAGGAAGAAGAATAATGTGTGGAGTGGGAGCCCCCGGAGGAGGATCCAGATCCTTCGCTCCCCCCTTCATCAGAGGAAGCCTCACCTGACGAATCGGGCTGTGCCGCCCAGGTGTCGTCGTCCCCGTCATCATCTTCCTCATCGGCACGGTTGTCATCCTCTGTACCGTCGTCTACCTCGTCAGCAGCTGCAGGGGAAAAAGAAGGGGACCCAGGGGAGGTCCTACGCCCTTTGCGCCTACCCCCTTGCCTGTGCGGGAGCCTGTGTGATGCTGAGCCACTAGAGTGAGCACGGTCCCCCCTGGCTGCAGATGAGCCCATACCCCTAAAAGCCTGCACAAATGCGGCGCAACCCGGGATAGTCTCTCTCCTAGAGGACCTGCGCCGGCTATGGCCTGAAGCCCTAGCCTCCCCAGGAGTCCCATCCACCAAGGGTGCCAGTGCCCCGGCCACAGAAGACAGCGCTGCAGAGAGGAAAGCAGGATCAAAATCAGGGGGAAGTAATCTCCCCCTGCTGCTGCGCCCGTGTGCCTCAGCACCAGACCGTGAGCGCCTAGAGGATCTACCCCCACTGCGCACACTGCCTCCATCACTGCATGAGTGCTACCTCCGTGAAGGCCCAGGGTCAGCGCGCTCCCAAGATGGCCTGTACTGTGGGCTTACACTAGTGCCCGGCCTGCCAGCGCCTCGCGCCCTCAACGGAGCCACAGGCCAAACAGCCTCATCCCCCCGATGCTCCTGCGCCCCAGCTGCCGCTAGCCGCGAGCCGCCCCGCCCCCCAGACGGCGCCGCCATTACACTCGCGGACGCCATTTCGTCTGGGGAAACGGGCGCAGCGCTCACCGCCGCTGCCGCTGTCCTACCCCTGCCGGACCGCTGACCGGGTGCCGGAGCCCCGGCAGAGGTCCCCCCACTGCCACCGCGACGTCCGCGGCCAGAAGCCGCACGTCCGCCGCGGGCGTGCTGCCGCCCGCGCCCTGCCTCCCGCGTCACAGCAGTGCGCACCGACGCTGCAGCCCTGTCAGGGGCAGCAGCAACAGCGCGTTCACCACCGGAGCCCGCGGAGGGGGCCGAAGCACCAGACAAGGCCGCAGGTGAGGTACCCTCTGCTAGGCCCGAACCAGAGCCCTGGTCAAAACGGGCAGGGGGACGGGTAGTACGCTTGGGGCGTACAGCGGGTGACTGCTTGGCCCTAGGCATAGTCACACAGTACTCAAGGTGTGACTAAACAGATAATTTAAAAGAACTTGCCACAGTAAACCCCTAAGGTCACAGTGATACGTCTTACTCACACAGATTTCACAGGAAAAAGAGGCAGACTCCTCCCATTCCTGAGGTGATATTCCCAGCTAACCAGCCAAACCTAAGATTTGATAGGGTCCCCGAGTCACATGACCCTTGAGCTGCACACCCAGCCTATCATGTTTAAACTACTCCCTGTCTATGCAGCCACTGCGTTGTTCTTTTCTTTGTGCATATAACTCAACTACTTATCCATTTTACATTACAGGACTTGCACACTTGAATGTTTGATTTGAATTGGATTTTGAAGATTGCAGCATAATATCCCAGGTTATTTTCAGACTCTCGTGCCGATTGCACCAAGCTTTCTAACGTTAACCCTCATAAATGTTTGATTCTAACCCCTATTTTTCTGCTGTAAGAATGTTAATGTAAAATCAGTTTACATTGATGCCTGGGACATAGACTGCTTTAATTACAATTTTCTAAATGTTTTTCTACATGTATATAATTGATCCTTGATTGCTTGAATTTAAAATAACTGAGACAACTTTTATCACTTACATGAGAGAAGTCAGAAAGGGAAACATATGTCATCAGCAGTAGGAAAAACAACACAAACTGAATCTAGTTATATCTAATAATGCAGACAGGATTTGTTCTATTCACGCAGTGGACTGATCAGAGCAATAGATTTACAGTCTCATGCCACAAGTGATCACCGTCACAAATGACCCTTGTGGTTTATGACAGGAATACTGCTCTGTATTTCTTTCATGTAGCAGTGGCTGAGTTGTCTTACAGCTGAAGACTTGTTTGTTCGTGTGAGTGTTACAGAACACCATGGATGCTTCAATTTAAAGATATAAAATTTCTGGCCGAATGTTCATTCAGTTTGGAAAAAGGTGCATACAAGATACCACCGTTATTTAGCAATTCTTCATCTTTGAATAAATAAGGATATCACACTTTAGAAACTATATTAAACTACTTATTAAGACACTGGAATGCACCTGAAATTAGGAAACAAACAATGGGTTAGATGTAAGAAGCAGTGATGAGGAGGAGAAGTGAGCCAGAGGAGAAGTGGCCAACGGCAACCAATCAGCTGCTCTGTATAATTTTATATCATGCAAATTATAGATGTTACTTCAGTGCTGATTGGTTGCCATGGGTCACTTCTCCTCTGGCTCACTTCTCCTCCCTTATCAGTGCTTCATACAGTACATCTACCCTAAGATGGTTGTTGTAGTAATAGTACAGTACAGAGTGCCTTTTTGAGTATGCATGTGATGCAGGGTCTTACACGTTTTGGGTTGATTCAGATGTGGTTGGAGTGGCTATCTTTGCTTAATCCTCTGCATGTTAATGCACCAGGAGTTGTCTATTACAAGAAGACCCCTCTTCCAGCAGAAGTGGTCCGACCTGCATACTAGGATGCAGTATCGTTTCACTAGGACACCATCGGGTAGCCTGCAGCACCCATAGGAATGCAAAAGCCATCCATTCCAAAGGCCAGGAAATCTCAATCATCCCACGGAGATTCCTGGCCGCTTTCCTCGCCCTAAACAACAGTGACACACCTTCATTTTTACAAATGGAGTCTGTTGCTGATCCCTCCCCACTAACAAACAAAAGAGCATCAGACTGTTAGCTACTTACATTCTGATGATGGACTGCATGATATGTCGCAGGACCATTCACGCACATGCAGTAGGGTCCTGTGCATGTGCAAAATACTGAAAATAAGCATTTTGTGCATTCCAGCACAGATGCTTCGGGATCTGATTAACCCCATTTGATTGTGTGCCTGTTGGTGTGCGCACAGTTGTATTTGCATTTGAGTATTTCTGAAAATATGCTAATAATGCTTCTGCATGGATTTTTACAGAGAAACCCACTGACTGTGTCTCTAATCAGCAGCAAAGACGCACTGTCGGTCCAACAATCATGTAGCAACAGTACGGGCACTCTAAATATCAGTTGCAAGTAATCCTCTGGGGCCTTTACAATTGTGTACAAAATCACAGTCACAGTCCCATATACTCTCAAAAATGTTCCCCACAAGATTTAAATAATTTAGCCCCCAAAACACACACACACAATTTCTCAATTGCACAAACATCAGACCCTGCATCCCTACCTCTATAACTAAAGAGGTGTGTAACTGGGCTATAATTGGCCATTCTGAAATAAACAAAATTCAGTGAGGACATATTGATATCTGATAGCTGTGGATGCTCAAGGGTGTTACTCACCGACGAGTCGGCACTTGCAGCCACAGCACTCCCTGGGGGCAACACCCAGACTCCTGAAGTAATAGAAAATAGGGGTTAGTTACATGAAGATATGCCCCTTGCACAAAGCCATGCCCCTTCTGTGAAGCCACACCCCTATTGAGACATGCATCCTCCCTGTAAAGTGCCGCACTGGGTGTCATGTAGTCATGTGATGCCCCTGTGCCCCAAAGGATTCCATGAACACCCTTTTTATATGTAACATCTTTTGTATATACATATATATATATTAGAGATGAGCGGGTTCGGATCCTAGAGAGTTCAAATTGAGGCCGGACGTCATCTTCCCGCTGTCGGATTCTCACGAGACCTGGGGATATATAGGTCCCAGCGGTCTGCGCCATTTTCAAACAGGCTGGTGATTTCAGACAGCACGGATGTGTCCGTGGTGTCTGCTGAGCTGAGCTGCTGGGGAAACATGCTGGGGGGATGAAATGTTGGGGGGGGGGGGGATGATTTATGCATAGGGGGCTGCTGCTAGTGCTACAGATGGGGCTACATTATTTTAATTAAGCAAAAAAAAAAAAAAATTTAAATGACTGCTGCCAGTGCACAGTATAAGTCCAGGGTGCCTGCATGTGTGCTGCATCAGTCCAGGGTGCCCGCATGTGTGCTGCATCAGTTCAGGGTGCCCACATTTGTACTGTATCCATCCAGGGGTGCCCACATGTGTGCTGTATTTGTCCAGGGGTGCCCACATGTGTGCTGTATCAGTCCAGGGGTGCCCGCATGTGTACTGTATCCATCCAGGGGTGCCCATATGTGTGCTGTATTTGTCCAGGGGTGCCCACATGTGTGCTGTATTAGTCCAGAGGTGCCCGCATGTGTGCCATATAATTCCATGGGTGCCTCCATGTGTCCTGTATCAGTCCTGGGGTGCCCGCATATGTGCCGTATAATTCCAGGGGTGCCCCATGTGTCCCATATCAGACCAGGGAAGCTGCCCTTTTTTAATGAAAATAAAAATAAGGTGTTTTTTTTTTGTTCACTGCAAGGGCTGTTAAATGCGCTGTAGTCCAGGGGTGAGCCAAGAGTGCTGTATAATTAATGGGATGTTGCTAAATAAGGTGTTCTGCTCTTTTTTATAATTAAAAGAATACAAATTTTTATTTTTACTGCAGGAATTTGTCTGCCGTATAATTCCATGCCTGCCGCCATGTGTGCCGTATCAGTCCAGGGGTGCCGCCATCTGTGCCGTATAATTCCATGTGTGCTGTATCAGGTCAGGGGTGCCACCATCTGTGCCGTATAATTCCTGGGGTAAGCCAAGTCTGCCGTATAATTCATGGGGTGCTGCCAAGTGTGCCGTATCAGTCCAGGGGTGATGCTAAGTGTGCCATATCAGTCCAGGGGCGAGCCAAGTCTGCCAAATAATTTCTGGGGTGAGCCAAGTCTGCTGTATAATTCATGGGGTGCTGCCAAGTGTGCTGTATTAGTCCAGGGGTGATGCTAAGCGTGCCATATCAGTCCAGGGGTGATGCTAGGTGTGCCGTATCAGACTAGGGGGGATGCTAAGTGTGCCATATCAGTCCAGGGGTGATGCTAAATGTGCCGTATCAGTCCAGGGGTGATGCTACCTGTGCCATATCAGTCCAGGGGTAATTCTAGATGTGCAGTATCAGCCTAGAGGGGATGCTAAGTGTGCCATATCAGTCTAGTGTTTGTGCCGCACACTTGTGTGGCTTATCATAGTTATCCAGCTACCTCGGTGCAACCTTTTGCCCTAAAAACAATATTGTAAGGTGTGAGGTGTTCAGAATAGACTGGAAATGAGTGGAAATGAATGTTATTGAGGTTAATATAGCGTGGGAGCAAAAAATAAAAACCAAAATTCTGCGATTTTAGCAGTTTTTATGCTTTTTTAACAAAAAATCAGAACCCAAAACCCAAAAAATCCAAACACAAAACACTTAGGAGGTGTTTTGCCAAAACCCATTAGAAGCCAAAACCTCAAGGTAATCAGAACCCAAAACCCAAAAGCCGAAAAGTGGCCGGTGCACATCCCTAATATAAATATATATATATATATATATATATATATATATATATATATATATAAAGCCTATCAATAGAAAGCATTAGCAAGAAACCATATAAATGCCATGAGTAGTAATCGGATTATGAAATACAAACATAATGACATTTTTGCCTTCTAGTTAAATAACAGTTATACATGGATTAATGCTTTTGTTCATATTCCAGTAAGGTCAACTTATTAAATATAAAAAAGGCCCTAACAACTTATAATTCAAATCATGGTACGTAAATAGAATGGGTGTATAGTACATAAGGATTGGCATCGCCTACAAGCCTACTAATTTCCTAGTAGTTATTGCCTATTGTGGGAGCACCTATAGCAATACATTTGATGTCAGCTAGTCAGAGCAGCTTTGTGCATTTTGTGTTCAGGTCCAGCTCTTGTAGTTTTCTCAGTAGCCAATCAGATACTAAGATGTTCACAGCATTCA
This sequence comes from Crinia signifera, assembly GCF_055691185.1. Lineage (NCBI taxonomy): Eukaryota > Metazoa > Chordata > Amphibia > Anura > Myobatrachidae > Crinia > Crinia signifera. The sequence continues at coordinate 105,547,569 of NC_139220.1, read as the reverse complement.
TCAGATGTGAGCTGATCCTGTGGGGGGCAGTGATCTCCACGTGTGTGTATCTTTGTGTGGACAGGATTGCATGTGAAAGGAGAAGTGTCAGGATATAGGTTACAGAATGAAAAACCAGCACAAATTCATCAACTGAGATAAATAGTGCAAGCTGTATGGAAGCAAATGAAAGGCCACAGACTGAGACAAGACGCAAGTTATCCCAGCAATAAAGAAAAATCATGTCACTACTGTATCTCGTTACATTGATGGAGAGGACTATGATGCCAGGGATACAGTGCATTTGTTCATGCAGTCACCTTTTTCTTCTGAAAACTATTACATCATGCTAAAAAAAAAAAAAAACAGAATCCTTTTTACTGTGTAAATATAATGTATGTAAATGTGCATCTCTTTGAAACAAAATTCCTACATCCAACTTGTTAACCCTGCTATGCTGTTGCTAAGTGACATGAATTATTTTTACCATTCCAAATGCCAGTAAATAATAATTCAGCAAATACAGTATGTCACTCTTATCAGAGACATATTGTATAAAATATCCATGCATGTTCGATTATTATTTATATTTGATCTTTAAGAAAGTGCCAAATAGCCTAATTAATTCTCTCATACCTTTTATATACAGATGTTTTATGATGGTAACCATGACTCCAAGAAGTAGGTAATTTCATATCCAGTTAAACTGATGCTCAGAGCTGGTCATTGATCATCAATGGCTAACAACCATCAATGGTTTTCAACCAATAGCAGTGATTATGCTATCAGTGGTGGAGCTCCAATAGTCTCCTACTGATGCTTACACCAAAGGAAGACTGTCAGGGAAGGGAATCCCTTGCAACAGTTCAATTGTTGATATGAGGACAGTGCAGTAAGGCAGCATTAATCCATTTTGGACTGGATTTGATCAAAGTCTAGAAACATAATAAAATGTTTAAACATAAAAGTGGCATTATACAATGAGACAATTTCAAGGTATGGGTAAAAACCAGAACTGGACAGTACCCAGGAGCGCTGGACTGGACAGGTTCCATTCATCAATTTCTGTCATTCCGGAGCTTGTAGTGTCCGGTCCCCGGGAAGGGGGTTGCCTGTGTCAAGGGTTGTCCTGTCCGGGGGGCTGCCTGTGACACCTGTCACCAGGGAGAGGAGGAGGGAGAGATTAAAGCTTCCTGTATGGTCCAGGCATGTAGCAAAAACTGGAAAGATACGGACCACACAGGGAGGCTGTAATCTCCCCTTCCACATGTCCCTGGTGAAAGCTATTACAAGTATGCCTCCAGACAAGACACCCCCCGGATGGGACACCCCCCCGGACCGGACACTACATGCGCCAGAAGGCAGAGTTTGATGCCTGATCCAGCGTTCCTGGGTCTTGTCTGGGTCTAGTTTTTAATTAGTCCCACAATTTCATCCATATTTATAAATATATGTCATAAAGTAGGACAGTTACTTAAATTTGCTGCCCAGTGAAAGGTTAAAAGGTTGCATCTGCTGACTATTTCATAAGTGAACAGAATTTAAATGCACAGTAGCAAAAGCAAAACAAGAAGAATCTTATTTTCCCCCATTCTGAAAACATGACAAATGCCTGCAGGCTGAATAATTGCTTGCTTTACTTATAGACCGGCAGCAGTGTGTGTATTTGAAGCAGAGCTGCAGTCAGCCCTCCCTTTTCTGCTGGCACTGTGTCGTCTCTGAAGTCACATAGCTATCTTGTTGGCAGATTATTTCAGCACTATGGACAGCTCCAGACATTGCTATTAGCACTGACCACTCCCACGCACCTGTACTGTCTGTGCTGCATACCTGGGCCCTTATTCTGATCTGTGCGGAAATTCCCGCATTCTTACGGAGCGGTCCGCACGCCACGGCGTTTTGCCGCATGCGGCCATCGTCCGTCGAAACGCCCACGTGTCCTCCGCATTCGGACGGACTCACTCTTTAAGAACAGGGCGTGTTTACGGACGACATACAAAGCATGCGTGTGCGGGAGAAACACTCCGATTCGGCACGGTATTACAGAGTATTACAGGTATGCTCGGGAATACCGCATCCGAACGGGAGCCAAGCGGTGCTACCGCACGTAAGCGGAGTATTTACGCCAAACAACCCACTATGAAGTATCTTCTGCAATACATCACATGACCCACTTATTCAATTACCTATCCTCATAAAAAACTGCTTATTTGGAATTGGAATCAATTAGATGCCAATATATCCTTACAAGCATGCCTAACACATGCATTGCACACATTAACCCTTACAGCAATTGAAGCAGCAATGGTTTCAATTAAAGCACTGACAAGCGTCCTATTAGTGAGTAATGAGTAAAGGAGTAGATTCTATTGGGTTCAGGTGTTAATGGTTGTAGTCATTAGGCGTACGTTCGCCTAGCGCATGAACGAGTGGTGTCCGCAAAGCAATAGTACACTTGTGGACACCGCACATTTCTGCCCTTTTTGATCGCGTGCATTCGGAGTGGTTTCCGAATGTACGCCCCCCAACATAAGTGTACTCCCCCGTGTCCGCCCATGTTTCCGCCCCGTTTTGCCCACTTTGAAACTACGCCCATGTGTCATTCCGCATGACGCCCATAATACGCCCCTATTTCCCGACAGATAGCGGTGAACAGTTTTGGACGGGATTTGGCCGAACTGGTACCGAGTCAAGGCGTGGCACATGCGCGTAGCGTTCTCCACGCATGCGCAGACGCCATAAAGACGCGATCCGTAAGTACGCGGTAAAGTCCGCGTCAATCAGAATAAGGGCCCATGTGAGACTATACAGAGATTATTCACCTACAGATATGGTCATCTCTAGAATCTGATGATATGGTTAATCAAATGAAAATATTATAATCCAGACATTACCAACAGCACTGTAATCTCTTAAACAACAAAACATACCTATTAGGCTATGCAAATTCCCCCTAATAGAATCCATTTTAAACATAGTGGAGAAACGGAATCTGATCCTATAGGCTTCAGCCAGTGGTTCCAAACTCCAGTTATCACGGTGACCTGTTCACAATATTTATGCTTGAACACAGGCATTAATTAACACATGGGGGTAAAAGATGGGAGTTCTATTGACCAATCAGATTGTACTTCTTATTTATTTAGCACCTTTCAGAAGATAATAGATAGAATAGATAGAATCTGATTGGTTGTCAATAGAACTCCCATTTTAGTAAATTTACCCCATGGACTCCTTAATAAACCTTGAATGAGTTAACACTACCACTCATTAAAGCTGGCCTATACATTTACATTGTAGCATTAAACAGCCCTGCATGGATACTCTCTGTTTAACAAAATGCATAATGATACACACATTCAGGCAAACGTTTCATATATCCCAATACACACAGCATGATAATTAGATACAAGCAAGTGGATTTGTTCAAATTATTATTCAGTGACTCGGATTCAGTTAATAAGTGCCCTTCACTTTATTTGAACCAAATCCATCAAACAAAGGCACAGCATGAAATTGGTTGCAAAAAAGTCTATTCTACCTTCCAAACGGTAGTATCAGATATGTGAGGTGTGACATCACATGGGTTATGGGAGGAATGGTTGACAATGTCTAGGTGGACAATTACAAGGTCATCCACTTAAGATCGACAGTCAACACTTAAAAATGGTCGACATACCCGAGGTCGACAGTGACAGAAGGTCGACACTAGCTATAGGTTGACATACGCATGGTCGATACCAGTGGCGTAACTATAGCACCGCACCCCCCGCGGGGCTATAGTTACCTGCTGATGTTTGCCGGTACCTGGCCTGCCATCACAGTCCCGTCTCTCCCGGCGCCGGCTCCTCCCTGACACTTAGAAAATGGCTGCCCCCATACTGCAGACAGTTTTCTGTCTGCAGAATGGGGGCAACCATTTTCTATGAGTCACTTTTCATTATAGCAGCAGGAGCTGGCGCTGGGAGAGACGGGACCATGACCGCAGATGTGGCCGGGCAGGTACGGGCATGGGGGGGGGGTGCCAAGGGGAGGGGGGGCAACAAAAAATTTGCGGCAGAGGGGCGCAAATTAGGTAGTTACACCACTAGTCGATACCCTTAAGGTCAACACACGTTTTTCACGTATTTTGGTGTCTATGTTGACATATGTCAACATGGACACCGTATAAGTGTACCGTGTCGTCCCCTCCCCGTATGGTGCCTCTAACTCTATGTTCACTTCGATAGTAAAGTATTAACCAAGTCTGTTTTTAAGAATAAAGTCATGAAACACACGTGTTGACACATTATGAGTGTTGACCATGTACATGTCGACCTTCAGCTTGTTTCGACCTTCTGTCATTGTCGACCTAGGGTATGTCGACCATTCTTCGGTGTCAAACTAGTCACTGTCGACTATTAGTCATCGACCTAGTGATTTTGGACTCGTCGACCAGATACCCATTTCATGAGCACAACGCAAAACTCAATACAAGATAAATATTTTCCCTTTGATTTCCCATCCTCTGCTATGTTCTCTAGCATATTCTACAGTGTCTGACATGTTTTAATCAAAAGAGCACCCTGTAATGTCAACAGATGTTTTTGAAATAACCATCATATATAATCATTTTAACCAAGGGCATTTCCTATGGAATACTCACTAAAGGCAATCACATGACTCAGAGTACAGCTCGTTTGAAATTTTGACCAACGAAAGTGTTGCTGTGTGACATTTATATACAAAGTGCATTTGCTATGTGGCGTGCAAATCAAGAGTAATCCCAAAACATTAAGAGAACTTCATTGTGTGTCAGTATACACATGATTCCCTGACATGGAAGATTTGTGTTTTGTGCCTTTCTCTGGAGTGTAATGAAATTTCCACTTGGCTGAGTGAGGAGACACAGGACAAAACGTTTCTCTCCCTCTTATCACCCGGAGAGCTGTGGCCCGCACGACCCACTGGGACCTTTATTCCTCACACATTACTGTGGATGGGTGAAAAATGAAAGCAAGGCAGAAATTGTAATTAACTGGCTGCAGGAGAAGTCATTGTACCTGAGATACCTATTAGCAGATTACCTAGAGGTGGCTGGGCCCCAAAGCGCTCTATTGTTCTTAAAATAAAGTAATCATACAGATCGAAAACTCAGTTTGAAGTTTATTTTTGAAGAGAGACACATTTCTGATCAATAAACACTAGTAAGGGGACCGGTAGAGAAAACAGTCACATCCACAGGCTCCCTGCACACAGAGTGGCCCAGCCTGGCTGCACTCACACATCTTCTTGCTATTACCTAGGGCTTGTTAAATATTGTTCCTTTTTAATCTGTTTTATTTGGCCAACCTGTTCCTCAGCGCAGACATTCTGCTGGGATAATTGGCTGTGAATTTGTTTACCTCGGCACAGACTGATCTTTCTTCCTCCCCTCTCTGCTTGCTCTTTTCTGCCTTTTCTGCATTATTTTTTTATGTATCTTTGTACTGTGTTTTTCATGATATTTACCTTATTTATCATTTTTTTGCTGCCACTTCTAGCATTAATAATCTAATCTATAATTTTTAAATATTCATCTTTACTACCCAGTGTGCTACTTTTTGCTCTTAATTTGTTCTTTGCATATTTATATATTTTCAGATTTTTGTATTTAACTATTACTGGTTCAGTCTTATTGTCACAAAGCATGTGCTAAAACAATCATGTACAGAATAGTATTTTGTAATTACTTTATCAGAATGAATGTGGCTCGCGTGTCCACGTGCGCTGGCGCGCCGGACGCAAGATATGGGCGTCTGTTGAACGGTTGGTAGGAATCATGTCCACAGAAATTAGGTTTACAGTGTCTACAAATGGAGCACTGGCGAATATGGCAAATGTGCGTTGGAGACGCTCATGTTCCCCATTCCTGGCAATGGACGTGTGAGCTTCCAAAATGCTCACGCATCCACGTGCACTGGCATGCATCAGCAGAGCCAATAAGAATGGCTCCAACTGTAGGTCAAAGGTAGACATTCACATTGGTCCACAAGGTCCACATTGAAAAAACGTCAACACATGGAAAACGTTGATAGGTTGTTTTTTTTACTTTTTTTGGAGTCACCTGTACATGTGCCTCATCACATGGCATGCCTCACTTACGCTGCACTCCACACACTTCTGCATTCAAAATCGCAGTACACATGGATGGACAGTGAAAAAGTCGGTACTTGTTTTCAGGCCCGGCGTCAGCGATAAAAATTGTGTCCATCGAGGACCCCCCGAAATTGCGTCAATCGCATCGCATGCAACCAAATCGCATGCGATGCGATCGACTCGATTTTTACATTGGAATCACTGTAAAAGGGTCCCTGAGACCCGATTTTACATTGCCACCAATGTTAAATGGTCCCCAGACCCCAATTTTTATTGTTTCCCAACCCTGATGGGTCAAATGCCCCCCCCCCGCATTGTTAACGCCACCTCACGATCAACGCCAACCCGAAGCATGGCGAGGGGTGGCGGTACACGTCCTCCGTCCTTTTCATACCCCACTATGGAGTTGATTTTATATAGTGTGGCGAGCGCAGGGAGCCACCGAGCCCGAAGCGTGGCGAGCAAAGGGGACGCGCATTACTTCACAGGTATTACGCGTCCGCTAGCCACGCTTCGGGTTCACGTTCATCGTGTGGTGGCGTTAACAATGGGGGGGGGGCATTTCTCATGTAAAATACCCATAAGGGTGGGTATACAATGAAAAATCGTGTCCATTGGCCCATTTAACATTGTTCCCTATGTAAATTCGCGTCCATCGCATCGGAAAAAGGCTAAAAATAGCCCTGAAATCTCATCAGTCGCATCCATTGCATACCTTAACGTAAGGTATGCGATCACCTACGACGGGCGCTGTGCTAGGAAACAAGTACCAAAAAACCCCTTTTCACTGCAAGTCCTACACTAACAACTGGTTTTCTTAGGAACCTGGCAACTGCTTACACATCATACTGTAGCTAAAATGAACATGTGTTTTTTCTTAGGTTAAAGCTCACCTGCCATGTACCTTATGGCTTTTAAAGGTGAGACAATCCCAAACACAGCACCTGAATTAGTATTAAAGGGGCAGCTGTCACAGGTTTCAGGTAAATGATCATATACCTGAAACCTGTGACAGCTGCCCCTTTAATACTAATACTAATTCAGGTGCTGTGTTTGGGATGGTCTCACCTTTAAAAGCCATAAGGTATATATAGGTATTTATTATTTCTTTATTAACAGTTTCTTATATAGCGCATACACATTCTGCAGCACTTTCCAGAGAATATTTGAACATTCACATCAGTCCCTGCCCCAGTGGCGCTTACAATCTATATTCCCTATTACATGTACACGCACACACAGACATTCTAGGGTTAATTTTTGTTGGGAGCCAATTAACCTACCAGTATATTTTTGGATTGTGGGAGGAAACCGGAGTACCCAGAGGAAACCCACGGGGAGAATATACAAACTCCGTACAGTTAGAGCCATGGTGGGAATCGAACCCATGACCTCAGTGCTGTGAGGCAGTAATGCTAACCATTACACCGTCCGTACTGCCCTGTGTGTATATATATATATATATATATATATATATATATATATATATATATATATATATATATATATATATATATATATATATATATATATATATATATATATATATATATATATATATATATATATATATATATATATATATATATATATATATATATATATATATATATATATATATACATATATATACAGGTTGAGTATCCCTTATCCAAAATGCTCGGGACCAGGAGAATTTTGGATAACGGATTATTCCGTATTTCGGAATATTTTAATATTTCAATGATGTATTTTGAAGTATCTTGCATTTATGCTGTATAAACACATAATATACACACAAATATATTTTATTACCACATAAAATACACACAAATATATTTTACTTGTTCAAAAAACAAGGTTTCAAAACGTGAAACAAAATGTGTGTACTATCTCAGCACTGAATTTGAATGCCAAGCAATCATTGTCTTGCACATATATAGTGCCAGTTACATATTATGTCCCCAGTGATGCTGTTACAAATGTCCCCAGTGAGTTTTTAGCAAAAAATTTTTTTTTTGCACTTTCTGGAATGTCCGTATTTCGGAATAATTCGGATAACGGATATTCGGATACGGGATACTCGACCTGTATATATATATATATACTGTATATATATATATACTGTATATGATAAAATGTGGCCCTTATATTGCGCTTTTGGGTGGCAGCTCCTCTATGGAACCTCAGTGTTAATAGAGAGATAGATATATAGAGTATAGAAGTGCGCCCTAAAGAAGCTCACCAATTTTTTTGGTAACTTTTAAGTTATAAGATATGAGACAATGATAAAATCAAATAAATGTATTCAAAAACATTCAAAATGTGATATTGCATTGATTTTTTTCACATAAGCATTTTCACAGTTGTTTCAACATCCAACAATCTTTTTCTAGATGAATAACCCTTCGTGTTTTGTCCATTAGGACTTCATCAGGGTCAATATCTGGATGGTGAGAAAGTTTGCTGTTAGTAAACCACTTAATATAAAGATGGCTCTATGTTTTATTCAGTATTATACATAGCAGCATAAGTTGACAAGGGTACCCATATTGGGCTTCATAGTAATCTCCTGTAAATGGGGATCTAAAACAATATAAAGCATATACCTTCAATAAAATGGAGGAAGAGCATGATAATAAAACTAAATGAAGAGTTGAGAAAAATTACTGGATTAGAAGGGGATCGGGATATAGTTATTCCTACATACCAAGTGGACTTGCGTACACTGAAATATTTCTTCAAGGATGGAATGATGGGCTGTGAAGGAAAAGCTAAATGGATTTTTTGTGCTGCTGTGGTTTCAGCACCTGTACAATGATGACAGGCACCAGGACCGACGCATGCGCAGTACCGACCTAGTTATTGGGCCTTATTCTGGTCTGTGCGGCCGGAGCCGAATATGCGGCCAGGACCGTGCGTCCTAAACCCTGCCTTCCGTACGGATCGCTCACTCCGTCCGAATGCGGTAAGCCGCTGACCGGACGGAGCACGAGTGGATTTCTCATGTATACACCTCCTCCATCTCTGGGAACCTCCCCCATCATTCGATGGTCGCATACCATCGAATGCAGGACCGAGTGGTCAGGCAGCTCCGCGAGCTCAGACCACTCGGGCATTTCTCCGTGCAAAAGCAGGGATCTGGGCGGGCAGCTGACATCCGGCAATGTCATATGTCCGCCCCCTACACGTGCGTCACGGCCGCATTACCATACGTACGCCCAACCTTTTTTATGGGAACACCCATGAAACACAGGGCGTATGCATATGTTAATGAGGCCAAACAGCCCTTCACGCCCCTCTCCTCCCCCTGTTCGTAGTGTAAACAATTAATGCGGAATTTGGACGTATGTCCCTTTCGCACATGCGCAGATATGCCTCTGCAAATGCGCAAACACAAAACATCGGCGGAACGAACGCACGCGGACATATCCGCACCAACCAGAATAAGGGCCATAGGCTGTCATGGATTTGGTTATTCCAGTTTACCTGACTTGTGATCTTCAGTCACTGCTAAGTTCAAACTGCATACACGCTGCCAGTCAGTCAGTGCAGTTCTGAGCATTGCTGACTAATGAAACACCTAAGTGAATCCAGCCTGCTGCAGAGATCTCCTGTAACCCTTCGGGGCCCTGTTCCTTGTCATCCAATTGTCAAGTGCAGCCTAAGATCATCTGAATCCATACCTTTGATTGCTAATCACCGTTATTCGTGCCATCGAATCCATGCAAGGCAGGAGGAATAAATATCCTGCATTCAAGACCAGACTTTTCAGGAATGTCGAATCCAGAGCCTGTTACCTGATGCTCCTGTTTACCCAGTTCCTGGATCCTGTGTTAACTGGTATCCGTCATCTGCCGCAGCCCGACACTAGTATTGTTCTGTTCAGCATTCTTGCTGCATTTGCTGATCTGATCATGCCTAGCTTCCCAGCTGCTCATTGGACCCTGCTTGGTGTCCGAGCTGCTCAATGGATCCTGCCCGGTTTCTCAGGCGCTAATCTGCAGCTGTTTGGCTTCCAAGCCACTCCCACTAGTCAGATCTAGCTTGGCTTCCTAGTCGTACCGACAAGTCAGATCCTGATCGGCTTCCAGGCTGCTCACTGGACGCTGTCCGGCTCCTCAATCAGCTATCATGTTGCAGATGGCTCCTTCTCCGCTGATTGGATCCCAGTGACCTTGCCAACCAGTTGCTTCCAGCTAACCAGATGCTATTCAGCTCCCGGAGTCTCCGCTGATCTACCACCATCTTGTCACAATACCATGCCTGATAAGCAGCTATTATTTAGTTATTTTCCAAGAAGGCAATTCCTGTTTCAGTTACACGGTGAAAGGACTATTATTATTTAGTTTGTTGGCCCTCTACTGGGTACATATAAGTCCCATTTGAGCTTCGCCCATGAGGCGTTCCTTGGTTGTTCAAGATATATTTATTTCGGCCTCCCCAGATTCTGCCATCGACTAGATATTCGGGCATCCAGTCCTGTTATCCATGCTTCAGGTATTCAGCTTCAGTGGTTATTTGCACAAGTCCAGAGCCTACAAGCAGTCGAGTGTGGATCATTAGGTCACCAGCATGTTGGTCGACAGTCATTAGGTCGACATGCATTTAGGTCGACATGACTCTAGGTCGACATGCAGGAAGGTCAATATGAGTCTAGGTCAACATGGGTTTGGTCAACAGTCAAAAGGTCAACATGGGGGTTTTCACAATTTTTGTCCCGATTGTTGACACAGTAGACATGGACACTGAAACGTAGCACCGCGTCCCCACGCATGTCTTGCTGCACTTGCCATGCATCAGGCACGGTGAGATTTTAGGTACTTGTGTATTATAGCGGCGCCCCCGATGTACATCGTACGATGAACGTATCGCATCGCATCTCATGCCATGTACCCGATGGCATGCGATGCGACGCGATTTTGACCCCCTATACGATTAAAAATCGTATAAGCAACCTAAAGGGTGCTTTTGAGCACCCTGATGGGTGCTTACAATGTTAAATGCACCCCCACGCCACCCCCCCACTATAAACGTGAACCCGAAGTGTGGCGAGCGCAGCGAGCCCACGAGGGGCGGCGGTACGCGTCCTACGACCTTTTCATACCCCCACTATCCACGTCGGCGTGGAGTTGAGAATAGATTAGTGTGGCGAGCGCAGCGAGCCACCGAGCCCGAAGCGTGGCGAGGGGACGCGGATACCTTCACAGGTAAATGCGTCCCTTCACGGGCTTCACAGGTATCCGCGTCCGCTCGCCACACTAATCTATTCTCAACTCCACGCCGTAGTGGATAGTGGGGGTATGAAAAGGTCGTAGGATGCGTAACGCCGCCCCTCGCGGGCTCGCTGCGCTCGCCACGCTTCGGGTTCACGTTTATAGTTGAAATAAGAGTACATTTGGGCCACCATGCTCGATCCTCGGTTTAAGACCTACGTGGTGTCACTCTTTCTAGCGGACGTAGGTCTGCAGAAGTACAAAGAACTGCTGGTCAGTGGCGGAACTACCATGGGTGCAGGGGGTGCAGCTGCTATGGGGCCCGGTGGCTGGGGGGGCCCGATGGACAGCAGGCACCACCCTACACCATGCTAACAATCTTTATTATTTTATTAAGAGTGCCGCACTGCCGCGGCAGCCTGTAGGAAGGCTGAAATGCACGCAGGAGAGTAGGAGGGGAAGTTGGAAGCGGACGCACCCACGCTGTCACTGACACTGGCTGCTATGAGGGAGGAGCCTTGGCTTGTCTGACCTTTGGCTTGGCATGGCAGTGGTCAGCGCCAGCGAGGGAAGACTCATGCAGGTGACGACATGCGCAGACGCGGTGGTGGCTGGCTGTGTCCAGAGCGGTACAGCCCCCCCGCCAGCAGCCGCTGATATACCCCTGCACCCCCGCTGACTGCCGCCGCCAATACCCTGTCCCCCCCGCTGGCTGCCGTCCACCGATACCCTGCCCCCCCGCTGGCTGCCGCCGATACCTCCGGCTGCCGCTGATTCCCTGCTCCCCCGCTGGCTGCCGTCGCCGATACCCTGCCCCCCCGCTGGCTGCCGCCGATACCTCCGGCTCCTCCTCCGGCCGCCGCTGATACCCATGCCCCCGCCAACAATATCTCTAGCCCCCCCAGGGACAGGGGCAGGAAACCTTTAGTAAAGCAGGTAATGGTCTGAAAGACAAACTTTTAGAGACAGCGCAACTGCATGTTGAATTTGCCGCTGTCTGAACTAATCACTGCTCGCAGTCACTCCTGATTGGCTGTGAGCTGTGATTTGCTTCAGGAGAGCGGCAAATTCAAAATGCCGCAGTTCTGTCTCTACAAGTTTGTCTTCCAGCCAAGTCCCCAATCTGCTTGACTCAGAGTCCTAGGAGCAGCACTAGCAGCAGTCTCCTGCATCTCAGGAGCTTTGTATATGGATCCATGGTCTCCTGCCAAGCCTGTCATTGGGCCTGAGACACCAGTCCCATTTTGTCCACCTCCTGATGGTGGCCCTGCAGCAGCACGCCCGTCGCCCCCCCCTCCAACTCTTTCTATTGTCCCATGATTAAATGGACCCCCCTGCTCCAACATGTGCTGCCCAGCAGTAAGGCGATAGTCCAGAGGCCTCTCGTAATCCCGCACCTGTGAAGCAGAGAGGAGCCGTGACGCCTGAGGAGCAGCATGGGACAGAAGAAGAAAGAAGGAGGGTAAGTTTGTAATTGCTTTATGAGTCAGAAGGGGGTTATATGGTGTGTTACATAACATGTAATGGCATTGCGGTGTGTGTGCCTCATAATGTGTAATGGTATTGTGGTGTGTCACATAATGTGTAATGGGCTTTGCGGTGTGTCGCATAATGTGTAATGGGCTTTGCGGTGTGTCGCATAATGTGTAATGGGCATTGCGGTGTCGCATAATGTGTAATGGGCATTGCGGTGTGTCGCATAATGTGTAATGGGCATTGCGGTGTGCCGTGTAATGGGCATTGCGGTGTGTCACATAATGTGTAATGGGCATTGCGGTGTGTCACATAATGTGTAATGGGCATTGCGGTGTGTCACATAATGTGTAATGGGCATTGCAATGTGTCACATAATGTGTAATGGGCATTTCCCTTTTTTAGAATGTGTGCGTTCTTTATTTTTAAAATATCTTTTGGAGGGGCCCATTTTTACTTTTCCCAATACTGGTGTGCACTGTTAGAGACCAGAGTTGGGGGGGGGGGGGGGGGGGGGCCCATTATACATTTTTGCTATGGGGCCCACAAAGTTCTAGTTACGCCTCTGCTGCTGGTGAAAAAGATCCAGACCCAAAACCCCAAAAAAATGTCCGGTACACATCCCTAGTCTATATATTCCATATAGTCGATTTGCAGTGAGAGGTATTATTTTGTAGTAAAACTAAATTCCTCTTCAATCTTCTTTGAAATCATAGTAAGCAATGTATATTTATTAAGCTCACACTTTTTGTGGCTCGGTAAGATGTGAAGATAGCAACTTCCCAGAGTGGCGGCCCCGCTGAAAAAACACCCCCTCACCGCCGTATATCCTCGCAACCATACCAGAGGATGTGCTATGAAAATACATCCCCTCACATCAGGAGAAATCATGTCATTTGACATCAGCCGCCTGCCCAGCGTTTCCATAGGGAACACCATGGAAACGCTGGGCATTCCCATGTCCCAGTGCCACCACACCCCCATCCTGCCCCCCCTGCACAAGCGCCATGCTGCTCAGCGAAGCCACCTGCACAGAAGCCCTGCACATAGGAATTAGAATAAGGACCACTATCTCTTATAATTCAATGTGTTTCCATTACAGTGAAATAAAGAGGAGGAGTTACCACATGTGCTACTGTCTTTCACCCAGCACTCATTTACAGATTTGCCTTTTGTATTCCAGGCCCTTCAGCTTGTCAATTGTTCTCTGTGATCATCACATGCATCCCGTCTAGTCACCTTGGAAGCTACTCTTTCTGTGCTTCATCTGATCTGTGTGATTGCAATCATGAAGCTGTAAATAGCCACTTTGTTCAGATGTCAGATGTGGTTTAAAGGCAATTAGGTACCTTAGCCACACTCATGCAGTACCCTATGGCCATCAGAGTATAAATTGTAATGGTGAGAGGGTACACGTGTGTGCTCAGCACTGTTGTAGAGTAAACATTTGTGTCAGATCCACAAGAAGATAATTCCTAAACAATCAGCCTTCTGTGCAGGGGATCAGATGTTTCCAGGAGCAGAGGTTTAAATTCAGCTCCTCAGGATACCAGATGCTCAGCTCCTGCTGGTTTCCTATCGGTACCTGTGTGCTATTTGCAGCCTTATACGCTGGGTTTATTTATAGTTCCATGACTGAGCTGCAGTCCTGTCTCTTTGGTATTTTTTTGTAGTCATTGCTGTCTGAGTGGCCGTGGAAAGAGAATGAATAGCAAAAGCTCAGGGACACAATCAGACTGAAATATAGGGAATGTCTGGCCCCAAGTTTTCACCATTTCACTAAAGTCAGCTGCAAGATGCTATCTTCATGTGTTCTTTATAACTGAGACACTTTACTAGCTTGTACTTTGCTAGCTGGCTTCATACACTACAACCACCTCTATTATATAGACATTTTAAGCTGCCAAGTGAGATTGGAAAAGTGACCAAACAGATAAAAATGGAATGGTATCATTAGATGTATTTAATTTACAGATGGGTCTGCGGAGATAGAAAAACAAAAGTGATCTAAAATGAGAGAATGGATGAGACAATGTCACAATATAGGCATACCTCCCAACTGTCATTAGGGATTAGGGGATGGTCCCATCTGGGGTCGGCAGTATCCAGAGTTGGGGAGTCCCCCATACTTGGGACATGGCTAGCAGTTTTCAGGGACACTGGCAATGCCCCATAGCATCAAAAACAGGGTGTGACCTCACGTGAGCGCCCCCGAATATAGGCCATGCCCCCTTGCTGCTAGGCCATACACCCTTTGGTGCACAAAAGGTGTTGATCTCTGTTTTGTACAAGTTGGAACCAAAATCAGACCTGATCGCTGATGATGATTATCGATGAACTGTGCATGCATTTGGCGTGACGCCTGCTAGCAAAGGAGTGCTGCTACTTTTTTCCTTTACTATTGATTCGCCAGGGGTTGGAAGGGAGGAGATATCTAGGGGTGGTAATCGAAAGTTTAGTGGGAGTGTAAAGAAAAACACTGGGAGTGTCAGGGAGCAGGTGTGCCCAGCCACCACGTATGTACAGGGCTATGCGGCACTTGATAGCGGCATAAGAGGTGATCAGTGCACAAGTCATTCGATTGTGAGCAGTTTGTGATGGGATTTGTTTATTTTCGCTTAGCTGTGACTTCTTTGCTATCCGTAAACATCCATGCGCACAGTGTACACATTCATTTGCAAGGAGGGATTTCCTTATAGCGGGGTGGTGAAAGATATATGAGACGTCTTTTTGAAGTGCGCTCCTCCCTGGAGCAAAAATAAATAAATACTCCCAAATGACTGAATCAACTACTGTCAGCAATATGATACAAAAACAATGTGGGATATATATTCGGCGCTGGGTTAGATAACAAATGACTGAAGATTTATTCCATCCAACAAAGCATATTCCAAGAGTATTTAAAAAGGCCCCCAAAAACACCCAAATGAAATCAAGGAAATAAAACAGTCAATAACAAGTTACTAAAGTTACTATACACTCGGTTGTACAGTATGTTGGATATCCTTTAGGGACAAAATTATGGGACACTGGGATGAGGGGCAGAGAGAGTTTGGAGTCCCCTGCCATCACATTAACCAGCCCCCAAATAGTCAGCCCTGGGCTGGAATTCCCTGAAAGTGGGGATAATAAAAGGGGTCCCCAGTTCAAACAACAACCAGTCCTGGTCTTTACCCACACCCTTGTCGGGGGTGAGTGCAAGGTTAATGTAAATAAAGCCTACCCTAGCATGCTGAAACTTGTGGGTTAACAAGTACAGTATCAGCATGACCGGACATTAAGGGCCTACTGGCAAATATAAATAAAATATTAATATAAAGACAGGACACTGAATGTTGTAGTAATTTATTAAACACACATGTGATGAATGCCTTCAGTATCTATTGCATGGCCGCTTCCCCCCAGAACTTTCTGGAACTCTTGCCTGCTCCTTCCTCATCATACTGTTGGCCATTGCCTTGTGCTGCTAATACACCAAATTGGCACAATGGTCAGCTTAAATTTAGCTGTAGTCCTTTTCCACACATCCATGTGTGAGAAAAATCACATGCCCATGAAAACCAGCCCAGACTAGCCAACATAGGGCTGGTGACTATGTGGCATCAGGAATGCTTATCTTTGACCCATTGTTTTAAGATCTATACACACTACATGCTCTTTTAAAAGATATCACTCAGAAGGGCCCTTCATCTAGTATGTACGGGGCTTCAGTATAATGGACACGATATAAGAGAGATCCTGTATGGTAATAAAACAATCACACTATAGAAATAACAGTAAGACAAACAGAACTGAATGAAAGCAAAAAAGCAATAGGTACAGTAAGTATTTTAGAAATTACAGAAATTAAATCTAGACACAATCATGTACTCTTTTTCACAGCTCCCTCTCTCCATATCCAGAAAGACTGAAACATATACATGGTACTTCCCTTCAAAAAGATGAGGATTTAGCCTATTTTATGTAGTGATACAAATATTAGTTGCAACTACTTGCTTCAGAATGGTAAATTACCCCTTTCGTGGTGTTTTTTTTCTGGGGCAGGAGTACCTAAATAGGACAGGTTTTTCCTGTCCCAGAAAAAACGTCCACTGATGGGTTAGATGAGTCCCAGCGCTCCTCTCCCTTCTTGTGACCCCCCAGCCCCTCCGCTCCAGCGGTCTTCAGCGGAGCTCCCCTGCCGCTGCGGCCGCTGCCAATCATAGCAGCACACTAGCCGGCAGCAGGCGGCAGGCTCGGGGAGGCTCGGGAGGACTCAGACGCCTGAACACCCAAGTCCCCCGAGCTGTGCAGAACATCCCCGAGCATGCCGCCATCTCTCCCAAAGTAATGGCGTGGCGGCTGGGGAGCTCCGGCGTAGATCACCAGAGCAAAGGTGAGGAGGGGGGGTACAACAGTGGAGGTGGGGAGGGAGCGGCCTAGTGAGGGTCGCTGCTGAGGTGATGCGCTAGTGGTGCACACCTGCAGGCACCACTGGCGCACACCTGTAGATTTGTGGCATGCCCGGATATTTTCTGGGACTGCCCGCTGCGGCACCGCAGCTTGGCCCGGAAAATTTCCGGGACTGCCACTGAAAGGGTTAAAGTGCTGGTGTGCCATAACTAGATAACTGCAATAGCTTTTTATAAAGAAAATTTAGTAGACATTCAGTAGACATTCATATGCATTATCTTCCATGCAAATGGTATTGCTAGTAACATGAATGTGAAGTGATAGATTTGTCATAGCTTACAATCACAAAATATATTAGCTGTGTTCAGTCATCTGCTTGTGTCTTGAAATCTTCACAGTCTGGTTATAGTAAATTAGCCATCTCCAAATCTGTATGCAGTATACTTGTAAGAGGCAAGATATCATCTTATATATTCAAGGTGTAGTAAAAAATGAATACAGCCCAAGAGTCTGCCAGGGGGAAAAATAGTTGTAGTTTACAACCTCAAATCAATAAAACAGCATGCATTAATGCATTTCATGTCAAACAGTTGAGTTTCTCTTTTGCTGGTTTGTGGGAGATTTATAATAAGAATGGTTGAATTATTCAATTAATGAAAAGGTCTAGGAAAGTAACAGTGGAGTCCAGACTCTCCTATCTTTTACTTCCTACTACGCCACTTTCATCATATTTGGTAAAGTTACTAAGATGGAAGTTCTGTTGAAGATGGGAGGTTGTCCGTAGCAACCAATTGGATTCTATTGATTATCTTCTGGAAGGTGCTATATAAATAATAAGTAGAATCTGCTTAGTTGCTATGGGCAACAACTAATTTTCAACAGAACTCCCATCAAATTTGCTACAAACAATGGGATGAAATATACTGTATTTCAAAGTATTTTTAATAAATAAGACAACTAGTAATAACAATTAGTTAGAAAAAGTCCATGAAGTTGTTTATGGGGGAGAAGGTGAAGGTTATTCCAGACAGGGCGTAGCACGAGCTCCAGGCACCAAAAGATCACAGGGTGCTGGAGCCGTGCACCGCAAACTCTGCCGCCAGCTCCCCGCTCTCCCTCACTCCGCTGTGCCTGGCTGAGTGTCCGCCCCTATTTTCAATTCAAGTCTCCTGCTTGCTGTCCAGCAGCCAATCAGAAGCAGCATTGGTGGCTGCTGGACTGCGAGCGCCTATTGGCTAGCGGTCCAGTGGGAGACTTGGGATTTGAAAATAGCAGCGGACAGGCTCGGTCAGGCACAGAGGGGAGTGGGTGAGCTGGGTGGGTGGGGGAGTGGGCTGCAGTCCCCCTTGACAATGAGCTATTTAGTCCCCCTTGGCAATGAGCTATTTAATCCCCCGTGGCAACAAGATATTTAGTCCCCCTTGGCAATGAGCTATTTTAGTCCCCCTCTGCAATAAGCTATTTCAGTTCCCCTTGGCAATGAGCTATTTCAGTCCCCCATGGCAACAAGCAATTTCAGTCCCCTTTGGCAATGAGCTATTTTAGTCCCCCTTGGCAATGGGCAATTTCAGTCCTTCTTGGCAATGAGCAATTTCAGTCCCCTTTGGCAATGAGCTATTTTTGTCCCCCTTGACAATGGGCAATTTCAGTCCCCCTTGGCAAGGAGCAATTTCAGTCCCATTTGGCAATGAGCTATTTTAGTCCCCCTTGGCGACGAGCAATTTCAGTCCCCCTTGGCAATGAGCTTTTTCAGTCCCCCTTGGCA
Source organism: Crinia signifera (assembly GCF_055691185.1). Taxonomy (NCBI): domain Eukaryota; kingdom Metazoa; phylum Chordata; class Amphibia; order Anura; family Myobatrachidae; genus Crinia; species Crinia signifera. The sequence continues at coordinate 105,528,648 of NC_139220.1, read as the reverse complement.
ATGAGCAATTTCAGTCCCTCTTGGCAACGAACAATTTCAGTCCCACTTGGCATCGAGCATGAAGCCCCTTGGTATCGAGCATGAAGCCCCTTGGCATCGAGCATGAAGCCCCTTGCCATCGAGTATGAAGTTCCCAGAATGAACATGTAGGTAAGTGGCACTTATGTGTTAAATGTGTAATGGGCGTTATGGTTTGTTATATAGTAAGTAATGGGCATTATGGTTTGTTATATGTAGTATGTAAATGGGCATCATGTTTTTCCTTATGTGTAATTGGCATTACGGCATGTGTCTTTATGTGTAATGGGTATTACAAAGTTCGCCAAAATGTGCAATGGGCATTACGGTGTGTGCTATAATGTTAAGCTGTGCCCCCTTTTCACCGCGCAAGAGTCCCGCCTACTACAAATCAGGGGATGGGGTGTGCGAAACATGCCGCTGCTCCGGCCACCGTGTCACCTAGCTACACCACTGATTCCAGAGAGTGCAGCTTTGGAATTTTACAAATGCTGACCTGTTACAGAAAAGTCATGCTTTGCATTGTTCTAATTGACATTATTTAGTATAGGCATAAAATTGCCTGAAACAGTTCATACTTCAAGAGCTTCATCTGGACTAATTTCAGCTCTATACAAAATCAGTTACAGACATTGTGACTGAGGACCAATCTTTAGGATATATACCAATTATCTTCAATTATTCAAATTGTTGGCCAGCTTCCAGATAAAGAGGCATGGATTTGCATCTCCCTTCTGGTTAGGGTGGACAATCCCGGGATTGTGGAATCCCAGGATTGTGGAATCCCAGGATTTGGTCCCTAAAACACCGGAATTTCAAATTCGATTTTCCAATCCCGGGATTTCGGGATTAGACTGCGCATGCCCAGTCTAATGTCTGAGCACTCGCTCAGATGCAGCCCTGCTGTTCCCGATACGCGCCCTGCAACTCTGCACCGCATGATGGTCAGAGGTCACGCTGTGCAGTCCGAACAATCACTCCACCCGCCCACAGCCGCACTGCTCATCTCTCCCCGGCCAGACACCAGCCGCCTGCCCTGCACCTAGATGAGCCTCAAGCAGCGCATCAACTCTCCCTGACCCGGCTCCCAGACACCCCGTCTGCCTCATATCCACCCATCCGCTCCTGCCCCCACCTGCCCATGTAGGTAAATATGCGGGCGCCAGGGGATTTTTTTTTTATAAGTAAAGCCAATCCCGGATCTAATATTTTTCAATCTCAAATTCCGGGTTTGAAAAAATGCCTCAGGATTGGCTTCCCTACTTCTGGTATGTTAACCATATTGCTATTAGAAAGCCATTCATGTACAGACGTCACAAGATAAGCGTCCTGTTAAACTTCATTTGTATGAATGCAGCTGGATTATACTAGATAACTCCCATATATTCATTTGGGGGTGGATCTACACTTTCCTATGTCAATGCTGTTACATTGTGTCAGTCACAATTGCTTGCTCTATTCCATTTAATAAATTATTGATTACATCTACACAATTAAGCAGAATCATCAAAGCCATTGCTGGAGTTGAGCAATACATGCAGGGGGATGTGCTGGAGGAGAAATATAGTTTTCTCTTATGCTTAGCTAATACTGTTCCAGGAATGTAGGCACGTTATTAAGCACTGGAGTTTTCCGTTAGAAGACCTACAGCTTTAATTTGAAAAGCCGATTAGGTCTTGGCGGTGCGCACAGAGATTGTATCTCTTATTTACAAAACAATAAAAAACATGGAGGAAACTGAAAGCAAGCTCCCATGATGATGTCATGGGACACTATCTTATGTTTCCTTATAAATGAACAATTCATCTAAATACATCATTGCTGGTATTGTATCAAATATTTTCATTCATCGCCAAGATTTTGAATGGATTGCAACTCCCTACTTGACACATGGGACATATTCTTGATGGGTTATTTTACAGAGTACATTGAATAGAGTAAATCATATTTATCAACAGAAAACCATGTGGACAGATACTGGCAGTCTGGCCCTAGAACTCTGCGTAGCACCTGTGCACCAGATGTTAGTACACTAAAACAAGAGCAAATCGTTGTACCAGGTGCAAAACACAAATTCAGGGATTGAACTAATTTATTTTGTACTGTAGCCTATATTATAATATTATGCATTTTCCAATATTTACGAAGTTCCATTTTTTTTTAGAAACATAGAATAATGTAATGAGGCCTACACATTTCTACTGTGCTAGAACTCTCAGATTGCTCAGCACACAGAGATGTACAGCGTTGAGTCAGAGATGTGCGCTAAACGATTTGTCAGGACCAGTGTTCTCCAGTGAGAACACTGGCCCTGACTCACAATCTGGCTAGAGTTATCCTGCATGCAGGCTCCATTCACTATGGCCCCTACACACGGAGCGATGTATGGTAATTTTCTAAGTGATCTATGCAGATTTCTTAGCAAATGGGCTGAAATTTTCCTGTGTGTAGGCCCCATTAGTCAGCCCAAACACATCAGTGTTACTGTAAACAGGCACTGAGGCTAAATGGGAATGTCACAACTGAAGGGCTGGATGAAGTCGTGTGGTGTGTAGCAACCGGAGACGGACCAGAGGAGGAAGGATTAAATCGTGCAGGTTTAATAATAGAATTCATAAATGAAATAATACACACTTGAATACTTTCTTAAAGTGGCAATTAGTGGTAATAAGACTTGAGCCAGCACGGCACTTTGAAAGAAGAAAAAGTTCATAGAAACAATAACAGTTCACATACTGCGGACAGCAGGCTGGGGTCTTGAGAAATGAAGAAATCCGGAAAGAGAATGTACTTGATGGTAATGAGGGATCCTTGAAGACTGAAAGAAGCTGGATGATGACAAAAGAATGGGAAGTTGCTTGGAAGCAGACGGCTTGAAGAGCTTAGGCCAGGAAGCTCAGGGATGCAGGCAGAGACCAGACTGTGGAGAGAACTGGCAGCGATGGGGTTAAGCTGAATCGAGTCCAACACAGAGCACTGAAGCAAGGCACCAAGTCAGGAGAGGTGAGTCAGAGAGCCGGAGTCAGCTGGGAGCTGTGAACGCCTCTGGAGACTCTTTGTACTGACACTGAACAGGCCTAGGCAGATCCCCTATATCCCTAGAGGGCGGCTGCCATTGGCTGTCAGGTCAGTATGGGCGGAAACCTCAGACAAGGACCAATCTGCTATTTGCCCTTAACCAAGATGGCGGCGCCGGCCTCCCGGCGCCCTTACAGCACATACCGCTACACTTGCCGGCGTCCCACGCTGCCTGCTGCCCACCAGACTGCCGCTGCCTGCTGCCGCTGAACTGGAGACCACTACACGCTAGCCGACGGCGGGCGCGAACGGGTGAGTAGTAAGCCCGCCGCGCACCGCCGCGGCTGAGTGTGACAGTACCCCCCCCTTTCTGGGTGACCCCAGGGCACCTACGCACCTTGTGTGGATTCCTTTGAAAGAATTGTCTCACCAGACGGGGAGCATGGAGATCTGCAGCATCAACCCAGGAATTCTCTTCAGGACCGAATCCAAGCCACTCTACCAGATACTGAAGATGGGTATTGCGGCAACGTGAGTCGATAATGCGCTTCACCTCGAACTCTGTCTCTCTCTCTGAGCCAATCTTGGGCGGTTTAGGCACCTTTTTCTGATATAAGTTCAGTCGTAAAGGTTTCAAAAGAGACACGTGAAAAGAGTTTGATATCTTTAAGGAAGAAGGGAGCTGTAGTCTGTAGGCCACCGGATTAATTACCTGAGTGATTGGGTACGGCCCGATGAACCGAGGAGCCAGCTTCATGGATGGTAACCGAAGGCGTATATGGCGGGTAGACAGCCATACTCGATCTCCAACCTTCAACTTAGGAGCCGCTCTTCTTTTCCTGTCTGCCATCCTTTTATATTGAGCGGATGCTTTGAGGAGAGCGGTATGGACGTCTGACCAGATCTTTGCAAACCGTTGTAGGGAAGAAGCAGCTGCAGGGACATCGGGCAATGATAGATCTGAAAACTCTGGAGATCGGGGATGTTTGCCAAAGACAGTAAAAAAGGGAGTGGTGCCGGAGGATGAATGATAGGAATTGTTGTGCGCAAACTCCGCCCAAGGCAGAAGGTCTACCCAGTCGTCTTGAGAGGAAGAGATGAATAAACGAATGAAGGCTTCCAAGTCCTGGTTGACACGTTCTGTCTGCCCGTTGGTTTGTGGGTGGAAAGCAGTGGAGAACTTGAGCTTGACTTGTACAGCGGAACATAGGGCCCTCCAAAACTTTGCGACGAACTGCACGCCACGGTCAGATATTATTTCTTTGGGCAACCCATGGAGTTTGAAGATGGTGGAAATGAAGAGCTGAGCCAACACTGGAGCAGATGGAAGGCCTTTCAATGGGAAGAAGTGCACCATCTTTGAAAACCGGTCAACCACCACCCAAATTACTGTGTGCCCTTTGGAGGGAGGAAGTTCGCAGATAAAGTCCATAGACAGGTGGGACCATGGTTCTGTTGGTATGGCTAGAGGTAGAAGAGGACCGACAGGAGACGTTCTGGAGGACTTATGCTGAGCGCACTTTACACAGGAGGCGACAAAGGTGGTTACATCGCGACGAATGGTAGGCCACCAGTATGAACGCAACAGGAACATTAAGGTCTTCTGTGCCCCGGTATGCCCTGCGAAACGGGAAGCGTGTGCCCAGGACAGCACTCTCTTTCGGAGACTGAGGGGAACGAAGGTCTTGCCTGGTGGAGGTGAAGGCTGGACTGTTACTTGAGCAAAGACCAGAGGATCGAGGATGGGTCGAGGAGGAGTGTCAAGATCAGCAGAAGTTTCAAAAGAGCGTGAAAGAGCATCGGCCTTGGCATTCATCGTCCCGGGTCTGAATCTGATTTGGAAATCGAAGCGTTCGAAGAACATGGCCCAGCGGGCTTGACGAGCTGTAAGACATTGGGCGTGCTTGAGGAATGAGAGATTCTTATGGTCGGAGTACACAGTAATTTTATGTCGTGCCCCCTCCAGGAGGTACCGCCACTCCTCCAACGCAGATTTGACTGCCAGTAACTCCTGCTCTCCAATGGGGTAATTCTTTTCTGCTGGAAGAAACTTCTTGGAGAAGAAGGCACAGGGATGAAGCACCTGGTCCTCCCCTCTCTGCGACAAGATTGCCCCCACCCCCTCTGAGGATGCGTCCACCTCAAGAATAAAGGGTTTGTCGAGGTTTGGCTGAAGAAGGATTGGGGCGGAGACAAAAGCATCCTTTAGTTGTTGGAAGGCTTGGGAGGCCTCAGGTGACCACTGACTCGGATCAGAACCCTTGCGGGTTAGAGCTGTAAGAGGTGCAGCAAGGGTGGAGAAGTTCCGGATGAAACGACGATAGTAATTTGAAAAGCCCAGGAACCTCTGGATGCCTTTGAGCGTTGTGGGCGCTGTCCAGTCTAAGATGGCTCTTACTTTTTCTGGATCCATCTCTATCCCAGTGCTGGAGAGGATGTGGCCAAGGAATGGAATGGAAGTGACCTCAAAGACGCACTTGTCTAGCTTGCAGAATAATTTATTTTGGCGAAGGCGCCGCAAGACCTCAGCTACTGTTTGCCGATGGAGATGGAGGTTAGACGAGAAGATGAGGATGTCATCGAGATACACCACGATGGAATGATATAGTAAATCTCGAAATATGTCATTTACAAATTGTTGGAAGACGGCTGGAGCGTTGCAAAGACCAAATGGCATCACCAGGTATTCGTAGTGGCCATCTCGGGTGTTGAAAGCCGTCTTCCACTCATCTCCAGATCGGATACGGATCAAGTTATACGCCCCTCTTAAATCCAGTTTAGTAAAGATGGAAGCCCCTCGGATTTTGTCAAATAATTCGGTGATAAGAGGTAAAGGATAGCGGTTCTTGATCGTGATATCGTTCAGGCCCCTGTAATCGATACACGGCCGGAGGGTTCCATCTTTTTTTTTCACAAAGAAAAACCCCGCTCCGGCTGGTGAAGTGGACGGGCGAATGAACCCCTTATCCAAGTTTTCTCGAATGTAGTCAGACATGACTTTGGTCTCCGGCAGAGACAAGGGGTAGATGCGGCCCCGCGGTGGGAACTTCCCAGGTATCAACTCTATCGGACAGTCCCAGGAACGATGAGGCGGCAGGGTATCGGCACCTCCCTTGCTGAAGACGTCAGAAAAAGAAAGATATGGTGTGGGTAACGACAAGGGTGGAGCTGATGAAGACAAAAGACTGGGACCTCCTACTTCTTGAGGATTAGTTTGATGGAGTGGAATGACACGAGGCATGCAAGTAGTTAGGCAGTTCGTACCCCAGGCTGTGATCTCCATACTGGTCCAATCAATGTGAGGGTTGTGCTTAGTAAGCCATGGTAGGCCCAGGACTACCTGGTGTGAGGATTGAGGAAGGACAAAAAATTCAAGAGTCTCTTGATGTAAGGCACCGATGAGAACTGTCACTGGATCGGTTTGAAGGGTGATTTGCCCACTGCTGATGCGACTCCCATCTACTGCAGTGAGGGCCAACGGATGGGCCAAAGGTTGCACCGTCAAGGAATGTTGCTGGACGAAAGAAGAAGAAAGGAAGTTCCCGGCTGCTCCGGAATCTAGTAGAGCCTGGATCTTGATTTTTCCCTGAGGGCACACAAGGGTAACAGGAATGGTGGGCACAGTTGAAGAGGGAGATGAAAGCAGGACTCCTAACCTGACCTCCCTCGGGGAGGTTAGGAGCGGTCGTTTCCCGGACGCAGTGGACAGGAAGCCAACAGATGAGCGGAAGAACCGCAGTACATGCATAGATTCTCACGACGTCTACGGGACTTTTCCTCCACGGAAAGCCGAGAGCGGTTGATCTGCATGGGTTCGTCTGGTGGTGTGGTTGTGGAAGGCCCAGATCTAGGAACAGGAACAGCGTTGGTGGTGAGACGAGGGCGGAGACGATCGGAGCGATTTCTCTCTAGTTGACGCTCCTGCATCCGTAGATCTACTTTGTTGCACAAGGAGATGAGTTCAGCCAAAGTAGCAGGAGAGTCATGGGTAGTTAATTCGTCCTTGATACGACCTGCCAGCCCATTCCAGAAGGCGGAGATGAGAGCCTCTTCGTTCCACTTTAATTCCGAAGCCAGAGTCTGGAACTGCACAGCATATTGTCCCACTGAACGACTACCCTGGCGAATCCTCAGGATCTCAGAAGCGGCAGACGACACTCTGCCAGGTTCGTCGAAGATGCGACGGAAAGAGGTAATAAAAGCTTCATAGTCATTGAGCAGGGGATCAGCACGTTCCCAGAGAGGGGACACCCAGTCCAAAGCCGACCCTGCCAGGAGAGACACAATATAAGCCACCTTTGCCTTGGAAGTAGGAAAGTGAGAAGACTGTAAGGTGAAATGCACATCGCATTGGTTCAGAAACCCACGGCATCCTTTCGGAGAACCATCATATTTGCTGGGGGTTGGTAATTGCATGTGATGAGGAACTATTGGTCCAGGTGTAGAAACAGGGACTGGAACCTCTGGAGCTGAAGCCACAGAAATTGAGGGAGCCGTCTGGGGCGGAGCCAAGACCTGAAGGAATTGAGCCACTTGACGTTGGGTAGCCTCCACTTGCTCCAGACGAGCCATGATGCTGTGAAGTGCGTCCGCCATGGAAGCCTGTTCTTCACCCGACTCCATCGGGTCAGTACAAACTGTCACAACTGAAGGGCTGGATGAAGTCGTGTGGTGTGTAGCAACCGGAGACGGACCAGAGGAGGAAGGATTAAATCGTGCAGGTTTAATAATAGAATTCATAAATGAAATAATACACACTTGAATACTTTCTTAAAGTGGCAATTAGTGGTAATAAGACTTGAGCCAGCACGGCACTTTGAAAGAAGAAAAAGTTCATAGAAACAATAACAGTTCACATACTGCGGACAGCAGGCTGGGGTCTTGAGAAATGAAGAAATCCGGAAAGAGAATGTACTTGATGGTAATGAGGGATCCTTGAAGACTGAAAGAAGCTGGATGATGACAAAAGAATGGGAAGTTGCTTGGAAGCAGACGGCTTGAAGAGCTTAGGCCAGGAAGCTCAGGGATGCAGGCAGAGACCAGACTGTGGAGAGAACTGGCAGCGATGGGGTTAAGCTGAATCGAGTCCAACACAGAGCACTGAAGCAAGGCACCAAGTCAGGAGAGGTGAGTCAGAGAGCCGGAGTCAGCTGGGAGCTGTGAACGCCTCTGGAGACTCTTTGTACTGACACTGAACAGGCCTAGGCAGATCCCCTATATCCCTAGAGGGCGGCTGCCATTGGCTGTCAGGTCAGTATGGGCGGAAACCTCAGACAAGGACCAATCTGCTATTTGCCCTTAACCAAGATGGCGGCGCCGGCCTCCCGGCGCCCTTACAGCACATACCGCTACACTTGCCGGCGTCCCACGCTGCCTGCTGCCCACCAGACTGCCGCTGCCTGCTGCCGCTGAACTGGAGACCACTACACGCTAGCCGACGGCGGGCGCGAACGGGTGAGTAGTAAGCCCGCCGCGCACCGCCATGGCTGAGTGTGACAGGGAAATTGTGCCCAGAGCATACTTGCCTACCCTCCCGGAATGGCTGGGAGGCTCCCAAAGATTGGACCCTCCTCCAGGGAAGGCTGGACAAGGCTCCCGCATTTCCCCGGATCCCCTACATTCTTCGCCTCCTCTTCTTCTTACTTTGTCGGCCAAATACCAGCATTCGCAGGTGTACTCGGAGGTTGCGGTGCTAGAATGATGCAAATTATGTTATTTTAGCCATGCCCCCTCCACGTACACCTGTGAATCGTGGTATTTCCTGCAATGGGAGCTTGATGATGGAAAGCTTCGTTCCCGCCCCCTGAGCGAAACTGAAAGACTCCTCTTCAGGCTTCTTCCAGAGAGGGGACATGAAATGTCGGCACGCATAGCCCAGAGACTCATATAAAGTGCTGGTACACAGCTATACTAGTAGTAGGTTACTAGAATAAACAAATATATGTGTTATTCAAATACTGTGTGACATAGGAAATATAATAACAACCATAAATACCTTATCCTGTAGCTGTGAGAAATTAAGTTACACAACAAGTAAAAACTTTATATTTAATACAGATGTATGTAGTCTATTAAAGTGCATGCAAAAACCATGTCATCTCTATGACAACACTTCTAGCAGACCATAGGGGCCTATCTGCTCTGCTTTGTCAACAACTGACTGTCGCAGAGTAACCCCTGACCCTGGATTTTATTTTATGGTTGTCAGAAGTCTGTTTGGAAGAAACCATGAAATCAAACCACATAGGAAACTTATGACATAATACTGACTATGAGTCTTCTTTTACTAATGCAGAGAACCTTCCCAGGCATCAGTCAGCAGCTACAATACTAATATTAGACATGGAGAAGGTGTCCATACAATAAAGGTGGCCATACACTAGGGCAGCGGTTCTCAAACTGTGGGTCCTGACGCCAAAGTGGGTCCCCACCTGCTTAGCATGGGGTCGCGACTCCATGTTGATCACCATCAGACTGATGACTTTTCTAATCTCAGTCAGTACTTCAAGAAGTCTGAACAATCTGTTGTATTGTTTGTTATTTTAGACTCCTCCCATCAGTTTGTGCCTTCACAGTGCTGCCATGTATGTGCTGTCTGCTGACTACACATGTGATGTGATGACCTTCTGCAGTCACTTGCTGGGGTCCCGTAAATATTTTTATTGCCTGATGGGTTCTCAGAGCAAAATAGTTTGAGGACCCCTGCTCTAGGGTGACTTCTCTAAGAGGAGAAGTCACTTGTGAACCTCTTGAGCGCCCCTTGAGCGGCAGGACTGCATACAATATGCCTTATGCAGTCCTGCTGGAGGCTTCGCAATACAATAAATATAGTGCAGCACAGCGATCTTCAGGCTCCGATCACAGAACCGTTCTATGCATCGGACCTGATGTGAAACACATATGATTTTGACACTTTCATCATATTTCTTGTAGGACTAGGATGAAATGTGACCAAAGCAACGTGGAATCGCTCTAGACTATGGACTACTTTAGTGACTGCTGGTTGGAGAGAAGGCTCCCCAAAAACTTTAAAGGTAATAATTAGAGAAAGGGGAGGTTGACATGAAAGGGGCGATTGTTGCACACATCCAAAAACTCCATATATAGGCTTGATATACTATACAGCACCAAGACAACATACAGTATTTTGACACCATAAAAGAAACAAAACGACCCATTGGTGGTGGCGGGGACCAGGCGCAGTGCTGTAATAGGCAAATGCATACACATGCCGGTGGCAGAAAGCAATGCGAGGTGGAGGGGCGGGGAGTGGGGGCCATGCTACATTCTGCAGAATAGCCCTCGTTAACAATGTGCTCCCTTGTCTGTACATGCAGGACAATGGAGGGAATCATTAACGACCCAAAGGAGTATGCATTATTGACGATATTTAGCATATACACCAGTGGCATAACAATGATGCCACATACCCCATGGTGGCTTGGGGCGGCCAGCACCAGCGGGATCTGCAGGGTGCATTGAAAAACACCCTTGCTGCTGCAGAGGGAGAGACAGGCAGACAGCCCGATGTCACACATCATGTGGCTTTTGCCACAAGTTAGAGCTCCTAACAGTTAAGGCTTTACCCATCAGCCAATAAGCACTATGTATAGCCTTAATTAAATGGGAGTGCAACTTTGCCACATAACGCATCTGTCCCAACCCGTGTACTGCCTCCCTTCCTGGTGTCCTAGTAGTTTCATTCTGACAGGCATATGCTTCGGGCACTATTTTATTCTCCCACCATGCCCTAGTGGATGGTAGGGCATGAAATACCGCCTGTCGGCACATGTCGGGTCAATAATCAGTGAAAAAAACCATATCGACCTCGCGACCTGTCGACTGAAAGTCATGTTGACTGTTTCACCTGTACATTCTATATGTCGGTATTTTGACCTTGTCGGGATTTTAAATGTCGGGATTTTGTCCTTGTTGGGATTTTAAATGTCAGGATTTTGTCCTTGTCGGTATTTTGACCCATTCGGGATTTTGACCCTGTCGGGATTTTGACCGTCGGGATTTTGACTGCATCCCTGTGAAATACCTTTTGTTTCAGAGAAGAGCAGCATTGAAATACCCTTTCCTTCTCCTCAGAACAAGCTTCTGCTATAGGCTGTCACAGCAACAGTTACACAGTCCCTGCTGTAGTTCATGGACAACAGACAGCATGGAAGAATATAAGATTTTGTGTCACCCCCACAGCCTTCCGCTACCATAATACAGGGGTGCAGGTGCAATAATGGTAATTGCATACCTCTGTGACATTACCCACTTTGGTCTTTTGCCTTGGTCATTGGCACCACAATATCAAGTTGTCATTTTCTCTCTGTTTAGTTGGTTCTTACATAATGAAACCTCATGATACAACCAGCAATCAATAGAAAATGTGCTTAATTTTTTATGTATAGTAGGAGCACTTTGGTTTTCAATGAGCCTAAAGGATATGGCCTCTGGCAAGTAACAGTGGTTCTTTGTGTAAGGAGGCACATGTTGAGCAATTTGGACTTTTTTATTATTAATCTGCATTTTTCAGAATATAAAGCACCTTTATGTGGTTGAGGGGTTTAACCACATGTAACCCCTGGCAACGAGCATGTAACCCCTGGCAATGAGCAACAAACCCTTGGTAATGAACAAGACACATATCAATGATCATGTAACCCTATGTAACCCCTGGCAACAACCATGTAACTCCTGGCAACGAGCATGTAATCCCTGGCACCGAGCAAAAAAACATTGGCAATGAGCAATAAATCCCTGGCAACGAGCATGTAAGCCCTGCAATAAGAAATAACCCCCTGGCAATGAGCATGTAGGTAAAAAAAAACAACGCTGGGGTAGCCAGGGATGTTTTTCTTTTTAACGCCACTGATACACACTTAGGGCTGGCTAAGCTTGAAAAGTGAAAATGGAGAGTGATAAACCAACAGCCAATCAGTTCCTACCAGCTATGTCACAGGCTGTGTTTGAAAATGACAGGTAGGAGCTGATTGGTTGGTGGTTTATCGCTCTCCATTTTATCACTTTTCACGCTTAGTACATCTGGACCTAAGCGATATTTTAAACTATATCACTCAGAAGGAGAATATCATTTAAAATATCGCTAAAGGCCCATACACACTTGGCGACTTTGAGCTGAAAGTCACTCAAAACAGGAGGCTTGAGCGGCTTTCAGCTCAAAGCCGCCCAGTGTGTATGCCCCAGCGATGAGCGCTGCTGCGCGCTCCCGCAACATTGCCGGGAAAGCCGTTCAGTTATACCAGCAGATGTCCGGCTTTCAGGATGGCTTTGCATAGCACTCCACTATGAAATGCCATCCTCCCCCCTCCGTCGGTACTGGGCAGGGCCGTCTTTTCATATGGACTTAATGGGCACTTGCCCAGGGGCCCCAGGTGTATAAGGACCCTATGCTAATAGCTGATGATCCCCTTTTTCCAGGGATACCAGGATTTTGAAAATCGGCCCTGGGGAACTGGAGATATCCAACTTCAAAGCAGCAGTCCACATCCAACCTGTTAATTGCAATTCCCAGTCACATTTCTCAGGTTCTCTCTGACTTAGAGCTGGGACTCTCCCCTTACTGTCTACACTAGCGGCTTGTCTCTATCATGCCCAGAACCAGAGATATCAGCCTTCCAGCAGCCAGTCCCTCCAGCTCCAAACGTTTGGTGTACAGTTTTAAATTTTTGTCAATGGATTGCTCTGGCTCCTGATCTCTGATCCCCAAGTTCCGAGCACCTCCTGAAAGTTGGGACTCTAGGTTTTTATACTATTGAAGGCTAAGAAATCTATTTCCAGATAATGGCAATATCTGCAGTCAAACAAACTGCCCTTCCACCGGAAAATGAGGAATATTAATCCCACTCCATTATCCAATCCTTCCCTGCGTATAAAACATCCCCTACCTCCCTGGAAGTCATTTACAAGGGAACCTTCATTCAGCTCAGTGCCCCCTTCCACACGTTAGTGTTCTCAATCCCACCACCTGTGCAGTAAAAGAGTAATTAGCAGAAGTTACTGCTCCAGGTCCTACATGTTGAATGAAAGATAAAGCACCCCCTGCCACCCGTGGGACATCAAAGCTGCTGCTGATAGCACCCCCCACCCCTAGGAGGGGAGAATGGGTAAAGGCCCCAGTGCATTGCTTTGCCCGGGGGCCCACACTGCTGTTAAGACGGCCCTGGTACCGGGCAGGGGTAAAGCCACTCAGTGTGTATGCACTGAGTGGCTTTCACAGCACCGATTATTGTAATCATCACTGTCCGTACACGCTGGGCATAGTCGCCTAGTGTGTATGGACCTTTAGTGTATATGGAGTCTAAGAGGTGTTAAATTAAACATGAATCAGATACTGTACCTTTATGTCACTGTGCAGGTGGAAAGATGTCAAGCAGAGTGACAGCATTACCATGAGTAAGTCTTGAGTCTTGAATCATGTTAACGTGTCATTGTTTAATAAGACTGATATGGGTTAGATGATAAAGGACTCAATTCTATATTGAAAAAATCTGGGATGAGTATTATGATTTGTTATGAAATGCAAATACAAAAGATTGCATATATTGATCTTAAAATAAATGAATGTAAATAATTTATTTATCTAACATAGAGGACCTGGCAAAGCAATTGTTATTTTCACATGCTACGACCTTGAACTTATACAGTTTTGTATATGAAGAAAGGGAGCGCTTGTGGTAAAAAAGAATAACAATGATGTGCTTGCCTGTAAAAAGGGGGGAAGGTAAATGGGGGTTGGGGGGTGGGTACATAAATTGTTGTCTTTAAAAAGCCTGTTATATGTTTACAGCCCTTTACGTGGCTTGTTGGTTGTTGAAGGAATGCGGGCAGGCGGTACCGGGGATACGCAGTTAGGGCATCCAACTACACTTTCGCTACAATACCTTGGTATCTTCTCCTCGGGACAGTGCAACGTCCGTGTTGATCTTAGTTTTGCATCTTCCGTCTCCCTGCTGCCGCGATGCTCCGCTATAGTGAGGTCAGAAGTTCGGATTGCGTACTTCCGGGTATCGGTACGGGACTTCCGGCACACACATCCAATGCGTTTTGAGTAGGAACTCTTTGTCAAGGATGGTAGTGCTGTGTTGGTTCTTCATTTTTATGTTTAAAAAACTTTATTTTAAAAATTCAAAAGGACAAAACTTGTTTGTTCCTTTGAGAGGAAGTGGTAATGGGTTTAGGGGAAATGGTCATAGGGAAAAGGCGGCAAGCACATGGCTCATTGTTGTGTGATGAACCATTCTATTTTACCACAAGCGCTCCCTTTCTTCATATACAAACCAAATTCATTATAAGGAGCTGCTGAAACCTAGCGCGGTTATGGAATCTGCCTGAATTCTGCCTGACTTCTATTATCATGTAGATCTAACTATGGTTACAAAGTGTGCTTTTTCTTATACCAACAATATCGTCTGTGCCGCTGAAACAAATGACCTTTGGGGTAAACACTGAATCATTCAGTGACATCACCAGGACCAATGTTGTCACTCGACTGCATGTTCAGACGATAGGGTTTATCATTAGCAATCTGTGGAAATGCGTATCATTAATGATATACTGTAGTGGATACACTCTGCATTTGGTGGACTTGCAGCTTTACGAGTCAACCAGAATAAGGTCCATAGTATGTACCCATCTATTTATGCTGGCTTCTCTAGTGTCCGTTCTGCTTATTTGCAAGTTTTTTCACATGGGGAGAACTCACATATGCACCTCAACATCAAAGGTGACAGTAGTTGAGGACACAGCCAGGCATCCCCTGGGTAGCTCTATGGGAGGTTGTTTGTTTTTAAAAACTCTTTTTTTTTATGCTGACACCTATATGCTCATGGGAACCTAATAAAAAAATTACAGTAATGTGACCAGTCCCGATATTGTGTAACAGGTGCAGATGTTGGGGCTATCACAGTGATCAAACCCCATTGGGCTGGGCAAGGAGTCTGCTGCCGCTGAGGAGTCTCTGCTCTTTCACTTCCTAATGGGGTACTGGGCCTATTAAATAGCAGCCAGCGGTAGTACTATAAGCAGGGGAGAAGTTTATTACTGTTAGTAGGTGTTAGGGCGATTGCCCCGCTCATCCTCTCCCCACCCCCTAGATCTGACACTACTGTATAGTGGAGATTGCTAAACTGGACACAGCTGTTGATTTATCCAACTTGTCTGAAAAACTGTTCCTAAACATTGGATTGTTGGAATGGAAATCTATAGACTGCATCCAGTTTAACAGTTTGCTTTTAATTAATTAGTTATAATGTTAAATACTCCTTTCAGTTAAAGAAATACTGGGCCGAATGTAGTAAAATGCAATTTCTGGTAATGCGAATTACGCAAAGATTTGCATGTTTTGACCTGTCAAAAAATTGCACATTCTAAAACACATCCAGATGTTTTCTCATGAAAAACATCAAAATCGCAAATGTACTAGGGTGCGATTTTCACACATATTTCAAAATATATATAGAAGGTACAGCCTGGCGAATTTGACAAAACCATTCACAGATCAGTGAGATTTGTGCATGGTTCTGTCAAAAAAAGTGTGTTAAAGGGGGACAAAAAGAGGGGGACAAAAAGGGGGGTCTCCCATATTTTGGAACCAGCACCGGGCTCCAACAACCAGCGGTGTAATGCCACAGCCGGGGGACAATTTTTATATAAGGTCCCCTGGCTGAACCATGACTACTGCGGCTGGTCAGGTACCTGGTTGAGTGGGGACCCACCAATAAAGGGCCCCCGTCCAAGGCTTCACTTGTCCAGGGCTGAAGTCTGTCCCGCCAGATGAGGGTGGCGTACTGATTGTTTTCGTGTAAAGAAAGAATAAAAAAATTACATTGGTTTTCACAGTAGAACTACAGTCCCAGAAGGCCTTCCCCGCATGTTGGGACTTACAACCACATGATAGGCCTGCTTAGACTTGTAGTTCTACTGTGAAATCAATGTAAAAAAAACAAGGAGAAACAGAAAAGTATAACTTTAATACACACACTAACACAAATACACACACATATTTACCCAATGCAAGTTCCCCCAATGGAGCGGCTCCTCTCCTATATGGGAGATGCCTACAATCAATCAGGTCTCAGCTCAGGCTTGATTGGCTGTAGGCGTCTCCATGGGAATGATTAGAGTCAATTAGGGCTGAGCAGAGTCTCCATTGGGGGAATGTGGATATGGCAAGTACAGTATGTGTTTTTGTGAGTTAGTGTGTGTATTAAAGTTACACTTTTCTGTGTCTCTTTTTTTTATTTACATTGTTTTCACAGTAGTACTACAAGTGGTTTCATTAATGCCTCGCATGCTGGGACTTGTGGTTCTCCAAGTCCCAGCATGCGGTGGAGTCCTTATGGAAATTGTAGTTCTACTGTGAAAACCAATGTAATTGTTTAATTCTTTTTTTTTTTTTACACCAAATCAGCATGCCACCCACAGCCCAGGCATGGCGGGGACAGCCCGGGCTTTAGCCCTGGATGGATGGCTGTTGGAGCTCGGTGCTGGTTCTAAAATATGAGGGACCCCCAGTCTTTTTGGAACCGCTATATTTGGAACCGGTACCAGTCCAAGAGCCCGGTGCTGGGTTCTTAAATACGAGGGATCCCCACTATCCCCCCCCCCCCCCCCCCGTGTATTTGGGGAACCAGTACTGGCTCAATAAGCCCAGGGCTGGTTATGCTCGGGGGTGGGAAACACACACACTTTTTTTTTTAATTACAACAAAAATGTGCACACTCCCATTACTAAAAAATCACACATTCACGTTACTAAAATCGAAGATTACCTGTGCTAAAAATCAACAAAAATCGTGAATCACACTATTACATTTCGCCTGCTGTCTCCAAAATAAAAATAACATAAAAATAAATGTTACAGTATATAGATAGATAGATAGATAGATAGATAGATAGATAGATAGATAGATACCACTATAGTTTTCCTGTATCTACAGTCATTTGGATAAAAATGTATATTTGATCATACAGTATATTAATTTTACAGAGTTTTAGATGTGATATGGCTGCTTATCCCCATGCACATTTCACTCTCTAGTTCCCTACATGCTACACTGCAGGGCTCTTGTAAAACAATTAGAATAAGCCCTCCATGTTGTTTACTTTAGATTATAGCTGTGCCGGAGCTGTCAGAGGGAACAATAGGCAGCTGACAAGAATAGAGTGTAGAACCTGCACTGTTTACAAAGGCACATACTGTAGCATTATTGGAGATCATTGTGCTATGAGTTTCTTACACATACTGTAGGAGCCGAATCAGACCTGTGGTGGGGGGGGTATGGACATGCGCATAGTCGCTCATGCGCAAACCCCTGGGGGGCTGTTTGCGCTAAATGATGGGAAGAGGGCGGGCAGGGAGCTGCCACTGGGAATTGATGGGTGGACACCTGCGAATGTAGGGGTGCCCATGCCTGCTTGGGATGGGCGGCTGACGTCACCCCATTTCGACCATCACTGTCAAGGAAAAGATTAAGTATAGATTTTTAACTATGAAGGGAGAAAAAATCATTCCATGGTGAGCGACCATCGAATGATTTTTCCTCTGTGCAGCCGCATATGAGCGGATGTGAAATCTTGTTACCCATACATCACAATAAGGGACAGTATACAGGCAGCAGTAATGAAAGACTGGCCACTCCCTAGACAGTTCTGATTAGCCAGTTAGGGGAGTGACAGTGCCCTGAGCAGCAGTGAGGAGGTCATAAGTGTGGTATCCGGACTCTAGGTCAACCATGTCCAGATCAACATTCATATGGTCGACAGTGAGTAGGTAGACATGGCCGACAGAGTCTACAGGTAGACACAAGCTTTAGGTCGACCATGGGAAGGTCAGCAGTCAAAAGGTTGAAACAGGTTTTTCCCTTCTTTGTCCCGAATGTTGACATGGTCAACATGGACAATCCAGAAGGGATTACATGCACATTGCCCAGGGGGGAACTCATGCTTGTTGCCTGGGGCTGCAGGTGCACTGTGCGCCAGTGCTCCCGGTATCCACACTGGGAAGCGATGGTCATCCTGACAGAAGCTAGAGGTACAGGAGGACCACTAGCATTTGTCTCCTCTAATGTAGCAGACATTTTTGTAGGGGCGCAGGGTCTTTGTAAGGCTTTCCCCCGCCTGCTCAATTTTTTTTTTTTATTTAAACTGCATCCCTGTAGATTTTAAGCTTGTGAGCAGGGCCCTCATACTTTGGACTGTCTGTTTGCTCTGCCTCTGTAAAAGTTCGACTTATACACACAATGCCCTACACACACACACACACACACACACACACAACACACTCTCTCTTTCACTTACATTTTGGCTGTTTGGCCATCTTGTCCTGACTTAAGCATTGCTCCTCCAACATAGCTGTGCCCCCTGAGATCCGTGTAGGTCCATGTAGTCCGGCCCCTGCCCCTTTAGGTCTGTGTAGCTCCGCTCCCTCTTTCAGGACCTGACTGATCGCTGATTCTTAATGGTGAGAGGGGCTTCATGCCGCTGCTGCTGCCTGTCAGATAGCGTGACAGTGGCCGTCATTTTCATCCTCTGCTAAGCGGGTAGCACTGGCTCTGACCACAGAGAGACTGCATATACTGTAAGGTGACTTACAGAAGGAGTATGGATCATAGTTTTTCACTTTTTCTATCCTGAATGTCGACAAAGTTGATATGGACACTAAAAAAAGTGCACCATGTCCCCTTCCATGGCTCGCTGCGCTTGCCATGCTTCGGGTGCGGTGCATCTCTACAGAGCCGGCCCTAGCCTAAATGACGCCCTAGGCAAGACTTAGGCTGGTGCCCCATAGCACCGCCACTAGTTCCGCCTCTGACCCTGCTCCCCTTTCCCAGCACCATCAACCCTCATCATAGCAGTCATCATTTTGGTGCTCCTACCCGCAATATTTTAAATAGAAACAGTGCACACATTCTGTGCGCAGCCCAAACAGGGTTGTGTTCTTGCTGGGAAGGGGCATGGCCACACAATAGTACCCCCAATTCAAATTATGCCACACAGTAGTGCAACTTTATTCTTATTATATCATGTGATGGTGTCCCTTATTCATGTTACATCCCACAGTAGTACCACTTTACCTTATATATATTACTCCTCACATTATTCACATTATACCCTTAGAAAAAAATCCTGAGAAATGATTGTATTTTAAGCACCCTCCATGGCCACACTGCAAACCAGCACAAAGCAGTGTGTGCTGGGCAGAGGAAAAGAGCTGCAGCTGCTGCTGTCACTTAAGGGGAGAGGGCCTGGGGCCCCCACTGGGCCCTTCCATCAGACTTTGGCCTGGGTAATTTGAATCCCCTTTCTCTTGGCACCCCTGATAATACCACACAGTAATGCCCACATGGCACACATTATTAATGTCCTTATAACCATAATGCCCCTTACACATTATGCCAACCTTTATTAATGCCCTTCATACACATAATGACACCCATAATGCCCCTTACACATATGTTTCACATTATTAATGCCCTTATACACATGACACACATAATGCCCATTACGCATATGTTGTACATTATTAATACCCTTAACACATGGCACACATAATGCCACTTACACATATGCCGAACACTATTGCATAACCAACCCACCCGCAGACAGCAGTCGCACAGCCGCTAACACTATGACCTCTGCCTCTGCTTGGATACAGATGTTTCCTCATACATCTTGCCTCATTAGGCCATGCAGCTCTTGGCCAGTTCTGCTAACGTTGGGTGCCTTTTTTGCTGAAAATTTTTCTTATTTGCATTGTTATGTGACCAGGACACACAAGGAGCTTCCGATGATTAAAATGATATGCGGTATGCCTATATTCTGTGTGCGACTGTGGCTGTACCTGCATACGGAATGCAATGTTACAGTGATTTCCATGAATACACTATTTCATATGCAGATACAGCCTCACTCACACACAGAATATAGACATGCTGCATATCATTTTAATCAGCAGAAGCTGTTGGTGCCCCTAGGCATTCCAAATGCCCTAGGCAATTGCCTAGTTTGCCTATGTCTAAGGCTGGCTCTGCCTCTCTATGCTCGGCACACTGTTTTATTCTCCCGCCATGCTCTAGTGGATGATAGGGCATGAATTAACACCTGTCGGCACATGTCGGCTCAAAAATAAAAGTGAATGGGTGGTAACTGGACATTTTGTTGGCGTGTTAGAGAAATGCAGGTATGCCTAGGCGTTTGAAGAATAGTCTTGAGACTTCAGCTCCGGCCTCAATCATTTGATGATGTGCGGCTTGTGAAAGGATTTGCACGCCATGCTAAATTAATTGCAAGCTTGCATGGGGCGGCATTTCTGTCTGGATGAGCAATGTAAAAGCTGTAGATCAGGTCTGAATAACCCCCTATGTTAATGAGTTAACAACATTTTCTCAATGTCGACATTTTGCATTGTATCATTACATTTTAACCATGTTGACAGCATAACTTACAACATTATGGTGGCAAAACTAGGAATGTAGACATTCTTACAGCATATAGCACAATAAGCACAAAACAAAAAACTGACATTTGTTCCACAGGACCTCTCTTTGCAGCATTCTGAGAAATGTATAGAAGGCAGGCGTAGTTACGTTGCTTATCAACAGTAATCAACATACTGTAATGCACCTTTAATGAAATAAAGCACAAACTTACTATTTCCAATAACCATGATTCTAACTACACTGTTACAAACCGGTAGAGGTTTTTATTATTTTTTATCAAAGAGAAATCCTAGTGGAAGCCAGCTGTCAGGTTCCATGTGTGCTTGCCTGTCACTGAAACACTTTTAGAAGCGTGTAATACAAGCCCTAGAGCAATCCACTGAAAATATATGCCAAATAGCAGACTACCCTCTTATGCACATTATTGGAAATAAATGTAGACTTTTCAGAAAATCAAGGGGTGTAGCCAGAATAGCAACATTTCGAAGGGGTCCTTGTCCCAATGCTTGCAGAGAGACGTCTCTGCAGCAGTTGTTATTTTTATGCCCCATAGTCAGGGCCGCCAATAGGGGGGTGCTGTGGGTACAGCTGTCCCGGGCCTCAGTCTCTGGAAGGGCACAGGCACCTAATTTTTTCCCACCGCAACCCCCCTGACTGCCTCCCCTGTGCTGCACTGTGCTCAGTGCGATGAACAAAGCAGCTCCCCGAGCGCTGGCTTATTCAACCCAGGATGCCAGAGGCCAATTAAAATATTGCACCAGCTTTTGAGCCAATCAGAGCTTACATATCGGTGGCCAATCAGAGCAGCTGCCGGTACGTGAGCTCTGATTGGCTCACCAGCTGGTGAAAAAGCCTGCTCTCCAGGACCTCAGTGCTGCAGCTCAGCGGAAGAGATGATGGTCGGGCAGGAGCCCTGTTATGGTAATTCAAGTGAGAAGATTATTCTATGAACTATAGTAGTGTCATAGTTCATGTTATGCCACATTGTAGGGCTGCCAATGCACATTATGCAACACAGTACCCCCAATTCACATTATGACATTAGTTTTATATAGTTTTTATTCAATATTTATCTTATCCTATATCCTCCTATTGTCCCAAATAGGTCTGTACCTTGTTATAAATGTTATTATTATTCTTTTATGTATTTATTTTTGTGCCTGTGCTCACTACATCGAAAGGATGGTGTGTCTTCCCTGTTGGGTAAGGTTGGACCCCTCCCCCTGGTATAGGGACAGACAATGCTGGAATCCCAAATACAGCATAGTTATGGCATTTTGGATAATTTTTTGCCCAGCGTGTATGGATAACAATGACGGGGAAAATCCCGGTGCTGAAAAACTCTCAATGATACACACTGAGGGGGGGGGGGGGGGGGATTTACTAAGATGGGAGGTCTATTTCACATGAGATGTTGTTACTATGGTCAACCAATCAGAATCTACTTCTTATTTTTTAGCACCTTCTAGAAGATAATAGATAGTATCTGATTGGTTGCTCATAGCAATATCCCCATGAGTGTTTTTTGCCCGTTTTAGCGATTTTCCTCAGTGTGGATGATTTTACATAGCAGGACGCTACGGAAAGCCGCCCACTTAGACACTCATCTGTCGGGCCAGCAATGATGCAGAAGCGTGCATCAGCGCTCACCACTCATCGCTGCCTTATACACACTGGGCGGCAGAGGAGAAAAACTGAGCTGCATTCAGCTCAAAGTCACCCAGTGTGTATGGGCCTTTAGAAAAGTAAAGATGGCAGTCGGAATAGAAATTGCTGGAAAAAAGCAACATTTCTGCCAAACAACCAATATGTTTTTGGAAGTATAGTGGGGAATGTTCTTTTTTTATAGGAAATTGTCTCATAAGTATGCCTTATCAAATATGGACGCTTAACTGGAAGTTCCCGGTGAAGCGCAAATGTCGCTTCCAGGCTGAATGGAATGCAATTGAAGTCCTCAGTGGAACGCAAATGTCACTTCTGGTCAGTGGAACCCGGATGTGAGCGGAAAAAATCTATTTATGATGCCTAAAATGTTTGTGGTTTATATATGTCTGTTTATTACATTATTGCTTAATATCTCATCAGTAACTACATTTTTATGATACAGTATGTAATGTTGTGTCAGCTTGGTTCCAGGATACAGTGGACAATGGGGGGTTTCGAAGCTCTCACTGAATGCCAGCTGTAAATATGACTCTCCTGGAACAGGTGATTGAGTGATAAGATGAAGTGATCTATTGTTCTGAGTCTGAGTAAAAAATACAGAGCAGTCTAGGTGTGTGTGACTAATAGAGACTCACCCTGTGCACACAGGTGGTTCAAATTTGGAAATTGATGCATACAGTACACAATTGGGTGATGTTCTTATAGAGCTGTATGCCCTTTGACATTTTAAGGCATGCAGGTCCAAACTATGGCCATCCAGCTGTTGTGAAACTACAAATCCCATTATGGTTTGCCACAGAATTGCTATTAGGGGATGCTAATACTATGGCAAGGCATGCTGGGATGTGCAGTTAACCCGTGTACCTTTATACGGGACTTCTACCCAGGTCCTGACCAGGGTAGAACACAACCTGCATATATCTCCCCTGCCCGCCTTGCTCATTTCATTCCCTCTGTAACTGGGGAGTGCCCTAAATGTCGTGGGGCTAAGGCCTCCTTCTGCCATTGTTCCTTAGCATGTGGAAAGGTTTGGCGTTTTTTGGAATAAACTGATCATCAGTATAAACAACGTGTTCAAGGTTAGGTCCACCTTTGACCCTCTGACTTGCTTATGCACCAATTTCAATGCATTAGGTATTAACAAGGCTTGACTCCTCCTTATCCTCACGATACTTGTCACTTTGGTCAAAAAATCCATCCTCACACACTGGATCTCCCCCTCCTCGCCCACCATCGCAGAAGTCAATAGTACATTTTTACAACAGATGCACTTTGATAAGATATTGGCCCTAATAAACACTGAGACTGGGGTTGTCTGTTTCTACAGGAAATGAAGCTTATATATATATATATATATAGACACCCACCCCCGGTCTACTCTGGAACAAATATTCTTTGATTCAACGGAATGGTACCTTCAAAGATGAATTCTGTTACACCTAGACTGATTCCCTGGGTCCAATTGGCGTCATCGGTAACTGAAAATGTATTTATTTCACATGCTAACGAGTAACGACTTGTTTTCCCAACCCTCCTTGTTGTTTACCCTAAATGTGTGTTTTGTCTGTTGTCTGTATGTTGTTTCTTAGATTATTCATGATTGTAATTGATAGTATATATATATATATATATATGTATAGAGAGAGAGAGAGAGAGAGAGAGAGAGAGAGAGAGAGAGAGATAGAACAGACTTTAGTTTTGCGCCACAGAACTTTGGATATTTTAGTTGGGCTGCCTGGCTTACAAATTCCCCTGTTGGATGGGGGATGGATAGGATGTGGGAAACAATTGTAAAATTGTGCCCTTTAAGGTGACCTTACGGATTAGGTCAAGCCTTCAAGTAATACTTAAACTTTCTAAAAGTAAATAAAGTAAAGTCCATAAATTTTCAAACGTTTATTAAAAGTCTCTTTTTCCACTTGGTATTGGTGGTTGGTTCCCAACGCGTTTCGTCCCCACATGGGACTTCATCAGGGGTTCGCAGATTGTGTAAAAAAATACTTTCTACAGCTTTCACAGAAGTTACTTTCAACAGATTTCGTAGATGAAGTAAATCCGCAATAGGAAGGTTCAATTTGATCATTAAATGTCACAAACTCTGGGATACATAGTGACTCAGGCTAATTGCATACACAGGGGTGGGCTGGGCTGGGGGGCAGGGTGCCATGTGCCCCCCCGGGCCTCTTACCCAGTCACTGGCTGCGGGCCGCACTGGATCACCATCCTCATGATCCTGCACATTGTCCACCTCCTCCAGCCCTCCTGCGCTGGCCGCGGCTTCCAGAACACGGCCGCGGCTACAGGAAAATGGCTAATGCATATTAGCCGGCAAGTACCAGGGGAGGGGAGTATCTTACTGGATTACTGTTTTTGTACCTTTCACAATGGGTTCAATGTGAAAGGTACAAAAATGGTAATTTACCAGTAATATACCGTTTAAAACATGCGAAAGGGGTAAAACTTGCTCTGACCCTGTTAAAGAAACACTTCAAAAACCGGGTCAAAGCAGGTTTTGCAATGTGAAAGCAGTATAAAGCAGCCCATACACGGTCCGTTTAACGGATCCGTTCGGGACTCAAATAGTACACATCGGATCGCATCCCTAGTGCATGCAGTGTGCGATGATCCGATCCGATGTGTACCTAGTACAAAAAGTATGTGCAGGGGTGTAGGGGTACATAGGGGTGCACTGTTCAAAACACTCCTAAACCTGTTCACAATGACACTAGTCGACATAACAGCTCTCGACCTTGTTAATTCCACTATCCACGTCAACCCGAAGCGTGGCGAGAGGCGGCGGAATGCGTCCTACGACCTTTTCATACCCTCACTATCCACGTCGGTGTGGAGTTGGAGTTGAGAATAGAAAGTGCGGCGAGCGCAGCTCGCTGCGCTCGCCACGCTTCGGGCTCGGTGGCTTGCTGCGCTCGCCACACTTTCTATTCTCAACTCCACCCCGACGTGGATAGTGGGGGTATGAAAAGGTTGTAGGACGCGTACCACCGCCGCTCGCCACGCTTCGGGTTGACGTGGATAGTGGAATTAACAAGGTCGACAGCTGTTATGTCGACTAGTGTCATTGTGAACAGGTTTAGGAGTGTTTTGAACAGTGCACCCCTATGTACCCCTACACCCTTCCAAATTCAGACACCTTACCATCTGAATTCAGATAACCCCCTTCTTAGCGGCTTGCAAGGACTCGGATTCAGACGCTAAAGTGTCTCAATTGCGTAGCGCTGCAATGAGAACAGCTAGAGTGGCACGCGCACACGCTACGCTTGTAACGTAGCGCTGAGAACAGCTAGGATAACAGCTAGAGCGGCACGCGCACAGTTAAACAGAGTTTCTGGCAGGCTGCCAAGTTTCTGAAACAGACTGTGCACGCGGTGGTGCCGTGAAACTACACAAGTACCCATACTTTTTGTACCGTACTATGTGATGCGCGGGAGCGCGCATCGTATAGTACAGAACGGAGCCGTACACAACGGACCGTGTATGGGCTCCATAAGTAGGCTAGAGAACACTATATAAAATGGCATACATTTGTAATGAAAAAAATATTGAGAAGACGTGCTGTAATTCAGAAAAGCAACCCAGTGAATGGCCTGCCTTTCTGTTACTTACTATATCCATGTCTTAGTGACAGTATATCATGTGACCAGCCTAAATAGACTCTAAAGAACACACTACATTTGCAGAAATGTATAATTTTAATCTCAATATAACATAAATTAGCAGGGTTTTTTCTACTGTACATAGTTGCTAGATTTAATAATGCATACTGTGGCACTAGTACAAATGTTTATGTTAATTTGTGAGTGTTAAACGATGTTTCAGTTGCTCTTTCAGGCAGGAGAATAGTTAGGTACATATTTGACAGTTATTGCTTTAAAATTACAGATCATTAACTTCACACACAGAAAGCTGCATGGGAAGAGCCATTAAAAATATTACAGTTGCTACTTCAAATAATATTTATGTTGCTTTTAGATTTACGCTATTCTTATATGTATACTTTTAAAGTGTGATACTGTAGATAAATAGTTTTGAAGAATCTTACTGTTGAGATTAATATACCTTACTAAATGTTGTAAATCCATAGGACCCCTCGCAGTTCAGGTTTTCCAGGTCACCCAACAGGTGCACTCATTACTGACTGACACATTTGAAAAGATCCACAGGTGGAGCTAATTATTTCACTTGATTCTATGAGGAGACCTGCAAAACATGCACTGTGTGGGGTCCAGAGGACCGACTTTGAGAACCTGTGCCATAGAACAAGGCTTTAAATACTCAGACATACTGTATGCCCCAGCAAATACATGTGACCCGGACTCCCGAATCCTTTTCACTTTATGCCACAGGCCCAGGTCAACACCTTGCACACATACTGTAAGCTGTGTCTGTCCTGGCATTCGGTGTGAAATTAATTAAAGGGAACACATTTTTGTTGTCTTTTATCTTTGGCCGTTGATGAGGTCATCTGTAATAGCCCTGGGCAGCCCCGAACAGCCAATCTGCTCCTTCTTGGCGAGTGTCGCACAGACCCAAGTTGCAAGTCCTGGAAATAACCCTGCTTTATTTACACGGTCATGGACCCAGGACTGTCAACCTGGGTTTGATTCTTTCAAATATAAGCAGCACCTGGGACAACTCAGTGTGTCCTGGCAAATTCCTGGGTTTTTGGCTATGTCTGAAATTAATTTTAATAGCAATGGCATTAAGATTTTATGAAAAGTACTTTTGGTTGTAGGTGGCACACAAACCATGCACTGCGCATACCTTTACTGTCCCTGAACATACACTGGGCCATAACAAGTGATAAAGTAGAGAGTGATAAAGACAGAAAAAGTATCATCCAATCAACTCCTAACTACCACAGTACAGGGAGTGTTTGATAAATGACAGTTAGGGGTAGTTTGGTTGGTGTTGATTACTTTTTATCACTTCCCACTTTATCACTTGTTATGGCTTAATATAACGTGTGCCCAAATGTAAAGGAGTCTGTTGCTGTAGCGGCATTGTATTTCATTGCAATAGGTTAATGGTGTTTACCAATAGATGGCGCAGTGTTTTCCCAGCTGTGCATGTGTAGTGAATGGCTTTACCTCAGTTTTTCTTCATTCCTGGAAAGTTGTTTTGCGCGGTTGGATGGTATATCAGCGCATCTACATAGCCATCACCAATTCACCACCAATTCAACAACTAGGAGCCCCCAGTACATTCCGTCACTAGCATCTATCGGTTGTCATTACCCCACCAACACAGTAAGGACAGGTCTTTCCCTCGCTGTGGTGGCTGTCAACTCTGGGTTGCATGGGAGATCGCACGATGGTAGCAAGATCTTGCGCATACACAGTGGAGCCAGCCGGTAGGTGAGACATAGTGCATCAACTATAGCTGTGCATTGCTTTTACTTCCCAACTCCAGTAAATAAGATGGGTAACGTCCTCTTTTGCCATGATATGTGCTTTTATAATACATCTACAGTAGGAGCAAGTTTCATCTTTGTATTGAGCCCCGCTGTTTTAATGGCCACACTCGCTGTTTCCACCTCGCCGAATGAAACCACCGAGGTGGAAACAGCGAGTGAAGGGGAGGGAGATGAATACGCTGATGGTGAGCTATCGGCACTGCTCGCCATCATGGCTCGTCATCAGGGTCATTGAATACCTCTCACAGATATTCACCAACTACTTGAACATCAATAGAATGATTTTTTTTTTATAAAGGTCTCAACCCATATTAGAATACAGCAAGACAAAGATATAGGTGTGTGTGTGAGATCTATAATATGGAATACTTGGGAGTTGGGATTTCCCAGTTAAGGATTTCTTTGGAGCATCATTTCTTTGAATACAGCAAAATAAATGGTACCCCAGTTTTTACATACTTTCACCCTGATTTTGCCTTCTTCACTGTGTCTTTGGCAGTGCATTGCATTGTCCTTGAATGAAGAAGGTGTTAATTGGATGTAATTAAGACATAATCACTAATGAGCATCAATAAAAATCTGGCTTTTAGAACTTTCAATATAACGGGTTTTGAGATCTGGTATTTGCACCTGTCTTCTATGTGTATAGAAAATTTACAGGCACAAACTACAGTACCATAAATTACAGCAAATTATACACAACATTTAAGCTCCCAGTGCGTAGAGAAAATTATGTTAAATCTAAGTCAAGACAAATAGGATAGATGCTTTCAAGACAAAAAAATCTTTGCAGCATCTCCAAAAGAGAAGG
Source organism: Crinia signifera (assembly GCF_055691185.1). NCBI lineage: Eukaryota > Metazoa > Chordata > Amphibia > Anura > Myobatrachidae > Crinia > Crinia signifera. Next base: position 105,500,244 of record NC_139220.1, on the reverse strand, counting down.
AGGCGAGGACAATCATAATACATAGAATTTAAGAAGCCTTTGTTTCTAAATGGTGAAATTAGCCTATGACACAATTCTATTGTCTCACAAAACATAACATTCTATAAAGCAAATTGTCACCTGATTGTTTTAATCACTGTTGCGTTATATAACTACTACAGAATTTTGAAAACTATAGTTATATAGATTTTTACCAATTTTTTTGGGCTTGGTAACCAGGAAAGAGGGCTAAACCTGATTGTGTGGCGATTATCGATAGACTGTGCATGTGTATGGATCGTAGCGTGGATGCACGAGGCATTCCTGTGATAAATTCCTGTTATTTTTTTAATGAATGGCCGTACCCATGTTTATTGACAGGAAGCTGGCATTTAAGGGTGTCACCTGCCCATTTTCTGGGAATGTCAGGAGAAATGCAGGTGCGCCCTGGAATTTGAAGGAAGGATGTGTGATGTTGATCGGACTGCTTCTATCGCAGCCAGGAAGTAAGTTCTGGGCTATGCACAGATGGGACACGATGGAAAATCCATTTGATGGCAAGCTGCTTGTGAATGGATTTGCAGCAAATCGGTCCAGCTAATTGTCGCAAGTTGTGCTGAGCAATTTGCAGGCTCGCACTGGGAAGTATTTCAATCTGACTGGGTGGCGATTACTTGATTGCAGGGCTCGGCAAATTATGAGAGCAGCATTTAAATCTGAATAACCCCCTTAAATTACAGTACAAAGTAACATACTAGTTAAAGCTCATACAACTTTCTCATTTTATATAATCAGTCATTATTTCCATTTGGCGATAAGCGATTAACATCTTCTAAGCAGTTTGTCTACTTTGATCTTACATCAGGATTTCTGCACTATGTTAACAATCTTTCACTCATTAAAATGGTACTGTGGATCAAACATGCATTTGAAACATTATGCTATTTGGTATGTCTGCAACCACAATGATTAAATGTATATATATATATATATATATATATATATATATATATATATATATATATATATATAGGGAGCGGGGACAGCGGCACTCACTCGGGCTTCATAAATCATAACTCTGGACACTGAATAGTGTAGCCGATGTTTCAGATTTGAATCCGTTTTCAAGGCAAAGAACACATGAAATTACACAAAAATGTACCTAAGTACCCTTCACCGATCCCCGCCTCCACGTACATCCTCCCATTGGCTGCCGGCAGAAACCGCACCACTTCCTGAGGGGGTAGTCACATGACACCGGCGTCATCACCTGCCAGTTCCGGAATCCTCCACTCAGTGTGGATTGTTGCCAGGCAACACCAACGTCAAGGGCACGCTGAAGGGGGAGAGACATAAACATTAGTGACATAATGAATCTTTAAACAATAGAATGCTATAAAATGCAATGACATAGGAACAAAAAGTGAACAATTAAGAGAAGCTTTACTGGAACACATTATAGCACAGATATTCATTAAGACCTTTTGGTCATACAGTGTCCAACTTGTGTATCCAATTTGTTTCCACTTGTAATAACCATTTACCACGGTCTCCACCCCGCAGGTCATCAGGAACATGGTCAATAATAATATAGTGCAAGCACTCAAGGCTATGTCTTTCAGCAGCAAATTGCTTGGCCACTGGTTGGTCACATACATTATTATTTAACGCTGCTCTAATAGCTATGAGCTCCTCAAAAGATTGTATCATTTTCCCGATATAACCTAGGCCAGGCGGGCATTTGATCATGTAGATGACATTGGTACTTGAACATGACAGGGGGAAACAAATCTTATATTGGAATCCAGAATGTGAATGATTGAAAGTTTTACAATGTATCATGGAGGCGCATGTAGTCCACCCCATGCACCGATAACAGCCACCCGGCTTTGTTTGTGTGCCGGGGGGTGTTCTCGACGAGATATCAGATCTGACGACCCAATCGTGAATGTTCCTCTCTCTGGTGTAACAAGGCATCTGGTGTGTCCGCTTCATTTTAGAAAGGGCTTTCTCTTGTTGAACAATTGGCCATAGGGATCTTGAAGTAGATGCAATAGCCTGGTCTGCCACATTGAATGTTCTTACCCAACCGAGTACATCTTTGTTGGTGGAGGCAGGAGATTTCCTTTCAAGTGCTTGAACCCGGGAGATTTGATCTACACATCTTCTGGCATTATCCAGTGTAATTTTGGAATAACCCTGACTTAAGAATTTAGATCTCATTTTGTTGAGATCTTGGTCGAGTGTCGCTTCTGAACTGGTTATCCGCTTAACCCATAGGAACTGGGAAAATGGTAATCCGCATTTCAATGCCGGCGGGTGGTGGCTTTGAGCCAACAATAGTGTGTTGCGGTCAGATCTTTAAGAGAAGATTGTGGTATTAAGTTTACCAGCAACACTGGAAATACACACATCCAGATAATTGATAGTTGACAAATTCATGGTAAAAGTTAATTTTATTGGGCAGTCCAAAGCATTGATTATTTTAATTGCATCAATAAACTCATCTTCTGACCCAGTCCAGAGGAGGACATCATTGATGTATTGTGTGTAAAATTGGATTTTAGCTGCCAGATCACTCTCAAAGAATATTTTTTGTTCTAGGGATGCCATGTATGCATTGGCATACGAAGGTGCCACAGGTGATCCCATAGTGCAGCCTGATCTTTGTTGGTAAAATTGTTTATTAAATAGAAAAAAGTTCTGATGTAGAATTAATGACAGAAGTGTAATAAATAGATCAATAGGTGGTCCCTGGTACTCCGGTTGCAATTCTACCAGCATGTGGGGATATTAGTATATAGACCACAAATATCCAGCGTGACTAGCCATGTTCCATGGGTCACGTGATTAATGGAGTTAAGTTTATTCAAAAGCGAAGTTGTGTCTTGCAGGTATGTCGGCAACTTTTGCATAAGTGGCTGTAGAAAGTAGTCTAAAAAATTAGACAAAGGGCTATAGAGAGAATTAGTTGCCAAAAGATCACCCGTCCCGGCTGGCAGAGCAAGTTCTTATGTATTTTAGGGAGGCAGTACAGTAATGGTACACGTAGAAAGTCTGTAGTCAAATAATCTTTAACTGATGCAGGCAACAACTCTTGTGTAACTGCATTAGAGAGGATTTTGTCCAGTTCAATCTTGTATTGTCGAGTCGAGTTATTGGGCAGTTTCTCATAAGTGGTGTTGTCATTGATCTGGGAATAGACTTCCTTTTTATAATCCTCAACGTCCAAGAACATTACATTGTCATATGTCCTAAGATTTTTTAGGGCAGTCCACTCATCCTTAGATAGATTGGAAAAAGGTTTCGGATCCATGTCTTGTAGCATAATATTGACTTTGGATTCTAAAACCTTGCTGAAGCTTTGGATAGTGACATTGTTAGACGGGGGGCAAACTTTGATTTTTCTTGAAATGATCATATATCAAGATCTCTTTCACCGGTGTAACCACACTGTCCCCTTCTAAATATTCACACAATCGTAAGCTTCTATTTAGATGTAAATTTTAAATTTTCCAATCAAAAGGGTCAAAGTTAGTGGTGGGGACGAATGAGAGGCCTTTATGCAAGACTTAAATCTCTGCTGGGGAGAGGGTATGTCTGGAGATGTTGAAGGTTCTTGTTTTTCAATTGTCCCTTAGGACATCCGGCATTGTCCTCCACGTCTAGGGGGTCATTATCTCTTTCTCGACCTGCTCTGGTTTTTACACCTGCTTGTAGAAGTTTGGTGTTTTTTGACGCTGCTGGTCAGTCACTTCCTGACAAAACTGTATCGCTATTGGTTTCGTGGTCTGTGTTATGGTTGGGGTGACATCTAAAGTGCTTATCCCTGGTTGCCGGTCTCTGAGGGCTGGACAGCCATCTATATACGCTCTGCTCCATATAGTCCCGATTCACTTTAGTGAATTTAGCTTTCTTAAAGTCGATCAAGTCCTTTTTGAAGATGGCTACTTGAGTTGACAGTTTATACAACCAATCCTGGTCCGTGCCGTTCGTTAATTTCATCAAGTGAACAGTTTCAAATTCACTGATTTTTTTCTGAACCGCCTCCAATTCATTGGCCGCCTCACTGATCACTAACATCATGAGATCAAACGAACTGTTCCAGGGTGAAAACCGGAACTGTACCAGACCCCAGAATGCCGGACCTGACTATCAAACTCTGTATTCCAGAGCTTGTAATGTGCAGTCCGGGGGTGCCTGTCAGGGGGGGGCAATCCATGGGGGTGTCTGTGATAGCTTCTGTGATAGCTTCACATAGGACATGGGAAAGGGTCATATTTCTGCCTCCTCATGTGGTCCAGAACGTTCCAGTTCAATACATCCCCGGGCCCTGCAGGGAGGCTTTACTCTCTCTCCATGGTGACCGGTATCACAGCAACTCCCCCGGACTGGACACCCCCTGGCAATGCTCCGCCCCGCCCTCCCTCCAACCCAAGTCCTGGCTTGATACAAAATAACACCCCAATGTAACTCTCTTTGGACGTGTTACATCTGCCCACCTGAAGTGCACATGGTTTTGTCCATTTGCAAAAATTTCAGCCTAGCTTACACGTCTGAATCAGGGCTATAGTACCAGCTTCAAAACCACACGCCCATTCTGACCAAACTGTGATACACAGAATCTGTGTTGCAGGGAAAATTCTAAATAAATGAATACAGTAGCTCCAAAAAGCCCACAGATTTTTGCTGTGCTGTAAACCAGGTGCCAAATTGAATATATGATTCTCTTTTGAGTAATGTTGTTATTTTCTGATGTCATCACTTGTGCTTGTTTGAAAACTGGATATTTGTAAGTACATTAGAGTTCTGTAACCATATATAAAAACAAAACTGTAGACCGAGTGCTTTCGTACAGTTCACATAATCTGCTAAATAGTGTGATAGTGAGACAAAACAATCAGTTTGGTGTGCCATTGTTTTCCTCTAATTCTTGCTATGAGGCAAAACATGGTCAAGCTATTACTATTTGTTTTCCCACTGTCTTCGCTTTAAACAGGATGATAAACCTTGTGTCAGTGGTTCATTTATATTTTAGTTGATATCAGCTCTTTAAAAAACAACTTTGTCAGTAGAGTCTTCATAAACTGTTGGCAAATTTAAAAGGCCTGAAGTGCTGAATGTAAGTCAAAGCTTGCTGATTAACTGTCATTGTTAAAAGAACCACCCTTTATAAATAAGACAGAATCTCCCTGTGTAATTTTTCAGCAGGCTGTCGCTACATGCATTTGTAGCCTGACATATTGAGTTCTATTACAGTACCCAGTACATATTGTATGCATGAAGTTGGCTTACTTCAGTCATTTAAGCTAGCTAGGTTTTAATTGTTTGCAGATACAGTATGTTGTATTTAAATCTATTGCATTTACTACATTTGCTGTATATACATGAGTCAATTTATTGTAATGTGTTTTTTGAAACCTTTAATTCACTTACAGTATGTGGGAAACTGTTATAGTTCAGGACCATGGCCAGCTCCCTTGGCAAATTCTCACTAAAAGCCCATTGCTAGTTACTGACTGTGAATGGTACATTAAGCTTATACTGTATTTGAGTCAAGTCCTTGATCTTGTAATGACCCTACTGTGGATGGATTAAGATACAATTACTCCTACAGAACGCTCTTAGCTTTTTGAAGTATCTAATGGTGGACCAATGATTTTCACTTTTAAATGGAGATAAGGCAGGAAAAATGCTTTAATGGACAATTTACATAATAACTGCTAGGTACATAAACCTATATATTTTTTTCACTTTCTATAAAATCTGGACAGAATAAATTTTAAATGCAAATATGAAAAAAGGTAACATTTCTATTTCATTTATTACTTTCTGCAAATAAACACAATTGCAACAATATATTAAATGTAATATTCATAGATGCTAGATATTCATATTTTTTAGATGTAATGTATTAAGGACCCCTAAAAAACATTATTTTGATGACAATCAATGGCTAATTTGCAGGAATAATGCATGAAATGATGGAAGACATATACTGTAGTATGGATAACATTTTAATAACATGCCCAGTATGTTTCTAATGATTTTCGGTACATACGAGATTGCACACTGCTCTGTCCTATGCCTAGCAATTTTAGGGGATGACTTGCATCTAACCTATCTGCTGTATTATACCAATATATGCATGGACATGACTTGCAAAATTTGTAATCTTGTGTATTGCAGACATTTAATTGCTTTCATCATACTACAATTTACAATATAATGAAAAACAAAAGTCACAACTGAAACAAAATAGCTATAACTGTTTAATAGAAATAGTACTTTTGGAAGAAATGTATTGGACTAAGATTAAAGGTGCCCATACACCAAGCTGATTTGGGCCGATTTCGGCGAATCGGGCCATGAAATTGGCCGAAATCGGCTCGGTATGATGTCCCCTAAGGTTCAATGTGCGGTTCTGTGTGCATCGGACCCGAGCAGGTAGTCGGAACTGCTGGCCATCCGACCACCCATACTGGGACCTCCTTTCCGTGCAGGGGGGGGGCGGGCTGTGGGGTCCGGCAAGCTTGTGGTGGTGGCGGGGGTCAGGCAGCGGGGTCCATCTGTGCGGAGGCGGCTGGGAGGCTGCTGAAGTTTGTAACTGCACTTGCTGGGCCGCGGGATGCGGCTGCTGAATATTTTGAAATGACTGAGACTCAGCAGCCTAAGCAGCCGCATCCCGTCACCCGGCAAAATGCCGCTACAAGCTCCAGCAGCCTCCCAGCCACCACTCAGACAGACCCCGCTGCCCACGCCCCGCCATCATCACCAGCTCGCTGGACCCCGCTGCTCCCCCCGGCATCGCAGCAGCTCCCCTGGAGAACTACATGCAATAAATCGCATGCGATTTATTGCATGTATAATTTGGCACATCAAGATCAACATGTGTGCCTCCCGGGGAGCTGGTCCGACTTGTCCTTACTACAAATCGGGGCCAGTGTATGTGAGCCTTAAATGAGAGGCAACAACAGTACACCAGCTTTATAGTTTAAAGACTTGTCTGAAATTAGAAAGAACACATGTAACAGTTCAATCTGCAGCAATATTAAGGAAAATAGTTACATACTTTAAATCTCTCTGGTGTATATTTACGAATGATCAATTCTGATTTTGATTTGCATTTGATTTTAATTTGCTAATACAATGTGGAGATTTACTTAATATTAAATCACATGTAAAATCAGATATAAAACCAAATCTCGTACAATTCGAATATTGGCAAATCACCTGTACTTTTACAAAGACAGACATAGGATCCCCTGATTTACAAAACATGAATTTAAATATAAACCATAAATTCAACAAAAAAATGAACATACAAATCCTTAAAATAATATACTAATAGCGGACACAATTTCCTAAACCTTCATTATAAGGCCTATAAAAATAGAGATTATAGACGCTATGGGCCAAATGTAATAGGGAGCTAGAAGCGGTAATCTATTACATGGCAAACTCAACCTGGTTTCTCAGTGTAAATGATTGCCGTTTATAGAAAATGGGTAAAATCTCCCAAAATGCCTTACTTTCTGATTCTCACACCCTGTTACATTTGGCCCAATGCCTATCATATGTTTTGCAACTGGTTATTATTGGTAAATTGCACATACTTGTACATACAGTATGCTTTGCACTGCACGTGTGCCAACGTATAATGGTTTTACTGCTTGCTGTGGTGGACAGTCAGGCACTGTTTGTAGGAGTTGACAGGAAAAATGATGACAAATAAGGTGTAACTACTATTTTTAAGGCTTGACACTGGGTGCGCTTGCAAATCTGTTCTCAGGCAGCTTGTCTCCAGTGTCTCTGCTCAGTTTGCATGGCCCATGATTAAATCAAGCAAATTAATTTCAAAGGATGTGCGTTTGTGCTTGTAATGTGTATGCAGTTGCTGCGCCTTTACGATTGGTACACTGGGCAACTCTGTACGTTTCTGGAAACATCAGTACAGTGTATATGTAGAAATGTTACTGCACTGTCCTTATATGGAGTATGATTGTCTAAATAGCTATCATCATCATCATCAGAGTGAATCTTGCCCCAAGCCTACCCTTGGTACAAGTGATGGATGTGAAATCATGTACAATTACTCACATGGACAGCATACCTCCCTAGACATGCCTTCACTTATCTTATCCAACATGAAATGCCCCATTGCAGCTCTTTTAGCCACAGTGCAACAATAGATGCATACATTTGGCTCTGGAGAATGAACACTGGAAAAAGACACAAGATTTATCTGCAAAACGGGCGTCTGTTCATATCAGCATTAGCCTCAGTATGTTGCTGTGATGGCCATTCACAAGGTCTGAGGCAAGATTTCTTATATGAATCCTGGTTTACATAATGGGCCCTGTAGGGGGATGGACATCGCTGGAATCACCTATCTAGGTGTGACTACAGTCCTTTAAACACTAGTCTCCCTGAAATAAGATAACATTTGCCAACTCCAGCTACTAAATATTCTGACAGTTTTTGCTGATTCCTTTATGCAATTGTCGCCGTGCATTAGTTTCCCTCGCCAAGTTTATGCTTCCAGGGCTGCATTGTTTAAACTTTTCTTCTGACTTCATTGAGTTTTATAGATTTTCCTGTCTGAGAAAAATAGGTATTTCTGAAGTCTCTGTCTGTGTTGTGGGATATTTGTCCTATAAAGAATTTTATTGTTGTGCAGAGAATGAAATAACATCTTATGCCAATAAGCACAGCCAAGATGAGAAACTGATTTTTCAGACCTCAGTTGTTTGCATTGGGAATTAAGGGTCTATGTACTTTCCACAAGCAGCTTGGGTTGGTTCTACCAGTTAATGATCCTGTTCATATTGCTTTATAGTCAATGGCAGTTCATCATCTCTCTCCTATTTTATGCTTTAACAATGCAAAGGGGAAACATCGACAACTTCAATTGATTTTAATTTCATATTACTGCTTTAAGATCTATTCAGTAGTTCAGTGTTCTAGTCATTTCATAAACATTGTTAATGCTGTTCTGCCTATAAAATATAGCAGTAATGCTTTTTAATACCTAGCAACAGCAACCTTGGCAGGAAAGGCTGGGCTGCATGATTATTAAAAGAAGGTAGTTGTAGGTGATTGGTAGCAGTGGGCAGGTCAGATCAAGGAGTGCACTTGCATGGGGTCCAATTGCCCTGAAGTTACATTTGGCATTTCCATCCTGTCTGTCAGAAAAACATGGATGTAGGTGGTCTAGTGCACAGGTTCTCAAACTCGGTCCTCAGGACGCCCACACGGTGCATGCATGGAAGATCTCCTCACAGAATCACAATTGAAATAATTAGCTCCATCTGTGGATCTTTTAAAATATGCCTGAGTAATGAATGCACCTGTGAATCTGTTAGGAGACCTTCAAAACATGCACTGTGTGGGGTCCTGAGGACTGACTGAGAACCTGTGGCTTCGTGCAACTGGCCCTTACCTTGTATTGACCTGTACTTGCCCAGAGCTAAAAAGTGTGCAACGAAAATAGTAAAGGACCCGCTACATCCAGGCCACAGTATGGGCCTTATTCTGGTTGGTGCGGTCCGTTCCGAATTCTTTCGGAGGGCGCTTTTTAGCCATCTGCGCATGCGTAGGCAACGCAATGCGCATGTGCCACGCATGGTCTACGTACTCGTTCTCACTAATACCGTACAGAAATGTCCACCGAATTGACTCTGGAAATATGGGCGTAATATGGGCGTCATTCGGACCTACAGAAGGGCGTGGTTTCAATGTGGGCAAAACTGGGCGTAAATATGGGCGTACACGAGGGAGGGCACGAACTTTGGTTGGCGTGCATTCGGACAGCACACCGACTGCAAACGAACCAACACGCATGAAATATGCGGTCTTCATAAGCAAGTTTCAGTTTGCGGAGAAACTTGTTCATGCGCTAGGCATTCGGTTCGCCCAATTAGTACGCCCGCATGTGAATCACTCTCAGCTGAACACAATACAATTCACTCCTCTACTCATTAGTGAATAATTACACTCTTTTCATAGCTTCAATTGGAAGCATTGCTGCCTAAATGGACCATTACTAAATACACAAATATATGCTGAAAGCACGACTGCATTCTTGCTATTTTACACACATTTACACTGCAAGCAATGGGCAGAAATTGGTATCACTAATATAAATATACATGTCACTTTTACGGAAATACCCCGCAACGGTGCGTACGGGCAGCTTCCCGTCCGTTCTGACGCTGTTAGACCATGCAGAATCTTTGTATTGCCACCGCACACGCGCGGTTTGGTTGTTGTCCGAAAACACACCCTCTTCTTAGAGAGTGAGTCCGTCCGAATGCGGAGGACCTGTTGGCGTTTGTTCTTACAATGTCCGCACAGCGTGGCGTTCGGTCAGCTCCGAAAGAATTCGGGACGGACCACACCAACCAGAATAACCTCCTATGTTTGACTTGCTGCCAACAGGCAGGGATGTTCCTGCCAGGTCTACCAGAAGCCTCAAAAGTTTCTATCCCCAGGCGGTCCACCTGCTGACTCTTCAACTCCTGAACATCTAACTGAACAGTTGTATTGTATCCCACTGCATATATATTTTACACTGTATCTCTCGATATATTACCACACAGTGCACAGAATCAAGTGGAATAATTAGCTCAACCTGTGGGTCTTTTAAAATGTGTGCACCTGCTGGTTAACCTGGCAAACGTGAACTGTGTGGGGTCCTGAGGCCCGAGTTTGAGAACACTTGGTCCACACACAGAGAGTCACATTGCTGAAGTTAATATGAGCAGCAGGACAGTGGTTGGAAACACTCTTGACACATAAATAGGTATTCATAGAATGAATAGGATGGAACGTTTCCTAAAGTATCCACTTTACTGCACATCGGCATGCTGCATTACTGTATAGATAACTAGTTAGTACTGTTGGTAATGTTACAGTACTAGTTAGATTATAGTACTAGTTAGATTGCATATGGGTTAAGTGGTTATATGTTTAAGCCTATAATTTAAAAGGACAATACTTTTAATATCACAGCACTCCATAGTTAGCTATTAAAATCACTGTCCTCTTAAATTACAGGATTTTACAAGACATAGCTGAATAAATAAACCCCACAGTATTATTAATATAGTATTATGTCTAGTATTAGGTGTTAATATATAGTTGGAGTCAGACCAAACAACAGGTTTCTGAGCAAGCAACTACTGTATGAAATACCTCAAACATTGACTTTGCACATCTCTGATATAAAAGCCCTGGTTTACATGGTAGAAATCAGAGAGTAATATGCACAGACTGAGCATACTAACTCTTCTATTTGTTAAGCTTTGGCAAACCCAACTCAAAATCCCCCAAAATTTGACTTCTCACACACAAATAGAACTTCAAATAGACCATCGGTACTTTCCCATAGACATCAATAGGAAAAGCTCATTTACTAGCTGTGGATTTGAAAATAGAACCTCAGTAGAAACAATAATTGACCAAACATTTTCAATTGAACCATTAGGAACAGTTCCATTTTATTTTAATTGTGCTAAATTAATTAATTTACATTTAAATAGAGCTTCCAATAGAAACCAATTCAACATCAATAACAGAATGAAACAGAGAAAAAAATCGACTAGTAAATTATCTGATTTGATTAGAAACACTGTTGTTGATTTTCAGGGGGAGATGTTGGTTCTATTATGGTAGATTTTAAATAGACCCAAAATTGACTTTTAGTAAATAAACCCATATATACTGTAGAATTTGCCTGTCTGGGTGTTTTTCTCAACAGTGTTGCCATTATCAAAATTGAATTGTGAGAAAATCTATGTATCCTATTAATTTTAAACATGTACTTTGATGTCATGCCTATGATGCAATGTAGGGTACTGCTTTCCTAGCACGGCGCCCGTCTCATTGATTGTATGCCTTAAGTTTAAGGTACTTAAGGCATACAATCAACGCGATGGACCCGATTTTTTAATCTCATGGATCTTATGAATCCATAAGATGCATGAGATCCATGAGATCCATGAAATAAAAAGTCATGAGCGCCCAATAACCATTGTTAACGCCACCAGCACTATCAACGCCAACCCGAAGTGTGGCGAGCGCAGCGAGGCCGCGAGGGGCGGCAGTATGTGTCCTCCGACCTTTTCATACCCCCACTATCCACGTCGGCGTGGAGTTGATTTTATATAGTGTGGCGAGCGCAGCGAGCCACCGAGCCCGAAGCATGGCGAGGGTATGCGGACTACTTTACATGTATTCCGCGTCCGCTCAACACGCCGACGTGGATAGTGGGGGTATGAAAAGGTCGGAGTCCCCGTACCGCCGCCCCTCGCGGGATCGCTGCACTCGCCACGCTTCGGGTTGGCGTCAATAGTGGGGGGGGGCGTTAACAATGGGGGGGGCATTTCACCCATGAGGGGGGGTTAGCAATTAAAATTGGGGTTTTGGGGCCTTTTTACATTGATTCCAATGTAAAAATCTCGTCGATTGCTTTGATTGCATCATCTCATGCATCTTATGCCGCACAAACACATAAGATGCATGAGATGCTTGCAATGTAAAAATCTCGTCAATCTCGTCGATCACGTCGATTTCATCATCTCATGCATCTTATGCCGCACAAACACATAAGATGCATGAGATGCTTGAGATATCAGCCCCACACATACAATCTAGATCGTGGTCGTCATGCTAGGAAAGCAGTACCCAATGTAGATACAGTATAGGGGTAAATTTACTAAGATCAGCATGTCCGACTGGTTATGAATGGGATCGGATCTGTTTTGTGCCTGAGAATGCAGCTTATTTACTAAGCTGCTGTGTTCTAAAGGTGCCCACACATTTCTCGCATGCTATATGAACTTTTTAGTTTAAATTGCATTGCGTTTATTTTGCCGTGTGATGCAATGTGCACTCCCATGTAGTCCATATTGCAAGGTATGTTTGTACTACATTGCATCATGTCTAATCCATTTCACCCCCTTTGTAGGGAATCACATGTGATATTTTATATTTATATTTTTAAATTACATATTGTAATCTAGTTCAAATTTTATGTAGTTAAAATAGAACAGTAAATAAAGTTCAAATCGCATAGCTCTGAAGTCAAAATTGCATAACACACATCATATGTGTCAAGTTGCACCTAGCACACATCTCACTGTGTGTGAGCACAATAGTGATTCTTATATTACCAATGGTGATGTTAGGTGGTACTAGGTGGTGCTGTTGCTCTTGCCCAGCAGTCCTTAAAGCCTCCTGCACGTTAAGGCTTCACCTATAACAGCCACTTTTCCATGGTGGATTAGGTCCACCAGGTACTGGGTGTTATGATTCCGAGTGTTACCCCACAGCTGTGACCGCAGTTTAGGACAGCCACAGTAAACCCTACACTGTCTCTGTTGATCTGCCCTGATGGGTGGCCAGTACCTGCAAATGCTAAAGCTTTGCCTTTAATTGCCACATTTGAAGGGGCGAATTAGGTCCACCCCAACTTCGGTGTGACCAGGTCATAAGATGGGACAAGGTACTGGAAACCCCTCAGGAACAGTCAAAAGGAGAAGCTGTTTAGTAAGGGACTGCTGGACAAAGACACTGACTAACGGCTCCTGAGCCCAAACCCGGGAGGTGAAGTTTCTACAAGTATAAGCGACCTCACCACAAACCATCAGCGACCTAGTCCTAAACACCAGAATAAGAAAACCAAGCAAAAGACACAATATAATACCTGCATGAAATGAAAGATGAGAAATATAACAAGTAAATAAAGAATCTATCAGCCAGAATATAAAGAATGAACACCTGGGCCCCACAGGGGAGCACTTACGAATGACCAGTACCGGAACCAGGTGTAACATAGAAACGTAGAATTTGACTGCAGATAAGAACCACTTGGCCCATCTAGTCTGACCCTTTTTTAAACATGTTACCCCAAACCATATTTGATCCTTATTTTTTTGTAAGGATATCAATATGCTTATCCCAAGCATGTTTAAATTGTACTACTGTATTTGCGTCTACCACCTCTGATGGTAGGCTATTCCACTTATCTACTACTATTTCTGTGAATTAATTCTTCCTCACATTTCCCCTGAATCTTCCTTCCTCTAGTTTCAGTGCATGTCCTTGTGTTCTGTTGCTCGTCTTCCTGTGAAGAATGTCTCCCACCTGTACCTTGTTAAAACCCTTGATATATTTGAAAGTTTCTATCATGTCCCCCCTTTCCCTTCTCCGCTCTAAAGTATACATATTAAGATCTTTTAGTCTTTCCTGGTACGTTTTGTGATGTAGGCCATGCACCATTTTAGTTGCCCTTCTTTGTACAGTCTCTAATGTATTTATATCCTTCTGGATATATGGCCTCCAGAACTGAACACAATACTCTAGGTGAGGTCGTACCAATGACCTATACAGTGGCATTATTACTTCTTTCTTTCTACTGCTGATACCTCTCCCTATGCTACCAAGCATCCGACTTGCCTGCTTTATTGCTTTGTTACATTGCCTACCTGCTTTTAAGTCCCCTGAAATAGTGACACCTAGATCCCTCTCTTCCTCAGTAGTTTCCATTATAGTGCCATTTATAATATATTTAGTCTTTGGATTTCTGAGACCTAAGTGCATGATTTTGCATTTTTTGGCATTAAACTGTAGTTGCCATGCTCTTGACCATTCCTCTAATCTACCTAGATCCTCAATCATTTGTTTTACCCCTTCTGGTGTGTCTAACCTGTTGCATACCTTTGTGTCATCTGCAAAAAGGCACATTTTACCCTCAATTCCATTTGCAATATCATCAATAAAGATATTAAAAAGCACCGGTCCAAGTACAGATCCCTGGGGTACTCCACTTGTAACCTTTCCCTCCTTTGACTGTACTCCGTTTACTACAACTCTCTGTTTTCTGTCCTGCAACCACGCTCTTATCCATTCAACTATCTTAGAATCCAATCCCAAGCTTTCAAGTTTATTTAACAGTCTGCGATGTGGGACAGTGTCAAAAGCTTTACTAAAGTCTAGATAAGCTACATCTACAGCCCCACCTTGATCTATTACTTTAGTCACCCAGTAAAAAAAGTCAATAAGATTTGTTTGACATGATCTTCCCCCAGTAAACCCATGCTTACCTCTTCCTTGCTTCCACTTTTGTGCAGTGGGACTACATTTGCTGTTTTCCAGATCTCTGGGATTACTCCAGTAGCTAGTGACTGGTTGAATAATTCTGTTATTGGTTTTACCAGCTCCCTTTTAAGCTCTTTTAGTATCCTTGGATGTATCCCATCTGGCCCCATTGATTAACAACTTTCAGTTTTGAGAGTTCTGTGAGTACTTTCTTTTTTTTTTTAAACACAATTTATTGGATGAATCACAGATAAATACAATCTTGTTACGGTACAAGAACAACAATAGGTATGCAAATCGTTATTGTTAAACATCGATTTGATCCAAATTTTTTATATAGGGAATGAGAGAGAGAGAGAGGAGCCTCGCATTGGCAGTGTGGCTGGCTGCCAGCAGGAGAGTTTTAGCGAGGCGAGAAAGAGAGTAGGGAAAGCGATAGAGTGAGGGGGGGAGGGTGTGGTGAGAGGGGGGTTTAGGAGGGGGTGAGAGCAGAGGGGGAGAGGGAGATGGCTGGGACATCAGGGAAGGGAGGGGTGTGGGGGGGGGTGGCCTCCAAACCTAAAAATCAGAAATCAAATGGGGAAGGAGAGTTTTGAGAAGAGAGCCAGGGGGACCAGACCTTATGGAATTTCTTAGTGGAATGGCGTATGATGGACGTCATGTATTCCATTTTGTGGATATACCAGATGAGGGAGATTACTGCTTGGAGGGGGGCTGATGTGGGTTTTTTCCAGTCAATTGCTATTTGACATGTCATGGCAGCGGATATGTGGCGGAGTAATTTGTTCTGGTGGTGTGTAAGCATGGGGAGGTTTAAGGGAAGAAGAAAGTATCTGGGGTCGAGGGGGACGGCAACATCAAACAAGCTTGAGAGTAAAGTTGTTACTTCTTTCCAAATGTTGGCAATTTTCGGGCAGGACCACCAGATGTGCATAAATGTTCCCTCAGCCGCGCATCCTCTGCAGCACCTATCTGAGGAATCCGGGAACATCTTTTGTAGACGGAAGGGAACGTAATACCATCGATATAGGAGTTTTTATATGTTTTCTTTGGTCTTCACGCAGATCGAGCTGGAGGCGGCATTATCCCATATTTCCTCCCATTCTTCAGAGTCTAAAGGGTGACCTAAGTCCCGTTCCCAGGCCAGCTCATGTGAGGCCCTTGTGGGGTCGGAATTTGTCCCCAGAAGCGAGTGGATTGCGGAGATTAGACCTCTGGTGGAAGAACGCTTCCAGCAGATATATTCAAAAGATGTTAGGGGTCTGGCGGTGAGGGTTGACAGGATTTTTGAGTGAAAGTGCCGGACTTGCAAGTAACGAAAGAAGTCTATGTTTGGGATTGCCGTACCCCCACGAATGTCTGAGAACT
Organism: Crinia signifera; assembly: GCF_055691185.1. Lineage (NCBI taxonomy): Eukaryota > Metazoa > Chordata > Amphibia > Anura > Myobatrachidae > Crinia > Crinia signifera. The sequence continues at coordinate 105,483,795 of NC_139220.1, read as the reverse complement.
GGGGAAAACTAGTATCGATGGCGATATCGTTGAGGTAGTAGATCTTCTCTTTTATCCAACTATTAAAGGAGGATTGGCCTAGTCCGGGGGGGAAATCTGGATTGTGAAATAGGGGGATTAATGGGGAGGGGGATGGTGCTAATTTAAATCTTTTGTTTACGAAGTCCCAAACAGTTAGAGACCGGGAGACCACTGGGTGGGCGAGAGTGGTGCGAGGGCGTCTGGCTCTGGGGAGCCACAGCAGGGATGCCATTGTGGCAAACCCCAGTGCTTCTGTTTCAATCTTTACCCATACTTTTTCCGCTCCCCAAGGATTACACCATTGAGCGCTTTGTGACAGTTGGGAGGCATAGTAATACTTCCGAAAATCTGGAATTCCCAGACCACCCTGTCTTGAGGGACGTTGAAGTAGCTTTAGTCTAATTCGGGGACGTTTTTTATCCCATATGAACTGGGAGGTTTGGTGTTGTAGGGTTTTAAAAACGTAGGGGGGGATATATATTGGGAGGGTTTGAAAAAGGTAAAGGAGACGAGGGAGTATTGTCATTTTAACAGAGTTAATTCTACCTATCCATGAGATGAAGTAAGATGACCATGAGGTTAGATCTTTTTTAATCGTATCTAAGAGTCGGGGGAAGAGAGTTCTGTGAGTACTTTCTCCTCTGTAAATGTACTTGCCTCTCCCTCAGTTTTCTGACTATACTTGCAACTTAACTGTGGCCCCTTCCCCTCTCTTTCAGCAGTGAATACTGAGCAGAAATAATTATTAATATTATCTGCTATTACATTGTCCCCCTCAAGAAAACTTCCACTCTTTGTCTTCAGTCTAATTATTCCACTTTTTGTTTTTCTCCTTTCACTTATATGCCTAAAAAAGTTTCCCCCCCTTTACCCACTGACTGGGCCATTTTCTCTTCAGCCTGTGCTTTTGCACATCTGATTACCTTCTTAGCCTCCTTCTGTCTAACAAGATACACCTCTTTGTCCTCATTCCTCTGCGTCTGCTTACATTTCTTAAAGGCAAACTTTTTTGCTTTCACAATACTTGCTACTTCTTTTGCAAACCACAATGGCTTTCTTTTTCTTGTGTTTTTCCTAACTTTTTTGACACAAAGTTCTGTTGCTTTTAGAATTGCACTTTTTAATTTTTCCCACTTCTCCTGCACTCCTTCCAAGTTTCTCCACTCTGCCAAAGAATCCCTTACAGAGTTTCCCATCTCTACAAAATCAGCCTTCCTAAAATCTAACTCCTTTGTTTTTGTGTGCGATGAGTCAGTCTCTGTCTTTATTTTGAACCATACTGCTTGATGGTCACTGGATCCCAGATTTTCACCCACATTTATGTCAGATATTCTGTCACCATTTGTAAGTATTAAGTCTAATATTGCGTCCTTACGAGTGGGCTCGTAAGGACGCAATATTAGTATATCCTGTACGGCAGGATTCCACAGGCAAAAGATAATGTCCAGCTGGAAACAAAGGTTCTTTGCATAGAAGAAAAGCAGAGAACAGATAGATAATCCTGAAGGAAACAGACAGCAGAAAAGGGGCCTGCAGAAACTTAAACTATCACCGGCGGGGCTGGACTGGACTGAGTCCCTTAAAAGGGCTCAGAGAACCAATGAGCTGCTGACAAATCCAGCCAGCCCCCAGCCAAATGAACACACTACTAGCAACACAAACAGATATACAACAGGACCACACTGAGGGGCAGACAGAATAATGGGTTCAAACACATATATAAGCGAAAGCTCTTAACAGAGCAAATATAGGCCGGAACACCCAGGATAAGGCACTTGCATGGAACTAGCAAGGCTAGAGTAGAACAGGCTAGACAGGATCAGCAGTCTGGGTTTTTCAGGTTCAGGATACATGCAGAGTAGTTCAGGGTTTGGACTGCGTATAACCAGCAATAAGTCCTAGGGCAGGCTGTGTAATATAGGACACAATATCCAATGAGAACAGCTAGAATGGTTAAGCCCCCTTAATGAGGAGAGTCACTGCAGCTGAACAGCCTGACACACGTCATGTGGACGATGGTCTATTGATTCATACTTCTGTTTAGTAAAATTCCAATGTAGGATTCCTGGCTAAGAATGGCTGATTATAGCCATTCCATTTGAGTAAATTTACAGAGGACTCACTACTGCTGACTAGGGAGACCAATCCCGGTATCTCCTGCTGCAGTCAAAGGTCAGGCTGCACAGCCCACCAGCCGCACCGCTGAACCACCACTCTGCCTCTCCCACCAGCCCCGCTCTCATCCACACCACCCACACATGTGAGTGATGCCCCTTTCAGACCGCACTTTGTAAACGGTATATTGCCGTTTTTTTACCATTTTAAAACGGTAATCTGTGCGGTCTGAAAGGTGCAGATCCAATTAACCGGTTTGAAAATACCGTTTTTACAAACCGGTTAAAATGCAGGGTCCTACCCGTTTCAGACCCGGTATTTTGGGATCAAAATCGGGTCTGAAACAGTATTTAGGACCCAGCCAATGAGCTGGGTCCTAAATTCAGAGCAGCGAATATTTAATGAGCACTCATTAAATATTCGCAGCACTGGACCCGCACCCCGCTGCCCCCCCCGCACGTGTCGCCCCCCCCCCCCGTGCATGTGTCGACACCCCCCCACGCGGTGCGTGTGTCGACACCCGCCGTGCAGCCGGTACCTTCGTTGTGGATCCCGGCAGTGAAGTATGGTCGGGGAAGCACTTATGAAAAAAAAGCGTCTTTCAGAAAATGGCTGCCCCATAGGAAAACCTGTTTTAAAAAACTGTCTCGTATGGGGGCAGCCATTTTCCGAAAGTCACTTTTCTTATAAGAAAAGTGACTTTCGGAAAATGGCTGCCCCCATACGAAAGACAGTTTTTTAAAACTGGTTTTCCTATGGGGCAGCCATTTTCTGAAAGACGCTTTTTTTCATAAGTGCTTCCCCGACCAACTGCAGTGCCGGATCACGCAACGGAGGTACCGGCTGCACAGGGGGTGGTTGTTAGCCCTGGGGTGGGGGGGATTTGGGGGTGTTAACCCCCGGGGGAGGGGGGGCGGGGGCGGCGCGCGCTAAAGACTGGCTTTGACCCTGTTTTTGGAAAGTTTCCAAAAACGGGTCTGCCAGTGTCAAAAAAACCGCACTTAAACGGTAATATACCGTTTAAGAGATGCGGTGTGAAAGGGGTTTTACCTGGCAGACCCGTTTTTGGAAACGTTTCCAAATACAGGGTCAAAGCCAGTTTTGCGGTCTGAAAGCAGCATCAATGTGCAGGGCTGCTGGTTTGGTGCATGGGGCATTTATTTTCCTAGGGAGGCAAAACCAGGGAATCTGGGATTGAGCATTTTTCAATCCCAGGATTAAAAAAATGTCCCGGGACTGGCATCCCTTCTACCTGCATATTGTAAGAGCTTCAGAACAGGTACTTATTTACTTTTACAGAGGATATAAAATAGTCACATTCAGGATAGCAGTTGCAATTGCAAAATATAACAGTGGTGCAATCTCTATTGCTCACCATCTCTGCATTAGGTACAGTGAAATACATTACCTGGGACCTTTTATTTATATGGAAATAAATTAACAATCTTCATTGGGCATAAAGGAAAGAACAATCTGCTGCTTTATTATATATGGGTTACTTGAGGCATTTAGGTTTATGCTCCAGCAGGGTGTGTTAAAATTCAGTCTTAAAAGTGATCTGTGCACAGTACAATATCTAAATCTTGGTCCTGATTCCAAAGAGCAGCAATTATTTGGCCACTGTCAGTCTGTAGCAATAATTTACATTCATGATAACTTGGTGATTAGCTTTAGCATCTTCAGGAGATACATACTGTATGTTTTAATGGGAAAGTCATACAACCAAAATATGGACATATAGTTATTATGGTTATGGTATACAACATAGACAGACTCATGATAGAAAGTCATATGGTCGACCACTAATCATCGACAGGTAAAAGGTTGACATGGTTAAAAGGTTGACATGAGAAAGGTCAACATTATCAAAAGGTCGACGTGAGTTTTTATTGTTTTTAGGGTGTCTATGTTGACATAGGTCAACATTCAACATGGACACTGTCTAAGTGTACCGCGTCCTCTTGCATGGCTCGCCGTCATGCTTCGGGCTCAGTGCCTCGCTGCGCTCGGCACACTATTTTGTTCTCGCTCCGTGCCCTGGTGGATGATAGGGCATGAAATACCGCCTGTCGGCACATGTCGACTGAAAATTTTGCAAAAAAATGCATGTCTACATTTTCCATGTCGACCTTTTGACCCTGTCGACCTTTAGACCCTGTCGACCTATTGTGTGGTGACCTTTAAACCCTGTCGACCTTTTAACCCTGTCAACCTTTTGACTGTTGACCATTAGTGGTCGACCATATGACTGTCTATCTTGAGTCAGTCTATGATCAGTCCGGATACCAGTTATTATAGTTCCATTCAGTGGTGTAGCCAGAAATTTGTGGACCCCATAGCAAGATTTTGAAGGGGCCCCTCCTCAAAACTTCTAGAGGATAAAAACGGATGACCAGAGAAGAAAATCCCAACACCTAGCATGGGCTAGGGCTGGTGCAAGTGCAAATACTAATTCTGGCAGTAGTAATGCCCGATTTATGATAAATAAGTGGCACATATTTCCACTTGCTGACACACAAGCCCCCGCATTAGTTGGATTCTTAAAATAGCATCTGCCCACAATCGCAGAAACTTTGTTTGTAGCTCAGAGTCAGCCCTCCCAACACGACCCTCTCCAGGAGGGACACAAAGCTCTAGTCCTGCGTTTCCCTCTTATTTAATGATTGCCATCACCTGTGGTGAAACACCTTTATTATCACTTCACCTGTTCAACACAGGTGCTGGCAATCATACATTAAGAGGGAAGTCTAGGAACAGAGCATTGTGTCCCTCCTGGCATGGGTCATGTTGGGAGGTATGGAAATCCATAAGAGTAAGGAGAAATATGAATGTGAACTTGAGGCTCGTAACTGCTCACCTCCCTACTGGCTTTAATTTGTCAGTTTCTTTATTTTCAAAATAATAAAATCACAGAATCATGTTTTTTAGTTGCTGTAGGGTTGCCGTTCTCTCTGGCTCTGTGCGTTCTATCATCCTCTTTGGCAGTGTCTCTACGATAGCATGTGCCTAGAGAGAACTGGAATAAAATCAAATAGACAGTTACTCAAAGTAATCCTCTGTTTCCTGTGGAATACCCCACATACTGCACTATACTTTCTCATCTTTTCTGCAAGCTTTAGGTGATTCATAAGCTCTGTAAGTAAATATAGATGAAATAACCAGATACAGATTCAGCATGTCTCTGCGGCACATCTAAAATGCAATCTCCTAATTCCATAATTCCAAGATCAGCAATCTCTACATGATTGGTCTGAATCTAACAATCATTTGCTGTACAGCAGGTGTATACATTTACATTGATTTCCATATCCAATTAGGCATAAACTATTAGCATTTAAAAAAAAATAAGACAAATGTAAATAAACAACCGTGAAGTAGAATTAAATTACAGTTTAGAAACTTTGACATGAGTTTCCCGCCAGGATATTCAGAGGAGAACCTATGCAATACTGTATGTTTTCAAGGACAAGCATATAGGCGGAAGAAACAAAAAGCACCTCTTTATCACAATTCCCATTTTTAATGCAGATGTGATAAATATTTTTTGCCATATTTGAATGTGGAAATTAATACTTTTTGGAAGATGAGCTCAATGATATCCCATTCTGGCAAAGAGCTGGAAACAATTTGATAACTTCTGCTATAATTTTTCTTTCTAGTCTAAGTTCAGAGTGCATACTGCACATACGCAGCTGAAGGCTGGCACATGCACCAGCGGGGGTGGAGAAGGATCTAGAAGACCCCTCTCCATATAAATCTGCATAAAGTAGCCTATAGGTTAACGCCATCTGCTTGGTAAATCCAATTGCATATCAGCCCACATAGAAATGGAGAGGCGACTCAGATATTTAGATCCTCAATATTTGATAGTACCCCTTGAAAATGGATATGGGTGTTTTTGGAGAGGACCTCCAGCAGATATTGTTTAAAAAATAAACCATAAAGTTAGTTAAGGTACAAAAGCACATACAGTACAATAGCAGATTAAGGGTGAATTAATTGATCATCTGGGGTTATCCAATTAGCCCCCAAAGCAGCCCGACATTGGCATTTATCAGGGATTTTTTGGGGGGAGAAACTGCTGAGGACCCCCAAAAATCCCACATAAATGCCCGGTTTTTCACATTTTGGCATCAAGTGGTAAAAATGCGCACTAATTGAATTACTTGAGAAAAAGAATTATGGTAAAGTTCCATTTTGTCCCCAGAATAATAGCCACGGGCAATTTAATTCACCACCTAAACTCTGTAACATTAATACAAAGAATAATTTGTGGAGTTTGAGATAATTCCTTTGATAAATTAGCAATTTAGCTGGCTGGGTCTGGTGATTATTTTACAACTATGATTTTCTGTTAAATATTTTATGTACCTGATTTGTTGGTTGTTAATATAATAAAATGCACCTGTCTTTTAATTCTATGGATATTATCAGTCACAGCAGAGTTTTTTGACCACATAAAAGTATCTTCCAGTCCGTGTGCTTTATATGTTTACATATAGCTCATGTTACTTACAATCCATATTAAATTACAGTGTTTGGTTATGCAGTAGTATTTGCATTTTGTACTCACATCAATTATAAATGATGACATCAGAAGTCACTGTTTATGCAGGTATATAGTATAAATAAATTACCAACACAGTATGTATTATAAAGTAATAAAGAGAGTAAGCACATTGAAAAATATCATCATTATTAATATGTTATAGCACAACTGACATCACAACATGACATCACAACTGATGTTTTGGTGTATGTATCTCCGTGCAATCCCATTTTGTCCAGGTATATTATGAATCTGGAAACATGCTGCATAATTAGAAACTACTATATACAGTATGTAGTACAATATGTAATTATCAGTCTGTAACTTGTTTCTGTTAGTAGACTTAATGCAGATGTCACTTTAATACTGGATGAATATGGTGGCCTTCATATTCAACTTTATTAAAAGAATAAATTGATATAATTTGCATAAATTTACTTCCACTTATGTTATACAGGTGCTGATGGTGTTGCAGTCGTTACACGAGCCATCCTGCAAATCATGCCAGAAAACAGAGATTTAGAGAGTGGAAGGAGCTTTGTTACTGTGATCATTTCTCCTCTTTGGAGTTCTGATATGCTCTCTCTGGAATGTGAATTGATCTGACAGCCTATAATTTATTAAATATCACAGCGAATATACTATCTGATGCTCTCTCTCAGGGACATATTGTTCAGGATGGAATTTCAGCTGCAGATTAAATGTTCTCTTAATACTCATCTCTATTCCCTTATCCCATCCCTACCCATAACCCTCCATGAGCAGTCTTAGCCCCATCTCTATCAGTATAACCCACATGTAACTTCTCCGCGGGCTGCAGAGTATTAGACATTCTCTCTTAGTTTGTTTTTGAAGCATAAGCTTGTTTTTTTCTTTTATGTTGTACACACTGTGCCACATCAAAACTGGCATTTCTTGATCAGCAGAAAATACTGTTATATCCATAGACAAGGAATAGCCTACAGTTGTTGTAGGAATATTTTTGAAACTGTTGAATTTCACCCCCATAACGGGACAGTGTTGCCTGGCTTGTGGGACAACAGCCACCAAAATTAGTGACTGTCCCGTGAAAATCGAGACAGTTGGGAGGTCTGTTTTGCTCTCTTGTGGGCAACCAAGGGGAGGTGTTAGGTCAGGTGGTAGGGAATGTGGAAGACTTGTCTCCTGGATGTTTCGGAGGGGGCAAGAGTAGAGTAGGTTCAGTATATTTACAATAAAGTGAAGTGCAGCAGGGAGAAAACACTGCATTTGGCTAAATGTTTAAACGCAACCTACATGTATATTAATTCATTTTGTTATCTTTTAGAAGCATCTACTGTATGACAGATTACAGTATGGCCTTATAGACATTACAATTGGGCATAGCATGAACCTGTAGTGACCATAAAAAAGAAAAAATATATATATATATTAATATTTAACCATTTATTGTCCCACAGTCAAGAGAAAATTATCAGCAGCCAGCACATGTGCCATGGTCACAATGCGCATGCACAAAGGTGTCACTGCAATCTTGCTCACGATGAAGCTTATGCTGCAAAGTGATTGACAGGAGTTTACGTGGAGTGGTTGGGAAAAAACTAATGCATGTTATGGCCGTTTTGGGGAATGTATATGTGGTCTGCTGTGAGCTCATATGTACAAGTATATTGTAATTACAAATACTCCATTGGTTTTCTCTGGTTATTCCTGGGTGACAGCTGCACTTGCTGTAGCCTAGAAAATCGCACTTATGATTACATTTGCGTAATGCATGAATTAGGCCCATAGTATTTCAATGAAGTTCGAGGGGCCTTGTTTCGTTCTAATAAGTGGAGGCCTGATTCATACCTGTTCGCTGTGCTGCAAGTGTTTGGAGCCCAGCCAGCAAGTAAACGTTGCCCTGCCAAACTCCCCCACCACGCCCTGGTGCACAGCTGTGAATATGATCACAGCCGTGCACACAGGGGAAAAATTACTCGCCATGAGGCCTCCCTCTCAGCGGCCAGGGAACACCGGCATACTCCCAGAAAGTGCTGCAATACCGCCCCCAAATGCCCGCAGGTTGTCAATCGGCCTTTGCTGGCAGTGTTCAGACGGACAGCTCATGCATGGGCACTGCATACCATGCTGTCTTTAGTTGTCCCAAGGAGGGTATCTTTGTCTATACATGCCCCACTTCCTTAGAATCAGTTGGCACTATGACAGTGGAAACCATGCCCATTGGTCCCAAAGCAACAGCAAACCGCTACTCAGTATATATATATATATACCCCCAAATGTCTCAAGGAGACATCCTCAGACTGGTACTTGTTTGTTTCCTAGCATGGCACCCACTAAGCAAATAGCTTAGTGTACTATTCTGCATAGGAAAAATTTTTCTATATGAAAACAATATAAAATAAGACCTATATGTGAATATTATATAGGTTGGTTGTTATATCTAATGTAGCATGAAGGACACGGATAAGCTTCTTGTCACTTTTTTAAATCAAAATATTTATGAAAACAACAGAATAAGTAAACAAATAATTTTATTCATTTTTGAAGTGGAAAGAATGTTGGCACTTTCCTAATGGCCGTTCCGTTTTGCTTAATATGCAATAGATTGCAACAAATTAAAATGCCACTGCAAGTGAGCACGAAATCTCATCCACTGAAACTGTAGAGAAGTTAGTCTCATGCTGTGAAAATAGCAGCAATAATTCAGGCCATTCATTGGTGTTTTTAGCATTTGTGCAAAGGTTTTTTCAGCAACTATATGTCATAATAATTATTCACATAGGCAGCATAAGCCCTTTCTTCTTCTTTTTGAAGGAATTGCCAGCATGCTCATTCTAGACAACACGCAGTCACCCTCTTTTGAACTAGAATAAAATGGAGGTAATTATTGCTATATAAAGCATAAAAGCCATGTGCATTATTGAGGAAGATAACTGCTTTTAACCATAACTACCTTCTTACACAGGAAAACACAATCTGAAAATGGAGCAAACAAGATATTGTATGAGTTGGTGCGAAAGTGTGAGAGCCAATGAAACAGACAAGCTGATCGACGAGCAGATAAAGAAAATATAGAACGTATAAAGGTGCTGTTTGAATGGAAGAGGTTTAACGATCCTTTGGTGAAGTGGGCTTTTTGTCACGGGGCTGTAATTTAACTGCGCTGCCCCTGCGTCGTTCAGGAGATAACATGACAACACTCAGGTCATAGGATAGCAGAAGAGGATTTTTACCATTTTATTTGGCTATCTTAAATCTGAGATGCGACCTCAAAAATGTTATTTAACTAAAATATATATACAGTATATATATATATATATATATATATATATATATATATATATATATATATATATATATATATATATATATATATATATAGGGGATCAAATGATCAGGCGGCACTCTCGGATTTGATGAAAAAAACTTCAGTGAAAATTTATTGCTCCAATGGAGCAATACATTTTCACTGAAGTTTTTTTCATCAAATCCGAGAGTGCCGCCTGATCATTTGATCCCCTGCATTGGGACCCACGGGTCCATACTGGAAGGCACCGGGTCAGCAGACATTTGGACCTGCTTTTGGGAGTGCCAGCCAAACACCCAAGTATATATATATATATATATATATATATATAACCATGCTGTTAATCAATGTCATATTCCTGATTCCTGATCCATATATACAGGAGCTGAGTAATTTAGAAAAATATACCTGTGCACAAGGGCGAATTTAGGGGTCACCCACCCCATCATGTTATTGCCTTTTTCGTGTTGGGGAATACGGAAGGTCAAAGCAGCACCAACCTAACCCCTCTTTATTTATACCATTTACTGACCAGTTACAACAAAAAAAATCATAATGACAAAAGCAAGAAAGAAAATGACCTGGCCTCATGTAACCATTGGCCTAGCAGGGCTCTTATGCGAGTGAGCATTCTGTGTCGCTCCCACCCCCAGAAGGTGTCACCCCTAGGCACATGCTTAGTGGGACATCCACCTCTGCCTGTGCAACAAGTACAGCTGGCCATACACTATGCGATATACATATGGTTTGGGCCATACATATTGCGTTGATCAATCGCATCAAAAGTGTCCAAATCACATGTGACTGACAGCAGTTCCGAGGTGATAGGCGGTTCCGTGCGCATCACACCGGAGCATGCGAGTCGCACCAGCTGCAGAAGCAATCTGTTTGCATCCGAGCTGGGTAAGCTTGCCTGGGTTCCCATGAGATGTTTAGGGCAAAGAGAGAAATTAGACTAGTTCTGGGGTACTCTTGGTTATATTATAACTTTTAAAAAAAGTTTTTACAATGTCTCAATTATTTCACACTTTATTATGTCTATATACACAAAGTTACAAACAAAAAGAGAAAACAAATAATAAATGGTAAATCACTTAGCTTTCACATCACATAAAACATTTTGAAACGTTTTGAAAAACTGTAATTTTAAATGGTATTTTAAACGTGTCTAGTGTTCATATTGCAGCAGATTACCATTTAAAAATACCGTTTAAGTACCATTCACATCACCAGTCAAGCCGTTTAACCTCTGAACACGTTTCTACCCACAGCTTATTTCCTGGTTCAGGGAAGGGACACAAGACAAGGGACAGCCTATCACAGTGCTCTAACCTTTATTTTTTACTAAATACCATTTCAGTGCCATTCAGACAGCACAAAAATCGGCTCTGAATTGGCTTTAAAACGGGTAGGACTCTGCTTTTTAAACGTGTTGAAATACCAGTTAACTTTTAATGATATTTCAACTATGACACTTTCACACTGCAGCCTTAAACGTTTTAAAAGGAAAAAAAACGGCAACATACCGTTTTAAAAGTGTGATGTGAAAGCTACATCTGAGTACTGATTGTATAACAGCCTAAATTGTGTATGGTCACAATGAAATGGATGGTATATCCTATGATCCACAGTATTCAATTTGTTGCACAGTATTTGTTGAATTCTGGATTGAAGAGCAAATATTCTGGTGACAATTAAATTATGTGATTCAAAAATACAATTATTTTGTGATTTTCAAGTGCCAGAGCAAATATTAAACTTGTGCAGAGGACCCACCTTTATCATGGTAATTGTAGGCAATGTAATGTACTGTAGTTGAAATATAGAAAAGAGGTAACCATGAGCCGTGACTCAGGCAGCTGCTCTCCTTCTTGTGCAGAGGCAGTGAACAGCTTGTTGAGTGTACCTTAAATAGTCAAGAATCACTGGTTGTGGAAAAGAAATATCAGGTCATCTGTTGGTGGTAGTGGGTCGTCCTGCTGAGTGGATTCAGCCCAGGAGTAGATCAGATGCCCGCCAATGAGAAAATAGCTTGGGGGAAAAGGAGAAGGAAAGATGCCTTATATGCTGTTGGCAGGAGCAAACAATCCCCGCCTAATGGGAAATCAGTATATCTTATGGGAAAGGACTACAAGGTCCCGGGTTGTCTTAACGGGATTGGGCATACACTAGGGGGACTTCTCCTTAAAAGGTAATGAACAGTTACGTAACAAGTTTCAAAACTCATTAGATATGAGTAGTGCTCCAGCCATTCAGCTACCAACTACAATTACATTGACATTTAGTAAGCTGATTGGCTGAAACACTATGTATCATACCCAAAAAGTTTTAAAACTCGTTGCACATGATCAAACTTGTTGATACACTGGCCCCATATTAGCAACCACTGTACACATTTTCACACCTTTCAGGTTCTATATGCATAGGAAAAAAATGTCTCCTTTTACTTATGAGGTATAAGCTGAATAAAGTGTAGGATACACACAATGCTGTTGGAATGAGAGGTACAGTATAATGTAGGTTTCTGATATAGTTTTAAAACTTTATGAATAAAGAGCCTAACTACACAATATATTGCGGATATCTTTGGATAGGAAAAATTCTTGCTTGGTCTATTTGGACAAAGGTTTCTTTACCATAGTTATGTTTGTAGCGTTTATGAAACTTGTATCGCAATAAGGTTTAAGTTCAACATAAACATGGCAGGCTATGTTAAATACGTATATACTCTCAATTAGTTAAGCATATGTAGAGGCACCTTGATCGCCAGTAATCACGGGACAGATAATGATACAAGTACTTAAATACTGTCATTGGTTTGGAAAGATATCATTTTGTTGTAGGAAAAGAACATAAATTGTTGCATAGATGTTATCGAATGATTGATAAATCCCCAATGACTTATAAGTAGATAATCGGACATTCACACAGAGCTATAATCAATACACCAGAACCTTTTCCTTACTGGAAACTAAAGTGACATGTGGGTTAAGCAAATAGTTTACTGTTATAATTAGAGTTATCAATCACTGCAGTTTATGAAGTGACATATAGCAGTATGATAGATCACCCAAGAAATAGTACAGGTTTTATAAAGAAAATATATCACAGAATTATTTATCATACGCCAATGCCATGTTTGAGTGTTTGGAGAAAAAAGGAAATAACATCTGATAGCATATCGGCCTTTCACACGACACGGAACATGCTATTTATTTCCCTCAGAGTTTATGCTGTTGTAATACAATACACTTTGAAGGAGAACTGTAACCTAAGTGACCTTGGTTATAGCGTACCCAAGGTGAGGAGGGAAACCCCAAGTTTTAATTTTTTTCTGATTATAATGTATTGCCAGACTCAGTGATGAGCAATGATGTCACAAATTTGTGCTTCTCTGGTCAAATGACCCATTGCCTGACGAATGTTTCTGTCATGTGACTAGCTGAGCTCATCAATCACGGCTGATTATCCTGCTGCAGCCTGCAAGGCCTATCCATCTACTCAAAACCTTAACGTCTCAGCTATTCTCAGTCATTGTGCAATTTGTGATTACTTTTGGCAGCAGAATTACGGTATTTGAAATCTATTCTATGAAGGACAAAATTATCACATTCATTATCAGTAGCCTGTACTTGTACCCGTGATCACATTACGCAGCCACTCTAATAAAATAAAAGAAATAAAAACACTTTAAAATATAAACTTTTACAGTTAGGGATAATAACCAAGTTAAGGTGATAAGTGATGAACTCATGTTCCACTATGGACAGTTAAAACACATCCCACAGTCCGGAGTGAAGGGTACCATAACATCCGCTACTGTGAGAGTAACAGTTGAAGTCCATGAAGGCACTGGCCTTACTGCAATTGGCAGTTACTTCCTATTGGAAGTGCTACCTGGCAGTCACCTTGCAGGACAGGCAGTCCCAGTGGGAGGTGTGTCCACCCAATGGGACTTCCAGCCCATGTTGCAGTAAGCTGGCTTCTATGACCTTCAGCTGATGCAGTCCATAGAAGAAGGGTTTTGCGAGTGTGCAGTCAAGCAAGTCATGTTTTTACATTTGTATTAACAAAGGGCAGGGAATAACTTACCAGTTCAAAATTGTATTTCTTATAATGAGAGGAGATGATTGGATCATGACATTATTCATCGAATGCATGGTAGGTATAGGAGAATACTGCACTGACGCTTTACATATAAAAGGCAAATACATTTCTAGGATACCCAGAAAAAAAAAGGATATTATATATAAATATATATACTGTTATCCTCTTCTTTCTTACAAATGTAATGTGGTGAGTGCTCTTTCTCTGAAACTGTTTTAAATTTTATATATATATATATATATATATATATATATATAACAATCCTGTTAACCGGCACTCTCTGCAGACAATAGTACTGTCACCCGGTGCATACCATCCTGGCCTTGGCTGGACACATATTTCAACGATTCCGGCTGCACACTTGGGTTTTCAATTGGAAGGAAAAACTGACCTCCACACGTGGGGTAACGGCTTTAAGCAACGTTTCAATGTTTTAATACATTTTTGTCAAGCTCACAATACATAATAAACCAACATACCTTATATACAAGTACTCCCCCACCATGTGAAATAGCGTTTCCGGATCCGAGACTGCACACCCGGCCGGGACGCGCTGAAATGACGTCATCACGTTATCCCTGTTGCCAGGAGAGAGAGCCAATGGATTATGCATTTAAATACTTTATTCCCCCACGGCCTCAATGACCAATTAGGAGTCGGGTGCTTTTGATTGCATATTACTACAGTAGTGTTTGTGCTGTAGCATTGTTTAACCACCGCTCTGCGGAGTTATATAGCGCGATTCTGTCTGCATTGCTTTGATGTTGTGTTTGCTGGTTTAATTTATATTTTGCTATGGGTTTTCATTTAGGTAGCGTCATCGGTTCCCTGGCAACAGGGATAACGTGATGACGTCATTTCAGCGCGTCCCGGCCGGGTGTGCAGTCTCGGATCCGGAAACGCTATTTCACATGGTGGGGGAGTACTTGTATATAAGGTATGTTGGTTTATTATGTATTGTGAGCTTGACAAAAATGTATTAAAACATTGAAACGTTGCTTAAAGCCGTTACCCCACGTGTGGAGGTCAGTTTTTCCTTCCAATTGAAAACCCAAGTGTGCAGCCGGAATCGTTGAAATATATATATATATATATATATCTCCACAAGATCCGGCACTGCCCACCAGTGTACCATGTATAGCTTGCCCGGGTGCTCGTCCAATAGTCAGGGGATCCCTGACCACATACAGCAATCCCAAAAAGACACGTCACTCCGGGTCTGGTAAACTCAAACGTAGTTTTACTGGTGCCTACGGCGTTTCGGGCCAAGCCCGTCTACTGAGTATGTCCTGAAGACGGGCTTGGCCCGAAACGCTGTAGGCACCAGTAAAACTACGTTTGAGTTTACCAGACCCGGAGTGACGTGTCTTTTTGGGATTGCTATATATATATATATATATATATATATATATATATATATATATATAAGAGATCTAGAAATGGGCAGAAAGAAGGCGCTTCATGGTGTAATATTTCAAAGTAAGAAATTTATTAAAAATATATATTCCCAGGTACAAGTGATGTTAGACTCGTACCATATAAAAAGACACTGTGGACTGGGTACCACAAGGCATGGGTTTTTAAAACCATAGGCAAATACTGCTCACACTGTACCAGGACCAGGACCTCACTGGGACTTCAAACGCCGCAGAGCTGGATTGCAGGGAAGCGTAGGGACTCACAGGACGTCGGGGCAACCGGTAACCAGAGCAAGTGGAGCGTCGTAGGCCACGCCCTGACGCGTTTCGTCACTGGGGACTTCGTCAGAGGGCGTGGCTACTACGTCCGCTCATGATGTTTATATAGGGCTGACCTCGTCAAAAGAGCGGGTAAATATTAAATAATGAGAGCCAATAGTTGGAGGCGGGAGAACAAAGTACGCGTCAGAGCGTGACGCGCGAGGGGAGGATGTCTAACCCTCATGCGCGTCAGTGTACAGGGCGGCGTGTGTTTCCAGAAGCGTCCGCCTACTAGCGTGACGCAGGGACGTGGCTTATCAAGTGATAGGCTGGTATAACCCACGTGGGATGAAGATAGTAAACACCATACGCAAACGTAACACGTATTACGCTGCGTGGATGTATTACTATGACAACGTTTATAAACAGACGGGGACGTGACCTGACAGCCAGCAGCCAATCCCGGACGTATAAGATTCAAATTACAAAGACCGGGGATACTGCATAAGACAAAAATATACATATGGAAAAAGTGTCTGTAAAACAGTAAATGCCGCAGGCTGAGCTGTGCATTTTATTGAAAGAATAACCATATATAATAGATCTAAACATCTATTACACTAAAACCGAGTTTGAATGGCCCTGTTGCCATGGTGATGATATACACGGTAGTGTGTATCATCTGGGGATATTAGACTATCAAAAAACTATATAGATAAATTGATAAAGTAACCAATTAATTAGATGCCGAATCAGGCGGCTAGAGAGGCTGCTTGGAATAAAAAAATATATTTTAAATAAATATATTTTAAATAAATTTTAAATATATTTTAAATAAAATTAATATAGAATCAATATTAGTATATAGGGAAGGCATATAAAAGTAAGGTGACAATTTTATAAATAGGTCCTTATATGGGTGTAAGCAGCAAATCTCCATGGTGTACATAGTAAAAAACATATATATCTCAATTCCCAGTACATATAATAATACATATCCATTACATTCCAGGAAATATGGGTGCAACACAGTGCATCCATTTTACAAGATTTAATTTTAAAACCATTATTCTGACATAGAAAAAAAATTTTCTTACTTTGAGAACACAAAATATATAGGAGACCACATAACGCAATCTATATCCAAATTCTACATATTCAATCAAATAAATGAGCTTAACTCAAACAAAGAAGGAAGAAAGCAACAACAACAATCCTGAAGGACATACAAAGGCGATAGACATTATTTAGGGGAAGGTACATGCATACATTGATCACTTCTAGTTGATGAACGGGGTGATCTCGTAACCCTCGTTCAACCCATTAGGTACCAGTGTATTAAGTCTCAATATCCAGATGGTTTCCCGTTTGAGCAAAAATTTATCATGGTCCCCACCTCTTTTACTGTGTTGAACGAGTTCGAGACCTTTACAGGTTAGAGATTTAGGGTCACATCCATGTGTTTCTTTGAAATGCCGGGGCACGCTGTGATTAGTCACACCATGCTTGATGTTCCGGAGGTGCTCCAATACTCTCACTTTGAAGCACCTCTTAGTTTTGCCAACATACTTAAACCCACATCCACATGTGAGTAAATATACCACCGAAGTGGAATTACAATTTATAAAACTATTGACCCTAATATTGGTACCTTCGATCTCGGGACCTTTTTTCATATGAGGACAAATTTTACACCGATTGCATGGGTAACTACCCTTTAGACTAAGGAATGTATGGGAAGGTGGATTTACGTTCTCCAATTGACTCTTGGAAATAAGGGTTTTTAGGGTTTTGGCTCGCCGGAACACCATTTTGGGGTTGTCTGGAATATGGTCCCCAAGAATAGGGTCCAACTTCAAGACACCCCAATGTTTCTTGAAAATGTGCTTAAGTTCTCTTTCATGCGAATTGTATTGAGTCACAAACATAATATCATTACCAGCATTAGACTCAGGTACAAACGTCTGGACAGGGTCCTTTGGTTGGAACAGCTTGCTCCTATCCAACATGCGTGCTCTTTTAAGGGCTCCATCTACCACACTGTGTGGGTATCCCTTCTCACTAAACCTGTTCACATATATAGCTGCTTGTTCGTCAAAGAGTGCAATGCTTGAACAGTTCCTCCTCAATCTTAGAAACTGCGAGTATGGAATATTCTTCTTCCAAGCGCCCAAATGGCAGCTTGAATACTCGAGGTAGCTGTTCGCATCAACACGTTTGAAGAACGTGGAAGTTTGAATGGACTTCTCTACAGGAAAGTTACACACATCAAGGACAATATCCAAGAATTCGATGCGGGTACGATGAAACACTGATGTGAACTTTAGATTGTATGTATTCACATTCAGGCAATCGACAAACTCATCAAAGGAAGATTGTTCTCCCTCCCACACAATAATGATATCGTCAATGTACCTTTTTAGAAAGATGATGTTAGTGCTCAGCTCATCTTTAATGGTGGCAGTTTCCCACTCGGCCATGTACACGTTGGCAAGGCTAGGGGCACAAATCGTGCCCATAGCCGTGCCACATGTCTGCAAAAACCAGTCGCCCAGAAACTCAAAATAATTAAATTGGAGTACAAATTTGAGACAATCACAAATGAATTCCTGTCTGGAAACAGATATTGTCGGATCCAAGCTCAGGCGATTGGCAACCGCCTGAATCCCCTTTTCGTGGGGGATACTCGTGTAAAGAGCTTGCACATCTATCGTTGCAAAAGCGAAGCTCTCTTTCCACTCAATAGTTGAGATCATTTCTAAAAGATGGGCAGAGTCCCGTACATAAGTCTTAATTAGGGGTACATATTTTTTTATGTATGTGTCAACATACTCAGATACACGAGAGGTTAGTGACCCCACCCCGGCCACAATGGGGCGACCCGGGGGTGGTACCAACCCCTTGTGCATCTTGGGCAGGTGGTAAAACGTTGCCAGGTTGGGGGTGTTGTTAAACAAGTATTTAAATTCATTTTGACATAGAATTTTCTCTGTCAGACCCCTCCTTAGAATAGCCTCTAGATGGACGAGGTACTCACTGGTGGGGTCTGCTCCCAGTTTAACATAAGATTTCTCATCTAGCAACAATTTGTAAGCCTCTGATACATATACATCTCTATCAAGTACCACAACTCCCCCGCCTTTATCGGCACTCTTAATAACTATTGAGTTATCAGCTTGTAAACTCTTAATTGCTTGGCTTTCCTTAAACGTGACATTAGATTCATTATTATTTCTTATATTCAATTTGTGTAGATCTTTTTTAACCAGTTCAGTAAATAGATCGACATATGGTCCACGGGATTCCAGCGGATAGTATGTCGATTTTAATTTCAAATTTGAATTAAGTGGGTCTGATGGTACATCAGTCGAAACCTCAGGAAGTGGTTTCCTTAAAAAGTGGCGTTTGAGTGTTAAACGCCTAGCAAACAGGTTAAGGTCAATTTGTAGGTCTTCTTTATTAGCACCACTGGTAGGTGCAAACGACAGGCCTCTTTGTAGGACCGACATCTCAGTATCACTGAGAACCCTTTTTGAGAGATTGAATACCCCTTTAATGTTATTAAGGGGATCAGGATTGGTTTCTTCTAGGCCACTGGATAGGAGGTTATTTATTAGACCATCCTCTGTTTTGCTACCCTTTTTGGAATTTCCTTTTCCTCGCCTTCCCCGAGTCTTCTTTTTAACCGTATGGGGGTGCGATTTGGTGTTGATACCTGTATATCGTCGTTCTGGCCCACATCTAAAAAACGCCCGTTTTCATATTCAGGGCGAAGGGCATCAAATCTATTCCTAAAGGGAACTTACTATTACTATTACTATTTTATATGAAGTCATAGAGAATAGACAGGAGGCTATACTTTCATTGGGTCGCTTTTTTGACACAGGTATAACTAAATGTACTGTATATATTCCCCTGTATGCATGGTTGTACACATCTATATGGCCAGTCTGCCAATATAGACACTTAGGGGTTTATTCTAGTTCATTTTTTCTGACAAAATCCTTCTTAGATGGACAAAACCATGTGCACTGCAGGGGGGCAGATGTAACATGTGCAGAGAGAATTAGATTTGGGTGAGTTATTTTGTTTCTGTGCAGGGAAAATACTGACTGCATGATTTTACACTTCAATATAGATCTCACTTTGAAGAAAAACCCCACCCAAATCTAATTCTCTCTGCACAAGTTACATCTGCCCCACCCGCAGTGCACATGGTTTTGTCCATCTAAGAAGGATTTTGTCAGAAAGAATGGACTAGAATAACCCCCTTAGTTTTGTAGCCTACATCATCATCATCATCTTCATCATCAGTGTGCCCATGTATTAGCCCTATACAGTACCTGGTGCTTCCTTACAGCAAGTGGAGATGTGACACGGTTCTGCATCACTTAGACATATGTACACTCAGTGCCCGTGTATTTGCAGTGCAAAAGCAGCTAGATGTCTGATCAAGTGACTCGCAGTCCATGTTGCTTAACCCCCTAGAACCCCTTTTCACATCACACTTAGAATCCATTTTATTGCTGGGTTGCTGTCTGGTTGACCCAGGTTGAGGTGTGGAATGAAAGCACCAAACCTAATAACCCAATTTGATCTGGGTTATACGAAGGGGTAAACCCAGGACTCTCGGTGTATAATGGGCGACCCGGGTTTTGTGTGAAAGCGTCAGACCCTGGCTGGATCCGGGTCCGACTAGTGATGAAGATCACAGGTCCGACCCGGCATTGCAATGTGAAAGAGGTATAAATGTCTGCTGAAGACAAGTCTAAAGCAAATAAAAGCATGCTTCCTCTTGCAGCTATATGCATGGCCATTCCATACCACCTAACTGTTTCGGTTTTCGCAGTTGGGAATCTCGTCACCCACTGCTCAGAGAAGCGGTAAATAGACACTGTACACATGTGCACAGCATCTACTCACGGAGACAGAAGGACAGGAGGCATGGTCAGCAGCCCACAGAGCGCTGGCCATACCCCTACCGTGATGTCAACAGGGGCAGCGCATGGTAGTCCCGATTAATTGGTTAAAATGATCAATTGGTTAAAACAGCTAAGCTGTCCCGGCTGCAGGGGAGTAGCTGGGAAGTGACGAGTTCACCTATACACCACAGTACAGGTATCGCGGGGGGGCGTCCGCCACCGCACCGCGATGCCAGCCGCATATGTTTTACATATGCGCTGGCATCGCGGCAGGGGGTTGGCGAAGGGTGGCGATGTATATTAATACATCCTGCCCAATGTTTGAGGTGCAAGTGGAGTGGCACTCGGATTGCATGATTGTGGCTTTACTCCCCACTGTTCAAACCCAGGTTTCATAGCACACAAAGGGCGGTATTCAATGAGCCTGATTCGCCATGTGTTTATAGCGAATTTGTGCTGTTTGGCGAATTTCTGACTAAAACGGTGAATCACCCTATTCAATGACCACATGGCGAATACATTTCAAGGTTTTATTCACCATGATTCACCGAGTAGCAATCGCTATTTTTTTATGGTGAAGTGGAATGTGAACTTTTAAAATAAAGTGTTTTGTTTTTTACATTTGGTGTCAAAAAATCAGGAATTTTATTCTGAGGAGGGGCATGCTATTTTTTTTCATGTGCTGTAAGCACATGAATATATATTTAATTTTAAAAATATATATATATATTTTTTTTTTTTACACAGCAGCCAGCAGGGGGCGCCGGAGCCGAGCCGCTCATTACATATTCATATATTCACTGCACCCGATCGTTACGATCGGGTGTAGTGAATATACGCTCCCCTGCTGGCACCCCCGGGGGGGCAGCCTGTGCTGCCTGGCACCCGGGGAGCCCACCTACCCCCCACAAAGTTCTGGGGCAGGCAGAGAGACTACCATATCTCTGCCTGGCACCGTCCTCAGGCTCCCTGCGGCAATCGCCGCAGGAGCTCATATTCGCCAGTCAGGGGCAGCGAGCCCCTGACACGTTGAATACCGGAGCCCGCCGGCTCCGGAGCGTGGCGAATGTGCAGCGAATCCTAAAAAGGATTCGCTGCACCTCGCAGGTATTCTCATTGAATACCGCCCAAAGATGCAATTTAAGCATGTCATCACACTCCTGAGTTACAGCTCTATGAAATTCAGGAATAGAACTGCAACATTAAACAACAACAGCAAACTTTGATCTGTACTCATCAATGCCACTCAAAGGTTGGTCCAGAAACATTGATGTTGTCTTTCACTATTTTATTTCTAAAAAGAAACAAAGATCACTGCTGACTGTATTGTTTAAATGTTATTTCCAAACCATGGGGTATATATAATAATACTGTAGCTGGTATTTCAAAGCCACCAATCGATAGTAGTTTGACTTATAGTTTTAAAACAGCAACAGGAATCAATGCTAAACCAGACTGGTTCAGCATTGATTCCTGTCGCATTTGTTAAATTATCGGTTACAGCTGCCGATGGTGGGCTACTATGAAAAATTGAAAGTTAGTAAATATCCCTCCAAGTGTCAAAGTTACACAAAACAGCCGACCCATGAAAGTTTGTAATTGTAAGTGTAGGAGTCTGACTGAAGCCCAGATAAATACAGTATATTATGTAGAAAGCATTGCGTACAATTGTGTACAAGTACAATTTAGTGAGAGCATGCGCTAAGCTTTGTCACCATGAAGTCTGACCTCTGCAGAAAGCATTGGACTAAACATAAAATATAATACAATTGAGCGGGAGCTCAAGCATCTCCTGTCCTTGCAGTGCCTGCTTTGCCTCTCCGTCCTCTGGCTCACACAAGGGGCTGCGAAACATACAGAGAAAGGAGGGGACAGGAAGGTGGAGATACAGTGAATGGAGGACATACAGTGAAGGAGTGTCAGGCTGGGGGACATACAGTGAACGGAGGCAGTGATGACCATTCAGAGAAGGAGGGGGGCAGGCTGGGGGACATAGTGAATGGGAATCATACAGTGAAGGAGGGTTAGGCTTGGGGACATACAGTGAATGGAGGCAGTGATGGACATTCAGAGAAGGGGGGCAAGCTAGGGGACAGATTGAATGGATGCAGAGTGGGGAACATAAAGTGAATAGGGGGGCATAAAGTGAAGGAGGGGCAGGCTGGGGGACATACAGAAAAGGATGGTCAGACAGGAGAATATAATGTAAAGGGGGAAGAGTGGGGGACATACAGTGAATGGGGGCAGGCTGGTGGAAATACAGTGAAGGGGGGCAGGCATGGGAATATACAGTGAAGGGGCAGGCTGGGGGAGATAAAGTGAATGGGTGCAGAGTGTGGGACCATTCTGATGTGATAAATGATTCAAAGAATGTCAGGCTGAATGGCCGGCCCCCACATATTTTCACCTCACCTAATCTGGCCCTCGTCTAAAAAAGTGTGGACACCCCTGTTTTACAGTATATACAGACTAAAGGCCAGATGTATCAAGCTTCAAACGTGTTAAAATGGAGAGTGATAAACAACCAGCCCCTAACTGTCACATCACAGACTGGGTTTGTAAAATGGCAGTTATGAGCTGATTGGCTGGTTGGTTATCACTTTTGAAGCTTGGTACATCTGGCTCTGAAGCAGTCCATACACGCTGCTATGAGGGCGTGCTTTCCGTGCTGTACTAGCACGGATCACATTGCATTGCATTGCCTGTGCACACGTTGTGCATGCAATGCGATGCAATGTGATGAAACCTAAGTACAAAAAGTATGTGCAAGCACATAATTTTTGTACTGTGCGATGAGGTGCCGCGGGAGCGCGCACCTCAAAGCACACATCGGAACAGCACGCATAGCAGCGTGTATGGACAGCATTAGTGTGATTATGTCTGTAATTCAATAAATGTACACATAAAAATGATTACAACTGTTTGTACACAAAAAAAATTACATCTTCAATAATAATAATACAATAATAAAACTGTATGCTACAGTATAAATTGGGTCTATTATGATTACAAAGAGGATTGTCATATTTAAGGTGTCCTTCCCTCACAGGTGGGTGTATATTTGTTGTTAAGGAGCTACTTTTGGGCCCACATGTTAGTTTTAACTTTCTGTTGGTTTTCTTTTTTTATCCAGCCTGACCAATGGTCCTCTTTATACGAAATCAATGTGACAAAATGTTATATAATTGGTGCTGCTATCACCTAAATAGGAGGCAATGATGTAGTAATCCATGCAAGGGAATGGCAGCAGGTCTCCTTGCAACACACACAATGTTGGCTGCATTTGCCTCACAGCCACTGGATGTTGCAATAGTAATAACCCTCTCACCTGCAAAAATGATAATAAACAAACCTTATTGTAGGAAATAAAATACGGAACCATTCAAGGCCCAGAATGCTGGACCGGAAAGGCTCCATTCATCAAACTGCCATCTCAGAGCTTGTACTGTCAGCCAGTGGGCAGATAAGCCTGTGCAGTATCCAATGAAGCTGGTGGGAAATCCACAAAACCACACTCCCTAGATCAGTTGATTGGCCAGAGTGCACCCTGGGGATGAGGATGGGGCTGGGGGGGGGGGGGGCAGCATAGCCTTCTCCCATTGCTCTGCTAATTGGCTTGACAAGCCAAGGTCCAATTTATGACACGTTAAGATGTCATGACACACAGTTTGAGAAGTGATGCTGTTGTAGATGACAAAACTACAGATTTCCAAAAATGATTTTCCAAAATATGTCTCTGTGATGGGCATTTAACCAAACCTAGCCTAATTCTGAGTAAACCATACTTGCCTTCCCTCCCTGAATGGTCAGGATCCAGGATCCTGGAATTCAGGTGTTATCCTAGAAGAATGGTTAAGTCTCCCAGACCCACCTGCCCCATGGTCACCCACTTTCCTAGTTAATTGGGGTTAGATGCAGCAGATGATGCAATTTGCTCACCAGCACCACACACGTCTGCTGCACCACTCCTGCTCAGTGCTAACTCTTCCTGCTTTGATACCCTGCTGATGCCCCACCTGCAGTGCACATTTTGTGTGTAAGTGGTGCTACTATTGGAGGCATTATGTGTGGAAGCAGCACTACAACTATGGGAATTAGGTGCATAAACAGCACTACTACTGTGGGCATGGTGTGTGTACACAGCGCTACTACTGAGGGTAATATGTATGTACAGTAGGAGCCCATCTCCTCTATCTTCCTTAGGCCATGGCTCACCGTTGCTCACCATGGTTATCCTATTGTTCTCAGCTGCAATACAATACATAGAACAATAGAGTAGGGGATTAGCATAGTAATCCAATTACTCACTTAATCCTATTATAGAGATAGATGGCAGTGATTCCCACTGTAAGTGGGGCTACTATAGGGGGCATTATAAATAAGCAGTGCTACTACTGGGGGCATTTTGCATAAGTGGCTCTACAATACCTCCCAACTGTCCCGATTACAGTGGAGCAGTTGTGATAAGTGGAGACTGCCTGTTCTCCCCCCCATGAACGGATGTAAAGTTTGGGAGCTGGAGCAGGTCATAATCTCTGAAGAGATGCATGGCATCTCCAGTGCAGGGAGAGAGCAAGGGTACGAAAACGGTGGGTTGCAGTGCTAGTCCACTCCCTTCCAGACCAGGCCATGCCCGTCCACTTGGTAGCCCCATCCTCTTTTCAGCAGGCTGGTTCTGCTTTAATTATATAAAAGTTGGGAGGTATGCATTATGCCTTCTACCCAATTGCCATGGGAGCTGTGCTGCTACTTGAAATTCCTATAAAACACTCAGAGCAGCCAGGGCTGGATTAAGGGGAGGGCACAGGGGGTCAATACACCTGGGCCCCCTCTATTTAGGGCCCTCCTTGTGGTTGGCATGTATTTTTTATTCTTAAATAAATATTATTATTTTTAGCTAAAGGTTTTGTGCATGGAAGTGGGGTAGTGTTGCAGCTTTGCCTAGCTGCCAGTGTGACAATAATTAATGGTGCTGAGCATCGGGAGCCAAAGCACACTAACTGCACAAATGTGCAGTGCATTACTGGAGTTGACTAAGTCCCATGAGACTTTGCACAAGATGTCGGAGGCTGAGAGACTTGTGCTGAGCTCTGCTTGGTGGAGCTCATCATATGTTTCTCAGGCCCATGGAGGACAGCAGCAGCAGTCTCATCATGGGAGGGTTTTTATTTAGAGGCAGCACTGAGACTGTTAGGGCTCCTACAGAGTATGGTACAGAGGGACAAACACAAGCTTTTCATGTGGGATTTTAAATATATATGACCCCTCTTGACAAAGGTGCTTATTGCACCAAAATGGCCGCCAAGAAGACGTGTAATGTATATCTAAAGATGTATCTGCCTGTTTGGTGTCTTTATCTGCCATTTGAAATACAAGTATGGATTGAAATATCCTAATAAATACGCATTGGAAGATTTCAACTATTTCTCTCTGAGACTGGTGCTGGTCTTCCTGTTGCCTAAAAAGATTCCAACAAGGAAAATACCTCTATTTTTATGTGACTTGACATGGTTCGCTTGGAACAGTTAGCGTTGTGCAATCGAAAAAACAGAGATAGTGTACCAGCCCAGGCTGAAAAAAGATGGTGAGAACGGTATCCTTTACAGTAAATTTTATTATTAAAGTTAATACTAAAGCTGTAATAATGGAATTCGATTTAAAATTGTTAATGAATAATAAAAGAATATAATAAAATGTGTGGACAATCAATAATAAACGGAATGCATCACAGTGCAAGCTGGAATTTGTATAGGCAGATTACCATGCGGACATCAATCAATGGATCCCATGACTAGCAGATAACCAGGTAGCCAAATATGTCCCAGAAACAGAGTCCAAGATGGAATAGGTTCCTCAGAGGGAAAGGATGGTAGACCTGGACGTCTGATGTTAGTCCAAACACTGCCTCGGATTGCTTTTGTGCGATCTACATCTGGAATAATATATATATATATATATATATATATATATATATATATATATATATATATATATATATATATATATATATATATACTGTATATATTTTATTAATTAATTAATTTATTTATATATGTTCATATTAACCCCCCCCCCCCCTGCAGTTACCCATTGACCAAATGTATACTGCGTTTATTCTGTGCTTTGACAGTGTAATATTCTCCTGTGCAGTTTGTGCCCAGTAATGACAAGTGGGAGGGGGCCCCCTGTCTAAAGTGACCCCAGGCCCCCCCGAAGGCTTAATCCGGCCCTGGAGTGCACCACCTTTATTATAGAAACCGCAAAGACTGCTCCACCTGTATTATAGTAACAGTGTCATCTGCACCACCTTTATTATAGAAACAGCAGAGACAGCACCACGTGTAGTATAGTAACAGGGGCATCTGTGCCACCTGCAGATTAGTAACAGCAGACTCTGCACCACATGCATTAAAGTAATAGCATATTCTGTGCCACCTGTATTATAGTAACAGTAGAGTTTGCACCACATGTAGTATAGTAACAGCAAAGACTGTTGTAAATGCATTAAAGTAACAACAGAGAGTGCACCACCTTATTATAGTAACAGTGGAGTCTGCGCCAAATGTACTATAGTAAGAGCACATGGGGCCTGATTCACTAGCAGCAGTTGCTCATTGCATTGCAAGTGGCTTAATGCCGCCCGCCTTCCCGGAGAATGCACCTCACACACCAGCGCAGCCTTCATTCCCTCGGTAACATGCAAGGGGAAGTGTCCGGGATCATTGAATGATTTGTCTCCCCTTTGAACATATTGGCCCTTATTCTAATCGGCTCGGTACGGCCCGCGTGCGGCCGTACCGCCGATGTTTTCTCTCTGCACATGCGCAGAGGTCACTCTGCGCATGTGCAGGGGAATTCTCCGTGTTAAAAATTTAGACGCCGCAAAGGGGGCGTATAGGGGCGTGAGGGGCTTCATCCCCTCATTTCCCTATGTGTACGCCCCGCGTTTCATGGGCGTTCCCATGCAAACGCGGGGCGTACGCATGGTAATGAGGGCATGACGCCACTCATGGGGGCGGAAAGCTGACGTCGCCGGATGTCAGCTTTCAGCCCCCATACAAGCTACCACACGGACGATTGTCCGTGTGGTCTCAGCTTGCGGGAGCTGCCGCGGCGTGCGGTCCTGCCTTCGATGGTCGTCGACCATCGAATGCAGGGGGCAGCTCCCAGCATGGTGGAGGCGTACGCCTCCACCATTTTCGTGCGGTTCGCCAGCCGTCCGTGTACGGACGGCCGTGGCGAACCGTATGGTGGGCGGGGATTCGTCTGGTGCGGTCGGAGCCGCATATGCGGCTCGACCGCACCAACCAGAATAAGGGCCATTGTGCTCATTAAGGTCAGGTTTGACACGTATTTGTGCATTACAGCTCACCACCACCCAGGGATAGTGAGTTTAAATGCTGGTGAAAAACAATTGCCTTTGTATGACCTGTCCCTCATTTTCCCTTCCCTTTATTACCCCTTTTTAATGATCACCTGTTATTAATGTGAAAATATTGAATAAAGTTTTAATGTTGAAAAACGAATGAATATGGCCCTTAGTGTTTAGAATTGTGCTAGTATATAAGTCTCATATCATTGACATATGTCTATATTACACCAATACAAAGTCTGTATCACTGGAACCATTACCACAGCCCACAGTTATCACATCACCCCTGAGGTGTCAGCAATCCACATGGGATTCATGCCGATATTTTATGCAGTTCAGTATACAAGTTTAACATCTTCCGAGTGTCACAAAAATAATATAGGCCCTTATTCTGCATCGTGCGGTACGGCCCGCGTGCGGCCGTACCGCCGATGTTTTTAGTCTGCACATGCGCAGAGGTCAATCTGCGCATGTGCAGCCCCATTCGCCGCAGACGTATTTCGTCCGCCGCAAAGGGGGCGTATAGGGGCGTGAGGGGCTTCATACCCTCATTTCCCTATGTATACGCCCCGCGTTTCATGGGCGTTCCCATGCAAACGCGGGGCGTATGCATGCTAATGAGGGTATGACGCCACTGATGGGGGCGGAAAGCTGACGTCGCCGGATGTCAGCTCTCAGCCCCCATACAAGCTAACACACGGACGATTGTCCGTGTGGTCTCAGCTTGCGGGAGCTGCTGTGGCGTGCGGCCCTGCCTTCGATGGTCGACGACCATCGAATGCAGGGGGCAGCTCCCACCATGGTGGAGGCGTACGCCCCACCATTTTTATGCGGATCGCCAGCCGTCCGTGTACGGACGGCCGTGGCGATCCGTCTCGTGGGCGGGGATTGGTTTGTGCGGCCAGAGCACCGTGTGCGGCTCTGGCCGCACCAACCAGAATAAGGGCCATAGTTTTTTGGGATTTCAGTAAGATATGTAATTATTATCTGTGACTGGAACCTTGCTTGATATGTAAGCTCACATATGTGAGCTCAGCTCACTTTAAAATGGAGTAAAGGAGCAATGTGGATAAACACAGTAAGACCATATTCCTTATTCTAAGACAAGATTTTGTAAATTGTTTGCGCTAATGCCCGGAGGCAGCCAGCACCAGCAAAAAAAGTTCACCAACTTTTCAAAGGCATGTAGTACAAAAGAAAATACTAGTGCAATAGGCGCTTTCCAGGATAAAACTTACACTGTTTTTTATGTGCAAGTGAAATTTGAGTTCTTTCAGAGATTCAGCTGGTTCTATAGTTATTTCACATAGGTAACCGGAATCAATATATACTGTGAGATGTGCTCTGGAATGAAAACAGAAGAATAGTGCAACACCTTTTGTAAAAAGGGGGAACAATTTATTTGTGCACTCACAATTTCCAGGATAAAAACAGCATAAAATCACCAGCCGGTGATAACAAGTGGGAGGTTACACCCAGGGTCACTCCACCAGAGGATTCAGGCTCCGGACACCTTTCTTCTCTTGGGGTAGAATTTCCAGGGGTTGTTCCGTCCCGACACAAACACAGTATAACAGCAGTAGAATTCTTCCAGCCACGGGAACACCTGCTTAATGCATTTCGGACTGGTATAGTCCTTCATCAGAAGCATAATGTTTCCCGTGGCTGGCTGGGATATAAATAGTGAAAAAAGGGCGCCAAAACGGCAATTACGCCGTTCTGACGCTATACCGGAAGCGGAAGTGATCAGTGCCTAGAACCGGAACCGGACTCTTCTGCCCTGGAGCCCCGGAGCCCGGACCCAGGATCCAGGGACCGACCTACGGGCTCAAGGTAGGTAAGTATCAGTGTGCGTGTGTGTTATGTGTGTATTAAACTTTTATTTTTCAGGGTGTCAGTGTGTTTTCTTTAACTATTTTTTGTACTGTAGAACTACAAGTGCCAGCGGGCCCTTTAATGCCCCGCATGCTGGGTCTTGTGGTTCTCCAAGTCCCAGCATGCGGGATAGGCTTGCTGGGACTCATAGTTCGCCAGTAGAAAACAATAGTTTTTCTTCTTTTTTTTACACAATCCATCAGCTCGATGCCCACCGCCCAGGGGCATCGGGGACAGCCCCGGACTATCAGCATGGGCTGGTAAGTCCTGGAGGGGGGGACCCCTTCATTGGGGGGGTCCCCACTTCCCCAGGACCCCTGCCCATGCTGACCAGCCAGGGGGTTAATGCTTTGGCCGCGGGACCTTATATAATAAGTGTCCCCCGGCTGTGGCATTACCTTGCTGGCTGGTTGGGTCCGGTGCTGGTTCTTAAAATACGGGGGACCCCTAGTCATTTTGTCCCCCGTATTTTGGGAACCAGCGCCGGACCTTGAGCCTGGTGCTGGTTTCATTAAATCAAGGGGACCCCTATTTGTCGGGGACCCTGATTTTATGTCACCAGCACCGGCTCAATGAGCCCGGGGCTGGTTATGCTCTGGCGGGGGACCCCGCGCTCGTTTTTTTTTTATTTTAACCCCTTCCCGACATTTGACGTACATTTACGTCATGGCCGGGATGTACTTCCCGACACATGGCATAAATGTACGTCATGACTTTAAACTGTCACTGCGTCTCGAGACGCAGTGACAGAGGGACGATGTCTGCTGTCCCTGACAGCAGACATGTCCCTGCATGCCCAGGGGGGGCTGCGATGTCGCCCCCCCGTCGGCGATCGCTGTGATTGGCTGTTCAGTGTGAACAGCCATTCACAGCGGTTTCCTGTGTTACCAGCGAATCGGACGCTCGGTAACACAGGTGTCAATCACCGCCGGGCGTCAGGGGGCATGAGGGGGTCATCGGTGACGATGACACCTCACCCCACCCTCACCCCACCTGCCCCCAAGGCTGTGATTGGTCCGTGGGACCCACGGACCAATCACAGCCAAGGCGCGACATTTAAACTACCGGTGACTGCGCTGCAGACGCCATTCCGGTCTGGAATAGCGTGCAGAGCGGTCACCGTGCCTATCTGCCGTGATACTGACCTGATCCTTGCTAATACTTACCTGATCCTTGCAAATACCTTACCTGATCACTTGATCACTGCTTGTAGCGTGCTGGACGCTTCCTGGATCTGACTTCTTGGGACTTCCTGCTGCTGCTGCAGTGTGATAGAGAGATAGAGAGATAGAGAGAGAGATAGAGAGAGATAGAGAGATAGTGACAGAGAGAGCTATATTTTGTGTCTGCTACCCCCCCTTTTTGGGGGTGCAGGGGTTTTTTATATATAAATAACTGTCACTGCTGCTGCTGCAGTGTCATAGTGATAGATAGTGAGAGATAGTGAGAGATAGTGAGAGATAGTGAGAGATAGTGAGAGATAGAGAGATTTGTGTCTGCTACCCCCCCTTTTTGGGGGTGCAGGTTTTTTTTTATATATATAACTGTCAGTGCTGCTGCTGCAGTGTCATAGTGATAGATAGTGATAGATAGTGAGAGATAGAGAGATAGAGAGAGATAGTGACAGAGAGTGATAGAAAGTGTATATTTTGTGTCTGCTACCCCCCTTTTTTGGGGGTGCAGGTTTTTTTTTATACATATAACTGTCAGTGCTGCTGCTGCAGTGTGATAGATAGTGATAGATAGTGATAGATAGTGATAGATAGTGATAGATAGAGAGAGATAGAGAGAGATAGTGACAGAGAGTGATAGAGAGTGTATATTTTGTGTCTGCTACCCCCGCCTTTTGTGCTGATCACTATATCTGAGGTGATCAGCAACTTTTTGGGGGCGCAGAGGTTTTTTTTTTTATATATATACCTGTCAGTTGCTGCCAGTTGCACTGTCAGTTGCACCAAAGGTTGTGCACCTGCTGCCCCTCACTGGTAATCAGTGTTGCATCACTGATCACCTTTTTTTTTTTTTGAGGCTGCTGTGGGTCTTTTTTTAATTTTTTTTTTACACACACTGTGATTTTGTGGGTGTCCTGTGGCCACTGTGCGCTGATCAGTGACGTACATCACTGATCATCTTTTTCGGCACAGGGTTGATCTATTTTTTTTTTTTTTTTATCAAATTCCTGTTGCCTTTGAGCGCTGTTCAGTGACGGACGTTACTGACCAACATCTGTGCTCAATTTTTGGCGCAGGGCCTTTTTTTTTTTTTTTTTAACCTCTTCAATTTTTTTTTTTTTTAATTGGGTTCAAATTCCTGTATAAAGTATTTTTTTTTTTTCTACACTACATACACACTACACACTACACACTACATACCCCCCGGGTTGAAATAAAGTTTGTACCCCCCCCTACACTATACACGTGTTGAAACATTTCACTACCAGTAACACAAAAATAAAAATGGCATCCCAAATGTCATCCCAAATGTCATCCCAGTCATCCAGAAGAATGTATTCAGCGGAGGAGGCATATGCCATGCTTGCCTCTGATTCTGACACAGCCAGTGAGGCAAGCGGGGAATTTGAAGGATTCATCTTAACCTCATCTTCCTCCTCTAGTGATGAGGGACCCCCTCAAAGACGCCCCCGTAGAGCAGCTGAGACCCCCCCCCAATAATTGATCTCGTATGGACCCCACCACCAGACAATTTTGAGCCCCAGGTTCCTGAGTTTTTGGCCATGCCAGGAATCCAATTTGATTCCACAGGTCTCAGAGAAATTGACTTTTTCAAATTATTTTTCTCTGATGATTTTATAAATTTAATTGTGGACCAAACTAATTTATATGCCCAGCAGTTTATTGCTCAAAACCCCACGTCATCATTTGCTAGGTGGACCCCTGTAGATGCAGTAGAGATGATGACGTTTTGGGGTCTGGTGTTTCATATGGGCATAGTAAAAAAGCCAGAAATTAGGCAATATTGGAGTACAGATGTTCTGTACAGCACCCCATTTTACCGTATGGCCATGCCCCGGGCTCGATTTGAGACGATCCTTAAATTTTTGCATTACAACGATAATGCACAGTGCCCACCCAGAGATGATCCCACCTTTGACCGGCTATTCAAAGTCAGGCCGGTCATTGATCATTTCAGTGCCAAATTTGAAGAGATGTACATCCCAGATAAATTCATTTGCATAGACGAGTCCCTTATACATTTTAAAGGAAGGGTTAAATTCCGCCAGTACCTTCCCAGTAAGAGGGCAAGGTATGGCATAAAAATGTATAAGCTGTGTGAAAGCACCTCAGGGTACACCCACAGGTTTAGGGTATATGAAGGGAAGGATTCAAGAATTGAACCGCCAGAATGCCCCCCCTCCCTCGTAGGTGTTAGTGGAAAAATTGTCTGGGATTTAGTGCACCCCTTCCTGGATAAAGGTTATCACCTCTATGTGGATAACTTTTACACCAGCATCCCCCTGTTTAAGGCCCTTGGTTCAAGAGGTACAGCAGCTTGCGGTACTGTGCGCAAGAACCAAAGAGGCCTCCCAAAAACGCACATTGCCCAAGTAATGAGAAGGGGTGAAAGCAGGGGAATATGCACCGAAAATATGTTGTTGGTCAAATATAAGGACAAGAGGGATGTCCTTATACTGACAACAATTCACGGAGACAGTACCACCTCCGTCCCTGTACGAGGTACCAGTACCCACACCTCCAAACCTAATTGTATCCTGGATTACAATAGGTACATGGGCGGAGTGGATCTTTCAGATCAGGTACTGAAGCCGTACAGTGCCCTGCGGAAAACAAAAATCTGGTACAAGAAGCTGGCCGTGTATATCATCCAGATGGCACTGTATAACGCTTACGTGCTATTCCGTTCTACCGGCCAGAGGGGGACATTTATGCACTTTCAAGAGGAAGTCATAAAGGGCCTAGTATTTGGGAACCAGCAGGCAGAGGGCCCCAGTACTTCTAGTACTGGCCCCCGTATTGTACCAGGGCAGCATTTTCCTGATGAAATCCCCTCCACTGGAAAAAAGGGCAGGACACAAAAAAGGTGCAAAGTTTGCTATAAAAAGGGAATAAGAAAGCAAACTATTTTCCAGTGTGACACTTGCCCCGACAAACCCGGCCTATGTATAAAGGAGTGTTTTAAAATATACCACACATCTATGGATTTTTAGGTTCATCATTTCACCGTGCTTCGGGGGTCTTGCTAATGCCACATAGCACCCACCATTCATTCCACCAGAATCTGAGCCGCAAAATCCAAAAATCACTCCTTCCCTTCTGAGTCCTGCCATGCACCCAACTGGTATTTTTTGGTCACATGTGAGGCATTGCCGTACTCGGGAGAAATTGGGGCACAGATTTTGGGGTGCTTTTTCTCCTTCATACCTTCTGAAAATGAAAAATTTTGAGCCAGAACTGCATTTTTGTGTAAAAAAATGTAATTTTTCATTTTCACTGCCCAGTTGTATCAAAATTGGTGAAACCCCTGGGGGTTTGAAATGTACACTATACCCCTAGATGAATTCCCTGAGGGGTGTAGTTTGCAAAATGGGGTCACTTGTGGGGGGGTTCCACTGTATTGGTGCTTGGGGGGTCTTGATAATGCGACATAGCACCCACCAACATTCCACCAGAATTTGTGCTGCAAAATCCAAATATCACTCCTTCCCTTCTGAGTCCTGACACTTTTTGGTCACACATGAGGCATTGCCGTACTCGGGAGAAATTGGGGCACAGATTTTGGGGTGCTTTTTCTCCTTCATACCTTCTGAAAATGAAAAATTTTAAACCAGAACTGCATTTTTGTGTAAAAAAATGTAATTTTTCATTTTCACTGCCCAGTTGTATCAAAATTGGTGAAACCCCTGGGGGTTTGAAATGTACACTTTACCCATAGATGAATTCCCTGAGGGGTGTAGTTTGCAAAATGGGGTCACTTGTGGGGGGGTTCCACTGTATTGGTGCTTTGGGGGTCTTGCTAATGCGACATAGCACCCACCAACATTCCACCACCAAAAATCACTCCTTCCCTTCTGAGTCCTGCCATGCACCCAACTGGTATTTTTTGGTCACATATGAGGCATTGCCATACTCGGGAGAAATTGGGGCACAGATTTTGGGGTGCTTTGTCTCCTTCATTCCTTGTGAAAATGAAAAATTTTGAGCCAGAACTGCATTTTTGTGTAAAAAAATGTAATTTTTCATTTTCACTGCCCAGTTGTATCAAAATTGGTGAAACCCCTGGGGGTTTGAAATGTACACTATACCCCTAGATGAATTCCCTGAGGGGTGTAGTTAGCAAAATGGGGTCACTTGTGGGGGGGTTCCACTGTATTGGTGCTTGGGGGGTCTTGCTAATGCAACATAGCACCCACCAACATTCCACCAGAATCTGAGCTGCAAAATCCAAAAATCACTCCTTCCTTTCTGAGTCCTGCCATGCACCCAAATGGTATTTTTTGGTCACATGTGAGGCATTGCCGTACTCGGGAGAAATTGGGGCACAGATTTTGGGGTGCTTTTTCTCCTTCATACCTTCTGAAAATGAAAAATTTTGAGCCAGAACTGCATTTTTGTGTAAAAAAATGTAATTTTTCATTTTCACTCACCAGTTGTATCAAAATTGGTGAAACCCCTGGGGGTTTGAAATGTACACTATACCCCTAGATGAATTCCCTGAGGGGTGTAGTTTGCAAAATGGGGTCACTTGTGGGGGGGTTCCACTGTATTGGTGCTTGGGGGGTCTTGCTAATGCGACATAGCACCCACCAAAATTCCACCAGAATCTGAGCTGCAAAATCCAAAAATCACTCCTTCCCTTCTGAGTCCTGCCATGCGCCCAAATGGTATTTTTTGGTCACATGTGAGGCATTGCCGTACTCGGGAGAAATTGGGGCACAGATTTTGGGGTGCTTTTTCTCCTTCATACCTTCTGAAAATGAAAAATTTTGAGCCAGAACTGCATTTTTGTGTAAAAAAATGTAATTTTTCATTTTCACTGCCCAGTTGTATCAAAATTGGTGAAACCCCTGGGGGTTTGAAATGTACACTATACCCCTAGATGAATTCCCTGAGGGGTGTAGTTTGCAAAATGGGGTCACTTGTGGGGGGGTTCCACTGTATTGGTGCTT
Organism: Crinia signifera; assembly: GCF_055691185.1. Classification (NCBI taxonomy): domain Eukaryota; kingdom Metazoa; phylum Chordata; class Amphibia; order Anura; family Myobatrachidae; genus Crinia; species Crinia signifera. The sequence goes on along the minus strand of NC_139220.1, from coordinate 105,447,721 downwards.
GGGGGGTCTTGCTAATGCCACATAGCACCCACCAACATTCCACCACCAAAAATCACTCCTTCCCTTCTGAGTCCTGCCATGCACCCAACTGGTATTTTTTGGTCACATATGAGGCATTGCCATACTCGGGAGAAATTGGGGCACAGATTTTGGGGTGCTTTGTCTCCTTCATTCCTTGTGAAAATGAAAAATTTTGAGCCAGAACTGCATTTTTGTGTAAAAAAAATGTAATTTTTCATTTTCACTGCCCAGTTGTATCAAAATTGGTGAAACCCCTGGGGGTTTGAAATGTACACTATACCCCTAGATGAATTCCCTGAGGGGTGTAGTTTGCAAAATGGGGTCACTTGTGGGGGGGTTCCACTGTATTGGTGCTTGGGGGGTCTTGCTAATGCAACATAGCACCCACCAACATTCCACCAGAATCTGAGCTGCAAAATCCAAAAATCACTCCTTCCTTTCTGAGTCCTGCCATGCACCCAAATGGTATTTTTTGGTCACATGTGAGGCATTGCCGTACTCGGGAGAAATTGGGGCACAGATTTTGGGGTGCTTTGTCTCCTTCATTCCTTGTGAAAATGAAAAATTTTGAGCCAGAACTGCATTTTTGTGTAAAAAATGTAATTTTTCATTTTCACTCACCAGTTGTATCAAAATTGGTGAAACCCCTGGGGGTTTGAAATGTACACTATACCCCTAGATAAATTCCCTGAGGGGTGTAGTTTGCAAAATGGGGTCACTTGTGGGGGGGTTCCACTGTATTGGTGCTTGGGGGGTCTTGCTAATGCGACATAGCACCCACCAAAATTCCACCAGAATCTGAGCTGCAAAATCCAAAAATCACTCCTTCCCTTCTGAGTCCTGCCATGCACCCAACTGGTATTTTTTGGTCACATGTGAGGCATTGCCGTACTCGGGAGAAATTGGGGCACAGATTTTGGGGTGCTTTTTCTCCTTCATACCTTCTGAAAATGAAAAATTTTGAGCCAGAACTGCATTTTTGTGTAAAAAAATGTAATTTTTCATTTTCACTGCCCAGTTGTATCAAAATTGGTGAAACCCCTGGGGGTTTTAAATGTACACTTTACCCATAGATGAATTCCCTGAGGGGTGTAGTTTGCAAAATGGGGTCACTTGTGGGGGGGTTCCACTGTATTGGTGCTTTGGGGGTCTTGCTAATGCGACATAGCACCCACCAACATTCCACCACCAAAAATCACTCCTTCCCTTCTGAGTCCTGCCATGCACCCAACTGGTATTTTTTGGTCACATATGAGGCATTGCCATACTCGGGAGAAATTGGGGCACAGATTTTGGGGTGCTTTGTCTCCTTAATTCCTTGTGAAAATGAAAAATTTTGAGCCAGAACTGCATTTTTGTGTAAAAAAATGTAATTTTTCATTTTCACTGCCCAGTTGTATCAAAATTGGTGAAACCCCTGGGGGTTTGAAATGTACACTATACCCCTAGATGAATTCCCTGAGGGGTGTAGTTTGCAAAATGGGGTCACTTGTGGGGGGGTTCCACTGTATTGGTGCTTGGGGGGTCTTGCTAATGCAACATAGCACCCACCAACATTCCACCAGAATCTGAGCTGCAAAATCCAAAAATCACTCCTTCCTTTCTGAGTCCTGCCATGCACCCAAATGGTATTTTTTGGTCACATGTGAGGCATTGCCGTACTCGGGAGAAATTGGGGCACAGATTTTGGGGTGCTTTTTCTCCTTCATACCTTCTGAAAATGAAAAATTTTGAGCCAGAACTGCATTTTTGTGTAAAAAAATGTAATTTTTCATTTTCACTCACCAGTTGTATCAAAATTGGTGAAACCCCTGGGGGTTTGAAATGTACACTATACCCCTAGATGAATTCCCTGAGGGGTGTAGTTTGCAAAATGGGGTCACTTGTGGGGGGTTCCACTGTATTGGTGCTTGGGGGGTCTTGCTAATGCCACATAGCACCCACCAACATTCCACCACCAAAAATCACTCCTTCCCTTCTGAGTCCTGCCATGCACCCAACTGGTATGTTTTGGTCACATATGAGGCATTGCCATACTCGGGAGAAATTGGGGCACAGATTTTGGGGTGCTTTGTCTCCTTCATACCTTCTGAAAATGAAAAATTTTGAGCCAGAACTGCATTTTTGTGTAAAAAAATGTAATTTTTCATTTTCACTGCCCAGTTGTATCAAAATTGGTGAAACCCCTGGGGGTTTGAAATGTACACTATACCCCTAGATGAATTCCCTGAGGGGTGTAGTTTGCAAAATGGGGTCACTTGTGGGGGGGTTCCACTGTATTGGTGCTTGGGGGGTCTTGCTAATGCGACATAGCACCCACCAACATTCCACCAGAATCTGAGCTGCAAAATCCAAAAATCACTCCTTCCTTTCTGAGTCCTGCCATGCACCCAAATGGTATTTTTTGGTCACATGTGAGGCATTGCCGTACTCGGGAGAAATTGGGGCACAGATTTTGGGGTGCTTTTTCTCCTTCATACCTTCTGAAAATGAAAAATTTTGAGCCAGAACTGCATTTTTGTGTAAAAAATTTAATTTTTCATTTTCACTGCCCAGTTGTACCACAATTGGTGAAACCCCTGGGGGTTTGAAATGTACACTATACCCCTAGATGAATTCCCTGAGGGGTGTAGTTTGCAAAATGGGGTCACTTGTGGGGGGGTTCCTAACTTTTAGCATCTTATGGTGCCTAGAAACCTACATGGTGCCTAAAAAATAATCTCATAAAAAGGAGGCTCCAAAATCAAGTAGGTGCTCCTTCTATTATGAAGCCTGTGGTTTGGTCAACGTGCACACTAGGGCCACATATAGGATATTTATGAAAACAAAAGAATTGGGGGAATCAATTTTTAGTCACATTTCTCTAGTAAAATGTACTGTGTTCCTTAGAAAAATGTATTAAAATTGCAAATCTGCAAAAAAAATTAAATTTTGAAATTTCACCTACACTTTGTTTTAATTCCTGTGAAACACCTAAAGGGTTAACAAACTTCCAAAATGCTGTTTTAAATACTGTGAGGGGTGCAGTTTTTGAAATGGTATCATTTATGGGGGTGTCTCACATACAAGTCCCTCAAAGTCACATCAGAACTGAACTGGTCCCTAAAAAAATCAGTGTTTGAAATTTTCTTGAAAATTTGAGAATTTGCTATTCATATTGTAAGCCTCCTAGTGTCCAAAAAAATGAAAAGGAAGTTGAAATAATGATGTCAACATAAAGTAGACATATGGTCTATGTTAGTTATTAACTATTTTGAGTGGTATGATTATTTGTCTCACAAGCAGAAAATTTAACATTTTGCAAATTGCTAAATTTTCCATTTTTTCACGACATTTTGGTATTTTTCACAAAAAAACACAGACTGTATCGACCCAAATTTACCACTAATTTGAAGTACAATGTGTCACGAAAAAACAATCTCAAAATCACTGGGATAAGTAAAAGCAAAAAAAAGTTATCACCACTTAAGTGAGACATGTCAGATTTGAAAAAAAGGGCTCTGTCAGGAACGCAAAAACTGGCTCTGTCAGGAAGGGGTTAACCGTTTTTTGTTTTTTTTACACCAGAACCCTGCACAGAACATTGCGATCTGTGCAGGGTTCTGGCTAATTCGCCAAACAGAACCTGGTCTGAAATAAGTGCGAATATTAGTCACCTTAAAAGTGCGATTTGCGAAAACGCATTGCATTAAATAAGCGATTTGTATACTTTTCTTTACGAAAACATCTGGATGCGATAAAAATGCGAATTTATCTCGCACCTTTGGTCAGCATGCATTAACGCACATAATATGCGATTTCTGTCCCTTAGCACATCCTATTAAATATGCGATTTGAAGGAAAAATGCGATATCGACATTTTTTTTACTAATTAACGCCAAAAAACGCAAATCGCATCCGATAGAATGTCACCCAAAATGTCTGTCACACCTTTGTATTTTATTCATTGTTTCTGTATTCTCTGAAAACCTAAACTTCTGTATTATGTTCATGTTATTTGTAACGTATCTTGTGCCGAATTGAAGAAAAATACTGTAGAAATACTGTATCATTCTTCTTCCTCTTCTTCCTTTCTTTATCTTCTATTTTTATTTTGTAATTATTATTATTATTATTATTATTATTATTATTACTTATCACCTGTATATAATTTACTGAATTGCATTAATCTCATACAACACATACAAATATTATGTTTCCCTACCAACCCTTAATCCCATTATGCAGAGGCATTGATCCATTGTCATCATTACTTGATAAACCCCTCCCATTTGTATGGTCACCTCACTGATCAGGGTGTTAAGGCCCCCATACACTAGCCAATTTTGGTCAGATTTCGGCCAGATCAGTCGGATCTGGCCGAAATCGGACCAAAATCGGCTAGTTTTGATGTCCCCTCAGATCCGATGCGCGGTCCCGTGCGCATCGGATCTGCGTCGGGTGGTCGGACCTGCTGCACGTCCGACCACCCGACTTGGGACCTAGTGGGGCGGCGCGGCGGTGGAGGGAGCAGGGGGGGCTGGGGACGCTGCGGGGGACACAGGCGGCATAGAGCCGGGAGCTGTCAGTACGGAATAAAAAAAAAAAGCCCATACAATGAATGGGCGGCCTGTGATTGGCTGAGCGCTCTCTTAGCCAGTCAGCAATTGGCTGAGAGAGCGCTCAGCCAATCACAGGCTGCCCATTCATTGTATAGGCTTTTTTTTCTAGCACTGACAGCTCCCGGCTCCCTCTGCCCGGCTCTATGCCGCCTGTGTCCCCCCCAGCGTCCCCAGCCCCCCCTGCTCCCACCAGCAGCCCTGCTCTGTAGCCCCCCCCCCCCCACGCTCCCCGGGTTTTTTACATGTGATAAATCGAGACGATTTATCACATGTAAAAAATGGCACATCAAGTGCCAATCTAATCAAGCACCCCCGGGGAGCAGCCGGGGAAGCTCAGGGGGAATTCGGGGGCGACTTGTCCTAAGGACAAGTCGCCCTAGTGTATGGGGGCCTTAAGCCTGCAGATCACACCTGTCCCTACACTCTTTCTAAGCTGAACCTTCATCCTCTCAGCCTCCCCACCTTTGTGTGACTTTCCTTTATCTCCTCTGATCTCATTTACCCTCCAGCCCTCATTGCGTCCTCGTCACCTTTAGGAACATTTATTAATCCAAAGAAAGACAAATTCACACAAAATACAGTTAAATTAATCCAATCTTTTATTTCAAGTAAAATTTAAATTTTCTAATTTTTTTTTTACTCTGCATTATGTGTGCCATATCAGTCCAGGGGTGAGCCAAGTCTGCCAAATAATTCCTGGGGTGAGCCAAGTCTGCCGTATAATTCATGGGGTGCTGCCAAGTGTGCTGTATTAGTCCAGGGGTGATGCTAAGTGTGCCATATCAGTCCAGGGGTGATGCTAAGTGTGCCGTATCAGTCCAGGGGTGCTATTAAGTGTGCCATATCAGTCTAGTGTTTGTGCTGCCCACTTGTTTTGCTTATCATAGTTATCCAACTACTTCTGTGCAACCTTTTGGCCTAAAAACAATATTGTGAGGTGTTCAGAATAAACTGGAAATGAGTGGAGATCAATGCTCTTGAGATTAATAATAGCGTAAGAGAAAAAAAAAAAAACTAAATTCTGTGATTTTAGTGTTTTTTATGCTTTTTTTAAATAAAAATCAGAACCCAAAACCCAAAAACCAAAACGTTGAGGGGGTGTTTTGGCAAAACCCAGTAGAACCCAAAACCTGAAGGTACAGATGGGGCTGGCTTCATCTTTGCAGAAAAAAAAAAAACACCTAAATTCTGTGATTTTAATGTTTTTTTATGCTTAAAAAAAAAAAAAAGCAGAACCCAAAACCCAAAACGCCAGCCCCGCCATCACGCCAGCCCCGCCAGGGGGCACGCACGCACGAGACCCCCTGGGAAATGAAGCCTTCCTCCGGTCCCCGCCGCCTCCCCCGCCGTCTCAGACCCGAGCGCCCCCCTAACCCTGCCCGTCTCCCAGAAGCGGAAACGGGCAGGGACACGCAGCGTCCCCTTCGAGAGACTGGGACGCGCGTGCATGTGAGATGCATACGCGTCCCAGTTCAGTGAAGCCCCTGCCGCCGGCGCTCGCCAGCGGGGAGGGTCTGGCGAGCCCAGGCCAAGGATGGCAGGGGATCCATCTGTAATCAGAACCCAAAACGTGAAAAAGTGGCCGGTGCACATCCCTAATTAGGAGTCCATATAGTATAGTACAGTATAGTGCTACTATTTTTTCCTGCATGGAGCCACCTGTCAAAAGCTGATTGGCTGCTTGTTTATCACTCTCCACTTTATTACTTTTTGGATCTTAGTGCATCTGGCCAGGGGCGGGCTGGGCCGGGGGGCAGGGTGCCATGTGCCCCCCCGGGCCGCTTACTCAGCCACCTGCTGCGGGCCGCGCGGCGCACTTCCTCCAGCTCTCCTGCGCTGGCCGCGTCTTCCAGAACACGGCCGCGGCCACAGGAAAATGGCCGCCGGCCCCCTGCACTGAGGACATATCCTTTGTGCAGAAGGCCGGCGGCCATTTTCCTGTAGCCGCGGCCGTGTTCTGGATTCTGGAAGCAGTGGCCAGCGCAGGAGAGCTGGAGGAGGTGCGCGGCCTGCACCGGACTGGGGCTGCAGGGTGTGGGCAGGAGGGGCATGAACTGCGCTCTCCCCCGCCCCCCCTCCCCCAGCAGCAGCATCAGCAGCAGCAGATATAGTTGAAACAGCAACAATGGTGAGTTGCAAATTCTGGCACTGGGGTATATGTGTTTCTGGCACTGTGGGGGCATGTGTATATTTGGCACTGTGGGGGAATATCTGGCATTGTGGGGGCATATGTGTATCTGGCACTGTGGGGGCATATATGGCACTGTGGGGGCATATGTGTCTCTGGCACTGTGGGAGAATATCTGGCACTGTGGGGGCATATCTGGCACTGTGGGGGCATATCTGGCACTGTGGGGGCATATGTGTCTCTGGCACTGTGGGGGCATATGTGTCTCTGGCACTGTGGGGCATATCTGGTACTGTGGGGGCATATGTGTCTCTGGCACTGTGGGGGCATATGTGTCTCTGGCACTGTGGGGCATATCTGGTACTGTGGGGGCATATGTGTCTCTGGCACTGTGGGGGCATATCTGGCACTGTGGGGGCATATGTGTCTCTGGCACTGTGGGGGCATATGTGTCTCTGGCACTGTGGGGCATATCTGGTACTGTGGGGGCATATGTGTCTCTGGCACTGTGGGGGCATATCTGGCACTGTGGGGGCATATGTGTCTCTGGCACTGTGGGGGCATATGTGTATTTGGCACTGTGGCGGAATATCTGGCACTGTGGGGGCATGTGTATATTTGGCACTGTGGGGGAATATCTGGCATTGTGGGGGCATATATGTATCTGGCACTGTGGGGGCATATGTGTCTCTGGCACTGTGGGAGAATATCTGGCACTGGCCTCCGGCGCGCGCAAGCGTTCCGTCTTCCAGAAAGTTGGGGGGGGGGGGCCTATGGGCCAGTGCTCTGGACTTGCCCCCTAGGCTAAAAGTTGCCAGCCAGCCCCTGCATCTGGCCCTATGTATGTGGGAACGGGTTAATGCCAATCTCATGAAGGAAAGATTGTTCAATTGTCCTGTTGAGTATGAATAGAGTGAAGATAGTCTGTAATGATGCAGAGTACTTGCAAAACTCTAAAGAGTGAGATTGGAGAAATGAAGACCACAGTTGTCGTGGGTCTGTTTTATTTTAATGGGACTGATTCTAGGGTACTTGTGATTCCAAATAAAGGTATGAAAGTGTGTAAAGGTGATTGGAAAATGGATAATTTGATTATGGGTTTTGCTATACAAATCCAGATAGCAAAATATGGATTATTTCCCTTGCGCACAACATACTTTAGACAGGGATTCTAGGCAGTTGTAGTGCTAAGAAATAAGTGCAATGATGTGCCAATTGCTCTCACCGATGTACTCACCTGGGATGATGCTCCGCTCGGTAGAATTCCTAACCACCAACTTGGGAAATAGAATTAAAAATTGTAGAAGTACTATACTTGTTTTATGCTTAAACACTGGCTGCACTATAAATGAGATATTGGAGCACAAGATATTTATATGATTAGGATAAGGCATATATGGAAATGTTTCTGTTTATGCAGCATGCCTCAGGACATTCTATCTATGTAAAATGACCTGTCATATTCACCACCTCAGAGGTTGCAGAAATCACAACTTTTCCAATCATTTTAACCAATTCTCTTACTTCACAGATGCATAAATTTGCCCAAGTAAGTCCAATATATATATAAATACATTTATTTAGGGAAAGTGTAAAACCACAGAGCAAATGTGATCAGCTGGGTAGATTTAGGGCATTTATTATTAAATGGTATTAGGCACAATTTACTAAGATGGGCGTTCTATTGAAGATGGGATGTTGTCTATAGCAACCAATCAGAATCTACTTCTTATTTATTTAGCATCTTCTAGAATACAATACATCAAATCTGATTGGTTGCCCATAGCAACATCCCATCTTTGATAGAACTCCCATCTTAGTAAATAAACCACTTAGATTTTCCACGAAGTGCAGAAATCAGTGATCATTGGGATGGAGATGATACATTACCTTAATAAGACTATGGCCCTTATTCTTATTCAGTCGAATGGATGCGTGTGCGGTCGGACGGCCGATGTTTGGTGTTTGTATGTGCAGAGGCATTTCTGCACATGTGCGAACGCCTTGCACGGCCAAACACAGCGTGAGTTCCGTGCAGAAAACGATCAGTCAGAACCGTCCGAGCTGTGGGGTGTAGAGGGGCATGAAGGGCTGTTTGGGCTCATTACCATATGCGTACGCCCCGCGTTTCATGGACATTCCCATGAAAACGCTGGGCGTACGTATGGTAATCCGGCCGTGACGCACGTGTGGGGGGCATCTGATAGCATAGCCGGATGTCAGCTGCCCGCCCATATTCCCTGCTTTCATACGAAAAAATGTCCGAGTGGTCTGGAGCACTCGGTGCTGCCTGACCGCTCAGTCCATCTTTCGATGGGGGAGGTGTTCCCATGAAACATCCACTCGCGGTCCATTCGCTCGGCGTCTTAACGCGTTCAGACGGTGTGAGCGATTCGTACAGTAGGCGGGGCTGTGCCCGTCCGAAATACGTATCCGTCCGATTCAACTACATTTAGGGCCTATGTGGGCTGATGGAGAGCCTTTACCCACAAATTAATTTTGAATTCTTCTTCTCTGATGTCCCAGAGATCCCGTAGCTATAATGGGAAGTAAAAAGAACTTTCCAACTGCACAACCAATTTACAGTATTTAAAAGCTTTAAGCACACAAAAAGATACAAAACATAAATAGAATCCTGAAGAACTTCCTAGGATGATGCTTTTTAGCCATAAATAAAGCTAGAACAATTTGTACTTATATGTTAGTTGGGCGCCCTCTATAGTTAGTACGCTCATACCCCCACTATCTATGTTGGCATGGAGTTGATTAACATAGTGTGGCGAGCACGAAGCGTGTGGATGCGGAAAACTAAGCAAATAGCTTAGTGGGCGCCCAACTAACATATAAGTACCGAACAATTGGTAAAATTCATAATGTAAGGGTAATAAAATGATATTGGTTAGCTGTGTCTACCACTTGCATTTTCATTCTGGCAACACATACAACTGATTGGTTGTATTGTGAGTAGTTATCAAAGACCACGATGTGGACATGCACATTGAAGTTTATTTGGCAAACAACTAATCAGTGAAGCATGTATAGAAGGATTACTGTCAAACAGTTAGTTCATTTATGACCCTTTAACCCTTTCAGGTCCAATTGTCTACTCAGGCTCAACAGCCCTAGCGCTAGTAGCAGATCCAATGGTGAGCTACTTCAAAATAAGAACATTAACATCATTATACATTCAATGTAGACCATTTTTGAATAAAAAAAATAAAATAAATTTCAATTAAATGTAAAGATTTAAACCAGACTGATTGAATTGCAAAAAATAATTGGACTGCAAAGGGTTAAATCTGAAAACATCTATGTCATTATGGGGATTTGTTATAGGAGATGCATCTTTACAAGGGTCCCTCAGAGGGGCAACCACATTTGAGTTGCAAAGAGGCTTGGCACTGCAATCGCAGATGTATGATGGGTGTTTTATAACAAGTCAATGCAATGTGAACTGCATCCGGTAACTCCAAGAACGCCCACAACACTCAGGAAGTGAGTAACTTGTGGCAGACTGGTCCACTCCTGGAAGTCCAGGAGATCTACCCAAAATGTGTGACTCTCCTAGACGTGATGGAAAGTATGGTTTTGAAATTAACTATATTTTATACCACTGTTATAAGCACTAGAATCGATAAGTATTTTGCACAGTTTGGATTATGATTGTATTGCCCATAGTGCCCCCCCAGCCCCGGACGGCTTCCTAGTGCTGGTGTCACGTCACTTCCGGTCTTCAGAGCCAGAAGTCACAGCAGTACCCGGAGCGTCAGGCGGCGGGGAGAGAGACGGGTTGTTTGTAAGTATAACTTTCACTTTGTTTTGCACAACTGTAAGTGTCCTGATGACGGGCTATGCCCGAAACGACGTTGACATAAACAGTAAAGTTTGATTTTTGCACCAAGTCCCAGAGTGACACCTGTCTTCATTGGATATATATATATATATATATATATATATATATATATATTGCCTGACCCTAACCCCCCCTTGCCCCAGTACTGCCAAAACTGCTGTCTACATTTCCCATATAAGCAGTTAATGGTAACTCCGTGGCAAGAAGCATGAAACCCCTAGTAAGGAGCATGTAACCCCTGTATTTGAGCAAGAAACCCCTGGCAATGAGCATGTAGGTAAGCGCCACTTATGTGGCATAATATATAACCGGCATTACGGTGTGTGGTGTAATGTGTATTAGGCATTATGGCGTCTGTTATAATATGTAATAGGCATTACGGTTGTGGCATAATGTGTAATAGTCATTACAGTGGGTTATAACATGTACTGTAATAGGAATTATGGTGTGTGACAATGTGTTATGGGCACTACGGTGTGTGGCAATCATGTGTAATAGGATGTACGGTGTAAATTACGGTGTAAATTTTGCCGCGCGCACTATCACTGGTTTTGGTGTCTATGTGTGTGTTGGGTACCAATTCGTTTTCTAACACAAGCCACCAAAATGTCTACATATCTACATATGGTATTGCTGCTACTAAGCCCATTATGTGTTTTTTCATCATGCGCCTTCAGCAGGCATTGAGGGCGCAAATTTTTAGTTTGCAGGGGGGTGCCGAACATCCTAGCACCAGCCCTGACTGTCTGCATATGAAATATACCTTTCCAATACAATTTCACTTATAAAAGTAAAAGATAAGAAACAGATGGCAAAAGTTACATATAACAAGCAGAGAAGGAGGATTAGTGCAAATTAGGGACATTTCCAAGGACAAAAGGTCCAAGTACTTATCTGTAAATTTATACATGAAGGAGATAATGTGTGCTACTCTTCTAGCATTGTACAAGTGCTAGAGCTGGTTACTTTCTGATGGACAGTATGGGCAGTATTCAATGCGGTGCAAGCGGCTGGCGAGGGGGCTAAATGGCGGGGATCACAGAAATCCAGCGATCCTCACTGTTTAATCCCCACGCTTGCCGCTCTCCGTATTCAACGTTCCGGGGGAATCCTTGCTGTCACAGGACCCCTGCGGAACCCTTGTGGTGCCATATAAATAAATGATAATAAAAATAATAATTCCCCCAAACAGCGAGGCTCGCGGCTAATGCAGGGAGCCTGCTGCATATAGCCATGAGTCTCGCTGCTTCTTCGGCAAAATACGCAGATTCCCCCTTGCTACAAAAACGGAGTGATAGCCCTGCTCGCTGTCACTGGTTGCCCCTGGCATTGAATACTGCCCTATATTAAATAGATTATTTCATAGTAGTATTAGTAATATGTATGTATATAAGTATATATGCATGCATATATTCGTAATCTTTTTTTTTATTATTAAATCTGGAATCTTCTTTGCTTGTGAAACTTCTGAAGTTCACTCTTTCTATGAATGTATATGAAAATATATAAATGTGAACATTTAGAAAAGTCTAAAATTACAACAACGGAATCTTAAAGTTTTTATTTAGCTTCCCCATGCTGTGGAATACCACCCTGAGGACTGTGTAATTCAGTGCTGAGGAATGCTTGCTGTGGAATGCCATGCTGTGGAATGCTTGCTGTGTAATTCAGTGCTGTGGAATGCCATGTTGTGGAATGTTTGCTGTGTAATCCAGTGCTGTAGAATGCCTGCTGTGTAATTCAACGCTGTGGAATGTTTGCTGTGTAATTCAGTGCTGTGAAATGTCTGCTATGTAATTCAGCGCTGTGGAATGCCTGCTGTGTAATTCAGTGCTGTAGAATGCCTGCTGTGTAATTCAGCGCTGTGGAATGTTTGCTGTGTAATTCAGTGCTGTAGAATTCCTGCTGGGCAATTCAGTGGTGTGGAATGCCTGCTGTGTAATTCAATGCCTTGGAATGTCTGCCATGTAATTCAGTTCTGTGGAATGTCTGCTATGTAATTCAGCGCTGTGGAATGCCTGCTGTGTAATTCAGTGCTGTTGAATGTCTGCTATGTTATTCAGTGCTGTGGAATGCCTACTGTATAATTCAGTGCTGTGCAACTCCATGCTGTACAATACCTGCTGTTGAATGCTATGCTGTGGAATGCCTTCTGTGAAACATCATAATGTGGACTATGGAATGGCAGCTATGGAATTCAGTAGCAGTGCTGGCCCAGGGTGCATTATCACTCGGCATGTGTGGTCGGGTTCAGTATGATTTTCTGACATTCAAAATACAGACGGTTAAAATACTGACAAGCATTGGCAGACATTCAAATACCAACATGTTCAAAATGACGACATTCATTATGCCGACATGGTCGAAATTTAAAAAAGTTTAAATATTTAGGGAGACTTTGGAGTGTATAGTGTATGGGTTCTATATTAACCCCAATACTTCTCCCGCACTTGTATGCACAAATTTACTAATTAAATTTACAAATAAAATTTACAAATAAAATTTACAAATACAATTTTGGCTGCTTGTCCACCAGGTTTCCTGAGGGCTAGGAAACGATAACCACAATATACTCCCCAAATGGTGGTTAAGCGCCTAAAATTCTTTTCTCAATTCACCAATCCACATGTTCCATAAAAGTTCATGAAATAAATGAGGATACTTTTCCAAAAGTGTTCTTTATTCGTTCCCTCAAAGGCAATATAAACAAAGGTCCAACGCATTTCGTCTTACAAAGACTTCATCAGGGGAAACCGTTTATAATCTTTCTATAACTTCATGATTCTAGTGAATTAGCTTCTGAAAGGCTATCATGAGTATATGAATTCCTAGAATTTTAGGAACACAGATAACTATCAGCAGTTAGAGGTGGATTCCTCATCAATAAAAGTATTTTTATATGTCAACTGGATTGGTTAAAAAATAGGAATAATTCAAGTGACTATACTGTGTATCTGATATTGGACCAGTTCTTATAAATAAAAATCAAAGAACGTCCTGAATTGATGTCAGGGGGTGAAAGCTCCTATTAGAGCTTCTATCTCCTGCAAGGTCAGCCACTGAAATGAGGTCAAACCAACCCTTGTATGCAAACAAAGGGTTAAGTGCACCAAAGTCCTTAAAAAAGACCTGCAGCTGCTTTTCTCAGGTTGTGGGTCTCTGGAATCCACAGAGGAAGAAATCTAGAAGGGGGCAGAAAAATGGAGCTTCATAGTGCATTAACCAACATAAAGTTTAATAGCAGAACAATGTATCCACGGTACACAAGGCAGGGACTCGTACCAAATAAAATCACACTGTGGACTGGGTACCACACAATATTATATATAAAGCCATAGGCAAAACTGCTCACGATCTGCCAGAAGGAGAAGCTTGACTAATCCACAGGAACGCCGCAGCACTGGCTTGCTATGTGGCAGACAGGGACGTCACGTACAGATGGAAAGCCGGAGGTGTGTCAGCTGGAAGAGCGTTGTAGATTATATATATACTGTATGTGTCTAAGTCCACAAAAGAACAAAAAGGCGGTACTCCACAGGATGATTCAAAAAGAAGCAGTTATCCTCCGGACAACCCATCATGCAACACCAGGACTCTCACCCTCGTTCACTCTCTGGGTTCTAAATAAATAAGGTAAGCCAAGTGCACTTGTAACTTTATTATTTTATGTTTGCACTTTCGATGATGCCATCCAGAAGAAATGGCCAGAACAGCCATGAAACGTTGATGTACAGTACTGGGCATATCTATAATGGATTTATGCATTATTGGTAACACAAATTATTTCTTGAATCATCCTGTGTAGTGCCACCTTTGTGTTTTTTTTTTTTTTTTTTTGTGGAATTAGACACCTATACTTTAATTACAGTAGTGAACACCGGCAGTTGACAGATTTCCTCCAGAGTGCCAAACTACCCTCTTCAGCCGGTGGCACGGCAATTTTGCCAATCCCATCACAGCCTTTCCTCCTTACAGTACCGCATGAATGACCACATCCCCCCCAATATACGGGGTGGGTTGATAGGTCAACCAAGATAATGCAGCTAGAGACTCGCTGAATCCATAAGCTTGGTAATCTTACCCCACAGGGTCTTAATGACCATATGAGTTTCAACTATTTTCTGTAGCATGACATCACTATGAGGGTTGGAAATACAGTTCTATTGCCTTGTATCATATGACCATACTAACTTGAACTTAAGGTATGTTCATCTATCTACTCCATATACTGTAGTAATGCTATTGGTGTATGTGCCAATTAAATGTAGCCCACAGATGAATCTAGATACTGTACCAGTAATTTTGGCCTATGTTTTTATGTCCAAAGATTGGTATCTGGGGATCGGATAATTGATTTCCCATATGCGCTGTGTAATGTAAGAGGCTTGTTTAATCCTTAGTGCTTATTCATGACCATACTGTACATATCGCTATGTTTGCTCTGTTGTTAAGTAACTATGGTGACGGGGAGCACTTCTGATGACGCATAGGCTGGTGACGTCATCACCACTCACCTCCCGTCCGGGTGTGTGCTCCCGTTTGGCGTGATGCACAGGGGTATAAGGACGATTTTGTACATGTTTGTTATGACCTGACTAAATTGCCACTATTAAAGGCAATGAAACATTGTCTATACATGCTTTGAGAGTGCATTATTTCAGCTGCTTGAAGTGCAGCGTCCACCCCTTCTGCTCTATATCATTCCTAATCAAGCTTGGGAACAGTCTAGGTGGCCTCTTTATTAGAGCTATCACCAACGGCAGTTTCCGCTTGATTTATCTATTCCTTCAATTTACCCCCTAAAATTAATGCTGGTGATATCAGAGAGGTTTTTTTGCTTTCAGCTAAGTAATGTAGAATACAGTATTTTCCATTATTTTATATGGGAATGAAGTCTTTTCTAGTTTATCTAGCAATAAAAAGATAGATCTCAATAACCATTATTGGGATAAGCAGAGATATATGATCCCTAAAATAAAACTCTACACTGGATAGCGTGGACGCTGGTATAGCCTGTGGGCTACAATGGTCTTCTTTCCCATATAATACACTACACTTTCACATATACAGTATATGCTGTCAGTGAGAAAAAAATCTGAACATTCCACAAATCTGTAAAATGCTGATGAGTAAATCAGGACCACAAAAAAATTACATAAATCAAAAAATATTCAAATCGATCTCTCTATATGCAATTTGACTTTATTTGAAAGGAAAATAGGGCTATATAATTATAATATACCTTACCCTATAAGTTTGGATGACCCAGGAGCATTTACAAGCAAGGAACTCATCAGATCATGGGAACATGTTAAACAAAACTGTTTTTGTATTGTTCGTTTTTTATATTTTGATATGAATGCTCTAAGAACGTAAGATGCCCATAAACTAAGTGATTTACATGCAATTTGAGATCTGTTCATGAGATTGTGGCAATCAAAAGCATGAAAAGCATCCAAATTGCATGTGAGTGACAGCAGGTTCAATGCGTTGCATGATCTCATGCGCATCACACCAGAGCCTGTGAGTCGCACCGGCTGCAGAAGTGATCTGTTGGATCGCATCCGAACCGAGCAGGCTTGGCTGGAATCGCATGTCAAAGGACCTCATGCAATCCTGCCAACCGGGAAGGTACTGGGTGGCTCAAGGGGGATTGCTTTTGGGGGCCTTAACAATTACTTTGAATATATTTACCTCTAAGCACTACATTAATCGTCTCTTTTCATTAACATAGATCCATGGTGAAAGATATATTACAATAAAAAGTGAAAAAAGTCTAAAGGTTAGGTCACCTTTCAATCGGATTACAACATCAACATGATGAGTCATGGACTCCACAAGATCTCTGTGGTACTGTGCACGCAGTCAGTGTACACCATGCCTCCTGAATAACGGTGAACAAGTCCCTAGTACTGGAGTGAAATCTGCCATTGATTAATTGTTTAAATTAGGCAAATGAGAAAAATGTTACTAAATGTAGGGCATCAGCAATGTCCAATATCTTATATTGGACAATGCTGATGCCCTCATTGTTACTTCTGTGAAGAAACCATAGTTGCAAAAAGCCACCATACAAGTGTCTTTACAGCAAACGTCTCTACTGTGCGGACATAGTTCCACCTTCACCATCTTGTCTACCCATAGATAACATCTGGAAGAAATTAAGGTCCTCGTTTGACCCTGTAGAACGTTCATTCAGTTCAGTCCATATAACTTCTACCATTCGGCAAGTGCTGATTTGATTATCCTGTGAAGATTGCGACTTCTATCATATTATTGAGTTCCATCATATAATTTGAAAATATTTGAGCCATCTCCTTGTATTCTTTTTGTGTCTATTTTAAAAAAAACCCTGATGAAGTCTTTCTAAAGACGAAACGCGTTGGGTTGTTACCGTCTTCAAAAGAACTGAGACACCACACTTTTTTTATAAACGTTTTAATAAAATATGTCAATTTTTCAAGAAACGTTTTGATCATTTGTATATCTGATATATCTAATATACTACACTTAAGGTGGTGAAAACCTCTGGCGCTCTCTATCCATTCTACTATATATATATATATTAGGGCGGAGTGAAAAAACTGAAATTGAGAAATTCAAAATCGGCTAGTGTGGAAAAGTTGTGACTTGACTTGAATAAGAAACGTGCAAAAGCATTTTGATCTGAGTCAACATCTTCTGTTCTGGCAAGAGGCCTGAAGTTTCACTTTTTTGGTGAAAATGACGAAAACTATGAAGATGCTCCGATCTAGTTAAAATTATGTCAGGATGTCTTAGAGTGGTTCATTAATATACTTTAGCATAGTAAAAGAGAGTACGAGATTGTCCTAGTGCAAAGTGAATGACTTTGGTGGGAGAAAAAATCCCTAATAATTGACCCATTTTCATGGTCACAATTGTGAATATTGTGTGTTTTCTCCTGAACGTGTTTATAATAGAAGAAGCACAAATACTCTAAATGGAATTTCGGTGACACTGTGTGAAATATAACACTGCATAATAGCCCTTAATCAGAGCTGCTCCATGTACAAATTTGTTCTCAAAATGGGCAAAACAAATGCTGCATTGCAGGTGGGGCAGATGTAACGTGCTGAGAGAGTTAAATTTGGGTGGGGTGTGTTGAAACTGAAATCTAAATTACAGTGTAAAAATAATGCAGCCGGTGTTTACCTTGCACAGAAACAAAATAACTCACACAAATCTAAAGGTGGCCATACATCTACAGATCGATTGTCAGATTGGGCCGGTTGGAACAAACAGCTGGTAATATCTGAATGACAGTTTTTCAGCATTTCAAAGCAAATGGTCAACTGTCATTTGCTCTCATCTTTTACCAGGATTTTGTTGCAACCAGACAGATCGGACAATAAATCTGTAGATGTATGGCCACCTTAAATCTCTCTGCACATGTTACATCTGCCCCACCTGCAGTCCAGCATTTTTTTGCCCATTTTGAGAACAAATTTGTACTGCGATCAGGTCTGATTAAGGGCCACTATGCAGTGTTATATTTCACACAGTGTCACTGAACTACATGAAATTGGATTTATGCTGCTCTCTTTGCAATGCATATACAAAGATAGACAATCCTGTGTATATAAATAAGAAATAACTGTTGCAGTCTGTTATTGAAAAACAGTAACTGTTACAATAAGTTTTACAAGTAACAGTGTAAACTGTCTAATGTATCATTTTACATATCACTTCTGTTTATTGACAGAAAAACAGTGCTGCATCCCCTATACTGGGAACATGATTGGGCTGCATTACAGCATATAATTATGCCAAAGATAAGCCAATATATTAACAGTTAAATACGTTGAAGTGTATTATGATGTAATAAATTGTAAGCTTGCAGCAGGGCCCTCTAACCTCCAAGTCTGTCATTACCCAGTTTGTTTTATCACTGTCTACTATTGTAAAGCGCAACGGAATCTGCTGAGCTATATAAGACACTGTAAATAAATAAATAAACAAATACATTGATTCAAAAAATAACAGGTTAATCATTCTATGAGTGGTGTCCAGCAGTACATATATGCCAATCACTATGTTCATTTCTAGGCAGCAGGGCCGTCTTAACAGCAGTGTGGGCACCTGGGCAAAGCAATGCACTGGGGCCCTTACCCATTCTCCCCTCCTAGGGGTGGGGGGTGCTATCAGCAGCAGCTTTGATGTCCCACGGGTGGCAGGGGGTGCTCTATCTTCCATTCAACATGTAGGACCTGGAGCAGTAACTTCTGCTAATTACTCCTTTACTGCACAGGTGGTGGGAGGGTGAACACTAACGTGTGGAAGGGGGCACTGAGCTGTATGAAGGGTCCCTTGTAAATGACTTCCAGGGAGGTAGGGTTGTTTTATACACAGGGGACGGTTGATTAATGGAGTGGGCTTAATATTCGTCATTTTCTGGTGGAAGGGCAGCTTGTTTGACTGCAGATATCGCCATTATCTGGAAATAGATTTCTTAGCCTAGTATAAAAACCTAGAGTCCCAACTTTCAGGAGGTGCTGGGAACTTGGGTATCAGAGATCAGGAGCCAGAGCAATCCATTGACAAAAATATAAAACTACACCAGACGTTTGGAGCTGGAGCAGGGACCGGCTGCTTGAAGGCTGATATCTCTGGTTCTGGGCATGATAGAGACAAGCCGCTAGTGTCAGAGAGAACCTGAGAAATATGACTGGAAATTGTAATTAACAGGTCGGATGTGGACTGCTGCTTTGAAGTTGGATATCTGCAGTTCCCCAGGGCAGATTTTCAAAATTCTGGTATCCCTGGAAAAAGGGGATCCTCAGCTATCAACATAGAGCCATTATACGCCTGGGGCCCCTGGGCAAGTGCCCATTAAGCCCATACAAAAAGACGGCCCTGCTAGGCAGGATTGATCAGCAATACTTATTACAGCAAAATGCACTTTAATGTATTTAACTGTTAATATATTGGCTTATCTTTGGCATAATTATATGCTGTAATGCAGCTGCAGGTGGGGCAGATGTAACATGTGCAGAGGTAGTTAATGTGGCCATACATCTACAGATTTATTGTCCGATCTGTCTGTTTGGAACAAAATACTGGTAATAGATGCTTTGAAATGCTGATACTTTGCTTTGAAATGCTGGAAAACTGTCATTCAGATATTACCAGGTATTTGTTCCAACCAGCCAGATCTGACAATCGATCTGTAGATGTATGGCCACCTTTAGATTTGTGTTGAGTTATTTTGTTTCTGTGCAGGGTAAATACCTGCTGCATTATTTTTACACTGCAATTTAGATTTCAGTTCCAACACACCCCACCCAAATTTAACTCTCTCCGCACATTACATCTGCCCCACCTGCAATGCAGCATTTGTTTTGCCCATTTTGAAAACAAATTTGTACTGCAATCAGGTCTGATTAAGGGCTATTATGCAGTGTTATATTTCACACAGTGTCACTGAAATTCCATTTAGAGTATTTGTGCTTCTTCTATTATAAACACGTTCAGGAGAAAACACACAATATTCACAATTGTGACCATGAAAATGGGTCAATTATTAGGGATTTTTTCTCCCGCCAGTCAGTCACTTTGCACTAGGACAAGCTCATACTCTCTTTTACTAAGCTAAAGTATATTAATGAACCACTCTAAGACATCCTGACATAATTATAACTAGATTGGAGCATCTTCATAGGTTTCATCATTTTCACCTAAAAAGTGAAACTTTAGGCCTCTTGCCAGAACAGAAGATGTTGACTCAGATCAAAATGCTTTTGCACGTTTCTTATTCAGGTCAAGTCACAACTTTCCCACACTAGCCGATTTTGAATTTCTCAATTTCAGTTTTTTCACTCCGCCCTAATATATATATATATATATATATATATATATATATATATATATATATATATATATATACACATATATATAGATGCTCAAAAGATACCGCACCCGCCGGACTTCTTAGCTGCAATAACGTCACACAACAACTGCCATCCTTGAAAAAGGCCTACTGGCCGAAACGCGTTGGGAACAAGGCATTCAGCACCTTACACCAAGCGACATCCCCTGCAGACTTAAGAACGACGGCAAAGCCTCCTCCGGCGCGAGTCGAGCGCACCGGCACTGTCTGACGTCACTCCGGGGATCAACGCTGATCTCGTGAGATCTGAGACCCGGAAGTCGCGTCCAGACTGACGCCAGTGGAGCCGGGCAGGCACACATCAACAAACGGGGACCTGAGCGCTGCGGCTGCAGCGTCGCCCCAGACCCACGGACAGGCTCCCCCATCTAGCGCGGCTGCGCATACAGAGGGGTAGAGCCCAACACAGCAGGAGCACGGAAGGCTAATCCAGCTACAGGACACACAGGGTAAGAAGCGAGCAAGCGGGACGCCGCACCTCGCTGAATCCCAGTACGTACCTACCTCACACTCCTGCATACCTAAATCACTCTGTGCAAGACTATACCACACTTCTACAAACTTAAGCACCTTTGTGCCAGACTATACCACCCTTGACCCAGAAAACTGTCATTACTTAACTGCCTAAAGAGACATAAGCCCAGTTGGGCTTATGGTTTAAAGGGGTCCGCTGACACCCTCATTCCCCTCGGGGCTCTTAAACAGTGACAGACGGACGGGTATTCACCTTGGAGAAAAGACATTCCAGTTATGACTGGGAACACCCTTTTCCCATCACGCATGCTATTTTTACAGTGATTATTTGCACATTTTCAAATAAAAGCATTTATTTATCTTACAAATCACCTCTCCTCCTTATTACACTATCAGACATAGAGGCAGCGCTTCAGCCCAACCCATCTTTGTTTCCACATATATATAGATGCTCAAAAGATACCGCACCCGCCGGACTTCTTAGCTGCAATAACGTCACACAACAACTGCCATTTCCAGCAACGTTTTGGGACTTTTTATTTGTCCCGTCCTCAGGCTATACAGTCTGTATAGCCTGAGGACGGGACAAATAAAAAGTCCCGAAACGTTGCTGGAAATGGCAGTTGTTGTGTGACGTTATTGCAGCTAAGAAGTCCAGCAGGTGCGGTATCTTTTGAGCATCTACATTTAACCCTATACCAGCCCAGCGGCAGCAGATGAGAGAAAGCGGGTGCAGGGACATTGCATGATATACATATATATATATATATATATATATATATATTTATAGCCAACAAGCAAGAAGTCACTCTAAGTTTTTTTAAACTGCACGGCGGCAGTACAGGTAATAAATGAGATGACACTGGTAAGGTGCAAAATCAAAGTTTCGGGCGGGTAGCCCTTTATCAAGACATCTTTATCTTGATAAAGGGCTACCCGCCCGAAACGTTGATTTTGCACCGTACCAGAGTGACTTCTTGCTTGTTGGCTATACATATACTAATTTTTGGATTGAAGCGCACCTAAGACTCTGCAGTGCCGGGATCTCTTGCCTATATATATATATATATATACTCAATGTATTTCAAGGCTCTGCATCCAATTTTCTTAAGGATAAATGGCAGTGCATGAGTGAAAAGGTGCTCCGATGCAGGTGCAAGTGGTAAAATGAACAAGATAAGCATTAATATTTCATATTATCTTCAAGACCGACGTGTCACCTACATATATATATATATATATATATATATATATATATATATATGGACCCCCATGGACCCGATATAACAGGATCTCACACTATATTCACCTTAAAATCTTATAGCCTCAGGGACCAGTCACGTTAAACTTGGTCACTGTGGTTCCTACATTGCGCAGACATACTGCAGCGCATCTTAAAACTTTTAAATGCACGCCTTCCCAGGCCATTCTTACAAAGTTTCATCACCCACAGTAAGCGCTTTTGCCATATGCAATGTCCACTATACTTAAACTGTTTACATCTTGTTTTGTTTTCAATAGGGATCGTGACACCTTGACAAAGGGGGACCACCCCCGAAACATTGGTCGTTTTATTAGCAATACAACACGTTTTGAAAAGACCCCGGAGTGCCAGCCTTTTCTTGATTCTTTACACCAATTTGTGGAAGGGCACCAGGGCAGCTAAACCATAGTGGCGAGTGCCGGGCCGCATCAACCTGTATATATATATATATATATATATATATATATACACATATATATATACACACACACACACACACACGTAGAGTTTCCATTATCCAAATATTCGTTATCCAAATTATTCCAAAAACCAAACTAAAGTTGTTGTTTTTTTGCTAAAAACCTGCTGGCTACATCTGTAACTGGCACTACTGGGGAAATAACAAGTAACTGGCACTAAATATGTGCAAGGACATGATTGCTTGGCATTCAAATTCAGTATCTCAGTACGCAAACTTTGTTTCATGCAAAATAAAATATATATATATTTGTGTGCATTTCATCTGTTTGCTGTGCTTATGCAACATAAATGAAAGATACCTCAAGATACCTCATTCAAATATAAAAATATTCCAAAATACAGAATAATCCATTACTCAAAAGTCTTCTGGTCCCGAGCATTTTGCATAAGGGATACTCAACCTGTATAACATACACATGCACACAAATGCATACACCCTCACACACACGACCTCACACACACGTATACATGAATCCGTTACTGACTGCATGTAAAAAATTCAGTGTTTCAATAAAGGAATATTAAATTATGATACCAATTTCCCATAATGCCCTGTCGATCAAAGATATACTGCTGTCAGTTTAATGTCAATGCTAGTGTGACTGCAATTACATTGGGATCATATGCTCGATGACGTAATGAAAATGGTAATATTGTCATTAATATCCTTTTTGTAATGTACTGCAGTGCTGGCTATCTTACAGGCGTTGCAAGAACTATTATTAGATGTACCCTTTCAATACAATCTGCAATTAATATTTATTGTGATAGGTGCCAGAAGCTAAATTGGCTTATCCAAGATTACAATTTAAACATGTTTGTACATTTATCCACTGAGCCAACAGCCTTGTGTAATATGTCACAACATGAACACTGTACAATTGCCATGACTAAAAATAGGGATCTTTTATATATAAGTATTAACGAAGTCCGGAATAAATGTGACCGTATTTAATTATAAAAAAAAACAACAAGTGTGTACATTTCCATAATATTCATTTATTTCGTTTGACAGTATATAAATTAACATTAAACAAGCTGGGGTAACAACATATCAGATGTATTTAATAGGCTGGTATTTTTTATACAATAGAGGCGACTGCATGGTATAATTGACATTGCGTTGCATATCTTTGCTTGCACTTGTATATGAAAGGTAAGCTTTTCTGTGCATATGATCAGTGAAGTGAAAACATCACCTATAGTGATATACTGTATACAATTAGGTTAGGCCCATCTAGTCATTTATTGTAACCTTTTTACATTTTAAAATAATAGTCTGACACTTACTATACACAGATTGTTCCAGACAATATTTTTTATTACAAACCAATAGGCTCATAAAGTACATTTTCAAACACATTTTACGGTACACAGATGAAAGATATTGCCCGAACAATTGAATTTCAATACGTTTTTAACTGCGAATCGTTAAAAAAAAAGGTCATAGTTTGAGGATAAAAGACCCTGCTAATTCAAATAAGATTGTTCATATCATGTTCCTGAAAAAGGCTGTGACGATAAAGACCAAATAGCATTCTAAGAAAATAAAAAGTTGAAGACAGTCACAACATACAAAAAGGCTATAAAATAATATCAGAGGGCTAGAATATTCCATAGATCATTGTTGGAACAATTGTAGGGAAATGGAATCTGCAGTATGTCACCCACTAAACAAGGCTGTCTGGCACAAATATGATCATTACAATTCAGGTGCTGATAAGTAGACACACTAAAGTATATGGACAAAAGTATTTGGCCACACCTGTTTTTTACATTCAGGTGTTTTAATCAGACCCTTTGTCTCCCCCTGTCCTTGTCCTCCTTCATCACCCCCTCGAGTGTGAGGACCCTGCCAAGCACAGCAGAGAAGCCCTTCTGAAATGGAGCTCACCCCTCGAGCAGACCACTCATATGAGCCCGACGGAGCAGGACGTGGGCAGATCGGCAGCCCTCACAGTCCACTCTGCCCTTGCGGCCCTGTGCAGAAAGGATGCAGCAAAGTTGAATGGCAGTTGTTGGAGAGTAGACTGGCGACCATGGAGAACCATTCACAGAGATAGCAGAAAAGTAAACCCCCAGGGCATTGTGGCAGACCGAACCGCAGCCCATCAGCTCCTCAGCACTGCCAGCAGAAGCCCTGCCCTTGTCATGGAGGAGAGGCTGTCATGCCGGTACCTTAGTGAGGTGGAAGAGGCAGAGGCATCGGTCTGCACTCCCCGCAATCCTGCTCTCAAACGTGCGCTCCCTGGCAAACAAGTTTGATTTGCAGGATCATCTGCCCTATGCTTCACAGAGACATGGCTTGATGACCACATTGCTGACCCGCCGGTGTCCCTGCCAGGATTTGGTCTCTACAGAGCTGATCGCTCTAAGGTTCTCTCAGGAAAAACAAAGGGCGGCAGCACCTGCTTCTATATCAATGATAGATGGTGCACCAATGTCACAATCCTAGGCAAATCATGCAGCCCTCACCTGAGATGCTATGTATCAACTGAAAACCTTTCTATTCCCCCTGGGAATTTGCCTCGACTGTCCTAGTGGGAGTGTACATACCCCCCCCTTGCCTGCGCAAAGGAAGCCCTGCACCACCTGGCCACCAGCATATCTGACATGGAGCAAAAACACCCAGACTCTCTGCTCATAGTACTGGGTGACTTCAACAGAACTAACCTAAGCCAGGAGCTACCCAAGTTCAAACAACAAGTCATATGCCCCACCAGGGAAGGGCATACCCTTGACCACTGCTACACCACCCTTAAGTCTGCCTTCCGGTCAATGCCCCGTGCTGCACTCGGACTATGGGCCTTATTCTATTTCACTCTTTCTGACAAAATCCTTCTTAGATGGACAAAACCATGTGCACTGCAGGTGAGGCAGATGTAACATGTGCAGAGAGAATTAGATTTGGGTGAGTTATTTTGTTTCTGTGCAGGGTAAATACTGGCTGCTTTATTTTTACACTGCAATAAAGATCTCTCTTTGAAGTAGAACCCCACCCAAATCTAACTCTCTCTGCACATGTTACATCTGCCCCACCTGCAGTGCACATGGTTTTGTCCATCTAAGAAGGATTTTGTCAGAAAGAGTAAACTAGAATAACCCCCTATGGCCCTTATTCTGATCGGTGCGTACTTTTCCGAATTCTTTCGGATGGCGTTTTTTAGCCATCTGCGCATTCGTGGAGAACGCGACGCGCATGTGCCACGCATGGTCTCCGTACTTGTTCTCATGAATACCGTACAGAAATGTGCACCGCAATCACTCGGCCAATATGGGTGTGTTATGGGCGTCATGCGGAATGACACAGGGGCGTAGTTTCAAAGTGGGCTAAACTGGGCGGAAACATGGGCGGACACGGGGGAGTACACATATTTGGGTAGGCGTGCATTCGGACAGCACGCCGAATGCACGCGAACAAAAAGGGTAGAAATGTGCGGTGTCCAAAAGGTTACTCTTGCTTTGAACCCAATACAATCACATACTTTACCCATTACTTGTTAATTACACGCTTCTCACTGCTACAATTGGAAGCATTGCAGCTTAAAGGGAACATTACATGCTGCACTTGTCACACACTTTTACACTGCAAATAATGCACACAACTTAATATTAATAATACTAATACACATGGCACTTCTGCATGTATCAATTAATACAGACATTTGGGGGGCCAAAATAACATTTATTACAGAAACTTTGGTACAAATTGCAAAAACATCAAAAAAAAAAAAAAGGTACCATAACAGGACTAAAAAGAAATAATACAGAATAAATAGCCACAGCAGAATCATTAGGAACACATCAGGTGGCTTCACAACAAAAGTACAGCACCAACACTTCAAGTACAGCACACAGTAATGGTAGCCGAAACAGGGCAACAGGGGAACCAAACATGACATTTGAACCGCGGGCAAAAGTGGTGACCCTGGGCACGGATTTGGACACAGGATGCTGACACACACAGCTCAATGGAAGATTTGGGCAGACATAACGGTGGAGATTAATGGGGACACAAGTTCATTTGCGAGCACGTTTGCCCCTGGCAGGCTCCTTGCCACGTGCAGCAGATCTTCGGCCTCGTCCACGGCCAGAGTCAGATGGTGGCTCATGTGGAGCACATGCTGGTGAGGGGGTGGATGATCTTCCCCCTCTGGCAGCAGGGAGTGATGATGTTGGTAATGCACCTGAAGCGGGTGACATTAGGGCCCTATTGCTGGTAACTAGCTCCACCATAAGTTTATTATGGCGGAGGAGGAGGTCATTTTGCCGCAGGGCTTGATCAGCCAGCACCTGCAGGCTAGCAGCAATAGCTTGGTGGCTGGCACTCATAGCTTGCTGGCTGGCACTCATAGCCTGCAGGCTCGCAGCAATACTCTGCTGGCTGGTGGTCAAACCCTGCAGCACCTCCTCGGCCCTACGCACCCGCTCGAATGCAGACTCTCCCTGCTGCACAATACTATCCAGCACACGGCCCCACATGGACAATTCAGCCGCGGACAATCCCGGCTGCTGCTGCACGGGCCTGCTACTAGGGCCAGGTGGCACAGACTCCACAACCTCCTCAAGAGAATCTTGACCAAGCGGTGGGGATGCTGTTGAACGAGAAATTACCAATTACCACACATTCCATACCAAATTTTGGTACTTATGTAGTATCTGGGCTGCCGATTTTTTGATTGTATGCCTTAAGTTAAGGCATACAATCAGATGCGATGCGATGCGATATCGCATCGCATCGCATCGCATGCGACCATCGGATGCGATGACCCGATTTTTCCATAGGAATCAATGTTAAAATGGACTGAGTCCATTTTAACATGGAATTCAA
Source organism: Crinia signifera (assembly GCF_055691185.1). NCBI lineage: Eukaryota > Metazoa > Chordata > Amphibia > Anura > Myobatrachidae > Crinia > Crinia signifera. The sequence goes on along the minus strand of NC_139220.1, from coordinate 105,420,162 downwards.
TGGGAAAAAGGGGTCCTTTTCATACCCCTACTATCCAAGTGGGCATGGAGTTGGATATAAACCTGTGGCGAGCGCAGCGAGCCACCGAGCCCGAAGCGTGGCGAGCGAAGCGAGCCCCGCGAGGGGACGGTATTCTGTGTCCCCTCGCGGGGCTCGCTACGCTCGCCACGCTTCGGGCTCGGTGGCTCGCTACGCTCGCCACAGGTTTATATCCAACTCCATGCCCACTTGGATAGTAGGGGTATGAAAAGGACCCCTTTTTCCCATTGAATTCCATGTTAAAATGGACTCAGTCCATTTTAACATTGATTCCTATGGAAAAATCGGGTCATCGCATCGCATCGCATCGCATCCGATAGTCGCATGCGATGCGATGCGATGTACCCGATTTAGAAATCGGCAGCCCAGATACTACATAAGTACCCAAATTTTAAACATCTACTTATGGGCTGGCAAATAATTACCTTCAAGCGTAGAAGCCATCACTTCCGCTGGGGACTCGCTGTCTATAGTGCTCACCCCCCGGATCTCCTCCACTGCAATACAGCACTGGGCCATCTCTTCCAGGGGGTGAGCTCCAGCTTGGATGGCATGGGGCCAGCCCCAGAGGTGTGGCTGTGTTCCCACCGCTGGTTCAATTTCTTCTTGAGGTTGCCTTTGAAGTCGTGCCACCTGCAATCAAAGTGTACATATTAATACATGTAACTCCTCATGTTTGCTGTAGCACCCATTGCAATCTGAAACATAATACAACATGTGCCTACTGACAACAAACTTACATTATATTCATTTTTCAAACCAACCCTTAGAAGATACAAAAACAGTCACCCTCCAATAACTATCAATTCTATGTCATGGCCAACATGTCTGTGCCTCCAAGCAACGTGAACACCCATTGACCAACTCCATCTAATATTGAATGTTAACATTACTGGACTTCTACTACTCAAATGTAACACACATGTACTTGCCTCTTCTTAACATGCTCCGTCTGACGAACTTGTGGAGCCACTGCATTAATCTCCGCCGTTATCTCCTCCCAGATCTTCCATCTCCTTGTGTGTGTCAACTTCACCGCTGGGCACTCAATTAAATCACGTGCCCGGGTCACCAGGATGTCAAGCTCCCGCGGTTCATATGCCATGTTTCTTGTGGTTGGTTCCTCTGTTGCCCCACTGCGGCCACGGGCACGGGCACTGCCACTGCCATGGCCACGGGCACGTCCACCAGTTGCTGTACCTGAAGTGCTGGGCTGGCTACTCTGTTGGGAAGCCACCTGCTGTGTTCCCAATAATTCTGCTGATGCTGAGGATGGCCCAGCTGCTGATTGGCCTGATGTTGATGGGCCATCTGGGTGCTCTGGGTTGAGGGGGACATAGGTGGTGTTGGCCTCCATGCGGGACAACAGATTCTGCACCACCTGGTCTTCCTCTGAGTCTGAGCCTGCCATGTTTGCAACAAGTGTTTGCCTCTCTAGGACAACTTTAAATACTATTTCTGTAATTGGCGTTAATCAGCTGCAACCTGCGTTCCGTACGGCCGCGTCCTGTACGCCAGCGTCAACCGTGCGGCGCATACGGCCCGCCCCTTGGTGTTGAAAAATATTTCCAAAAAACCTGGCAAACTCAGTAAGTCTGATTTATTAGCTACATGCAGATTCCTACACCAATGAGCAAATAAAACTGAGGTCAGACATGAAATGTATATTTGAATGTACTTCTGTACTGTGCACTTGTTTGCTATGTAGTACAACTGACACTACCCATTCCATATGTCAATCCAGTCCACCACTTAGCCACAAGTAATCAGTGCTAGCATCCAAATCACATGTGAAAGCACTCCAAATTCAGGTTAGATGCTAGCTACTTTTCATTCCACCTCTGTAGTATGGCCCAGTAGAAGATATGTGTACACATGGCAGCATGGCCTAATTTTGGGAAAAGGTCTGCCACTATTTGCTATGTTTCTGCTGCATAGCTTTCATTATAAAATAGCTGTTAAGTACCTTGTTGAGTTAGGTGTAAGTGTCTAATGATGCACACTATTTTACCTGTTGCTTATACCCATGTTTGGTGATTAGATAGAATGTGTTTCCATCTTATTTTACACTGTTTAGGATGGGTGTGCGATGCAATGGGTTAGCCGTCTGTTCGGGCGCATACACGCTGTTAGTGTAAAAATGAACAATAAAGTTAATACCAAATATCACTCTGATCAACCAATGACAGCACATGATTGTTTTATTTGTGCCATTGCTAAGATGGCGGCTTATGGCAGAGCAGCACCGTTTTCGCCTGCAGAGCTGAGGACACTGGTCTCCGTTATGGAGACCAGGCTGGGGCGGGCGGGCCCCTTCATAACGAATAGGCAGAAACGCTCTGCCTATGCGGTGGCCCGCCGGCGGATCTACGCACGCACCCAGGTGCGGCGGACCATCGCGCAGCTGGAGCGGCGGGGGTCCGACCTCCGGCGCAGGGAGCCAGAGAGGCTTCAATCCATAAGGGCCAGCATTGCTAGATGTGAGTATTTAAACAGTAAATGTGGATTTGGACATGATTGATTACCTGACATTATTTAATCCACTAAGGTCACCAGCCTGATCATGAGTTAAACATGGCATACAATATATGAGTGCTACTTCCTGTTTGACACCCTGTAATGGTCATAAAATATGTGATTGGGGAGGATTAATGCTTGTGATGCTTATAATGGCCCAAATGTCACAGCATACCTGCCATGTTACAGGCTGTGTTTTGTAAAGGCCACTGAGGAGCTGTTTGCCTGTACAATTATCTGTACTGATAACCTTTGCATTTCTAGGTTGATAAGGCTTAATACAAATTACCACTAATTGGCACTTTTTTTACTTTTCACAAACACAGCCCGTGATCGAGCAAGACAGGCACGTGAGCAGGCAGAGGCGTCCCAGGCCCAGGAGGAGGGCACTGCCGAGATGGCCGAGGAGGTGGTGGCAGAGGAGGAGGAGATTGTGGAGGAGGAGGTGGTGGCAGAGGAGGAGGAGATTGTGGAGGAGGAGGTGGTGGCAGAGGAGGTGCAGATTGTGGAGGAAGAGATGGTGGCGCAGGAGGAGGAGCTGGTGGTGGAAGAGGTGGCACCAGCTGAAGAGGAGGATGAGGAGGCCTGTGAGGTGGCGCAGGCGGAGGAAAGTGGTATGTATACATAAAGTTTAATTATTCCTTTAGTCATCTTCTATTTGCTTTGTAGCACTGGTGATTAAATGGTTTTTTGCAATACTATAAAGTGATAAAACAAACTGGATAGCAACAGACACACTTTGGGGTTAGATAGGGTGGCCAAACCATCCCTTTCATCCTGGACACATATTAATGACACAGGTTGTGCGGATGGCTGTCAGGTCGATTTTAAGTGCCACTGAACCTGTGTAGTTAATCTGTATCCTGGAAGAAAGTGATGACTTGCTCATGTAAGGGTTACATGTCCCTGCTGCTTGCATACAATCTGTAGCCTCATATAGGTGAGTAGAGTTTACTGGTGATTGATCTGTGTAAACTAGATTCAGTATGGCATAAATGGAGTATGGCCAGGCGTGGCTTAGACTGGAGTAACAAGTGGTCAGTGCCCCTGGGCCCTCCTCTAGCTAACCACCCCCTGCGGTCTGCATGTATGTTTTGCACCATAATTGTGTGTGTATTTGGTCTTAGTAATGCTTTTGAGCATGGGAGTGGGTTAGTGCTGCAGCTTCCCCTAACTGGCATTATGACAATGATTTCTGGAGCAGACCATCAGCAGGCAAGCCATGCTTGATTGCACAAATGTACTGAGCATTCCTGAGAGTTGTGTAACTCCCCTGCCAGGCTCCATCATATAACAGACACTGAACTTTGTTTGCAGAATTGTGATTGGTGCAGCGCGTGGCATGCTTCTCAGAGCTTAGTCATGGGTGGGTTTGGATTGAGAAGGAGCAGTATGACTGTGAGGTGTTCTACAGAGTAAAGGGTAGAGGGCCAAAATCAGCCTTTCCATGTAGTAGGTATGCATGTATGTATAGGTGTATGTCTCATATATATAGGTAGATATGTGTGTATGTATATATATATATATATATATATATATATATATATATATAGTTATATATAGAGATATATATATATATATATATATATATAGATATATATATAGATATAGATATATATATATCTATATATATATATATATATATAGATATATACACATACACACACACCTCTCAGAATGCATGTTTAAAATGTAGGTTTGACTATGTTAAATGTATGCATGAATATCATTAGTCATTTTTCATTTTGAATTTCCTCCACAGATGAGCCTGCCCAAGCAGAGGAGGGTCGCCGTGGGGCCCTCCTTAGACTCAGAGGCCTGATGAGGCAAATGTTGGAGTTAATGGACCAAATCATTGATGGGGAAATGTGATTTTTTTTGTTGTGGATAGTTCTGTTATAATAAATCGTTATTTAAAGTTCAAAGTTGTCAGTGTTTTTTTCGGTACTTGTTTCCTATCTGGGCGCCCAGGTTTTCTACGTACGGCACCGTAATGAAATCGGATCGCATCGCATCGTATACACACACGATATTGAACGATGCGATGCGATGCGATCCGATTCGATTTCCCATAGGAAACAATGTGAAATGGCTCAATTTAGCCAAATTCTCATAGGAACAATAGTAAATGGGCCAAAAACACCCCTGAACATTGAAATGTCCCCCCAAAAGTAGTTTACGCCACCCCGCCATCAACGTGAACCCGAAGCGTGGCGAGCGCAGCGAGCCCGCGAGGGGCGGCGGTACGCGTCCTCCGACCTTTTCATGCCCTACTATCCACGTCGGCGTGGAGTGAGAATAGAATAGTGTGGCGAGCGCAGCGAGCCACCGAGCCCGAAGCGTGGCGAGCGCAGCGAGCCCCGCGAGGGGACGCGGATACCTTCACAGTTATACGCGTCCCCTCGCGGGCGACGCGGACACCTGGGAAGCCCGCGAAGGGACGCGTTTACCTGTGAAGGTATCCGCGTCCCCTCGCGGGGCTCGCTGCGCTCGCCACGCTTCGGGCTCGGTGGCTCGCTGCGCTCGCCACACTATTCTATTCTCACTCCACGCCGACGTGGATAGTAGGGCATGAAAAAGTCGGAGGACGCGTACCGCCGCCCCTCGCGGGCTCGCTGCGCTCGCCACGCTTCGGGTTCACGTTGATTGCGGGGTGGCGTCAACTACTTTTGGGGGGACATTTCAATGTTCAGGGGTGTTTTTGGCCCATTTACTATTGTTCCTATGATAATTTGGCTAAATTGAGCCATTTAACATTGTTTCCTATGGGAAATCGAATCGGATCGCATCGCATTGCATCGCATCGTTCAATATCGTGTATGTGTACGATGCGATGCGATCCGATTTCTCTACGGAGAATAGCATGGTGCGCAATTAACTTAGTGGGCGCCCAGATAGGAAACAAGTACCTTTTTTTCTAACATGCTAAAGTATATGTGTAAGTTGTTTAAAATCTTTAAAATAAGCAAAATGTGCATACTGTAGTGTATATAGATTATGTTAGGGTCACATGCTGTAAGGGTTAATGTGTGTCATGAATGTAGTAGGAATGTGGGTCAGTATAGATGAGCATTTAATTGATTGAAATTGATAACAATCCCTTTTTCAGGAGGTTGCCTAATTGCCTAAGTGGGTCATGTGATCGCTGTTTGTACTCAGTACTCAAGTGTTGGATTGAGCGTAAATACTCCGCATCGGGGCGTACGGACAGCTTCCCGTACGTTCTGACGCGGTAAGACCGTGCTTGTGCGGGAAGACCGTGCAAGAATCTGTACGTTTTCACCGCACACGCACGGTTTGTATGTCGTCCGTACACACGCCCTGTTCTTAAAGAGTGAGTCCGTCCGAATGCGGAGGACACGTGGGCGTTTCTACGGACGACGGCCGCACGCCGCCGAACAGCGTGGTGGGCGGACCGCACAGTAAGAATTCGGGAATATCCGCACTGATCAGAATAAGGGCCTATCTGACCACTGCCTCGTCCACCTACTCCCTACCTATACGCAGAAGTTGAGAGCAGCTAAGCCTGTCGTCACGACAGTTAAGAAATGGACTAAAGAGGCTAAGCTGAAACTCCAGTCCTGCCTCGACTGCACAGACTGGGGGGTCTTTGAAGCCTCGGCAACTGACCTGAATGACCTGACTGACACCGTCACATCCTACATAAGCTACTGTGAGGACATGTGTATACTCACCAAGACCTACTGCATCTTCAACACCAAGCCCTGGTTACTCTGGTTACACCAAAACTCCAGGTTACCCAAGTAAAGGTGGCAGAGATGTTCAAGAGGGCCAAACCAAGGAAAGCACCAGGTCCTGATGGGGTGTCACCATCTGCCATGAGAGTATGCATGGGTCAACTTGCCCCCATATTCACCAGGATCTTCAACAAATCACTGGAGCTACGCAAGGTTCCCTCCTGCCTCAAAAGCTCCACTATTGTTCTGGTCCCCAAGAAATCAACTACTATAAATCTGAATGACTACCGGTCGATAGCTCTGACCCCTGTAATCATGAAAAAATTCGAGCACCTAGTACTGAACCATCTGAAAGCTGTGACTGGCCACCAGCTAGACCCCCTCCAGTTCACCTACCGATCTAATCTATGCATTGAGGATGCAGTCAACCTGGGCCTGCACTACATTCTGCAGCACAAATGCCTGGTACCTATGCAAGGGTCCTGTTTGTCGACTTCAGCTCGGCTTTCAACACAATCATCCCCAACATCCTCCACCCCAAATTACTCCATATAGGAGTCTCTGAAGCTACGTGTTCTTGGATTGTGGACTTTCTGAATGATAGAAAACAAGTTGTGAAAGCGTGGGAATTCACCTCCCAAGTGCGGCCCATCAGCACAAGTGCCCCCCAGGGCTGTGTACTCTCACCCCTGCTCTTCTCCCTGTACACCAACGACTGCACCTCAGAGGTGCAATCAGTAAAGATAATCAAATTCGCAGATGACTCTACCATCATTGACTTTATCAAGGACAGGGATGAATCGGCCTACAGACAAGAAGTGGACCAATTTGCCCGGTGGTGCAGCAGCAACCATCTGGAGCTCAACCCACTCAAAACCATTGAGATGGTAGTGGACTTTAGGAAGAAGGCTGTTGGTGTTCCTCCACTAACAATTGCTGACAGTGTGGTGTGGCTAGTGGACTCCTTCAAGTTCATAGGAACCACAATCTCCCGGGACCTTAAATGGGCGCCCAACACTGATACAATTGTTGGAAAAGCGCAGCAGAGGCTATTCTTCCTTAGGGAACTGAGGAAGTTCAATATCCCACAGAAGCTTCTGCTCCTCTTCTACTCCGCAATTGTGGAGTCTGTACCGTGCTCCTCAAAACTGGTCTGGTAGTCAGAACTGTGGAGAAGATAATCGGGACAGACCAGGGACCTGTACCTGTCCAGAGCAAAAAAGCGTGCAACGAAGATAGTCAAGGACCAACTACATCCTGGCCATGGCTTGTTTAACCTTCTGTCATCAGGCAGACGCTACAGGGCTATTCCCACCAGGTCCACCAAAAGCCTAAAAAGTTTCTTTCCTCAAGCGGTTCACCTGTTGACACGTGAACTTATGAACACCTCACTGTCTAGTCGTGCCATAACCCTTTAAACATAATCTAACACGGTGTCCCCACGGATTAACTTTCTATATGACTGTACATGTTCTCCCACCTGTTTATATTGTTTATTGTTTATACTGTTTGCTGCACAGCAAACCGAAAACCTATTCCTAGTATACGCAAGTATACCTGGCCAATAAAGTTGATTCTGATTCTGATGATTTTACAGGTGTATAAAATCAAGCACCTAGCCATGTAATCTCCATTTGCAAAGATTTGTGGGACAATCTGAAGCTCTCAATTATATGGTCCTGTGATAGGATTCTATAAATCCCCATGAACACTAAGGGATATTGTTCGTAATACAGCATTTAGGAACAACAGCAACTCATCAATGAAGTGGTAGACCATGTAAAGTGAGGGCAATGACTGCTAAGGTGCATTGTGCATAGAAGTCGCCAACACTCTGCTGGTTTCATAGCTGAAGAGTTTCAAAATTCCACTGGCATTAATGTACAATCAAACATGTTCTGTGGAGTGATAAATCACATTTCTCTGTGTGGCAGTCAGATTGGCGAGTCTGGGTTTGGAAGATCCTGGGATAATGTTAACTGCCTAATAACTACATTATGCCAACTTTGTTTGGTGGTGGAGGAATAATGGTAAAGGGCTGTTTTTCAGCTGATCTCCAAAGCAGGGCGATATTCATGCTTCTGCATACCAATGCTATGCCCTTTTCTATTCCAAAATTACTGAGCCCCAGTACCCAAATCAACAACTATAAAGACATGCTTTAATGAGTTAGGTGTGATAGAACCTGTCCTCTACCCCACGAGCATCTTTGGGATGAACTGGAACAGAGATTGTGAGTACAACATCAGCACCTGCTATAGCTGCAGCCTGAAAAAGTGGGACCAACTCCATATTAAAGTGTATGGGGTAAATTTAATAACACCGCAGTTCTATTGAAGATGGCATAATGCCCATAGCAACCAATCAGATCCTATCTATTATCTTCTAGAAGGTGCTAAATAAATAAATAAATAAGTAGTAAAATCTGATTGGTTACTATGGGCAAAATCTCATCTTCAATAGAACTTCCTTAGTACATTTACCAGTATGTACTGTATATTAATACAATGTCATGGCAATACGGATGGTGTAATGGTTAGCATTACTGCCTCACAGCACTGATGTCATGGGTTCGATTCCCACTATGGCCCTAACTGTGCAGAGTTTGTATATTCTCCCTGTATCTGCGTGGGTTTCCTCCGGGTACTCCGGTTTCCTCCCACAATCCAAAAATATACTGGTAGGCTAATTGGCTCCCATCAAATTAACCCTAGAATGTCTGTGTGTGCGTGTACATGTGGTAGGGAATATAGATTGTAAGCTCCACTGGGGCAGGGACTGATGTGAATGTTCAAATATCCTCTGTAAAGCGCTGCGGAATATGTGTGTACTATATAAGAAACTGTTAATAAATAATAAATGACAGTCCCTGTTTGTATGAAGGTCAAAATACTTTTGTAAATATAGTTTATATCAAATATATGCAAATATTTGCAGTAACCTAGGACTATTGAATGCCTACTGAGCTGTTCACTAAGGAAACAAGACATATAAAATAAACAAAAGTACTGCACTCTAGACTAGGTCTTGGCAAGGCAGAAAGATCACTTGAAATGGTACAGTATGAAACATTGATTCACTGACAGTATATAATTAATAAATAATACATAACTGGTTCAGGAATAAATATAAAAATACATGTGTACAAACATATATTATTTACATTTAAAAATTCAAATTGGTAATTTAACTGTATAGAAAAAAATGTATAGGATCAACTATATCTCTATCTCTATGTACTGGCAAGTAGTGTAAAGTCCCACTTTTTTAACTCAAGTCTATAGCTAGACGTGGACAGTTATATGCTCCAGAGTAAAGAAAGTGTGAGGAGAGATCATTTTGAAGTGAGAACGTAAGGGAGTGATGCGAATATGAACAATACTTTCCTTTAATATGTATCTTCACCCTCAAAGGGTCACCAATGGTTAGAATATGAAAAAGATATAGAGAATACAATGGTGTAGTTCGTTCAAGCCAATGTTTTATTTTATATATAACACAAAAAAATACATTTTTTTTACACGAAAAAAGAACAGAGCTAATTACCCAAACAATGGAATAACAACAATCAATTAAATTTAGCAGTATCACATGAAATAAGATGGGGACTTTCACCAGACAGGCGAATAAAAGAGACACGTCAGATTTTCTATGTGGTAGATTCGATCTCTGAATGATACGACTGCCCAGGCCTCAATATAGACTCTGTGATGGTAAGGTCTTCAAAATACCTGTAGATGGTTAAAATCCCTCCTGCATCCTACCTGGATCCTTTTTCAAGCAGTTATATGCTCCAACCTTAATGTATAGGGCTAATTAGCAGCAAAGTCCGGCATTGAATGTGAACTCTTAATGTAAGCACATGACATGTGTCAGAAAAGCAGTTGCCACACATAAGACCAACTTTCCTCCAACCATCCAACTAGTTGCTTGGATGGAATAAAAATATGGTACTGTATGGGAGCAAAGGACATTCAGAAATGTGCTCACAAACCCAGGAAAATGGACAAAAACATTCAGTCAAATTGTTTAAATCAAACAGGTTCAACTACATTACTTTGTCTGAGCGAAAGTTTTTGTCCTTTTCCAAATTTTGGGAGCAAATTTCTGTGGTAAATATTACATTTGCTCTCCAGTACCATATTTTTATTCCATCCAAGCAACTAGTTGGATGGTTGGAGGAAAGTTGGTCTGATGTGTGGCTAGCTCTCGTGATATAATACCATTGGTCTGGACAAAATGGGAGTGTACTGGAATAGCAACTACACTGGCTAAAACTAGTTTTATTGTTATACAAAGGATAAAACTGAGCAGCTTCTGAGTAACCTAGGAAGTGCCGGTGCCAGACGAAACAATGGAGATGTGTGGGAGGTGTACTGAACCAATGGCTACAGACATTTTGGTTCTATAATGAAGCCATATCAGAGGTATAAATTCATGAAATAAAAAGTGGGGACTCAAAACCTCTCTTTTAAATCTACTTTTCATAATTTTCACAGTGACTTAAGTTCATCCCAGATGCCCGGAGGCAAGATAAATATTGGTGCCCCCCCACTCCAACAACCCCCACACACACGCACACACACGCCACACACCCCTAAATAGCACCTTGTTATATATAAATATATATATAAATATATATATATATATATATATATATATATATGACAAAAAGAGAGGTTCAGGGTGCGCCTAGGTTTACACAGTACAAATAATATAAAATCCAATGTGATAAACACAAGGTAAATTCAATACATAATACAGGTTGAGTATCCTGTATCCGGACATCCCTTATCCGAATTATTCCAAAAACCGTGGTTTTTGGAATCATTTGAATTTTTTTTTTTTTTAACCCCCCCTAACCCTCTTTTCATACTTACCAAGTCCCCGGGCGTCCACAGCAGGCCTCCGGCATCTTCTCCAGGGTCTCCAGCGGTCCCAGGAATGCATTGCGCGAGTGTGCGCGCGCGCCGGTGACGTCACCGGTGCGCGCGCACACTCGCGCAATGCATTCCTGGGACCGCTGGAGACCCGGAGAAGATGCCGGAGGCCTGCTGTGGATGCCCAGGGACTGCGTGGACGCCGAGGGACCACCGGACACCATCAGGGGACAGGTAAGAATGCTTTAAAAAAAATATTCCAAAAACCGCAAAATTCCCCTATCCGGAATGCTCGTGGTCCCGAGCATTTCGGATAGGGGATACTCAACCTGTAGTACATAAAATAGTTTTGGTACTTGTTTCCTAGCACGGCGCAAGGTATGCGATGGACGTGACCGATGCGATTTTAGGGCTATTTTTAGCCTTTTCGACAATTAAACAATCGCATCCATCGCGTCCATCGCATGCCTAAGTTAAGGCATGCGATGCGACCGATGCGAGGGACGCAATTTTACATAGGGAACAATGTTAAATGGCCCAATGGACCCAATTTTTCATTGTATACCTACCCTTATGGGTATTTTACATGACAGCGAGCCCCGTGAGGGGACGCGTAATACCTGTGAAGTAATGCTCGTGGGGCTCGCTGCGCTCGCCATGCTTCGGGCTCAGTGGCTCACTGCGCTCACCACACTATATAAAATCAACTCCACGCCGACGTGGATAGTGGGGGTATGAAAAGGTCGGAGGAGGCATACCGCCCCCCTCGCGGCCTCACTGCGCTCGCCACGCTTCGGGTTGGCGTTGATCGTGGGGTGGCATTAACAATGGGGGGGCATTTGACCCATCAGGGTTGGGAAACAATAAAAATTGGGGTCTGGGGGCCAATTAACATTGGGGCCAATGTAAAATTGGGGATCTCAGGGACCATTTTACATTGATCCCAATGTAAAAATCATGTCGATCGCATCGCATGCGATTTGGTTGCATGCGATGCGATCAACTCGATTTCGGGCGGTCCCGATGGATACAATTTTTAACGCTGGCGCCGTGCTAGGAAACAAGTACCATAATTTTTAATGAAAATGTGTATATGTATGCATGTATGAATGTATATTATGTTTAAAATAAAAATACTGTGGCATCTATGGTTCTGCTGGGAGGGGGAGCCACAGAAGTGATAGCAACAGCTTAAAATGAACTAATTCAAACTTCCAGGGAAGAAGAGGTGCCCACTTGGGAGCATGAGCCCGGCGGCAATTACTGAATTGTCTCCCAGAGTTACACTATGCTCACAATCATTTAGTTACATAGTTTTTGTATTTAAACACAGTTTACACATTTCATGTCCTATTTAAGCAGAGCTTGTTTTAAATAGACCAAACAAAATAGCTTCATGCAGGTGATTATAGAGCAATTATATTCTTGAAATCCACATTTTCTGCTTATAAACAAATGATTATAAACTAGATCAGTATATTTATCTACATTGTTTACTTTTCCGTAAATACATTTACTGTATTATGTACTACACAATAGACATTAAAAGACATCATTGCCTTTTCTACAGTATATCATTGGCTTTTGTGCAATTTTCTAAGTTCCATAGTAGGTGCAGACGTACTGTATTTAGTATATCTCTTTCCCATCCCTTTGTTGTTCTTTCCAATCAATCTATATATATATAGACTATATATACACTACTTACGTAGTGTGGGGACGCATATACACTATATATATATATATATATATATATGTGTCCCCACACTACGTAAGTAGTATGTAATATGAGGGATACGTGACATGGTGGTGAGTGAGGATTAAAGGGTGTTGAATAATTAGGAATTAAACATGTGTTCAAGCTTGTTCCGACGAGTCTGTCTGTATTTTTAAAGAGGCAATTATTTAAAAGGCAAAAAACAATCTTTTAAATGATTGACCCTTTAAAAATACAGACAGACTCACTTGAATTTCAGCAGAATGTTTAGCATTCAAGCCCCTTTGTGATTATATAGACCATGTATTAAACTATAATAGTGATAGTGATAAGGCCGAATACCCCCTACATATATGCCAATATTAAGGCATTTTCTAAGCAACTTTGCTTAGTTTGGCAAAGTCGCTTAGAAAATGCCCCTACATCGGTGCGTGTGTCTGTAGGGGCTATAGCGACAGCAATGCACATCCCCGCGTGACGCAGCAGAGGCCAACCTAGCATAGCTAGGAAACCCTACATACATCGCCATGTGTGTGTAGGGCCAATAAAAGGCATATGGCCTCTGCACACATCGCTATGTGGCCTAAATTACAGTAGTCTCATTATCTTTCTTGCCACATTTTTCATTTATAGTTGTTCTGCGGCCTTAAAATCCTTATTTTGCCACATTTTACAATTTTTGGCACTTAGAGGAGTTCACAATTTTCCTGTTGGATATGGCTGCAGAACAATGTATTGGCAAATTGCTGTCTAAAGCCAGGCACACACTATGCAGTGTGTGTACCCAGCGATATTGGCGGCATCGGGGATCTGGTGCACTGCCGCATAGGCAAGAGCATACACACTTGCAGATGCTGTTGGGACGGGAGAGATGAACCATTGCTGCATTCTGCAGCATGGCCCTAGTTAACAATGAACTTCCTTATCTATACAGAAAAGAGTATGGAGAGCATTGTTAAAGGCCCGCAGGAGCGTGCCTGCATGCAGATATTCAGCATACACACTAAGCCATATATTACACAATATTTCTCATAAGGTGAGAAATAACGAGCGATATTGTTTAAAATATCACATAGGGCCTTATTTTGGTTCATTCTTTCTGACAAAATCCTTCTTAGATGGGCAAAACCATGTGCACTGCAGGTGGGGCAGATGTAACATGTGCAGAGAGAATTAGATTTGGGTGGGGTTTTACTTCAAAGTGAGATCTATATTGCAGTGTAAAATAAAGCAGTCAGTATTTTCCCTGTACAGAAACAAAATTACTCACCCAAATCTAATTCACTCTGCACATGTTACATCTGCGCCCCCTGCAGTGCACATGGTTTTGTCCATCTAAGAAGGATTTTGTCAGAAAGAATGAACCAAAATAAGGCCCATAGTGTGTATGTGGCTACAGTGGCAAACGCAGGATTTTTAGAGCGGGGTTTCCAAATGTAATCCAAAATCTCCCACTCTGTAGCGCATTGGAGTAAAGGGCCCTACATACGCAGAGATTTGTGCCAGAGATTCATAACGGGAGATTCAGCACGAGAGATTTCCCTTAATCTGAATTTTTCAGATAATGAGCCACACACACACAGATGTGTGCCAGAGATTCATAATGGCAGATTCAGCATGAGAGATTTCAAATCTCTCACAGAAACTTCAGGGGAATAAAAAAAAGTATTCAAATGTAAATAAGGGGTTGGAATAAAGCCTGGGGGAGTGTCACCTGTCAAACTCTCTGACCTGCAGACCCATTCAAGTCTACATCAGGAAATCTCAGATCATAGTATTCCAGCTTTTACTGCAAGCAGACCTGTTTCCCAACAGCCACTGGCCATCAATGATTTTAATATTCCCCATCTGGGGAGGGGGGCATACCACTGTGCCACCAATTAATTTAGTATTCCCCATCTGGGGAGGGGGGCCATATCCACTGGCCAGCAATGTTTATTTATAAGCTGTGCCACCAGGTTTTTTTTCTATATATGGGAGGGGGGGGGGGGTGGTTTTTACATATGTACATTAGGGAGGGCAGGGGGGGATGTGCATTGTGCCACCGTGCCATTATGCAATAAGGCCTGCATCCCCCATTCACATGCAAATAAAAACATTGATGGCACAGTGTAATCCCATCCCCCTGCCCCCCTAATGTTCATATGTAATAACCCCCCCCCCCTACCATATATAGATAAAAAAAAGCTGGCGGCACAGCTTATAAATAAACATTGCTGGCCAGTGGATATAGCCCCCCTCCCCAGATGGGGAATATTAAATTCATTGGTGGCACAGTGGTTGTGGGTATGTGGGGAAGGACCCCCCCCCCCTCCTGATGGGGAATATTTATCTCATTGGTGGCACAGTGTAATCCCATCCCCCTGCCCCCCTAATGTTCATATGTAATAACCCCCCCCCCCCCTACCATATATAGTTAAAAAAGCTGGTGTGGGGAATATTAAATTCATTGGTGGTCAGTGGCTATGCACCCCCCCCCTAGCTGGGTATACATTGGTGGCGCAGTGTGAAAAAAAAATACTTACCAACTCTGGAGTCCAGCGTCGCTTCCTCTCTGTCCCGCAGCGTCCACAGTCGGCCGGCTAATCCCGAGGTGTCCGGCGCTCTGCGTCATCAGGGGATGCGGCGGTGTCCGGCGTCATGGGGGGGCGCCGGTCTCCTGCTGCTCCAGCGGCGGCCGTTGCGTCATCAGGGGATGCGGCGGTGTCCGGCGTCATGGGGGGGCGCCGGTCTCCTGCTGCTCCAGCGGCGGCCGTTGCGTCATCAGGGGATGCGGCGGTGTCCGGCATCATGGGGGGGCGCCGGTCTCCTGCTGCTCCAGCGGCGGCCGTTGCATCATCAGGGGCGGCGACCGGCATGTCACTGTCATGTCAAGGGGGGGCGGCGTTGTGGGACATCAGGGCGGCGTCCAGCGTCGCTCAGAAGGCCCTGCTCACATCCGAGGCCACATATGAGCAGGAGCTTCTGAGCGACTGCTCTAGATTGACAGGCAGGTCCGTTTTGAATCCTGGCCAGATTCAGAACGGCGGGGGCGCGCCTGTAAATCGCTGTGTGGGCTATACACACAGCGATTTACATGCATTTTCAGGGATTTTCTGAGTGATTTGTTAAAATCGCTCAGAAAATGCCTGAAAATTGTGCTGTGTGTGGGGCCCATAAGTATGGGAGGGGAGTGGTAACAGCCTTGAAAATTGGTCTTTTTATACACTGGATACTGTATGGAATACAGTATTAATATTTAACAGTACAGATGGTCTGGAGTATAGGCTGTTTCAAACATTTAAATAAGATAGGCGGTCAGGAAAAGGGTAAACATATCATAATAAATAAATACACAAACATAATCTAACCAGTACTGCACTTTCTAAGCTCACAATCTCCCACTTCATGATAAAGTTCCTGTCCCTTCCTCCTGGCAGCTACAGTACTCTCTGGTCAATTGCGATGTTTGAGGGCTCAGATCTACACATACAGTAAATGTGGTAGAATAAGCTGGTACACTGGGCATGTGCAGCAGCTCCGCTCTGTCCCTTACACTGCAGGATGTGGTAGCAGCTCTAGTAGTCATATTATATACCAGTGCTATTGCTATCATAATTTAAGGCACTTCCCAAGATGAGGGGGGTTTCCGGGCAACCAGAAACCCCCCTGTGTTTGCCTATGGGCTATATACTATGTTATTACTGAGTGTACTCAGACTAAGCACCATACAACTGTTTATACTGTATACTGTGTTCCTTGTTATGGTGAAAGAGGAGGATGAGTTGTACAGGTACAGATGGAGCCGGCCTTATTCATCGCCGGCGCCCACCAGATTCTCCCCTGTCGAGCGCCGGCGATAGGTACTGGGACGCGCGTGTGTCTCACGCACACGCACGTCCCAGTATCAAGGCGGCTGGGCAATGTCTCCCTGCCCGTCTCCGCTTCAGGGAGATGAGCAGGGTTGGGGGGGGGGGTGTCAGGGAGGTGAGGGGGACCAGCAGCGATGGCGGGGACCCGGGGAAAGCTCCGTTGCCACGGGGTGCGCGTCTCCTGCGCGAGCGCCCCTGGCGGGAGCCGGCCGCTGGCGGGGCCTGGCAATTCTATCCTTCAAGGAAGAGGGGTGCTACATCTGTATGAGTACTGAATGCTTGTATCTGGATGCCTGAAGGTCACACAAAGTTCTTGCATTCTTAGTTCATGATGTCTTTCATCTGCTAGCTGCTTGTACATCGTGCAGGGAAGAAACATTGCAAAAGCAGTGGTTGCTATATACAGATCATCACGCACTGTAATTATATAACAGTATCTAGCTGGATTGCATCATACTGTATTTAATGTGCAGCATAGAGTAGGAATCTAGCAGTTCACAGGTTGGACTGTCCATTAGCCAGCACAACAGATATACTGTACTGTTGATGCTTATTTATGAGATTACTACTGTATATAATATATACATTCTTAATTGGTGTTGATTTTTATATTGATAGTAATGAAATAAAAGCTTCTATTTTAATACACGTGTCTTGATTGTTTTACCTACAATGCCAATACCACTGGGTTTTTGCGAGTACAGTCCCTTATGTTGATGTATATTGCATTTTCTTCTTCCTTCATTGAAAGTTTTAGTGAGCACCCACAGGCTCACATTAGGCTGCTGCAGCTGTTGTTATTTAATACCATTTTAATGAGTATTTTAATTTCCATATTAGTGCCTGAAATAACTTTTTTACCATGCTATTTCTATCTCCTTTAGGAGAAAGAGTGCTATATAAACAAAATTATTCTATCTATATTAAGGTGCATGTTGGTTTAGGCTGGTTTAGGTTTTGTAATATAAATACATTTAGTTAAAAGTAGAAAATGAATAAATCGTGTATCAGGCTCAATAGGTTCAATGTGTGTGCATTAGATAAGATGACAATGATAGGATAGACACTATTCCTTTTAAAGTTAAAAATCTATCTTTCTATCCATCTACAGATGGGTCAGGTCCCATCTTTGCAGGGGATGGCGCTGGCGTCGCCAGCCGTCATCCCCCGCCAGCGCCATGGCGATGGTGAGAAGGGGACGCACGCGCACGAGAGGGCGCGCGCGTCCCCTTCCGACGGCGCTTCCATCAGTTCCCCGGGTCCCCGCCGGCTTGCCGGCGGTAACCCGGGGTCCCCGCCGCCTGCCCGCACCCCCCACTAACCCCCCCTAACCCTGTCCGTCTCCCTGAGGCGGAGACGGACAGGGTTTCCGTCGCGCTAGCGACGGAGACTGAGACGCGCGTGCGCGTGAGACGCATGTGCGTCTCAGTCTCCTCGCTGGCGAGGCTGCTGGCGGGTCGCCAGCGCGTACGTTCTGGCGACCCGCCAGCAAGGATGGGTACAGTAACATACTGTATCTTTCTATCTATCATGTGTTATTCTGTAGGGCATGGGTCTGCAAACTGTGGAACTCCAGATGTTGTGAAACTACAAATCCCAGCATGCCTTGCCACAGTTTTGCTGTAAGGGAGTGTAAAACTGTGGCAAGGCATGCTGGGATTAGTAGTTTCACAACATCTGGAGGGCCACAGTTTGAAGACTCATGCTGTAGGGAAACAAGGCACACTAGCCTCAGAAATTGTGTTTATCTCTCCCAAAAAGATAAAATATATATATATATATATATATATATATTGAAAATGGCAATCATCACTATACATTGAGAGTGGGGGGGGGGGTTGAGCGAAGGGGGGGGGGGGGTGAGCAAGGGGGGGTCCTTCCTATTTGGTCAGTCCTGGGTCTCACAATTTCTGATGGCAGCCCTGATCCAAGTGTAAGGATCCGGGGGAAACCTCGCCTGCCCTACCTACTTTGCCTCAGACTAGGGTTGGCGGACGCGTGCAGAACTAGGCTTCGCCAATAATAGCCGCGTTCGAAGGAGCCAGTTAGTCTAGCTCCAACCCGATGCCACCTGGTCTTAAGAGTGACATCGCGCCCACCAAGGCCAGGAGAGAGCAAGGGGACAAGCTACCTAATGCCCACACAAGGCAAGGGGCCCCGGACCCCCAAGGGGGTGACTACACAGGGAGATTGGGAATGCTCCCACAGGTGATGAGACAAGGTAATCTATGGCTGGACGCAACAATGCGTAATGGTGAAATATACTAACAATCAATGGAAACAATGTTCACAGGATGGTATGCAATAATAACAAGGGCAACAATGCTCACAGGATGGTATGCAAAATTAACAATGGCAACAATGCGCAGAAGGTGGAAAATATAAGGTAAATGGGAAACAGACTTTTCTGGGAGATGACCAGAGCCGCAGATAAGGACCTCCAAACTTCCAGGTATGCAGGATCCAAGTGAATCGGGACCTCAGCAAGTACCAGGAACAACCACAGCAAGGAACCAGCAGGATGGTGAGACTATCCAATAAACTCAGGAACCAGGAACACGAACACAGCACTAGCATTGCTTAGACGCTATAGCCGGCATCAGATAGACAGCTGAGCTAGCTTTTATTCAAAAATGCCGCCTTCCCTGGCGGAAGTGACGCCTGGTGCAGCCTCCCCCTGTTGCCGTGCGTGCGGCGGAAGTTCGGGGCATTGTTAAGCAACGACCCGATGCTTCCGCCCAGACCTACCCGGAGCTACCCGGGCCGCTGTCCCGACGCCTGCAGCGCAGCAGCTGTCTGGTGAGCCAGGGTGAGACGCCACTTATGCCAGCGCCTAACACCAAGAAGACAAAAAGTTGCATTTAAGTAGTGGTTAGCTTTTTTTCACAAAAAACATTTTGAGGCCTGAACTCTGAGGAAGTGGTGGAGGAAAATGTAAAATGTTGTTACTGTTGTATTTTCATGTAACTAGACAAAAAAAGCAATCAGGATGTGATGGGGTTATGTGCAGCATCTGTCTGTGCCCTAGGTAACCCTATTTTGGTTTCATGGCAGATCACACGCCACAAAATGTCAGAGTCACCTCAGAGGATAGGAAGTAATGAAAGATGGGACCAATGGAAGTAGTCAGACACCTGCTGTGTGACATGTTATTGTGAGAAGCTGCTACCAGTTTGATGAATTAAATATCAGTGTATCTAGTATCGCTTATCCTACTAAAGTATAGCGATTCTTGATGAGGTGAGATGCAGCGCACAGCATGGTGCGGAGTTAAAAGACATACTACTGAATGCATACAGGGTCAAAGCGCATGAAGGAACATTTCAAAAAAGACGTCTGTTTTCCTATGGGTGCAGCAAACCCAGTACTCTGCACTTCAGCATGTCCTTAATACACCAGTCTACATTTCCTTTCTTTTTGTAATGAAAGCTATTCACATTTGTGCAGATGAGCATAAGATACAGGCACTGAAGAGGCAGAATATGTAAATTGGAAAAGGCAGAATTCATTTAGCATCTTTATACATTTCAGTTTTAAAAGACTATTCCCTTACTATGTACACACATAGAGGAAGGGGTTGATTATGTGCAAAATAATTATTGTAGATTTGGATTTTCAAAATCAATAACAAAATATTGAGGTCGAGTAATACAAAAAAAGTTATGATACAATATAAACATATATTCCTGTGCAGGTGTGTGTGTGTGTATGTGTATATATGTCCAAGTCAGCCAGCACCAGGGCCGGATTAAGGGGGCACCTAGATAGAGGGAGGCCCAGGGGTACTGACCTCCTGTGCCCCCCGCACATAAACTCACCATCGGGTATCCCCTTGGTCCCACCTGCTGTTGATACCATTAATTATCTAACTTATATATAAACCTTATCTTAATAACTTATCCTAAAATAAAGACACGACACAAGTGCTGGCGTTTCAAAAACAGAATGTCAAATTTATTTGACAAATTAAACTAAACTAAGACTATGAATGGTGGCGGCACCAAAGAACGGTCATTATAGGAAGGAGGGGGTTAAAGATCACTAAGTCATACATACAACGCTGGATGACCACTCTCCCTGGTCAACCACCAGGCCTGGTGGTGACGGCCATCCCCCGGGCAGAAGCGTGGCCCATGACAATCGTTGTCGAGGGAGAGTGTACCCCACTACCTACACACATACAGAGTTCTTAAAGCATGACCGTTCTTTACCGCCGCCGAAGAGGAAAAGAAAAACAGGGAAGGGTGGGTGGGGCTTCTTGGACAGGGGCAGATCACTCTAACAGCGTGATCCTTCCTACCCTGCTTGGACCCTCCCCCCTGTCCTGATAGGCCTTGTGCCCATCCTCATCAACATAGTCATGTGACCAACAGCATAGTGTACCTTATGAGAACCCTTAGTGGTTTATGTCCCTTCAGGCTTAATCAGCCTTCTGTGTTTCTTAAACTCACCATCGGGTATCCCCTTGGTCCCACCTGCTGTTGATACCATTAATTATCTAACTTATATATAAACCTTATCTTAATAACTTATCCTAAAATAAAGACACGACACAAGTGCTGGCGTTTCAAAAACAGAATGTCAAATTTATTTGACAAATTAAACTAAACTAAGACTATGAATGGTGGCGGCACCAAAGAACGGTCATTATAGGAAGGAGGGGGTTAAAGATCACTAAGTCATACATACAACGCTGGATGACCACTCTCCCTGGTCAACCACCAGGCCTGGTGGTGACGGCCATCCCCCGGGCAGAAGCGTGGCCCATGACAATCGTTGTCGAGGGAGAGTGTACCCCACTACCTACACACATACAGAGTTCTTAAAGCATGACCGTTCTTTACCGCCACAGCCAGGCCCTAGGCCGCAGCCACCGCCACCACCAACAAAACGCTCAGCACCGTGTCGCTAACCAGGCAAAAATATTGCCTAAAAACAAAGCCATACCCTCTGGGCTCAAATGTACACCGTCGCTCCTGTAGAGCTCGGGGCGCTGGAAGCTGATGGCGTTGTGCCAAATGACACCCCCGCCATTAGCTAACAGGTATCTCGCCACCATAGAGTTCACCTTCTTGCGTGAACGCTCTATGCTGGTGCATGATCTCGCTGCCCTCCATATTATCCTGGATATCATGGAGGACCACACCAACCTGCATGACGGCAACACCTGGGCTATGATGTGGAGGTCCCGGACAATCATGGAGCGCAGCTCCAGGACGGATCCCCGTCCGAGGTCATTCCCGCCAAGGTGGAATATGATGACCTCCGGGACCCCAAACTGCTTAACGGCACTGATCATTTGGGCCTGCAGTGAACACCATTTCATGCCCCTCACACCCAACCACCTAACCTCCCCAGCTTGTGGAAACATGCATCCATCAGAGGCGTTTATTGCCTGCGAGGCCCAATACACAAATGAATGGCCCAACATCCACACGGACTTAACGTCCCGTCGATCTGAAATATGCACACAAAAGGTTAGTTAGTTGGCTGAAAGTACTCGTCATCGCACTCACACGCTGCACAGGTTATGAAGAATGGAGGAGGAAAAACCGTGGCCGACCAGCTCTTGAGGCACAAAACACACCGCCCGGAGTAAACTACCAAGTACGCCATGCCAGATTGTAATTATAGCCAAATTGTGCCCCCGGGCGGATGCGAAAACACACCTCAAGGCCCCCACTGGAAGTTGGCGAGCGCTTATGCGTCCAGTCGACCATGGTGATCAGTGATAGATAGAGACGGCCGAATGTACCTTCGGAATGCTGCAGAGCGCCATCGACCCAGGGATTGAATCTCTGCGTCGGAGCGGCCCTCCGCAGCCGCCGAGGTAGCAGCCCCGATCCGGAAGGAATGCGACCCAAATTCCTTCGGATCAAGGCCTATGGCCTCCAGCGCCCGTCCCAAGACGTGCCCAAATTGGTATTTGGTGAGAGGTGACCCGTCCTCATGCATCAACCAAGCACCAGGCAGAACCGGGCGTGCCTGCGTCAAGGCCGCGACCAGCGCCACAGGGCACGCCCCTTCCACCGTACTTGGGAGCAGGGACAGCCATCTCCCCCTACCAGCCTGGTCTGTCTTGGATCGTCGCAGGTGACAAAGCACCGCATCCTCCTGGACCACCAAATCATCCACGGACAAAGGTGAAGGAGCCCGTTTCGACGGAGCCACCAGCTCTCCAACCCTGAAAGCCCCGTGATACGCCATTGCAAACGCCGTTCGGAACAAAAGGACCTCGTAGGCAGGCCAACAAATGTCCCCTAGGGCGCCCAGCAAAGCTGGTAGCAAAGACATATCAATCGGGCGTCTCCGGTCTGGGGGTGCTGGCGAGGCCCTCCGCCAGCCACGTAATGCTCTCGACACCAAAAACGACCGGGACGGGTCCGCCCTACCCTGCAAGGCAGAAAAGAAAGACACCCCTGCCAGTATCCTGCGCACAGAGGCGACAGAACGGCCTAAGGAGTATAAACTCCATACGAAGGCCACCATGGCCGCATTAGGTGTCTTACCTGCTTGAGGGGCAGACAGCCGAAACTGTTCCCACTCCTGCCAACCTGCCCGGTAGCATTGCAGCGTCGTGGGCGCAATAGCCCGCATGGCTAGCCCCTCCATTCCGGCCTGATCATCTGCCAAACATAAGAGGGACAACATTCACCAACGGGAGCAGCATGAGGTGCCAGGGCCCGGAACTTGGCCCAGTCGGCCCTGGACAAGGCGTCCGCCACGGAATTATCCACCCCCGGAATATGTCTTGCCATGAAGTGTACATTCAGCAGCAAACATCTTAAAACCAGCCGCGCTAAGAGGCGAACCACTGGAAGGGAGGATGAACCTTGGCGGTTGATAGCGTGCACCACTCCCAAATTATCGCACCAAAAAACAATGCTAGCATTGCGCAGCCTATCGCCCCATATCTCCAAAGCTACCACTATGGGGAGCAGCTCGAGGAGCAACAAGTTTTTAGTGAGGCCCTCGGTGACCCACTCCGGGGGCCATGGTGCGGCGCACCATGACCCGTCCAGGAATGCTCCAAAACCCACCCCTCCCGCGGCATCAGTAAACAACTGCAGTTGGTGATTGTCGCAGGGGGGGGAGGGCCATATGAGGACCCCATTAAACTGCTCTAAGAAAGAGAGCCACACTCGCAGGTCCCTCTTCAGCTCGGCTGAGAGCCGTATGAAGTGTAAGGGATGTCTGACCCCCGAGACGGATCTCTCAAGTTTTCTACAGAAAACACGTCCCATGGGGATCACCCTGCATGCAAAATGTAGCAGACCCAACAAGGACTGCATTTGGCGTAGCTGCAGCTTACCTGTGGAGAGCGCCAGGGATATTGCCGCCCTCAGGCGGGCCAGTTTTTCCAGGGGCAGCCTGCAGCATCCGGCCATGGTGTCGATCTCGATGCCCAAGAAGGAAAGGCAGGGAACCGGCCCCTCCGTCTTGTCAGCTGCCACCGGTACTCCTAGATACTGGAACAGGCCCTGCATGTATGCGAGCAAAGTTCCGCAGCGCGATGATTCCGCGGGACCCACGCACAGGAAATCATCCAGGTAGTGGGCCACCCCGGGCTCCCCCGATCCCGTAACGACGCACCAGTGCAGAAAGCTACTGAAACGTTCGAAAAAGGCACAGGAGATCGAGCAGCCCATGGGCAAGCACCTGTCCACATAAAAACCTGTGGGGAGGCGAAAGCCCATGAACCGAAACGACTCCGGGTGCAGGGGGAGGAGGCGAAAGGCCGACTCGATGTCAATCTTTGCCAGCAATGCACCAGGGCCAAAGCCCCGAACCATTGTTAAAGCCTGTTCGAAAGATTGGTACCGAACCCTGCACAATTCTTCGGGGATGGCGTCATTCACCGAACTGCCCACAGGGTGGGACAGGTGTTGAATGAGCCGATACTTGCCGGGGGCCTTCTTGGGCACCACTCCCACTGGTGATAAAACTAAGTTGGCCACTGGGGGGAACTGGAAAGGACCTATCATCCTACCCAGTGAAACCTCCTTAGCCACCTTATCCAAGACCACCCCGGGCATCTGTATGGCCGATTTTAAATTCCGGGGTGACGAGGTCGACACCTCCCCGTCAATGGGAAGGCGGAAACCCACATCAAATCCCGTCCGTAAGAAGGAAGCCTCCTCCTTTTGAGGGTATGCCGCCAGCCAACTGGCCATGCGGTCGAGCCTAACTGGGGAAGGGGCTTTAGTGAGGGTGTCCCCCTGCTGCCTGAGCAGCTGGAGGGCCTCCCTGCTTTCCTTTTTTGCATTCCTTAACAGAGTGGGGGCCCCAACACTTGGAACAGCAATGCTTGTACTTGCATCGCGCCCCCAGGGGACAACCCGCCCCGTTGTATGCGTAACAGCGACCGGCGGAGGGTCCTCCGCCCCCCCCTCCTGCACGAAAGGGCGCCGTGGTCTTCTTTGGAGGAGGGGTGGGGGCCGCGGTGGCTGGAGCTGCAGGTTTTGGGCCCATCCAAATCTCTACGTCCTTGCAACCTAGATTCATGATTGCCAAACCCGACTGTTTCCTTCTGAAACTCTCGTCATAGGAACGCCATGTCGAGTCCCCATCCGTAAGAAACATAGCATGAATCATGTGCATATAACGCACCATATTCATGTGTTCCTGGGGCCTAGTTTCCAGGTAACAGGCGGCAAACATGAAGAGGCCCGCTTGCCACCGGTGGTAGGTGCAAAAGGCCTCCTCCCCAATCCCCCCTTTACGCGTCGCTGCGCGGTAATCTTTCTCGGCTTGGGCTGTCATTTTAAAGAAATTGACGTATTTCCCATCCCTGATCCGCTCTTGTACGCTGCGCCTCAGGCCCCTAAGCACAGCGGTATTCTCGCACTGCACCACCTGACCTCTAGGGTATAGGGGGGACCCCGAACTGCCGCTAGAGCTAGAATGGCGGCGACGTCGCCCGTGGCGACGCCGACGTCTCCGCGACCTTCCTCCTCCCTCCTCCCCGGACGTGGCAGAATCTGAACGGTCGGAGGATGAGGAGGAGGTGCGGGAACCCCTACGCCTGCGCTTCTTGCCCTTCTTTTTTGACCCACCTGAAGTGCCGTCCCGAGGCACGAGGCTCAATTCTGGCGGTCCACCTTGGTTAGGGGCATCCGTAGAGGCTGGCCGGACAGCTGCAGCCGCGGATGTGGAAGCCTCCGGAGCGTGGGTACCACCGACTCCTCCCGATGATTGGGCCGTCACGTTGGGCAACGCAGAGGGGGAAGGGGTGGATGATGCTGCATTTTGGGTCTGACCCAGAAAGGACGACAGCATAGCCAGGAACTGCCTTGCCTCCTCCCCTGCCATAGGTGTTTGGGGGGCCGGGGCCGCCTGAACTACAGATGTGGGCCCACTATTGAGGGCCACTGAAGGCCCGCCCCCGGTGACCCGCTGGGGAATCCTCCTGGCTACTTGCAGCAAGTGCCTCCTAGCAAGTTGCAGTGAGGAAGTGATCCCCATTCTACCTGCCCTAGTGGGTGTGGTAGTAGGGGCAGCTACTGGAAGGGGTGCCCCCTGCCCACTCCCCCCCCTGGGAATAGCCGCGGGGGTCCTGGGCGCCTGCTGACTTCTGGAGGGGCGCCCCCTACCCCTAGCCCTTATGCTGGGCCTGCTCTGTCTATGGGGTGGGGGAGAGGCTGGCGCAGGCGCGACCAGGCCTGAATCAGGCCCCGCCTGGCGGGCGCCTGATCTGGTCGCCACCTGATTAATCCTTGCGCCACGCGGGCTGCGGGTCCCCAGCCCGCGCCCGCGACTATTACCACCACGGGCGCTACCCCTGCCCGACCCCCCTGCAGCCGGAGAAGCTGCGGCGCCACGGCCGCGGCCTCTCCCGGCGTGTGACGCGGCCGTGCGCCCGGCCGCGTCATCACCTCGCGCCCCAGCCGGATCGCCGCGCACACGTGCGCTGGAAGCCGCCGGTCCCCGCCGCGCCCTCCCCCGGACCACAGGACCCGGAGGGGCGGCGAGGCCGGACACAGCGGGCCCCCCAGCACTAAACGCAGCATCGGCAAGCCGGGCGGGCAAACGGGAGAGCCTGGCTGGCCGTGGCATGCTGCACTACACCGCTAACCTACCCTGCTGAAACCCAGGCTACACAGGTATGGCCTAATGAAGCAGGGAGGGAGGGAGAGAGGATAATATGTATATAAATGAGATATCAAAGTAAAAAAAAAAAACCTGACTCAATGTGGGGAAGCTGCACTGGACGTCTTGCCTGGTGGACAGCTTCTTGGACAGGGGCAGATCACTCTAACAGCGTGATCCTTCCTACCCTGCTTGGACCCTCCCCCCTGTCCTGATAGGCCTTGTGCCCATCCTCATCAACATAGTCATGTGACCAACAGCATAGTGTACCTTATGAGAACCCTTAGTGGTTTATGTCCCTTCAGGCTTAATCAGCCTTCTGTGTTTCTGGAGATCAGTACCCCTGGGCCTCCCTCTATCTAGGTGCCCCCTGTGGTTGGCATGTATTTTTTTTTGCAACGTAGAAAGCTGTCTCAGCCCACTGGAGTATTGGTACCATATCTGTGCTTTGTGGTAAATTTTCTACGTTGCATTCACCCCATGACTAGTATCAGAAGCGAAACAGCTGTGTTTAAGATCGCTTTATGGCAGGTTAACTGAGGACATTTTTTACATAAAATCTGTGTCTGGATCAAAGACGTCATCTATATAGAACCTGTGTCTTTCTAAAGACATATTCCTTATTTACACCTACAATTGATGTTTGTATAAACTTTTAAAGTTTCTTAAGAATATCTCTTGATGTACAGACCCGATCGCGAGGTCTAATATCGTCATACCCCTGATGAAGTCGTTTTGACGAAACACGTTGGTTTTTTTAATAAAGAAATTTCAAGTCTGAAAGAATCCTACGTCTCATTTCAAAAAAGGACAAGAGTGTTGTATACCTGATCAGATGATCAGGCCTTGTTGAACAATTATATAATTATATATTTGTATTGATTGGCTAGGTGGTAATAACTTATAGCGCACTCCGATAACCCCTATCTGTTTGCTTTGTACATCCAGGATCTCACTAACAGGAGAGCTCTATCGGAGGAGCAGCTGACGATTCAGTTTAGCACACAACAAGGTCTACCCCCACCTATTCAATATATATATATATATATATATATATATATATATATATATATTTTTTTTTTTTTACATTTATCCCCCCTGCAGTTACCCATTGACCAAATTTATACTGCCTTTATTCTGTGTTTTGTCAGTGTAATATTCTCCCGTACAGTTTGTGGCCAGTAATGACAAGTGGGAGGGGGCCACCCTGTCTAAAGTGACCCCAGGCCCCCCGAAGGCTTAATCCGGCCCTGGCCAGCACTGGGGTTAAAGTGAGGGTGAACAGGGTATAACTGAGTTCCACCACCTCTAATGGTGAGGTGGAACATTTTAGCCTCCACATTGGCCCTGAACAGTAATCTCACAGAAAAGCATTCTAGTTCACAGGGGGATGCAAAAAAACCCTACCATTGGCCCTGTCTCTGTCTAATGGGGGAGCGGGTAATTAGATGGCATAGAGAAATGATTTCCCCCACCTCTGCATAACCACTTTAAGCCCTGGCCAGCACTTATAACATCAAATCAGCTGGTTCTGGTGCCCAAAGTAAATAAATACCAGATCCAGAAATGATGGCACTCCAGAAGTGTATATAATAATAATCATTCAGGTGTATTCAGAATCAAGCTTAAGATGAAGGGGGTCAGGCCCCGAAAGCTTGATGCTGAATACACCTGATTGATTATTATGATATTCGCTTCTGGAGTGCCATCATTTCTGGATCTGGTATATATATATATATATATATATATATATATATATATATATATATATATGCTTCTGGAGTGCCATCATTTCTGGATCTGGTATATATATATATATATATATATATATATATATATATATATATATATATATATATGTATATATATATATATATATAAATATATATATATATATATATATATATATATAAATATATATATATATAAAATTACAGTGTAACCGCACTCCAAGCCAGCTCTTGGTAAAAGGTGGGTGCTCCTTTATGGTAGCAACGTGTGCTCCTTTAATATAGCATATGACGGGCCCCTCAGGGTCCAATCAGGGCACTCACCAGACAATGGAATAGTGAAAAAAATTGTTGTTTAATACATCAGCACATCATGTGTAGGACCGCAGTCCCAGTCGACGTTTCGGCCGTGACCCGGCCTTTGTCAAGACAACAGCAGTGTTGCAGAGTAACAGCAAGACATGGATATATAATGAAACATTTAAAATAGCACAGGGTGCTGTGCCATTATTTGGTGCCGCACACTACGACAATTAATTAGGTAATTGATTAATTTTTCCAGCTTAGTAAATGCTGTGGATCACAGTTTGGGCCATTTTGACAAGTCAAAAGTTCAGTCACACAATGAAATGCAAATTTGTAATGTCTCACTCAGACTTTTGAGCAAATGTTAGCGATTTACAGGGATGCACATAGCTTTAAGGTAAAATAACAGCATCTTCTGGGATGCACAAAAGAATAAAGCTGGGTACACATCTATACAATCCCTGTTTTCTTGCGACCGTTCGACCGACCATAGACGCGTCGGACCATCCACAAACAACAGCCGATACGTGCGTACATAAAAAGGGGCAGACTAGATGGGCCAAGTGGTTCTTATCTGCCGTCAAATTCTATGTTTCTATGTACACACCTGTACAATTTTACCTGTACAATTTTACTTGCGACGTCCGATGTACTCCCGTCCAAACAGTCGCAAGAAAAAGATTGTACCACCGTACACACTCTCTCGATTTGGGCTATTGACACGATATATATACACCAGGCCTATGGATTCAAATCCGTTCCAGTTTTTCACCGTTTACAAGCCTCCGAGTGCCTTTGTCTGTCTGGTATTTACATTGGATGTCTGTGCGGCGACACAGTCTATCGCCTTATGGCAACGGAGCCGGCTACATTATATTGCAGTTTCTATAAGCCCTGAGTGACAGGTTCTTCCTCCCTGTATATATATATATACAGATAGAATTTCTGCTGGCACTCCTGAGGTTTTTCAATTAAGTATACGGCGATCAAATAAATAACACCAACACCAACTACAGTGTTGGTGTTATTTATTTGATCGCCGTATACTTAATTGAAAAACCTCAGGAGTGCCAGCAGAAATTCTATCTGTATATCATCCCTCGTTTGAGGGTTGCAAGGCACCCGGGTCGCTGTATCTCTACAGCAAGTGCCAGGACTCAAACCCACTATATATATATATATATATATATATATATATATATATATATATATATATATATATATATAAATATAATATATATATAAGCAAAACCTATCATAAAGGGCTGGGTTAAGGGCATACCAAAACAAAGAGGCGTGAGCACAACTGAAACAAAAGTGATTTCCTTTTGTACATCAGTGCTGGCTGTGCAGAGAACACGTACGTACGTACGTACATACGTACGTACGTACGTACGTTCGTTCATTCGTTCCGTCTACCACTTTCATCATGAGCTTGAGGAAAAGAAAGGTTCGTGCTTGCATTCTTGCTGCTATGGCCACAACATTACAGTCTATAAAAAAAAAGAAGAGCAAGAATCGCAGCTGCTGGACCAGAGACTGGCTTCTGAGGCAAGACACCTTCTCCCATATGCCATTGGTACAGGAGATATGGCTGAACATCCCGATGACTTCAGGAATTATCTTCGTATGGATGACCCCACCTTCATGGAGCTTCTGACACTAGTTACCCCTTTAATCAAAAAAGAGGACACCTATTTCAGGAGGCCTATTTCAGCTGAGCAGAGGCTGGTGGCAACGGTACGTTTCCTGGCTACTGGGACGACCCTTGTGGATCTGAGGTACAGCACCACTATATCCTCTCAAGCTCTGGGACTAATAATACCTGAAACCTGTGATGCCATCATCCAAGTTCTACATAAAGGTAAATATATGCCAAATAACATACATGCACCCCATCTCTATAGCAGTTTTCCGTATCTCTGTCCCTAGTCACCCTGCCGGCTGACTAAAATTTAGACGCTTACCACCCGTATCTGACCATAGTCACCCTGCCGGCTGACTAAAATTTAGACGCTTACCACCCGTATCTGACCATAGTCACCCTGCCGGCTGACTAAAATTTAGACTCTTACCACCCGTATCTGACCATAGTCACCCTGCCGGCTGACTAAAATTTAGACACAAACACCAAATAATATTATAAAAGTAAACTGTTTTATTGTAAAACTTAACAAACGTGTAAAAATTTTGAATATAAATATAAAAACTGTATAATAAACAAAACTACACATTTTTTACATGTGATGGTACGTCATGGTATCCTGAGGATACTGCTCCTGCTCCATCACAGTTTGGGAGGGGGATGGGGTTTCCCCCAAACCCTGGAAGGGACCACTGGCTGAACCTGACTCGTTGAATACTGGAGCCGGCGAGGCTCCGGAAAGCGGCGGGCAGTGGCGAATGTGCAGCGAATCCTAAACAGGATTCGCTGCACGTCGTCATTTTTCTCATTGAATACTGCCCTATGCATGCAAAATTGACCAGAACTTGTTGCACGCGTGCAGAGAAAACTGTGTGATTGGTTAATAGCGCTCGAATGTCCTGCCCATGCACGTGTTCAGTGCCACAAACAACGTGCCTACAAGGAGCCATGTACTGCTCTCAGATCACAAAACTGGCTTTTGACCCTGTATTTGAAAACCATTATAAAGGCGGGGTACGCGTCAGCCGGCAGGGTGACTATGGACAGATACGGCAAACTGACTATAGTCGCGTACCCCGTCTTTATAGCAGTTTGCCGAATCTGTCCATAGTCACCCTTCCGGCTGACTGTAGACGCTTTCCCCGTCTTTATAGCAGCCGGCAGGGTAACTAGGGAGAGATACGGTGACCTGATATAAAGATGGGGTGCATGTATATTATGATTATTTATTTAATTATACATGGGGAGAGGTGAACGATTCTTGTGCTGTAGGAGAGATCATGCAGCTACGGAATGCCCACAACGGGCGTTCCAGCTTTGGCAGTATAGTCGCAAGAACGGCCAGCATATCGATCGAACGTGCATACACACTGCACATTTGTTCCGATATGGGCCCGTCTTGTCGGATGAATATTAAACAGTACTGAACCTTCGACCGACCAAGTATGGATGGACAAGACGTTTATCGCTTGTACAGAGGGAGTCGGGACAGCGTACACACCTATACAATCTGGACGGCCGTCTGTCCCAGAACGGAAGAATGGCCAGACAATTGTATATATGTGTACCCAGCATAAGGCTTTGGGAAGATTTGGTAGGATCACAGGGGTACGAATTAGGAACAATAGTAAACCTTCTTTGTTGAACATGACACAAAGCAAGATTTTAATTTTGCATAGCAAAATTATCAAAAAAAGCAGACAATGTACAACCTTCTTCCTCTCTACAATTGTTTTGTAGCATTTAAAGGCTTGTGTTAAGTCTATACTAGGGGCGGAATGCTCTAAGATCCGCACCCCCTGTCTGCCGCACATCGCCGGCTACCGCAGACCTACAGTAATTATCGCATATGCTCTAACATATGCGATAATTATGGCAAAGGACAGCACTTGCGTTAAGAGCTGTCCTTTGTGATCTTGCCGGCGATGTGCTGCGGGTCCCGGTGGCTCTCCCCTCCCTCCATTACCCGGGGCTGCTGCATGCGTGTGTGGGCTCTCCTCTTCCTCTCTACACCTGGAAATGGATACAGTGCAGGGAGGAGGAGGTCACAGGTCCAAGCAGCACAGCACTGTGCTGCCTGGACACAGGTGAGGGGGGGTGTCGGCACGAGGCGGCGGGGGTCCGTTCGGGGCGGCGTGGGTGCATTAAGAAGCCCATAGGGTACTTATGTAGTATCTGGGCTGCCGATTTTGTGATTGTATGCCTTACCTTAAGGCATACAATCAGATGCGATGCGATGCGATGCGATTCGATTTTGCATAGGATTCAATGTTAAGAAGGTCCTGTTCATTTCCCCACTATCCAAGTGGGCATAGAGTTGATTTTATATAGCGTGGCAAGCGCAGCGAGCCACCGAGCCCGAAGCGTGGCGAGCGCAGCGAGCCCCGCGAGGGGACGCATATTTCTTAAAAAGTATTCTGTGTCCCCTCGCGGGGCTCGCTACGCTCGCCACGCTTCGGGCTCGGTGGCTCGCTACGCTCGCCACAGGTTTATATCCAACTCCATGCCCACTTGGATAGTGGGGAAAGGAAAAGGACCCCTTTTTCCCATTAAATTCTATGTTAAAATGGACTCAGACCATTTTAACATTGAATCCTATGGAAAAATCTTGACCATCGCATCGCATACGATTTGGTCGCATGCGATGCGATACGATGCGATCCGATCCGATTTCTAAATCGGCAGCCCAGATACTACATAAGTACCGCCCATAGGCTTGTATGGGGTATTGCTAGGTTATGCTGGCGATACCCCCTGCAGCGAAAACCCGCCTTGTGGGTTTTGCTGCATATCAAAATGATACCCGATAACGGGTTTTTACCGCATTCTGCTTTAGAGAATCTCCACCTAGAGCTGTAGCTAGACATATTGGTGGCCTGTGCCAGTAAGAAAGTAAGAGCATTGGAGCATAATTTAAATAGGGACAGCACATGCTTTAAAATGGGTGTGGCCTCATTAAGAACTTGAGGCAGTGGATGACTATAGAGAGGCAGTGGGAGTCATATGTCGACTAGGCAGAGGGTAAAAAGAGAGGCAGTGCAGAGAGTGACTATGGAGAGACAGTAGGTGACTGGGAAGAGTCAGAAGATGGCATTGGGAGACAGGGGAACACAGATGGAACAGGACAAGGCAGATGGTGACAGAGTGAGGTAGTGGATTACAGGGTTATTCAGAGAGTTGCAGTGGGAGGGTGACTAGGGAGAGGCAATAGGTGACTAGAAAGAGACAGAGGATGGCAGTGGGAGACTGTTGGTGGCAGTAAGAGGCAAGGAATGATAGTGAAACGCAGAGGGTGGCAGCGAGAGACAGGAAGATATATAAGGTTGTAATGGAAAAAAGATGGTGACCGATGAGGCAGAGGGTAACTAGGGAAAGGCAGTAACTGACATAGAGAGGCAGATGGTGAATAGGGAGAGGCATAGGGTTAGAGGGGAAAACAGAGATTGACAGGTGGACAGAAATAAAGGGGGATTTAAGAAAAGCCAGAGGGTAACATGGGAGAGACAGTGGGTGTTTATTTAATATGTGTTGTTCCCTCTCCACATACCAAACTTTTGGTACCCTGTTCCCCATCTACAGACTGATACCATAGGGTTTGTGCTTGTCTTTCCCCCTCATGCTCCCCTACTGTTATTTTCCATTCCTCCATATCAATCATCACACATTCTGCAGCAAACAACCTCGTTCAGCAACCCCCCCACACCCCGTAGTTACTGTCCTGGTTCACACCAATTATAGCCAAAATATTAAAATTGTCATTTCAGGAAATTGTGCTACAACAATATCTCAAGGATAAATCTACAATGCTGATGGCTATGTGATTGCAAGCACCTCAGAACCATTGCTGCTGGTTGAATACAATACATTTAGTTTAACGGGATACATTTTATACCTTGTAGTTGTATTTCTGCAGCAAATGCATTTCTAGGCAAACTTTGATTAATGTAATAAAAAGCTTAAAACACACAATCGTGACAGATATAATCATAGTGAATGTAAAACAATCACTCCATTGAGTAATGTAAGTCATAAACTGATGCTCAAGGGAGCAGTTATTTAGGAGAAAATTCTAAATTATTAATGGTCATAGAGTGAAAATAGTTTGAACCACTATGCACAGTATCCACAAAACGGGGCAGATTCATTATATAGGGAACGTTTCAAAGACCATGAATGAAGGCCCATACACACTTGGTGACTTTCATGTGAAAGACGCTCAGTTTTCTCGTCTGAGTAGCTTTCAGCATGAAAGCCACCCAGGGTGTACAGGGCAGCGGTGAGCACTGCTGCGCGCTCCTGCATCATCATTGCCGGCCGCCTCTCATCTGCTGGTATTACCAGCAGATGAGCAGCTTTGGGGACAGCTTTCCATAGTGTTGTGCTATGGAAAGCTGTCCGCCCCATAATGCCCGTAGTAGTAGTATCCCTTACGCAAAATTTCCTCAGGAAGTGCCCTTTTTACAGATATCTGTTTCTGTCCCTCCCTCTTCCTCACTTCAGCCCCATTGGCAACATGACATCACATACCCTGTGCCAGAAAAGGAAGCAGCTGTGACAGGCTTTTCTGTTGGAATTACTGTACAGGGCTGTGGGACTGAGTTCCCTCCCTACCAGTACAGGGGGGGGGGACTCGGTTACACCGCCCCCCCCCCCCCCTCATACACAAACACACACACACACACTTTAATCAATGGTTCACAGCATTTAGCTATATGGATTTATCTAGAGTAGTGGTTCCCAAACTTTTTTGAATCTCGGCACCCTAGAGCAGTGGTTCCCAACCTGTGGTACGCGTACCCCTGGGGGTACGCATCCACTTGCTCGGGGGTACGCGGCGGCACGGCCTGTAATGGCGGCCGCGGCAGTCAGATAGGTTGCTGGAGGGGAGGAGAGTGCATTGCACATCTCTCCTACCCCTCAATGTGCTTCCCTGTGACTGGCCGCCCGTTCGCCAATCAATCAGAGCTTGCGGGCCGGCAGCCAATCAGGAGCCGGCCCGCGAACTTTGATTGGCGGGCAGCCCAGTCACAGTGAAGGGAAGGAGAGATACGCAGTGTGCTATACTCTCCTTCCCTGAGGGAAGCAGCGGCGGCAGCTACACGGCAGGGGGACACTGGACTGTCCTCTCCCCAGCAGCAGCGTCAATGGTGAGTGTGCTGCTGCTGGGAAATACTATGGGGGCATTGCTGGTACTGTGGGGCATACTTGTTACTGGCACTGTGGGGCATTGCTGGCACTGTGGGGCATACTTGTTACTGGCACTGTGGGGCATTGCTGGCACTGTGGGGCATTGCTGGCACTGTGGGGCATACTTGTTACTGGCACTGTGGGGCATTGCTGGCACTGTGGGGCATACTTGTTGCTGGCACTGTGGGGCATTGCTGGCACTGTGGGGCATACTTGTTGCTGGCACTGTGGGGCATTGCTGGCACTGTGGGGCATTGCTGGCACTGTGGGGCATACTTGTTACTGGCACTGTGAGGCATTGCTGGCACTGTGGGGGCATACTTGTTGCTGGCACTGTGGGGCATTGCTGGCACTGTGGGGCATTGCTGGCACTGTGGGGCATACTTGTTACTGGCACTGTGGGGCATTGCTGGCACTGTGGGGCATACTTGTTGCTGGCACTGTGGGGCATTGCTGGCACTGTGGGGCATTGCTGGCACTGTGGGGCATACTTGTTACTGGCACTGTGGGGCATTGCTGGCACTGTGGGGCATACTTGTTGCTGGCACTGTGGGGCATTGCTGGCACTGTGGGGCATTGCTGGCACTGTGGGGCATACTTGTTGCTGGCACTGTGGGGCATTGCTGGCACTGTGGGGCATTGCTGGCACTGTGGGGCATACTTGTTACTGGCATTGTGGGGCATTGCTGGCACTGTGGGGCATACTTGTTGCTGGCACTGTGGGGCCTACTTGTTGCTGGCACTGTGGGGCATACTTGTTGCTGGCACTGTGGGGCATTGCTGGCACTGTGGGGCATACTTGTTGCTGGCACTATGGGGGCATACTTGTTGTTGGCACTGTGGGCGCATACCCAGTACCATGGGGTCATACTTGGCACCATGGTGGCATTCCCGTTTCTGGCACTGTGGGGGCATACCTGGCACCATTGGGGCATATGTGTATCTGGCACTATTGGGGGCATATGTGTATCTGGCACTATTGGAAGGCTAACGTGATCCGTTGGAATGTCTGTTGCTTCAGTAATAGAGATTTGACAAGGTTCTGTTATTTTATATGCTGTCCGCAGAATGGGCTGAACTTATATTGTGGTCAAGTGGTTGCACTTTTTTTTTCTCGTCATTGCCAGTATGACTTTCCCCTGTTAAGCCACACCCCTTTTTTAGGCCACGCCCCCTAAACATTCCACGAGGGGGTACTCATAAATAAAAAGCCTAATCAAGGGGTACGGGAGACAAAAAAGGTTGGGAACCACTGCCCTAGAGTATCAGAGTTTTTTTCAAGGCACCCCATTCTTATTCAGAAACTTAGAAAAAAATATAAGACTAAATAAATTAATTTTATATGTCATACTTAGGTTAAATTATGTAGTGAGGGGCAATATTTGTTTCTGTTTGTCCACATATTTTATGACTGTCAGCCACCAGCACTGGGTTTGCCTTTTACATTGAACATACATAATTTGAATTGCTCCTGGACCACCAATCCAAGGCACCCCTTCAAGTGTCCCAAAGCTCCCCAGGGAGCCTAGGCACACAGTTTGGGAACCACTGATCTAGAGACAAAGAATTGCATAAGAGAAGACCAACATTCATATTGGCTGTGCACCACAGGAATTCAGTCAGTAAGTCAAAGGATAAAAAAGGAAAGAAAGAAGACTACCTTATTGGTACCCTCTTTACAAAGAATATTGTTACATAGTTAAGCTTGTGCCTCTCTTATGGTTCTATGGGCTTTGAATAATCAAAATTCTAGATGCTAGATGGCAATGGAATTTAAATGTGATATCACATTAAAATAAGACCTCTTTTGGAGAAGTTACAGTTAGAGACATTGGGGAGGGGGGAGGGGGGGTTAGGGTGTAGCTGATGATGCCATTAAGCATTTGAGAAAAGAGAGTAATGTAAAGGAGAGGAAATAGGTACAATATACAGGTGTATATATATAGGTATAACAACAGAGAGAGGGAGAGATAGAGTAGTACTAAGGCCAGGTACACATCACAGTGAGGTGTTACTGGCTGATCTAACATCCAACATTCCCTGCATTGTGCCGTGTATACACGCCTGCACAATGCAGGGGATGATGGTACAATTTAAAAAGCAGAATGGCAACATATATTATTGCCAGGATGTAATGGGAGACAATTATAATGTCTGACTTTTCTCTGGAACCCGGCCAATGTAATGGTATGTGACTTTTATGTACTAAACGCAAATTGGATGTGATTTTCACGAGATTTTTATATGAGGAAGCCTCTGACTTTTACAGACCAACCAAAATGCATTGTATAGTATAACTTGGGTGCCACGTTACAGAGTCTCACACAAAACCGCTCTATAAGGTCGGACATAAGCTTTTTTTCCGGTTCATTTGTATTCAGCAATGTTGAAAATCAATGACAAGTACACTATTACAGCACATTTGCAACAAATAAACATTTTTTTTTTTTTAAATCAAAAACTAAATATTACTCTATGAACTCTCAAAATAAGTGTATTGTACAGTACATGTCATTTTTGAGCAATTTTCATGGAAAATGCAGCTTATTCACAATGAGATTATGCTGTTTAAAATGAAATCTTGTGAGTAAAAAACATTAAAATTTTCATTATCTTGGACGCTATCACATTGGCCAAAATCGGAAAAATCGGATATTTCTCAAATGAGAACAAACTAAACTCCTACTATATCCCACCTACTGTATATCTTTGCACGCCTTTTTAGAGGCCAACAGTTGTGCCTGAACCAGCTTATATTAATTAGCACTGACAAGGGGCAGGCTTGCTTCTAATTACTGATAGATTTCAGCTTGTGTCTTGGCTTTCCATTCCTTTACTGCACTTTTCTTTCTGCATGTGTTTAATACATTTTCCTTGTGTTATTTCACATTATCCCCCCCCCCCCCTCGCCGCCACCACCCGTAATGCCCCTTACAAATTATGGCACTCACCATAATAACACTTGCACATTACGCCACACACCATAATGTTCTTTACACTGTACGCGGCATACAGTAATGGGCTCCCTGCTGCCCTGCCACCTTGCTGAATACCTGCCCCCCACTGCCGAATACCCACATTAACATGTGAGGGGAAGTGTAACGAAGACACATCCCCTCACATGTCTCTGCTGCAGGAAAAAATCATTCGATGGTCGCTGACCATTAAATGATTTCTCCAAGCTTCGCAACCATGATCTTCTACAACTACAAAAGTGGTCCACAACAGCAGGAGATTATGACGGACTTCAACTGCATTTGGGGAGAATGCAGCTCCCAAACCACTGTGTGTGATTGGTGTGCAGAATCTTGCCAAGGGTGATGGTTCCTAGAAGACAAGAAGCACCGCAGTTGACCTGTGTCCTCCATTACTGAGGCAAATGTTACTGCCATCGTTCCATAGTTGCGCCACTGCTGTGCCAAACAATGCCTGCCGCAAGTGCAGCAATCCATTTCCAGATGCCGCCCTCACTCACACTCTTTGTACCCTTCTCTATCATGATAATGTAGCTGCCCACAAGTCCAAGAAAGTGGTGGATTTTCTGGACCATGAATGCATCCAGGAGCTTGGTTATCTGCTATAACACCCAGACCTGGCCCCTCGCAACTACTTCATATTCCCACAAAATAACGCAAGTATTTTAAGCACATACAACTTTACATATATTCCTCTAGAGAATACATTCTAGTATTTATTAACACCTTTTGTGCATATAGAAACTAATTTCACACTTCTTATACTTATCTTTTTATTTGCACATGAACCAGATAACAGGGCAATTAATGCAATGGTTACCAAGATCATTAAAGCTACAAGGGCCATTATAGGCAAAAAATGTGTTTGTGAAAAATGTTTCTGTTTGGACAAAACTTTGCTTGGATGTGCACAGCAAAATTTTAATTGGGATGATGAGCAGACCTGTGTGTTCCTGCTGCTGAGGAATAGGCGCAGTGATGTCCTTGGTTATCTATGTTATACACAAAAATCATCTCTGTTTATGCAGGGAACCATCAATCTATCCCATAATGACCTGAAACTTGCACCACCTCAAAAGTTAAGTATTATTGCAATAAAAAGTCTCATGCCTCATTAAAACACAATTACATAAACCCATGATGTGTATATGTAATAGAAAATATTGTACATTTTAATATTTATTACTTAAAGTAAAGGCTGTCCCATAGGTT
The DNA here is from genome assembly GCF_055691185.1 of Crinia signifera. Classification (NCBI taxonomy): domain Eukaryota; kingdom Metazoa; phylum Chordata; class Amphibia; order Anura; family Myobatrachidae; genus Crinia; species Crinia signifera. Next base: position 105,380,316 of record NC_139220.1, on the reverse strand, counting down.
ACACAAAATTAGGGGCAAACATGAAAAAAGCAACCCACCAGGGGCGGATCCAGGAGAAAATTACATGCTAAGAGAGCAGGGAGAGAGGAGGAGAGCAGAAAGAGAGGGCGGGAATGGGATTAAAAATAGGCCCTGGCGGTTAAAGTACACAGGTCCACCTTGGCGTCAAAAGTGAAGGATGTAGTTGTGCGCGCACCGAATGCGTGCTCTGGGAAAGGGGGTGTGGCCACTCAAAAGTGGGCATGTCCATTGACAGCCAGGAAGAGAGCGGGGGCTGCCCATCTGTATTCAGAGCACTGCAGGTCCCGGCAAAATGCTGCAGCAGCTAGAGTTAATAAGTGTATATTTTACCAATAGAAACATAGTTTATTGGTTATTCATCATGGTATTGACCAAAAATGACTGTATATTATCATATTATTTGCAAAGTTGTAGTAATTTTCTCCTTGTTTGCCACAGCACTTATTCTTTAATGTGCAAAGTAGGGGCATAACTAGAGCTTGGAGGGCCCCAAAGCAAAATCTATAAGAGGCCTCCTGACTCTGGTCTCCACCAGATATAATATATCACACAACATTGAGGCTTTCACAATCGGGCCACCTACATGGCAAAGCCGCACCGGGCAGCTGCGGTGATGTGTGAGCGATTTTTCAAGTTGGTCCCATTTCAGTTATCAATCCCCTTATATTCATGATAACTTCCTTAACTACTATTAAAAATATATATTGCTATAATTGTTTTACTTAATATAATTAATATAATAGAAATATGTGGCAAACATGTCTGCTTTGTCTGCTGACAAATATCCTTAGCATTAAAAATACATTCAAATATCCCAATGAAAAATGCATTAGATAATCACTGTAATTCATATAAGGAATCTCATAAAACTTTCATTCATTATGCGTATATTTCAATGTGATCTTTTAATGTATTTTTTAATGATGACAAAATTTGTAAACAAATAATGTGGCAGATTTTACAATCAGGAGCAGATTATCACAAAAATTAGTGTTGGAGGCACTGAAGAAAGAAATCTTTGCTGTGATGTGATAAAATTGCCCCAATCCCTGCAAATGCACACTGCCTTACTGGGTATTTTTCACAACCGTGGCAAGTATGGTAAATGCAATTTGATTATTTAAAAAAAGTGAAATTAAGGGAGTGGGGATGGTTTTTCACAAAAACAGCTCCAAAATTAATATGATACATGCAAGTGAAAGTAAAAAAATAAATTTGTAAAAAATGTCCTAAGGCGAACTTAGGGAGGACAGAAACCTCCCGTGGAGCAGAAGGGCTACCTACTGTAAGTCATTTTACTGTGAACAGACCTTTGCTAGCCTATATGTTACAAGCTGAGAAGGCCAAACCAGTAGAGTAGTGGCATGAATAAAGAATCAATACTGATAGGTACAATATACTGTATAACTAACCCACACTCTGGGGTACATTGGACTAGACTTAAGGTTCTCAGAAATCACTTGAAACCCTCATCCAATCTTCACTTGAAACCCTCATCCAATCCTAGGGAGTCACAAGTGTCTGATCTACACTATTTTGAGAGCGTGTAAAGAACTTATTTGTGTATTTTATTTTACGAAAACAGAAATACACCTGTGACCCAACATAACATAACATAAAGATATCTCAGCAGCATTAAGTGAAACTTTGCTCTCATTCAAACATAATGCATCATTTTGTGTCCAAAAAATTGGGCATGAAATTTATGTGTTATATCCAACTTTAAGCAGACTACCAGGTACTGTACTTTGGAAGTTCATTTTACAATATTTACCTTCAGTAACTGACTGGTAGTATATTCTGATGCTTGTTGAACCACAAACACCAGTATGCCTTTCCAGTAAGTGACTATTAGTGCATGTATTTCCAGAAAAAAAAAAATTTAAGTACATTTGCATTAAATATTACTTTGCTTTCATTAAATATTTTGTCTTTGTCATAATCTAATTGAAAATTCTTTTATTTTGTCATCCAATGGGAAAATATTCTGCCTTTTTTTTGTAATTGCAGCTGCAAAGACAGACTGTGATCTGAGTTATCTGAATCATCCCATGGGGTGAATTAAAAAGGAAAAAAAAATCCCATTGGGTTAAACTGACAGATTTTCCTACTAAGTGACAAAGAATGAAGATGGTATTGTTATAGTCAAATAATGAATGAGACCTAGGGGAATGTTGTATTCAATTGTATTTTCAAATATTTATAATTGTTTTATTTACATATGTATACTCTTTTTTTTAGAATGGTATGGGATCTTACAGACCCTAGTCCATTACAGTGGAACCTCTGCAGTTTTAGACTTGCCCTTGCATGGGATTCTCCCCAATCTTTTTCATACTGTACCTCCAGGCAGGGCCGGCGCTACCTGCTCAGCAGAGGATGCAAAGCAGGTAGGCGCTGGGCAGGAGAGGTGCTGTCCCTGCTCTGCATCCCCTGCTGTCCTCTGTGGCTGCTGGCTGCTGCTGCGCCTGTCACACTGCATGACAGGCAGCAGCGCCGACACCACAGAGCTCCCTCTGGGCACCTAAACATCAGGTCACCACCGTCACTCAGGTCAGCAGCATGGACCGATAAGAGGCGGAGCTACACAGACGGAGAAGGCGTGGATACATGGGGCAGAAGGGGCGGAGCTACAAGGAACCAGACTGGTGGTGACAAAAGGAAACAGGATGATGAGGATGAACTGCAGCCTGCCAGGAGATTAAACTGTGAGTGTACTATTGTCAGCAACTGGTGTGGGCATGTGTATGGGCAGCACTACTACTGTCAGCAACTGGTGTGGGCATGTGTATGGGCAGCACTAATACTGTCGGCAACTGGTGTCTGCACATGTATAGGCAACGCTACTAAGGTCGGCTAATTGCTGTCGGCATATGTATAGGCAGTGCCGCTACTACTGTCGGCAACTGGTGTGGGCATATGCATAGGCAGCATTACGAATGTCGGCAACTGGTATGGGCATATGGTTACACAATGCTACTAATGTCGGCAACTGGTGTGGGCATATGGTTACACAATGCTACTAATGTCGGCAACTGGTGTGGGCATATGTATTGGCAGCGCTACTACTACCGGCAGCTGGTATGGGCACATGTATAGGCAGCACTACTTCTGTCATCACCTAGTGTGGGCCTATGGTTATGCAGTGCTACTAATGTCGGCAACTGATGTGGGCATATAATTACGCAGTGCGACTAATGTTGGCAAATGGTGTGGGCAGTGTATTGGCAGCACTACTAATGTTGGCAACTGGTGTAGGCATATACAAACAGTGGGGATTTCCAAGTCGCAATACTTGAATGAAGTGAGTCTGAAGGTCTTTTATCTTCAGGTATTTTCACACTTTTTCAAGGGTATTCTCAATTGTACATAAGAAGAAAAAAGGTAATCAATGGTTACACACAACTCAGTCCCAATTAAGAGAGGAGATAATATGAGGTAAGTAGATGTAAATATATGGGCGTACCCCCACTCACGGTAAGGAGGGAGATGTACAGACACGTAGCGGTTTCTTTTTTTCTTCTTTCTTTTTTTTCTGTTCTCTTTCTTCTATTTTTCCTCTATTTTCAACTTTTCTTTTTGGTGATTCTCCCCTGAGTGGATCGGTTTATCTCCGTGAAAAAATGGAAGTGGAAATTGGAGGTTAATGGATAAAGCTGTGAATTTTTTTCAAAGACACCCCGTGCATATCGGATATGGAGAAAAGTGGTGATCGTACCTTACTCACCCAAGGATAGAGCAAGATACATATATAAAGGTATCTTTTTAGATGTGACTGTGTCGACCAAGGTAGAGAAAATTGTGTGCGTACCGCACTTACGTGGGTAGATGATGGGTATATACCCGTAGCGTGTTCTTTTCTTGCATGGAATTCTGTCTCACAGTGGAACCAGATTTTCCTCAGGTGCAAGTGTTGAGTGAATGAAGATGATAAATTAAATATTAGTGGATACGTATATTATTATTTATTTATAACCTTATACATGGCAGGTAAGTATAAGATGCAAGTGCCTTTAAATATTTATAGGTGGAGATAGAGGTACTGATGGCGTACCGTGACTCACACTCTGGTGTGTAGAGGGACACCCTAAAAGGTTTCTTTTGTAGAGGATAACTGACTCCACCACGTGTTGTGCTCATAAAACTTGATTATATATGTACCCAAATTTTTAATCCAAAGGATAAATGACATGCGTACCAGAACTTACAGCAGTGTAAGCTTTTTACCACCTATAGCGGTTTCTTTATGCAAGTGCCTTTAAATATTTATAGGTGAAGATAGGGGTACTGATGGCGTACCATGACTCACACTCTGGTGTGTAGAGGGACGCCCAAAAAGGTTTCTTTTATAGAGGATAGCTGACTCCAGGTCATATCCTAAACCTTGTTTTCCTGGTGTAGGCATATGGTTATGCAGTGCTACTAATGTTGGCAACTGGTGTGGGTATATGTATTGGCCGTGCTACTACTTCCGGCAACTGCTGTGGGCACGTGTATAGGCAGCACTACTTCTGTCAGTGCCTGGTGTGGGCATATGATTATGCAGTGCTACTAATGTTGGCAACTGGTGGGGGCATATGGTTACGCAGTGCTACTAATGTCGGCAACTGGTGTGGGCATATGTATTGGCCGTGCTACTACTACCGGCAACTGCTGTGGGCACGTGTATAGGCAGCACTACTTCTGTCAGTACCTGGTGTGGGCATATGATTATGCAGTGCTACTAATGTCGGCGACTGGTGTGGGCATATGGTTACGCAGTGCGACTAATGTTGGCAAATGGTGTGGGCAGTATAAATAAGCAATGCTACTAATGTGGGCATATGCAGGAGTACTCAGGGTATTATAGTGCATGGCATATTGCGTAAGGGGAATTACGGTGTGTGGCATAATGTGTAATGGGCATTATGGTGTGCTGCATATTGTGTAAGGGGCATCATGATGTATGGCATAATGTGCATTATTGTATGTGGTATAATGTGTAATGGGCATTAAATTGAGAAGTATAATGTGTTATGGGGATGATGGTGTTAATGGTAATTTTATGTGACCACGCCCCTTCCCCATGAAGCTACACTACTACATTTCCCTGTTTTTTTGTTGTTGTGGTGGGGTAGTCACCAATTCCCTTTATGACACATGGCACCAAAATGGCTAGTTATGGTACTGGTACTGTGTAATGTAAATAATACCCCTTTCCCACTGCAGGCTTTACACGTGTAAATGCCGTTTTTTTAGCCTTTTTAAACGGCTAGAGCTGCAGTGGGAAAGCTCCAGGTTGCTTTACACGGGTAACAAATACCGGTTTTTGTTACCCGTGTAAAAAGCAGTGTTTTTAACGTGTAGGAGCCGTTTTTTCGGCAGTGGGAAAGGGGTAGCCCTTTACCCGTTAAAAAAAAAACCGGCATGGGGTCCCCCCCCCACTGCCGTAACCAGCACCAGGCTGAAGGAGCCGGGGCTGGTATTAAAAAAATCAGGAAACCCGACAAATAGGGGTTCCCTGATTTTTTACAACCAGCCCCAGGCTCCAGGTCCGGGGCTGGTTCCCAAAATACGGGGGACAAAATGACTAGGGGTCCCCCGTATTTTAAGAACCAGCCCCAGGCACAACCAGCCAGCAGGGTAATGCCACAGCCGGGGGACACTTATTATATAAGTTCCCGCGGCCAAAGCATTAACCCTACCGACCAGTCAGCCTGGCCAGGGGCCCTGGGGGAGTGGGGACCCCCCCAATAAAGGGGTCCCCCCCCTCCAGGACTTACCTGACCAGGCTGAAGCCTGGTGCTGTCCTCGATGCCCCTGGGCGGTGGGCATCGAGCTGATGGTATGGTGTAAAAAATAGAATAAAAACCATTGTCTTTTACTGCCTGCGGGGCATTAAAGGGCCCGCTGGGTCTTGTAGTTCCACAGTAAAAGAAAGAGTTAAATAAACACACTGACACACGTGAAAAATAAAAGTTTAATACATACATAACACATACATACTGATACTTACCTATCTTGAGCCCGTAGGTAGCCCTGGTCCTGATGTCCTGGTCCGTGTCGGCGTCTGTATCCATGTCGGCATCCCTGTCGGCGACGGCGTCGGCGGTCCGGAGTCCGAAGAAATCCATTTGGGAAGCTGTGGAAGGAAACTATACTCACCTCTCCCAGCGCGACGTAGTCCAGGTAAGGTCTTTGCAAAAAAAAAAACCCGAACACCCGAACCAAGCGGACAGCTGAGAGACGCACGGTGTGTTTACATCGTGCGGCTCCGCCCCCGAATGCCGCTATTTGCCGCCTTGCGGCCTAGCGGCTCCTGATTGGCCGCTAGGCCGCAAGGCGGCCAATAGCGGCAATCGGGAGGCGGAGCCGCACGATGTAAACAAACACCGTGCGTCTCAGCTGTCCGCTTGGTTCGGGTGTTCAGTTTTTTTTTTTTGCAAAGACCTTACCTGGACTACGTCGCGCTGGGACAGGTGAGTATAGTTTCCTTCCACAGCTTCCCAAATGGATTTCTTCGGACTCCGGACCGCCGACGCCGTCGCCGACAGGGATGCCGACATGGATACAGACGCCGACACGGACCAGGACATCAGGACCAGGGCTACCTACGGGCTCAAGATAGGTAAGTATCAGTATGTATGTGTTATGTATGTATTAAACTTTTATTTTTCACGTGTGTCAGTGTGTCAGTGTGTTTATTTAACTCTTTCTTTTACTGTGGAACTACAAGACCCAGCGGGCCCTTTGTGGTTCTCCAAGTCCCAGCTTGCGGGGGAGGCTTGCTGGGACTCATAGTTCACCAGTAAAAGACAATGGTTTTTATTCTATTTTTTACACCATACCATCAGCTCGATGCCCACCGCCCAGGGGCATCGAGGACAGCACCAGGCTTCAGCCTGGTCAGGTAAGTCCTGGAGGGGGGGGACCCCTTTATTGGGGGGGGTCCCCACTCCCCCAGGGCCCCTGGCCAGGCTGACTGGTCGGTAGGGTTAATGCTTTGGCCGCGGGAACTTATATAATAAGTGTCCCCCGGCTGTGGAATTACCCTGCTGGCTGGTTGTGCCTGGGGCTGGTTCTTAAAATACGGGGGACCCCTAGTCATTTTGTCCCCCGTATTTTGGGAACCAGCCCCGGACCTGGAGCCTGGGGCTGGTTGTAAAAAATCAGGGAACCCCTATTTGTCGGGTTTCCTGATTTTTTATTACCAGCCCCGGCTCTTTCAGCCTGGTGCTGGTTACGGCAGTGGGGGGGACCCCACGCCGTTTTTTTTTTTTTAAATTCCCCCCCCCCCCCCCCTATCTTTACACTGCTTAAACGGGTTTTTAAACGGGTAAGTGTGAATGTGACAAAAACAGCTTTTAAATGGTAATTTACCGTTTAAAAGCTGCAGTGGGAAAGAGTCTTTATGGCTCTTACCCGTTTAAAGACCCGTTTAAAAAAAACGGGTCATTACCCGTGTAGGCAGTGGGAAAGCAGCATAAGATTGTGCTACTGTGTGGTGTAATTTGGAGTGGGAGTTCTATTGTGTGGCCATGCCCCTCCCTTGTGAGATCACACGTCTTTCTTTCGGTGTGCACTGTCCCTTTGTAAAGTTTGGGTGGGCGCAAATTTATAGTTTGCAGGAGGGCGCCGAACACCCTAGCACCGGCCCTGCCTCCAGGGACCACAGACCAAGATAGAGGCCCTATACTTTTCTGCATAGGGTTTACAGCAGTGATTTCCAACTTGTAGCTCGTGTGTCTCTAATGAATGAGCACATAGCGAGCTGGCAGAGAGAACTGTCCATAGGACAGTTACACTACAATAAGGTTACCTACTGAACTTTTAAAGAATTTTGAGATATTTTGAGTGCCAGGAATCTCATTAAAAATAACCTGTTCTAATCCTTATTAATTAATCTTTATTACACCGATCCCGATCCCAGGATTTGCCACCTATCTTGCAATTAAATACAAAATTAACTGCACAATGAGATTCAGGAGATCTACAGGAGGTGAAGGGTGAATAGAACGCAGCTGGTTATTGACAGATATGAGGAAGGATGTTCCAACATCCGCTGCACCTCTCCGCCTGTTACTGCTTTTTTTACTAATCGCATATGCTCTAACATATGCAATTAGTTACGCACAGGACAGCTCTTGCGATAAGATTCTGAGACCCGGGAGTCCCTCTGTGCATGTGCAGAGTGATGACTCCGGCCACGTGGCTGGGAGGGATTTGTGACGGATCCCTCTAGGCAGTGCTCCGGAGAGAAGCGATATAATTCAATAGTCGCTGACCATCAAATGATTTCTCTCCCCTTAATAATTCAGTCTAAACTGTCTTTTATGTCCATCGAAGTAAGCAGTAGAGGAAGCGTACGTGACGTCATGTGACTGCTGCCTGCCCCAAAAAGGCAGAGGAACGCCCCGCATTTTCACTGGGATGCCTATTTGCCCTGCTCTAGGCCAATGTCACGGCCCATGTAGTCTGCCCATGTACACACAAGCACTTACTTACTAGGGAACATCAGCCACTAAAGTAGACAGTTCTTGCAGAATAAAAGAATCAGAGTCCTGGCCAGGGACTATAGATTGAGACTCCTTGCCAAGTCGTAAACTGAAGTTCCTCCTTGGAACCAGTAGCCAAATGTATTTCTTTGTCAAAAGACGGATGAATGAAACCAGTTTAGGTTTTAATGATTTTAAAATGGCTGTCACTAGTGGAGATAAAACCAGACTGGAATCAGAGATACTTGGTCTAGTTAGAATCGGAGGGAACACAACCATATACTAAATGGAGATACTTGAACCAACTGGAACCGGACAAACCTTTGGACAAACAAATGGACCCAGGTTGGCTCAAAAGAAACTTGGACTTACTTGAACTGGAGGAGACTGATCTGGACAATGCTGGTAGTCAGCATGGTGACGCTCTCAGGACCTGGCTGGCAGGAAGTCATAGTCATCAACAGGCATGGCTCATTCAGATCGGGGGAGATGCAGTCTTTTCACAAGATCCAGTATGGTGACATACATGCATCTGCACTACAACACAAATGTAAAACTGACCTGCAAGACAGACAGCAAAGGGAAGTCACATGATGAAGTTCCATAGTGTGACACCCACCACAAAAAAAGAAAAAAATATTATTTTCCTGGACAGAGCAAATATCTTATTTGTTTCTATGAGACTACATGGTGAGATGTGATATTAGATTTTGACTATATAGTCAAAATCGCATGCAGATCATATACAGATCGTATGTAGATCGCATGCAGATCGCACAGGTTTTTAACCTTGCGATCCCGATGCGCGCTCCCGTGAAAGCACAAATCGAAACCCAGATAGAAAGGGCAGCAATGACTATATAGTGCAAATCTAAAGCTGATTGTACGGATTGTATGTCAAAGTACAGAGATAGCAAAGATTGTATAGCACTCGAATCTTAAGTCGAATAGCAAGGGAATCTCACCGTGTGTACACACCATCATACTAAAAAACTAATGGTGTGTACACACGTTATGATGTGTACACACGGTCAGATGTGCCTTAAGATCCTATCCACGATCCGATCAGATAGGATCGTGGATAGGATCTTAAGGCACATCCGATTTGCATCCAATCTTGACTATATAGTGCAGATCTGCACTATATAGACAAGGCAGCCAAGACTTTCTGGCTTCCGATACGTGAACGCGCATCGGGATCGCAAGGGTTAAAACCCTAGCGATCTGCATCCGATTCCGATCCGATGCTGATCCGATGTTGACTATATTGTCAACATCGGAAAGGAAATCGGAGAGTGTGTACACACTATTAGATGTGCCTTAAGATCCTATCCACGATCTGATCAGATAGGATCGTGGATAGGATCTTATGCAGCCCACACACACGCCGATGCCGGCGGTGCGATGCTGTACGATGGGGTGCGCTGCACATACTTTTTGTACTAGCTTTTTCTAGCATAGCATCGCATCGCATGCACATCGTATGCACAAGGCATACGATGCGATGCTATGTGTGCTAGTTAAGCCCACAACGCACGCTGGAATCGGTGCGTGTGTGGGCTGCATGAAGGCACATCCGATTTGCATCCTATCTTAACTATATAGTGCAGATCTGCACTATATAGACAAGGCAGCCAAGACTTTCTGGCTTCCGATACGTGAACGTGCATCGGGATCGGATCGGGATCGCAAGGGTTAAAACCCTTGCGATCTGCATCTGATGCCGATCCGATGTTGACTATATCGTCAACATCGTAAAGGAAATCGGACCGTGTGTACACAGCAAAAAAAAACATAAATCATGAGGGAGCTTTACACAGTATATGGCAAAGAAATAAAATGACTATCACCATCGATAACTCCTGCCCTCAGGAATCACTATTTTGCTGATTGTAGCGATCCTGTATATGTACACCAGCGTGCAAACAAAATATCATATTTTAGCTGCAATACTGGAATGCAAGCTAAGCATGACATCCTACATGTCAGCACCCAGTAGTATTGCTAGTCCCTGAAGATCCAAGGAAAAATCAGTAATAGTCTAAAAATGTATACAGGTCAGCTAAAGGGTAACTGTCATAGAATATGTAGCACTTTGAGAGGCAACTGTTTAAATAAAAGCTTCTTTCAATCATTAGTTTTTGCACATCACTGCATTGTGTAACAGGATCAGTGAAGACAGCAGTACTGTACCATGTCATCTAACATTGGAGCTCTGCCCTGCTGGTTCCCAACATACAGCACTGAACCTACTGCATTACTACCAGAACATACCTAAAGGATCATCAGTTTAGCTTAGAGTATACTGTATGAATAAACAGGTGTGGTATAATTACCCGACAGTCGGGATTCCGACAGTCATTACTCAGACGTCGGAATCCCGACTGCGCAATGAAGCCCCTTGTGGGCTGGCTGCGCTCGCCACCCTGCGCTCGCCACCTATTTTATTCTCCCTCTATGGGGGTTGTGAAACAGGAGGGAGCAGTCGGGATTCCGACGTCTGAGTATTGACCGTCGGATCCCGACTGTCGGGGAGCGCTCCGGCACCCGTATAAACATATACTGAACCACATAATGCATATAGGGCTTGATTCACAATCAATTGGTCCCCAGCGTATTTGCTCCAGGGAACGATTGTACACTCTGTGTGAAGGCCTTCAGCGACTATCACAGTCCCCGAGGCATTAATACTGGTAGGGGAGGGAGGGGGCAGGCAGGGGGCGTCTGGAGGGGAACGGCCATCATTTTATGGGCGTCCCCATGAACGCTGGGCTTCCCCTGGGTCCTCTATTCGGCGGACACCGAAGGAAATAAAAGTAATTTTAGACTGACTTTTATCTCCGAAGGGGAGGGAAATCATTCGATGGTCGGCGACCATCAAATGATTTCTCTCCCCTTTGGCTGCATGCGAGGGGATGTGTTCACTTACATGTTAACGAGGGGATTCGACGGCATAAGGCTGGGCGGCATTAAGTATCTCGCTGAGCAGTGGGCAACCGCTGCTTAGCGAGCAGTGTTGAATCAGGGCCCTACTGTAGTGATGATTCTTTCGCAAAATAGTCAGTAAATTACTGACATTGTAACACTATTTTAAATATTTTTAGAGACCTGGTAATTACATGCAATAGCTCTGTTATTTATTAAATGAAAGTTAAATACATAAAGTTTATAGATTTGCTTAAATACATTATGATTATGCACTAAATATACATTTGATATATACAGTACTTTTAAATGAATTTACAAGCTGATTTCATTTTATTATCACACTAGCTGACCCGCCCGGCGTTGCCCGGGAAAACCTTGGGGTTTCTTTATTTCCAAAATTGCTGAAAAATGTCGTCTTACAGTATGCAGTGCCAAAGACCTAAGATTGTAATTTGTTATAGATTCCACCATAATGTTAGAATGTGTTTGCATTGATACTCAATGACGGCAATGAAATCAGGTGTGGTGTTGTTGTTTGAAACACAATGCTCCTGAGTTGATAACTTGTATGTGTTGATGAATTCCACATCCACTCCTGAGATTTAGCACCTACTGTATGACATATCCTCCAAATCTGAGGGTCAGAAATCGGTACAAAATCAGAAAGGGACATGGCCACACCTCCATTTCTATACTTTCAATGGTACAGTTTCTAGGGTGTGTAATTACAGGCGCTGAGTGCGTGTGGCCCGGGATGGGCGTTACTTACCGCACCATAATTAATAAAAAATTGCCTGCTCCCTGCCACTGCCACTCCCCTCACCGAACCTGCCTGCAGCAGTCTCTCAGGTCTGGGGATCTATAAAGCACATGCACCGGGCATCTCTACCAAACAGTGGGGCAGCCCCTGAGTGTGGGAGCAGGTCCGTGGGCCTGGCCACATGATGTCATGACGCGACGCACGCTACCCGCACCACTGTAATGCACCACTGGGAATGGGTGCAATGGGCCAAATTCTTCCCTACACCTGCCGGGCCAATCCACTGATCCAGCCATCACAATCATCAATGGGTGCATTGATAAGGTTTGGAGTGTAAGAAGTTGGAGAATAAGACTGAGAAAAAGAAGTGTACATAGAAGTACAATCAAGAAATGAAAGTAGGATTAAAAAATAAGTTCTGATTCAAACTGGATGGGGTGGGTTGTGAAACAAATCTATAGGTGAGGGTATGGATATTGTGGGCATAATTGGTGTTTGGTACACCTACAGGGGGCCCTCAATTGATGGGATTTTCACTACAGTGTCACGGTCACAGTGTCACAGTGTCACCATAGGGGGATTCCAAATTGGGGTCCAGGTGGTCTTTTAGGGACCCTTTACAATCCTGTAGGTCTCTTCTCCTACGGTCTCCCTTAATGATAGTCAATCACTGAGGGAGACCGTAGGCTCCAGGAGAAGAGACCAACGGGATTGTGAAGGGTCCCTAAAAGACCACCTGAACCCCAATTGGAAATCCCCCTACGGTGACACTGTAGTGAAAATTTCTCATCAACTGGGGACCCCCTGTAGGTGTACCAAACACCAATTATGCCCACAATATCCATACCCCCTCCACCTATAGATTTGTTTCGCAACCCATTGCCATCCAAACAATCAGTTTGAATCAGAATTTATTTTTTTAATCCTACTTTCATTTCTTGATTGTACTTCTACAAATTATTTTTTATGTGTTCTGTGTGTTTGTGTGTGTTGTACTGTTTTTGTGTGTGTGTTGTAGTGTATGTGGTGGTGTGTGTTGTATTGTATGTATCTGTGTGAGGTGTGCTACGTATATAGTATGTGTGTGTTGTGTCTTTGTGTATCTGTGCAATGTTTAAGTGTGTGTTTTGTGTGTGTTGTACTGTTTTTTGTGTGTGTGTGGTGAATGTGGGTGTGTGTTGTGCTGTTAGAGGTATGTTATGTGTGTGTGTTGTGTGTATCTGCCCTATGTGTAAGTGCGTAAGGTGTGCTATGTATAAATCTGTGTGTGTGTAGTGTGCTGTGTGTATCTGTGCAATGTTTAAGTGTGTGTGTTCTGTGTATTGTACTGTTTTTGGGTGTGTGTTGTAGTGAATGTGGGTGTGTGTTGTACTGTTTTAGTGTTGTGCTGTGTGTATCTGCCAAATGTGTAAGTTTGTGAGGTGTGCTACGTATATATGTGTGTGTAGTGTGCTGTGCGTATCCTGGCAATGTTTAAGTGTGTGTGTTCTGTGTGTTTGTTGTATTGTTATTGGGTGTGTGTTGTAGTGTGTATGGATGTGTATTGTACTGCATGTGGTGTGTTGTGTGTGTGTATTTGTCCAATGTGTAAGTGTGTGAGGTGCTCTGCGTATAAATGTGTGTGTTGTGTGCTATGTGTGCGTATGTGGTGTACTGTGTGTGTGTGTGTGTGCGTGTACAATGTGTACGTGTGTGTGTTGTGTGGTCTATGTATATCCTCAATTATTTCCTAATTGTTTAAAGCCTTCACCATAATGTAAGAATGTGTCATTCATACTCAATGACAGCAATGAAATCAGGTGTGGAGTTGTTCCTTCGTCAACGGTTTCCCAGGTCGTCGATCTTTTCCCCAGAACATCAATGAAGGAAAATTAAAACTTGGTGTTTTTTAAATTTCTAAGTGAAATTTCCCAAAAACGGCTTTGAGGTGCACACCACCAGGTCCAGAGGTATCTTGTTGATGAATTTGGTGTCTCAGAGTGCCAGGGTGTGTCCGCAATGCTACAGACACGCACACACACACGCACACACACTCTTCAACTTATTATATAGATATATATGTGAATTGCATATAGAAATAAGTAAGTCGGTAAATTCTCCTTGGCTGCATTGAGTTGAAAAGTTGACTCCCATTGAGGTACATTTAACTGCACTGACGTGACACCCCTCAGACACACTGAAAGGAACAAGGAGTAAATGTGTTTGACTTGTATGCTGCCCCTCCTCCCCTTCTTTCTGTTCTTTCACTCTCCAAACATTTTACATCTTCTAAGAACTTCAATAATACCTCTTTCACACCGCAACTCGACCTGGGTTATTACCGGGTTGGTGATGTGTGGACCCGGGTCGAGGTTTGGTATGAAAGCATCAAAAATGATAACCCAGGTTGACCAACCAGGAAATTTGACCTATGTTTTAAAAATAGTTAACCTGGGACACCCTCTGTAGAATAGGTGACCTGAGTATAATGTGAAAGAGTTGGACCCGGCCTTGCGATGTGAAAGGGGTATAAAAGGGATAGAAATATATCACATTATAAGTAACACAAGTGCATAGCTCCCAACTGTCACAAACATTTTTTGGAGGGCCTGTCCCACCCGCAGGTAGCAGTGTCTCGTAGTGTGTGACTCGCTACTCTGCTTAGAGCAGCAGTAAATAGATACTATGTATGCCGGTGTGGCACCCCACTCCAGGTGCCCCTGTGCCCCTGTAAGGACCTAGGAATGGAAGCAAGAGCTGCCCACTAAAACCCCTTCCCTGTTATCAGGGCTGCAAGGGGTTAAACTAACCTGGCCAGCTCTAGCACCCTGCTGTCTGCTCTGATCTATGTCCTGCAGAGAGAAGCCTGCTGGGATGCAGGAAGGAGAGGTGAGAGGTCAGCCAGGCAGCATGAGGAAGAGAGGAGAAAGCCCTGTGAAGGAAAGCTGCAGTGTGGAGTTCCAGAACCCAGTGTCATAGAGAAAAGGAGTGTGAGAGAAAGGTGAAGAAGGCTGCTATCCCAAGTGTGAGGAGAAAACAGGAAGAGAGAGAGAGTGAGCACACTGCAGCACCCAAGGTACTGATTCAGTCCCCCTGTGGCAGTACTGCACCCCTTGTATGGGGATATCAGGAAATAGAGACACCTCATAGACTCCCACTACAAAGGCTAGTACCCTACTGAGCCCTACAGACAGGACAAGGTCTGCCTAACTCCAGTAAAAGGATATAGAAGCAGGGCAGTGAAGTGCCTGCTAGATTCACCCTGTCCAGGACAGCTCTATATTGAGGCTACCCCTGCAGCCTGTCTTACAGTTACAAACAGGAGGTTACCCCTGAGCCGGGAATCTGCCTGCCCCTCAGTGAGGACCGTTTTTGTCATTCACCCTTCCCTGTGAATCATAAATAAGTGTGCACACTATCATAGGGACATACCCTTATATGCTTGAGGACATGTCGACGAGGGACCATTGGTTTGAGCCAGAAACTGGTATTCCATGACACTGTATGTTAATTGATTTGTTGTTAGAGTATATTGAGATTTTTGAATCATTTAAATTGATTGCTGAAGTAGAGTGTGATTATTGTTTGATTTTATGCTTTACTACAAATGTCTGTTTATTGAGTATTTGTTACATCATTTGCAACTTATTGAAATATTGCAGTGGCCAGTCCGTGTAGTGGTAAATAAAATTACTGTCGCTGCTAATTGTGGTACTGTTGCTTTTGTGGGTCCTCCTTGGGTTGTGCCATTCCCTGCCACAGGTTCATCCAAGAAGAGGCCGTGAAGATCGGAAGCCGGCAAGTTGAGGTACACCATTTGCACCACACTGTTACAGGGGCACTGTCACAATGGCACACAATATATAGTCATGAGAGACGGATGGACTGTGGGCATGTCGTTGGAGGTACACCAATGCGTAAGTATCATAAAGCAGGTCACGTGGTCATTTTCGTGACAGTGTTGGGAAAAATGACATAGTCAGTGGCGGTTTTTACCTATGGGCTGCAGGCCCCCTCATGTAAAACCCACCACTGAAGCCAGATGCAGTCTGTGAGACTGCACTGGCTTCAATGTGTTTGGCAGTGACTTCCTATTTGGAAGTCCACCCTGCCAGTCACTGAAGGCAGTCCCATTGGGAGGTGTTCCCTTCCTCTGGGATACCTCTATGTGCGCAAATGCGAAGCAGCCCCCAAAACGGGTTCTGCGCATGCGCAGTACCACGGACCATACTGCGCATGCACCGGACCCAGAAATCTGATTATGTCTCAGGGTGCTGCTGCAAAGGCAGCCCATGGAGGCTTGGGCCAGCGCATGCGCAGTATGTATGAATTTACTGCACATGCTCTGGCCCATGTGGCTGGGACCAGACCGGCATGCGTGGGGACTTGGAGCGTGGCAGCGGGGGTGCGCATTGCAGCAGCCCCCCTCCTCATAAAGGGTAAGAGCCGCCACTGAACTTACTGTAGCTATATACAGTATATTTGTGTACAAAATAAAGGCTCCTGTAACTTACAGCTCAGACCAGCTGACATGATTTATCTATGTTTGCCCAAGTTTACATGTTGAAAGCAGTCCTTGACAGATGCATCGTACTGCTCATCTTTGAGATAGCAACTATCAAGTACATTCTATAAAATCATAGGTAGAAGCTGAAGCTGGTTTCAATGGGCAGATTCTCCACTGATCCACATCAATTCAATTGTCCTATATCCTATCATAAGTATATTGCCTTTTATAAATGAATATCCATGTGGAGAGGGGTGGGGCTAGAATGCTGCAAAATTCATGTCATTTAGCTCCACCCCTCCCCACATCACCACAATTGCCAGGAATCTCCTGTAACATCAGTGATATGGGTGTGGATCATATTGTCTACAGCAACTAGGTCGACAATCATTAGGTCGACACCACTAGTTTGACATGCAGTAAGGCCATGGGTCAAGTGCACCGCATCTCCTCACATCGCTCACTGCGCTCACCATGCTTCGGGCACGGTGTCTCGCTGCACACAATTTTTTTCTCCCATCACGCCCTAGTAGATGGTAGGGCATGAAATACTGCCTGTCGGAACATGTCGGCTCAAAAAAATGTGAAAAACCCCATGTCGACCTTTTGACTGTCGACTTTGCACATGTGGACCTAATGCTTATGTCAACCTAATGACCTGTCGACCTAATCCAATGTCGACCTAGACCCATGTCGACCTAGTGTTGTTGACCCAATGCTTGTCGACCTAGTTGCTGTAGACAATATAACCGTATCCCAGTGATATATTAATATATACTGTATGGTGATATATTTATCGGCAATGCAATGCTTTATTTGTGTGACACCGAAAAGGTTTTTCATGAAAACAAATAATTTTAAAGCTTAAACAGATGTGACATTTTTATAATCACTTTCAGAGAGATGCCATTTGTTTTTTTTATGGCGGCATACAGTACGTTAAAATAAGAATACAGCAACAGCAAGATGTGAGTAGTTTAAAATTTTATTTATAAAACAAAAAAAAGAATTTCCACATCCCACAAGCTTTGCGCCATTCGCTAATATTTAATACAAGTGATAACGTGATTCTCCCAGGATATTTGCTATTACAGAATAAAACTATAGACAATTACAGTATACAATGTAGTATTGTAGCTTGTTATTGTACAACACATAATAATCACCTGTCCCAATTTTTCTCTTCTGTATAACAGACCAGTTGCAGAAACTCTCCACCTGGAGGCTTGTCCTCCCATACATCATATACAAGAAGTGACCTGCATTCATACCCATAAACCTGTGTCTGATGAATAAAACTTTTTCTAGAACAATACCATTAATTCTCATGACACAAATGCCCTAGTGGATTTCTTAGGGCTCATACTAAGCTCTGGAACATATAGATCTTTGCCAGTGCCTGTGGGTCCTAGTCCTAACCACACATTCTTCAGACTACAACTATTAATGCTCCTAGAGCCTGCTTTTTTAATTGTGTACAGGTTGAGTATCCCTTATCTGACATGCTCGGGACCACAAGCATTTTGGATAAGGGATTTTTTCGGTTTTTGGAATATTTTTTTTTCTATACTTACCTAGTCCCCTGGTGGTCCCCCGATGTCCACGGTAATCCCCTCTTGTCTACAGTGGCCTTCAGGATCCTCTTTAGCAGCATCTTCGGTACCTGGGGTGCATTGCATGATTGCGCAGTCGCGCTGGTGACGTGACCGCACTCGCGCAATGCACCCCTGGGACCGGAGATGCTGCTGAAGAGGTTCCCGGAGGCCGCCGTGGACATCGGGGGATCAGGTAAGTATGAAAAAAAGGGGTGGGGGAACCCGAAATATTCTGAAAAAAACACGGTTTTCGCAATATTTCATTTTTTTGGAATACACGGATAAGCGAGACCCGACCTGTATTACTTGTGCATACAGTATCTTCATATAGTAATAACAACCCATTCTAAGAGAAAACTTCATAGCACATGTATTATTCCCACAGCATTTCCAACTCTACCCTTTGGTGGCAGAACTTGTAGGTTGTGGGTCCAGGGGCCAAAATATAATTTGGCCCCCTCCTCCACCCCAAACCAACTTCACAATGTGCAACATGGCAGTGGGTGACAGGTCGAAGCAGAGGGTGACAGAGGGAGGCAGAGTGTGATAGGGAAAAACAGTGGGTAATAGAGGGTGGCAGGAGTAGCAGTGGGCTTCTTGTCCTCAAGGGCTCAGCTACCCATATTGTCCTCTTATTCTGTAAATGTGTAGAAACTGAGGAATTCAAACAACGTTCTATGCAGTACGCAATCATTAACAATGCAAAATCACTAAAAATGCACACTTTATTACAGAAAGCATTGTTTTGGCTTTCAGTTGAAAAAAAAAAACAAGAAAACATAAGTAAATTTTCCATTTAGTTGAATTGTGTGGGATTGATAAGATAAAGGAGGAACAATCAGCGAGGAGATTCAATGGCATAAAACACAGTTAAGGGGAGACTTGCTCGTTGTCTTATGTCAGTGGAATCTGAGCTTGATAAACAGCCTAGTTTAAGGTGCATTCAACCTTCACTATAAAATACTCCTATATGTTTTTCCACTCCATAATCAATCTGTCTTGTTTTACCATAGATATCATTCAGGCTTATGTTTTTCTCCCTCCTCATATAACACTGTTAAAATATTTATTTAAACAAAATATAAAGCAATTGTATCAGAATATAAAAACAGCAGAGACTATGTAAAAGACAATGCTTTGGAAGAGTATACTTCAGTGCTGTGGGACTTATCAGCAGTAAGTTATATGACCATTATTTGCTCACTAACATCTATCTTATATTAATATCAGGAGTGCACGCCAGCATGGGATGCAGTTACGATCCCGGCGGTCGGGATCCCGGCGTTCAGAATCCCGACCGCCGAAATGCCGACACTTTCTCCCTCCTGGGGTGTCCACGACACCCCTGGAGGGAGAATAAATGAGTGTGCCGAGCGTAGCGAGGCACCGGGCCCGCTGCGTGGCGAGCGCAGCGAGCCCGCAAGGGGGGGCGATCCACGTCCCCCCCTTGTCGTCATTTCGGCTGTCGGGATTCCGGCGTCGGGATTCTGAACGCCGGGATTCAATACTGAATCCGCCAGCATTTACTATATGGTTGTCCAGAGTCCAATTACAGCATCTATCTATCTATCTATCTATCTATCTATCTATCTATCTATCTATCTATCTATCTATCTATCTATCTATCTATCTATCTATCATGACAAAAGCACTGGGGAAATTAATGATGAGAGTATACATACTGTACCTAAGATTCTTAACTTCTGTCTGGTAATAATCCACTTAATGAACAGCCTTGATTATCAGTTCAAAATAATACCCCAAGGTGCCAATAACCATCCACATGGATACCAAACAATATTATATTTTGTTGACCAATATATGTTAAACTACATAGATCTACATGCTACAATCACACTAAACCTCTGTGAAGGTTTATAGATTAAAATGCAAAAAAAAAAAATGATGTTGCAAACCGCGATAATGCATCACGTTAACTGATTCTTCAATAAAATAAAAAGTTATTTTAGTAAAACAACCACATTAACCCTTTGAGGGCCAAGTGATTTTGTCAAAATAGGTGTGAAAATTTCATAATGACCTGTAATGTTTACCTTATATAGGAAATAGGGGGGGGGGACATTTAATAGAATGCGATTTTTTTGCACTTTCACCCATTATCGCACTTTTTTAATATCGCATTTTTGCCACGAATTGGCATATTTAACCCCTTCCCGACATTTGACGTATATATACGTCATGGCCGGGAAGTACTTCCCGACACATGACGTATATATACGTCATGACTTCAAACTGTCACTGCCGCCCCCCCGTCGGCGATCGCTGTGATTGGCTGTTCAGTGTGAACAGCCATTCACAGCGTTTTCTGTGTCACCGGCGAATAACGTTCACCGGTGACACGGGATCGGAGGTGATTGGTGCTGTAAAGTACAGCACCAATCACCGCGGGGTGTAAGGGTGACACTGGTGTCACCCCACCTCACCCCGCCCGCCCCCAAAGGCCGTGATTGGTTCGTCGGACCGACGGACCAATCACAGCCATGGAGGGGGGTTTAAACTAACGGTGACTGCACTGCAGACGCCATTCCGGTCTGGAATTGCGTGCAGTGCGGTCACCGTGCCCAGCTGCCGCCATATACTGACCAGAACCTTGCTAAATATTTACCTGATCACTGCCTGGATCTTGCTTCTTCTTGTGACATCCTGTGCTGTGTTGTGCTATGTTGTGCTGCTGCGAGTTATTAGATAGAGAGATAGAGAGAGAGAGATAGAGAGAGATAGAGAGGCCTAGTGACAGAGAGTGCTATATTTTGTGCTGCTGCAGTGTAATAGAGTTATAGATAGAGAGATAGAGAGAGATAGAGAGAGATAGAGAGAGATAGAGAGAGATAAAGAGATAGTGACAGATTGTGCTATATATTTTTTATATAACTGACTGCTGCCCCCCCTTTTGTGCTGATCAGTATAAATTAACTGATCAGCAACTTTTTGGGGGCGCAGGGTTTTTATATATATATATATATATATATATATATATATATATACCTGTCAGTGCTGCTGCTGCAGTGTCATAGAGTGATAGATAGTGAGAGATAGAGAGATAGAGAGATAGAGAGAGATAGTGACAGAGAGTGATAGAGACTGCTATATTTTGTGTCTGCTGCCCCCCTTTTGTGCACCCCCAGCAACTTTTTGGGGGTGCAGGGGTTATTTTTCATATATATAACTGTCAGTGCTGCTGCTGCAGTGTCATAGAGTGATAGATAGTGAGAGGTAGAGAGATAGAGAGAGATAGTGACAGAGAGTGATAGAGAGTGCTAAATTTTGTGTCTGCTGCCCCCGCCTTTTGTGCTGATCACTATATCTGAGGTGATCAGCAACTTTTTGGGGGTGCAGAGGTTTTTTTTTTTATATATACCTGTCAGTTGCTGCCAGTTGCACTGTCAGTTGCACCAAAGGTTGTGCACCTGCTGCCCCTCACTGGTAATCAGTGTCGCATCACTGATCACCTTTTTTTTTTTGTGGGTGCTGTGGGGTCTTTTTTCAATTTTTTTTTTACACACACTGTGATTTTGTGGGTGTCCTGTGGCCACTGTGCGCTGATCAGTGACGTACATCACTGATCAGCTTTTTCGGCACAGGGTTGATCTATTTTTTTTTTTTTTGATCAAATTCCTGTTGCCTTTGAGCGCTGTTCAGTGACGGACGTTACTGACCAACATCTGTGCTCAATTTTTGGCGCAGGACCTTTTTTTTTTTTTTTTAACCCCTTCAATTTTTTTTTTTTTAACCCCTTCAATTTTTTTTTTTTTTAACCCCTTCAATTTTTTTTTTTTGTATAAAGTATTTTTTTTTTCTGCACTACATACACACTACACACTACATACCCCCGGGTTGAAATAAAGTTTGTACCCCCCCCCTACACTATACACGTGTTGAAACATTTCACTACCAGTAACACAAAAATAAAAATGTCATCCCAAATGTCATCCCAGTCATCCAGAAGAATGTATTCAGCGGAGGAGGCATATGCCATGCTTGCCTCTGACTCTGACACAGCCAGTGATGCAAGCGGGGAATTTGAAGGATTCGTCTTAAGCTCCTCTTCCTCCTCTGGTGATGAGGGACCCCCTCAAAGACGCCCCCGTAGAGCAGCTGAGACCCCCCCCCCCCAATAATTGATCTCGTATGGACCCCACCACCAGACAATTTTGAGCCCCAGGTTCCTGAGTTTTTGGCCATGCCAGGAATCCAATTTGATTCCACAGGTCTCAGAGAAATTGACTTTTTCAAATTATTTTTCTCTGATGATTTTATAAATTTAATGGTGGACCAAAGTAATTTATATGCCCAGCAGTTTATTGCTCAAAACCCCACGTCATCATTTGCTAGGTGGACCCCTGTAGATGCAGTAGAGATGATGACGTTTTGGGGTCTGGTGTTTCATATGGGCATAGTAAAAAAGCCAGAAATTAGGCAATATTGGAGTACAGATGTTCTGTACAGCACCCCATTTTACCGTATGGCCATGCCCCGGGCTCGATTTGAGACGATCCTTAAATTTTTGCATTACAACGATAATGCACAGTGCCCACCCAGAGATGATCCCACCTTTGACCGGCTATTCAAAGTCAGGCCGGTCATTGATCATTTCAGTGCCAAATTTGAAGAGATGTACATCCCAGATAAATTCATTTGCATAGACGAGTCCCTTATACATTTTAAAGGAAGGGTTAAATTCCGCCAGTACCTTCCCAGTAAGAGGGCAAGGTATGGCATAAAAATGTATAAGCTGTGTGAAAGCACCTCAGGGTACACTCACAGGTTTAGGGTATATGAAGGGAAGGATTCAAGAATTGAACCGCCAGAATGCCCCCCCTCCCTCGTAGGTGTTAGTGGAAAAATTGTCTGGGATTTAGTGCACCCCTTCCTGGATAAAGGTTATCACCTCTATGTGGATAACTTTTACACTAGCATCCCCCTGTTTAAGGCCCTTGGTTCAAGAGGTACAGCAGCTTGCGGTACTGTGCGCAAGAACCAAAGAGGCCTCCCAAAAACGCACATTGCCCAAGTAATGAGAAGGGGTGAAAGCAGGGGAATATGCACCGAAAATATGTTGTTGGTCAAATATAAGGACAAGAGGGATGTCCTTATACTGACAACAATTCACGGAGACAGTACCACCTCCGTCCCTGTACGAGGTACCAGTACCCACACCTCAAAACCTAATTGTATCCTGGATTACAATAGGTACATGGGCGGAGTGGATCTTTCAGATCAGGTACTGAAGCCGTACAGTGCCCTGCGGAAAACAAAAATCTGGTACAAGAAGCTGGCCGTGTATATCATCCAGATGGCACTGTATAACGCTTACGTGCTATTCCGTTCTACCGGCCAGAGGGGGACATTTATGCACTTTCAAGAGGAAGTCATAAAGGGCCTAATATTTGGGAACCAGCAGGCAGAGGGCCCCAGTACTTCTAGTACTGGCCCCCGTATTGTACCAGGGCAGCATTTTCCGAACGAAATCCCCTCCACTGCAAGAAAGGGCAGGACACAAAAAAGGTGCAAAGTTTGCTATAAAAAGGGAATAAGAAAGGAAACTATTTTCCACTGTGAAACTTGCCCCGACAAACCCGGCCTATGTATAAAGGAGTGTTTTAAAATATACCACACATCTATGGATTATTAGGTTCATCATTTCACCGTGCTTCGGGGGTCTTGCTAATGCCACATAGCACCCACCAACATTCCACCAGAATCTGAGCTGCAAAATCCAAAAATCACTCCTTCCCTTCTGAGTCCTGCCATGCACCCAACTGGTATTTTTTAGTCACATATGAGGCATTGCCATACTCGGGAGAAATTGGGGCACAGATTTTGGGGTGCTTTTTCTCCTTCATACCTTCTGAAAATGAAAAATTTTGAGCCAGAACTGCATTTTTGTGTAAAAAAATGTAATTTTTCATTTTCACTGCCCAGTTGTACCACAATTGGTGAAACCCCTGGGGGTTTGAAATGTACACTATACCCCTAGATGAATTCCCTGAGGGGTGTAGTTTGCAAAATGGGGTCACTTGTGGGGGGGTTCCACTGTGTTGGTGCTTTGGGGGTCTTGCTAATGCGACATAGCACCCACCAACATTCCACCAGAATTTGTGCTGCAAAATCCAAATATCACTCCTTCCCTTCTGAGTCCTGCCACTTTTTGCTCACACATGAGGCATTGCCGTACTCGGGAGAAATTGGGGCACAGATTTTGGGGTGCTTTTTCTCCTTCATACCTTCTGAAAATGAAAAATTTTGAGCCAGAACTGCATTTTTGTGTAAAAAAAATGTAATTTTTCATGTTCACTGCCCAGTTGTACCACAATTGGTGAAACCCCTGGGGGTTTGAAATGTACACTATACCCCTAGATGAATTCCCTGAGGGGTGTAGTTTGCAAAATGGGGTCACTTGTGGGGGGGTTCCACTGTATTGGTGCTTTGGGGGTCTTGCTAATGCGACATAGCACCCACCAACATTCCACCAGAATTTGTGCTGCAAAATCCAAATATCACTCCTTCCCTTCTGAGTCCTGACACTTTTTGGTCACACATGAGGCATTGCCGTACTCGGGAGAAATTGGGGCACAGATTTTGGGGTGCTTTTTCTCCTTCATACCTTCTGAAAATGAAAAATTTTGAGCCAGAACTGCATTTTTGTGTAAAAAAATTTAATTTTTCATTTTCACTGCCCAGTTGTATCAAAATTGGTGAAACCCCTGGGGGTTTGAAATGTACACTATACCCCTATATGAATTCCCTGAGGGGTGTAGTTTGCAAAATGGGGTCACTTGTGGGGGGGTTCCACTTTATTGGTGATTGGGGGGTCTTGCTAATGCAACATAGCACCCACCAACATTCCACCAGAATCTGAGCTGCAAAATCCAAAAATCACTCCTTCCTTTCTGAGTCCTGCCATGCACCCAAATGGTATTTTTTGGTCACATGTGAGGCATTGCCGTACTCGGGAGAAATTGGGGCACAGATTTTGGGGTGCTTTTTCTCCTTCATACCTTCTGAAAATGAAAAATTTTGAGCCAGAACTGCATTTTTGTGTAAAAAAATGTAATTTTTCATTTTCACTGCCCAGTTGTATCAAAATTGGTGAAACCCCTGGGGGTTTGAAATGTACACTATACCCCTAGATGAATTCCCTGAGGGGTGTAGTTTGCAAAATGGGGTCACTTGTGGGGGGGTTCCACTGTATTGGTGCTTGGGGGGTCTTGGTAATGCGACATAGCACCCACCAAAATTCCACCAGAATCTGAGCTGCAAAATCCAAAAATCACTCCTTCCTTTCTGAGTCCTGCCATGCACCCAAATGGTATTTTTTGGTCACATGTGAGGCATTGCCGTACTCGGGAGAAATTGGGGCACAGATTTTGGGGTGCTTTGTCTCCTTCATTGCTTGTGAAAATGAAAAATTTTGAGCCAGAACTGCATTTTTGTGTAAAAAAATTTAATTTTTCATTTTCACTGCCCAGTTGTATAAAAATTGGTGAAACCCCTGGGGGTTTGAAATGTACACTATACCCCTAGATGAATTCCCTGAGGGGTGTAGTTTGCAAAATGGGGTCACTTGTGGGGGGGTTCCACTGTATTGGTGCTTGGGGGGTCTTGCTAATGCGACATAGCACCCACCAAAATTCCACCAGAATCTTGAGCTGCAAAATCCAAAAATCACTCCTTCCCTTCTGAGTCCTGCCATGCACCCAAATGGTATTTTTTGGTCACATGTGAGGCATTGCCGTACTCGGGAGAAATTGGGGCACAGATTTTGGGGTGCTTTTTCTCCTTCATACCTTCTGAAAATGAAAACTTTTGAGCCAGAACTGCATTTTTGTGTAAAAAAATGTAATTTTTCATTTTCACTGCCCAGTTATATCAAAATTGGTGAAACCCCTGGGGGTTTGAAATGTACACTATACCCCTAGATGAATTCCCTGAGGGGTGTAGTTTGCAAAATGGGGTCACTTGTGGGGGGGTTCCACTGTATTGGTGCTTGGGGGGTCTTGCTAATGCAACATAGCACCCACCAACATTCCACCAGAATCTGAGCTGCAAAATCCAAAAATCACTCCTTCCTTTCTGAGTCCTGCCATGCACCCAAATGGTATTTTTTGGTCACATGTGAGGCATTGCCGTACTCGGGAGAAATTGGGGCACAGATTTTGGGGTGCTTTTTCTCCTTCATACCTTCTGAAAATGAAAAATTTTGAGCCAGAACTGCATTTTTGTGTAAAAAATTTAATTTTTCATTTTCACTGCCCAGTTGTACCACAATTGGTGAAACCCCTGGGGGTTTGAAATGTACACTATACCCCTAGATGAATTCCCTGAGGGGTGTAGTTTGCAAAATGGGGTCACTTGTGGGGGGGTTCCTAAATATTAGCATCTTATGGTGCCTAGAAACCTACATGGTGCCTAAAAAATAATCTCAAAAAAGGAGGCTTCAAAATCAAGTAGGTGCTCCTTCTATTATGAAGCCTGTGGTTTGGTCAACGTGCACACTAGGGCCACATATAGGATATTTATGAAAACAAAAGAATTGGGGGAATCAATTTTTAGTCACATTTCTCTAGTAAAATGTACTGTGTTCCTTAGAAAAATGTATTAAAATTGCAAATCTGCAAAAAAAATGAAATTTTGAAATTTCACCTACACTTTGTTTTAATTCCTGTGAAACACCTAAAGGGTTAACAAACTTCCAAAATGCTGTTTTGAATACTGTGAGGGGTGCAGTTTTTGAAATGGTATCATTTATGGGGGTGTCTCACATACAAGTCCCTCAAAGTCACATCAGAACTGAACTGGTCCCTAAAAAAATCAGTGTTTGAAATTTTCTTGAAAATTTGAGAATTTGCTATTCATATTGTAAGCCTCCTAGTGTCCAAAAAAATTAAAAGGAAGTTGAAATAATGATGGAAACATAAAGTAGACATATGGTCTATGTTAGTTATTAACTATTTTGAGTGGTATGATTATTTGTCTCACAAGCAGAAAATTTAACATTTTGCAAATTGCTAAATTTTCCATTTTTTTACGACATTTTGGTATTTTTCACAAAAAAACACAGACTGTATCGACCCAAATTTACCACTTATTTGAAGTACAATGTGTCACGAAAAAAACAATCTCAAAATCACTGGGATAAGTAAAAGCAAAAAAAAGTTATCCCCACTTAAGTGATACATGTCAGATTTGAAAAAAAGGGCTCTGTCAGGAACGCAAAAACTGGCTCTGTCAGGAAGGGGTTAATGAGGTGCATATTTCGGGAAGAAAAGTGCAATTAAGTGCAATAATGGGCGATTTTTAGGCATGAAAATGTGCAAATTTTTAGCCATGAAAATGTGCGAATTTGAGGTAATGTGCGATTTTGTGTTTATAATTTTTTTTTTTAAATGGCGTGGGGTCCCCCCTCCTAAGCATAACTCATTGAGCTGGACCTGGTTACAAAAATACGGGGGACAAAAAGCACAGTGGTCCCCCATATTCTGAAACCAGCCCCGGACTCTTGGATCCCCGCTCCTCCAGGTACCCCGTTCAAGGCTGACCAGCCACGGTGCTCATGTTTCGCCCGGGGGACCTTATATAAAAAGTGTCACCCGGCTGTGGCATGATACCGCGGGCTGTTGGAACCCGATGCTGGTTTCAAAATACGGGGGACCCCCAGATTTTTTGTCCCCCGTATTTTTGGAACCAGGACCGGTCCAAGAGTCCGGGGCTGGTTTCAGAAATATGGGGGACCCCTATGCTTTTTGGCCCCCGTATTTTTGGAACCAAGTCCGGCTCAATGAGCCCGGGGCTGGTTATGCTCAGGAAGGGGGACCCCACGCCATTTTTTCCCCAAAAAAACACTTTAACACATGGTCTTGTGTTAAAAAACACAGGACCATGCACAGATCTCAATGATCTGTGCAGGGTTCTGGCCAATTCACCTGTCAGAGCCTGGTCTAAATGTTTTGCGATTTTTAGACACATTTTCCCATATTTGCATCTCATTAAATATGCGAATTGTATACTTTTCAACGGGAAAACATCTTGATGCGAGTTCCGGCGCTACTAAAAATCGCACTTTCAGAAAGTGTGATTTCGCGGGGATATTTGACGGTTTTTTTTCTGTTATTCGCATCTCATTAAATATGCAAATTCGGGGAAAAAGGCAATTTCTGCCGTTTTGGCAAATAAAATTGCAAAAATCATATTTTCGCATCTCATTAAATCTCGCCCAGAATCTTTTATTATATGCCGCGCTATATAAGAAACTGTAAATAAATAAATAATTGGCAAAAGGTTGATACATGCAAAAGGTCGATGTGGAAATGGAATTCTAAAGAAACAGCTCAAGTTGATAAATTGTAAAATGATATGCAGAGCAAATATCACACAGCCTAGCAAGTAGGTCTGAATTGGGCTCTATGTTGGCATTTGATGTGATTCAGCATTTTTCAGGCTCTCTTTCTGTTATTAACCCTGTTTCCTCTATTGTGACCATTACCTTTCTTTTTACCGAGTGGCCTGTGTGGCCTTTGTGTTGCCTTTGATTTCTGTCTCGTCCTTCTGTGTAGTCAGCTGCTTTCTATTCACTTGTTCTGAAGGCAGTGAGCTGTTGGTTCCATGCTGTGTAGTCCTACACTTCCATGCCAGGATCCCTGTTGAAAAGCAGAATTGCTAATGTTTCGTCACTAGCAGTATAATGAGTAACATGTACAACTGCACTACACACTACATTATTGCAATTACATTCAGTATGAACAAAGTCAGTGGGAAATCATTTGACAATAACTGGACTTTCAGGCAATAATCCCTGGCAAATTATATCAAATAAGTTATAAAATGGCACATGGCATCTTTGTAAGCCAGTATCACACTCAGCAAAATTTAGTGCATGGGTGTTGCGTGTAGTGATGCCAACCCAAGGGCATTTTTTCAATCCCCGATTGGCCTCCCTATTGAGAAAACCCACCACACAACCTCAAAATGTACTCATGTGGCAGGCGGCAAGAAGTAGCGGTGCATAAGTGCGTGCCGGCAGTTTGGCAGTCTGGCTGGGAGCAGTGCGGTGCAAGAGTGCAGCCAGGAGCAGTGCAGTGTGGTCGGGAGTGCAGGGTTGCATCTGACGGCCTGTAAAGTGTGAACTCTGACCAGTGCCATACAGCTGGGGATGGGAGCAGCTGGGCAGCGTTTGAGCGATCTCAATCCCGGGATTTGTCACCCTAGTTGGCAAAAGCCAGTGTCATGTTCTAAAACCCCATTCCTGTCACTTTTTGGAGTGGATGATTGGAATATTTTTCATAATAAGGATTGCCGGACTTTCTCCTTAGCGCTACTGACTCTGGCTGGGTGTTCATAAGAATCAGGCAACAAAATGGCA
This sequence comes from Crinia signifera, assembly GCF_055691185.1. Classification (NCBI taxonomy): domain Eukaryota; kingdom Metazoa; phylum Chordata; class Amphibia; order Anura; family Myobatrachidae; genus Crinia; species Crinia signifera. Next base: position 105,350,672 of record NC_139220.1, on the reverse strand, counting down.
TCATGTGGTGTTTTAAAAAGAAAAATAATGAAATTCACTCTCAAGTGAGAAACTGCAAACTAGTCTGTCTAATCTAGTATGTTTACTTAGGTAAAGACACCTTTCTCTTTCACTGTTCTCCCACCTTATGTGACACAGTATGCAGTTGATAGTTAGACAGTGTCTAGGTGGACAGTCAGACGGGCCTGAAGCATGGCAAGCTAAGTAAGCCATGTGAATGTACACGGTACACTAATTTGGGGTCCACATGATGAAATGTACAAATTGACCCCAAAAATACAAGAAAAACTCATATCAACCTTTTCATGTGTCGGTCATTTCCATATGTCAATCTTGTACATGTCAGCCATTTCATGTAGATCTATTTCCTGTCTACCAAGACCCTGTCTACCATTTAGACTGTAACATGTGACACTTCAGGCTGAAATCTTTAAGTAAGGGTTCCATGTGCCCTAGGCTAATACACACCCCCTTGTAATGCTGCTAAACACACATGTATGGGCACTAAGGGACCTGCCAGTCATACTGCCAATGTGCATGTAGCAAAGGATATATACAACTGGCATGTATGCTTGATGTAATGGCATCAAGCATACATGTGACGGAGACTCAGGCTTTATGCTGCCCAACTGGCACTGTAGAGCAATGATGTACATAAGGCAATGTTCTATCAGTAAGTTACATTGACAGCGATCTGGCAGTCACCTTAAGAACGTTACGCCCGACCACAGTACATAGGGATGGGTGATAGATAACAAGCATGGAATAAATGAGACCTTCATTTTTATTTCCTCGGCTGTCATCTGTAAGGTGCCTCCCCCAGTCCTGGCACCCTAGGCTACAGCCTAATCAGCCTATTAGTTAATCAGGCACTATCTTTGTTTATACAGTACCTTTATAGTGATATACTCTTGATAATAAACCAGATTAGTTTATAAAGGACAAACTGGTATTTAAAGACAGACAGTTTACGGTGATCATTTGTCTTATAACTGCTATGAAGCTCGAATGCGATATCACTGTGTGTGTCAACGTTATTGCTCGACCCAAACACATTAGTATTACGAAGATGTAACTACAACTGTACAATTAATTTTATCATTTATCTTGTACTGTATTTGAAAGAAAAAGATCATCGATGTGTTCCCATCTAATATACCAATACTATGGTGCTCATTCATTGGAACCTTTGTATGCTGTATATACAGTACTGTATTGTAACATCTCAATGTAACAAGCTCAGTGGCAAACACAGGATTTTTTGAGGGGGATTTCCAAATGTAATCAAAAATCTCCCACTCTGCAGCGCATTGGAGTAAGTATGCTTTTTATACACTGGATACTGTATGGAATACAGTATTGATATTTATGATGGTCTATAGTATAGGCTGTTTCAAACATTTAAATAAGATAAGTGGTCATGTGTGTTTAAGGCAGATCACACATTTCTACATGTGAATTATGTATGAGTATTACTCACCTGGCATGAATTCAAATATTCAGATTTTATGAGATTTCCTTTATTACACAAACAGACAGCAATAGAAACAGTACTGCACTTTCTAAACTCACAATCTCCCACTTCATGGTAAGGCTCCTGTCTCTTCCTCCTGGCAGCTACTCTTTGGTCCATTGCGATGTTTGAGGGCTCAGATCCACTCATAGAGTAAATGTGGTAGAAGAAGCTGGTACACTCTGCAGGTGCAGCAGCTCTGCTCTGTCCCTTACACTGCATGATGTGGTGGTAGCTCTATTGATCATATTATAATCCAGCTTTTGTTGTCACAATTTAAGGCACTTGCCAAGAGGAGGGGGGTTTCCGGGCAACCAGAAACCCCCCCTGCGTTTGCCTATGCTGCTGCATAAAATAATAGCTTACTTCATATTCATATGCAAATAACAGCTCATAATAATTGCTTTAATGGTCATTGTTCACTTCACAGGTCACACAATGACTAATTATAAAGAAAAGTAGGCGGTGTGTTGTTTTGATGTTTAGGATGCTGGCATGAAGAACAAGGCGGTGTATTCATCATGTATGAGAATAACATTCGCTGCCATGAGCTCAGATTTGTCCCTGCAATAATTCTGATTGTTCATAGACTTCTGTATTGTGCATCCAAGAATAGAGTTGTACAGTAGTTGCTACAAACCAAGGTCAGGTTTATATAATAGTAACTTCTTGGTGCTACAAATAACATTAACATTTTATAATTTATACAGCAGTAACACAATGGTAAAAACTGAAGCCTTGCCATTAGACCGTCTTGTCATAAATTCTAGACAGCTCTTTTACACTGAAATAAAAAAAGCATGCTGTACTATAGTAAATATTTGCGTCCTAAACATTTAGGGCAGGATGTATTAAAATACATCGCCGCCCCCCCCCCCCCCCCCCCGCGATGCTGCCGCATATGTACTAACATATGTGGCTGGCATCGCCGTGAGGTGACGGAGGCCCCCCGTGATACCTGTACACCGGTGTGCGGGGGGTCTCCGTCACCTCCCTGCTGCCACGCTCTCCCCTCACACCGGGGACAGCTATGCATGCTGTCCCCGGCGCTTCCTCCTCCCCCCTGCAGCCGCAAGGATGTCCGGCTGCTTCACTAGGGGGAGGAAGGGCTTACCTTCCGGGGTCCAGGAGGACCCATCAGGAATGTAAGCCAGAGGGGGGGTCGGCGAGGTGGCGGGTTTGCGTCGGCGGGCGGCGAAAAGAAGCCCATAGGCTTCTATAGGGTATCGCCACCCAAAGGTGGCGATACCCTTCAGTGCGGTATCATTTTTGATACATTGGAAAATGCGGTAAAACCGGGGTTTTACCGCATTTTCCATTTGATACATCTCGCCCTTAGGGGGTGATTCAGGTTGGTTTGCAAAAGCAAACTCCTTCTTTAATGGACAAAACCATGTGCAGTGCAGGTGGGGCAGATGTAACTTGTGCAGAGAGAGTTAGGTTTTGGTGAGTTATTTTGTTTCTGTGCATGGTAAATACTGGCTGCTTTATTTTTATACTGCAATATACTGCAGATAACAGTTTAAACACACCCCACCAAAATGTAACTCTCTCTGCACATGTTACATCAGCCCCACCTGCAGTGCAGCATGGTTTTGTCCATTAAAGAAGGAGTTTGCTTTTGCAAACCAACCTGAATTAGGCCCTTAAGCTGCACTTCTATCACAATTTTGGACTATACTTTCAAACCTCAGTTTTTTTAATTGCAGCATACTTTGCACTTAATGTATAGAAAGACAAATGCAAATGTCTTCAACATAATCACAAACCCAACTTTTGTACCCAACCAGGAGGAAAATCTGATATACCCCAGATTATGGTGCTTATTTACTGTACGAACATTGCATTGAGGCGCTGTACGGCAACAAACACTGTGCAGATGCATTGTTGCTCTGTTCCAGCATTGGCCATCAGCAGGGCCAAATTATGGGCTATGGGGCCGATTCTGGATCACGTATAGTGATCCGAAGTCGGCCCGTGCCCCGATTGCCGGGGTTCATGCATGTGCACTTCTGCGCATGTGCGGCCACGGTGAATTACACAGTCGACCGGCCATACACAGCGGAGAGGAAGGGATGGGGTGGTGGTGGCACTGGGCCATGGGAACACCCAGCATGTTATGGGCATCCCCATAAAAACGCTGGGCGTTCCCTTGGGTGCACGGGAGGGCCAGCGCTTGCCACGGGTGGGCAGCTGATGTCAGTCGCCCGCCCTATCTTCATCCCGGTGCCCGCAAATAAAAGTTAGTTCAGACTGACTTTTATTTGTGAAGGCAGGAGAAATCATTCCAAGGTCAGCAACCATTGAATGATTTCTCCTGCAGTGGCGCCATATGGGGGGATGTCTCCTCTTTACACATTCCCTCGCATGGATGAGAGGGGAAAAGGCGGCCGGGGGCAGGTATTTGTCGGGACGGCGACACAAATGCTTGGTAAGATGTGAGCTTCACAGCTTACAGAGCAAATCAGAATCATCCTCTTAATGGATCAGGAGCTGAAAATGTTCTAAGGCTGGGGTAGCCAACCCTAGTCCTCGAGAGCTACCAACAGTGCATGTTTTGCAGGTCTCCTCACAGAATCACAAGTGAGCTAATTAGCTCAATCTGTGGATCTTTTAAAATGTGTCAGTGATTAAGAAGTGCAGCTGTGCAGCAGATAGGTTGTCTGGAAAATGTGAACTGTTGGTAGCTCTCGAGGGCTAGGGTTGGCTAACACTGTTTTAAGGTCTATTATGAGAAGTGGAGAAGGTGAGACCAATGCCATGTAGCACGTAGAACCCATACAGAATAAGCCCCAATGTCTCCCTAACTATATAAAAGTACATCAATTGTATAAATGTGTAATTTTATGCAATTGTAATACTTTATGGCCAACCATGTGACTAGCTGGTGTCTTCTGCTGATGATCATGCTGTCATGATGCTGAGCCTATCTTTATGTTGAGGCTATAGCTCAATCTGCCCCATTGTTAATCTAGCCCTGGCTGAAGCTTATTCATATATCATGCATCATGTCCACTTGCGAGTCTAGGAAATCTGTGTCCCCTTTTCTTGGCATTCCAATAAAATGGATTGGCGACACCACCTTGTTTCTGAGGAAGCAGGATAACCATGTCCCTTTCTTCACAGCAAAAGGCTTACACGTGTCAATCATGCTGCAGAATTGGGGAACTGCTAGCGACAATGCATGATGCATTCGTGATCCCAGGACTAATATAGGGAATGAGAAAGACTGTATTTGAGGTACTGTACACAGCTCATAAAAATATATACCATCCATAATTATGAAGCTGTTTTGTCTAACATATATTTGTGTGATATAATGCCAGATGTACTGTACTATGGATCTTATTCTTGTTGACTCGCAAATCCACCAGACACTGCCCGCACAGTCGCCCACCACCCCTTACACCCGCGGTCCCCTGCACGGTTGCAAATGTATGATTTGGTGACCATCAAATGATTTCTCCAGCGCTCGCACATCTGAGACACCTCTGTGTTGTCTCAGATCTGTGGGTGCCCTGTGTGGGAAGCTGCCTGAACCCTGCACCCGTGTCACCGGGTCATTACCATGGAAACACCCAACATTTTCATGGGAACACCCATGAAACGCTGGGTGTTCTCATGGGCTAGGCCCTCCTTCGCCACCCACGCCCCCGTCCGCACTGCTTGGGGTGACCGGGACGCCGAACATGCAGTTCGCCATACCAGCTCGCACCAAGCATCTGCATATGCGCAGATGCTAAATCGGGACCGATTCATTTAGAATAAGCCCCTAAGTCTTGAAAAGTGAAAGAATGGAGAGTGATAAACCACCAGCCAATCAGCTTCTAGCTGTCATTTTTCAAACACAATCTGTGGCATGACAGTGAGGATCTGATTTGAGAGTACTTTATCACTCTCCATGTTATCACTTTTCTAGCTTAGTATGGGCGGGATGTATTAATATACATCGCCTCCCTTCGCCTGCCAGCCGCCGCGATGCTACAGCATATGTACAAACATATGCGGCTAGCATCAGGTTGCAGTGACGGAGACCCCCGCGATACCTGTGATGTGGTGTGCGGGGGTCTCCGTCACATCCCGGCGGCTGCCAGTGTCTCCCTGTGTCTCCTCCTCCCCCCTGCAGCCGGATGTCCTCCCGGCTATGACACCTGCTGGGGGAGGAGGAGATCAAAGGAGGACGGGAGGGGGGGGGAGCGCGGACGGCGGGCGACGATAGAAGCCCATAGGCTTCTATAGGGTATCGCCACCCAGAGGGTGGCGATACCCTGCCAGGCGAAGATGGGGCGGACGGGTATTGGGACATAGGAAAATGCGGTAAAACCCCTGTTTTACTGCATTTTCCCTTTAGAACATCCCGCTCTTTATCTGGCCCATAGAGAGGGGTTACGTGGAACCATCACATGTATTCTTTGGCTAACAAGGCTGTGCAAGTTTTTATTGTGCAAACGATGATACATTAGTAAAGTAAATGAGGAAGAAAAGAGACTCTGCATTATACCCCTTTTCCACTAGAAGAAATAACCCGGTAATCTCTGCGGGGACGCGCTTCTACCCAGGTTTTTCTGCTAGTGGAAATGCTCCCTGTCAAATAACCCGGTTTGGATTCCCCGGCAATCCTACTCAGGTAATGACAGGGTAGGACCCGGTTAGCACCCAGATTCAAGGGTAGTGGAAACGCTCCCTAATCGGGTTATTTGACTGACCATGTTAAAATCTTCACTGATTGGTGCTGCTGGGGCGCTGGTGAGTGATGTCATCACTCAGAGCCCCGCAGACTGCGCTCATAGTGTGGAGGACAGCGTTATGTGCACATGTGCTGCATGTCTGTCCTGCTAACTTTCCCCTGCTGCATCAGAGGTTGCTCCAGCAGCCACCTTCCACTCTGCCGCCAGCATCACAGGCTGCCCCAGCAGACACTGCTATTCATCCCACAGCACAGCATCATTATGGCTGCCAGCAATTGGTCTGATGCTGAAATGAAGGAGCTGCTGCTCATTAGGGCAGAGGAGGAAATCAAGCACCAGGTGGCGGGCGGCTCAGTGCTCGCCGTGACATCCCACTCTGTCCCACCTCCGCCAGCCGCCATGGCGCGTGCTGGGAGTAGAGGAGGAGGGACAGCAGACAGAGCCACACAGCAGCAAATTGTGTGCGGTGGCAGGTGCGAGCAGCGACGCCTCCATCATCAGTGCCTGTACTCTAGTGTGTGATTCCAGCCAGCCAGAGTTTTGAAGATAATAAACACTCACTGTCTATTATGTTTTATATGATTCAGGGGTATGTCTGTGTCTGGGACTTGATACCTACACCATAATGACCCAGACCCCCAATCTCGGGTTGGCCCATTGGAAAGTTGGTCACCCTAGCCCTCAGGCAGTAGGGCCCACTCAATGGGCGGTATTCAATGAGGCTGATTCGCCAGGTTTTTATGGCGGTTTTGTGCTGTAAGGCGAATTTTTGACAAAAACGGTGAATCACCCTATTCAATGACCAGATGGCGAATACATTTCAAGGTTTTTTTCGCCATGATTCACCGAGTAGCAATCGCTATCTTTTTATGGTGAAGTGGAATGTGAACTTTTAAAATAAAGTGTTTTGTGTTTTACATTTGGTGTAAAAAATCAGGAATTTTATTCTGAGGAGGGGCATGCTATTTTTATTTATGTGCTGTAAGCACATGAATATATATATTTAATTTAAAAAAATATATATATATTTTTTTTTTTTACACAGACCAGCCAGCAGGGGGCCGGAGCCGAGCCGCTCATTAGATATTCATATATTCACTTCAACCAATCGTTACATATTCATGATCGGGTGTAGTGAATATACCCGGTCCCCTGCTGGCACCCCCGGGGGGGCAGCCTGTGCTGCCTGGCTCCCACCTCCCCCCCACATTGTTTCACAGCCTGGCTGCAGTTATAAGTTGTATGATACAAGAGCCAGCTAATGCAGCCATGCTGTGTGCTACAGAAGAGAGACAGATAGAGGTTAGAGATGATATTGTAAATAGTTTTTAAATTATGTATGTAAGTTGCTGTTTATTGGAACAAACATGGTTCATGGTAATGGTGCTGTCACTGCAAGCTGCCATTGCCCCACTAAATATGAAGTTTGAAAAGACACAAAACCAAAACTAATCTGTTGGACCTCACAGAAGCTCCCACATAAGGTATTTACAAGATCACCATAATCAAACAGACACATTTGTATTCAAAATATTAGAATAACCTTAGACATTTCAATGTGGAATCACCATTTACATATTATAATACAAAACCATGGGTCTGAGGTGAAGGCAGTTACATGTGCAGCTGTGATTTTGCTCACAGGGGGTTGTATTTAATAAGACGTAACATCTATAACTTACACACTATAAAATTATACAGAGCAGCTGATTGGTTGCCATGTGACACTTCTCCACTGGCTCACTTCTCTCTTAGCACTGCTTCATACATCTGCTCCTAAAAAAAGTGGTAAAATGGAGAGTGATAAATCACCAACCAACCAGCTCCTATCTGTCATTTTCAAACCCAGCCTATAACATGGCGATTAGGCTGGTACTTTATCACCTTACGCAAGCTTAGTACATCTGGCCCATTGTATTTGTGAAAATAAACTGTTTTACTCAGCCTCCATCTTGTGTGCGTAGACACTCACTGCTCACGCTTCACACCCACTTCTAACACACATAAGCGGGAACTTTGAGAGACCATCGGCAGAGGCATATCTACAGTGTAGCATAATGTGGACTGGAGCACTAAATTCAGAAATGCCTATCCCGTTATAGGAATTGGCGGGATTACGGGAATCAGGCTATTTTTTTTCCAGAGTTTGAATCTGGGGATTTGAGGGTCCAATCCTGAAATTGAGATACACATGTGCATTTGATCCTTTTCTGCTGGGCAGCGCTGCGTTCCAGCAGTGCTCAGCTCAGATGCTGCCTGGCAACAGGATGTTATAGAAAAAAATGCCCTGGGATTGGCCTCCCCAACTACAGTGTGGCATAAAATGACTGGGTGCAGTGTGCAACGTAATGGGTGCATTACAATTTTGCATAATAAACATATTATAGACTGGTAAGCCAATGTTGGCAGATTATAATGAACACTGGTGTTTTTTTGTGTCAATTTTGTGTACCACATTTCCCTGCTTAGGCCCTTATTCTGATTGAATCAGAATAACAAATAGTGCGCATGCGTACCGTACGCATTGTGCATGTGCAATGGTGGCACTCCGCACTCGGTCGGAAGGTTACAATAAAAAAATGTCCTCCAAACACGGTCAAACAATATGGGTGTAATGTGGGCCTATCTATGGGCGCGGCCTGAAAGTGGGCAAAACTGGGCATAAACCGGGGCATAAACATGGGTGTGGTCCATAAGTGCAAGGTGTGCCCTCGGACCACTCACCGAGCGACCGCGGCCCTACACTCCCAAAACTTTCAGTGCAAACAAGTAGCTTTCATGTCTCGCTGGGCACTAGTTCATCAGCACCGCATTCGGTCGGACAATGAGTACGTTCCGCAGCTAAAGCACTCCCAGCTGCACACAATACTAACCCAGTCCTCTGGGCAATTTACTTGAATTAACCCAATAAGTCATTGCAGCCCACACACGGAATCTAGACATTTGTTAGAAATGGGACATTAAAGAAATTCTTATCTATTATTGATGCAAAGTGGGTTTTTTCCCCCATTAATACATGTGCACCCTTAAAACATAAGTGTGTTTCTCCTGTTAACACAGTATTGGCCACAATTAAAAGTAGTCGACATGTGTCAACTCTCATACTTGCATGCAAAAATAACCATTATGTAATGACCTGACACACATCTATATGATCATGTACTCAAAGGTCACTGATGTGTTAACAAACTTGATTGTTGCCCTTGTTTTGGATAATTTCTGTTGCTCCTGTCCTGCACATTTCTCCATTACCATCCATCAATGCTGTTCAAGCCCATTGGGCCAAAATTCATAAGATGTGTATTCTACTTCACATGTGATGTTGCTATGGCCAAACAATCATATCCTCTCTACTATCTTCTAGAGGGTACTAAATCAATAGGAAGTAGACTCAGATTGGTTGCCCATGAAGTATTGCACACGTGTCCATTCCTGAAACAATAATATTATAATATTACTTCATCATTCTTCAAACGCAACAGAATATGGGTGTGGGGACCCACATTGCACATAAATCTAGGTGCAAATCTGCAGATATATCATTTCACAAACAACACAAAGTTTCCTTTAAATAATTTTTGTTCAGTTTCACAGGAGAAATAATAATTTAAACGTAAAACATAAGCAAAAAATAAACACAGGCAGGACAAAATATAGCATCATCAGAATCATCTCTCACACAACAGGTGTTTGCCCAAGTGATACACCACACCTGCACTAAATTGGCATCAGCCAAGAATCCTGGCAGCCATGGTCAACATGAGGAAACAAAGAAATAGCATTTCAAGAGAAAGTACGTGCAATTTTGGTACCCTTTGCACGGGATTATATAGAGATTGGCCACAAGTAGCTGGGCCACACAACAAAAGACAAAAGTAGGTACAAAATAATGGAGAAGGTCAATAAGGGTGGCACCACATCATTTTCTGTGGGCTGTTTTGGCCTTGGTTTGGCCCTTAGCTGTGGCCGCACCTCTTCGGCCCGGTCGGGCTGGGGGGGGGGGTTTGGGGGGGGCAGCTGCTGAGGAAGGGGCTGATGGTGGGCCCCTCTGGCCAACATGGAATGGTGCAGGTGGATTTGCGGCAGTAACGGCAGACACTAGGGCCCTGTTGGTGCTGATAAGCTCCACCACTAGATCATTGTGGCGGCTGAGAAGATCATGGTGGCAGATGGCTTGCTCTGCTAAGACTTGTGTGTAGCAGCCATCACCTTCAGCACCTCCTGGGTCCTATCCTGCCGCTCTGGCGCTTCCACTCCCTGCTGCAGAATGGCCCTCAGCAGCTGCGTGCCAATATCCCCCTAGGCATGTGTGGCCGCATGATCTTTTCGACCATGTTCAGGAGGTGGGAGATCATGGTGTGACAGGAGTAGCTGGGGACGGTGGAGGGACATCTTGTTCTAAAAATTGGTGAAACAAAACAGCATTTTAGACCCATGTTATAATACAATGGAAGCAAACACAAAAATAAAACACCACGCTCAACATTTACCTCCAAGCTCAGCAGCAAACACCTCCGCCGGGAGCTCGCTGTCCATTTTGGCCACCCCCTGGATCTCTTTGATTGACACACAATCCTGTGCCAGGAGATCCAGAGAGGTGAGCACAAGGTGTTTTGGCATTGGGCCAGCCCCGGTGGTCAGGCTGTGCCTCCACCGTCCAGTCAGCTTTTTCTTTAGTAAGCATTTGACATCATGCCACCTAAAAAAGAGAAATGACACCTGAATACATAATAGACCAATTGTTTTTAGGTCATTAGGAGGCGCACGGTGGGTGCGCACGCCTATGCCTCTTTTCAGAGTTGCACACAACTCAACATGTACCTATTCTATAGCAGCAGATACACATTTTTCCTTAAAGCTGTTTGGAGTTTTTACACAAACAAATACATAAGTACAAACACACACTTGCCATCAACGCACACAATCCACATCACGGTGCTGTGGTGCCACCTTATTGATCTCCTCCATTATTTGGTCCCAGATTTTGTCCTTCATTGAGGGCGTCAGCTTCTTGCATGTTATCTCTATCCACTCCTGTACCAATATTGCAAGTTCCTCGTCTTGAAATGCTTTATTCTTCTTTTTCTTTGTTCCTGTTGACCTCTGACTGCCAGGATTAGTTTCTGATTCACAGGCAGTGCTGGCCTGGCTTATCTCTTGGGAAGGCACCTGCTGTGATCCTGATGGTTCTGCTGATGCTGTATCTTGTCCTGCCTGTGAGGTGCTGCCTTGCTCCTCACTTCTCTGCCACTGCTTGGCCCACTGCCGCACGCTTGAGGTCATGGACTCCATTTTTGCACGAATGTGGTTTGGGTCAGAAATGGCTGAGTCTGACTCTGAACCAGTCATGTTAGCAGCATAGGGTCCTTCTGTTTTGACCTCTATAAATACCCCTAAAACAACCCTCTGCCCACCCTCCCACGCAGCGTTCCTTACTCACATGGAGAACATTCGGAATACACGCAGCGAAAAATCCGGCGGGAATGCCGGCGAAATTGACGCACGTGTGCAAGCGATTGATTACACACAGGCCAAGTAGAATGTGTAATCAGAGCACATGCCCAATGTTGAAGTGTAATGACACTTACTCAATATGTACTTTGTGCTTCTGTATATGTCTTTTTGCATTTTGAAGCTACATTGCAGTCCAATTCAAAAATCCATGCCAGTCTTTTCATCAAGCAACACCAGAGCAGCTGCAATTACCTGATGCTATGCCTAACACATGTAACTCACCTATACATACAGTATGGCATGCTTGCAATGTAGTTGTCTCCCAGTGTGCCCAGTGTCATCTAAAGGCAGGTGAGTGTGGATATGTGTGTCTCATAGGTCTTATTTTCCAATGGTTGCCTCTGGAGGTGTTTAATTTGTCTTTGCTCAAGTGTTCTATATGTGCCACCATGAAGGAGCAAGCACATCTGCCATAACAGGAAGATGTTCCACTCGCTAAATGTGATGTTGGTATGTGCATTTTGTGTTTGGTGTACCCAGGAGTATATGGTGCATAATAATTTACATATTTTTTACAAAAGATGTTGCTTGTATATACAGTAATGCAGGTATGGTCAGGAGTCCAAGCAATGTCCACAAAAAACATGTATGCAGGAGAAATGCGCGTATGTGTATGGCTATATTTAGCTAAATATGAGCATACACAAACATGCATTGATAAAGCGATGCGATTCTATCACCGTATCTTGTTAATTTAAGTATTAACAATAAAGTTAATACCAAATAAGAATGTTGGCAAACAATCAGAGAACACCATAATTAATATATGTCCCTACATTTGTTTACTGCGCCATTGCCAATATGACTTCCCATAGGGCTGCACCCTTTAGCCTTAGGGAGCTTGAGGCCCTTGTGGGTGTTATGGAGAGGAGGCTGCTGCGTGCAGGCCCCTACATATCGAATCATGAGAAGCGCCGGGCATACACTGCGGTCCGGCGCAGGATCCTCGCCCGTACGTGCATACGTCGGACCATCGCCTAATTCGAGCAGCGATGGTCCGACCTGCGGAGACGCCAGCCGGACCTCCTTGCTCACCAGAGGCGCAGAATAAGACTCTGTGAGTATTTGTGCATCAAACACAGGTTCATTGTTGTTGCAATATATGCATGCGTTTATTCATATTTGCCCATGTTAGCACAATTGTAATAGTGTGTGTGAGTGTGTGTGAGTGTGTGTGTTTTGGATTCATTTTTGTTAATTTTTCCAAAAATTCAGATGTATTGTTTTTAAAGAGCCCTGTGTATTTATTTCTGAAAACAGCAGTCAAAGTGAAATGTTTTTTTTTTTTCTTTTTTCCCATTCTCCCTTGGAAGTGGTAAGTACACAATATGCCTCATGTACCTGAACACATTTGATAACACTTTGCTATGTACTGTACATGCCACAATTCACAACACTAATGTCATGACCCATTTCCCATGCCAACAGACCACCTGATGCAAGTTTACCCGGCAGTGAAAGAAATTCTGGCCACACTCCGGCACCATTTGCTGGCGGCAGCGGAGGTGGTGGCGAAGCTGTCTGAAATTTTAGAGTAATTTTTTTTGTTTTTGTTTTCTAATAAAAGTTTATTCACAGTTAGAATGTTTTGTTCAAAAATGTTGTGTATTTTGTTAAGGAAAGGGAAATAGGTACATATACACATGTGTGTTTGCATTTTTATGTGTGGTATAAAGTGGAGGGTAATGCATACATGGTGATGAATGTGTGGTGGGGTGTGTGGTGGGGTGTGTGTGTGTGTGTGTGTTTACAGAATAAAGGGTAAGGGTACTGTTAGGGTACTAATGAATGCATGCATGTAAAGACTGGTAACAGCAGACACTGGTTTTCCAAACACATGTACACATAGGCACACAGTTGAGTCCAATCCAGAAATTGTGTTTTTCAATGCTATCATAGATAAGTGATCAAGTACACACACGTACTGGGCCACATATGTATGGAAATGTAGTATATGGAAGTGACAGCATTGCATGACACAATATTTGAATACTCAAAAATGCCATTCATTTATTTCAGGCATGTCCAACGTTGGCCCTCCAGATGTTGTGAAACTACACATCCCAGCATGCTTTGCCATAGTTTTGCTATTAGAGAATGCTACAACTATTGCATGCAAAGCATGCAATAGGGACAACGTTGGACATGCCTGATTTATTTATTATGTGTAATGTTTATGAAAAATATTAGATGTAGATTACATAATGGGTACACAACTGTGGCACTTATACAAATTGAAGGGGTGTTGATTAAACATATTGGAGTGGTGCAAACATCATTGCAGTATGCTAAATGGTGGGACACATAAACTCAGGTAGTTTGGAAAATTCCACATTCTAATGAAATGTCGTAAGGGTTAATGAAAATTGCAATTTGGGTAGAAAATTATTTAATTGAAAGTAATAAAGAACATACACTTGGGATAATTGTTTAATGGGTTAGAAGCATGAGTTCCGCACAGATTCGTGCTGTGCTGTGTAATACTCCACCAGAGGGCGTTTGGTCGGCTGTCCGGCCGCTTGGACGCAGAAAGACCGTGCAAACTTTGTGAGTTCCGTCCGCACACTGTGGTGTTCATGCATAACCACACCACTTCCTCTTATGTGGTAGTCTGTCCGAATGGATGCGGTGGCCTTGTAGGCGTGTCTTTGCTCACCATGTGGGTGTGCGGTTCGTTCAGTCCGATACGTCCGAACGCATATCCGACTGAGTGAACCAGAATAAGGCCCTTAGTGTACTATGTATACTCACTATGCTTGCTATGCTTCAGGCCATTCCTAATCAGTGTCCACACGGATGGTGAAGTATGAAAAAATACAAAAAAGTGTGAAATACTTATGGTGAGCTTTTGTTTGTGACACAATTTTGACCGTGTCCACCATATGTATGTGACCCATATGTTGTCTTCCTGTTGACTGTCAACCTAAACATTGTCTGTCAGCCTTCCGGATACCATGAGGTTTTCAGCTGCCTGTCATCAGACCAGATACTATTTCCAAGCCTCCTCTTTGCAGTGCACCAGAGATCATTACAGCACTGTGTCCCTTATTCAGATCTGATTGCAGTACAAATTTGTTCTCAAAATGGGCAAAACCATGTGCACTGCAGGTGGGGCAGATGTATCATGTGCAAATGGTTTTGCCCATTTTGAGAACAAATTTGTACTATGATCAGATCTGAATAAGGGCCTGTATGTCAAATTAGCATAGGGAGTGAGCGACTGTGGGGAGCTGTCCAAGGTGCTGAAGTATACTGGTGTGGCTATGTCATATTGTAGAAGAGATGAAGCATTGCTTGTAATGAATAAAAGTAATGTATAGTCATCATACTTGGACTTTAATCAGTAACACAAAATTGTCACTTGTGCACAATCCAGGTATGCAAATGTTGGGGACATGTGCCCTCATTCTAGTTGCTTCTCTCTCCAGCGATTTTACAACGCAAAATGTTTACGCCATGGGTCTTCAAATGGTGGCCCTCCAGATGTTGTGAAACTACAATGAGCATGCCAAAACTGTCAGGGCATGCTGGGACATGTAGTTCCACAACATCTGGAGGGCCACAGTTTGAAGACCCATGGTTTACGCACTGTGTATGCGCATATGCACATGAGCAGGCTTCTGTGCGGGCACTTTTGGCGACTTGCATAGTCCCCATGGAGTTTGCTGGGGGGGATGGAGGTGGGTAGGGGGTGTTCTCATGCAAGCGCCCTGTGTTTCCAGGGCATACCCACAAAATCAGTGGGTGTGCCCAGGAAATTGCTGGGCATCCCCATGTGAATGTAGGTGGGTACAAATGTAAGATGATCTCTTGTTGCATCTAAAATGTCAATTGTCTGTTTGTACGTACAGTATTATACTGAACAATTTAATATTATACATCATACTGTAAAATACATATCATGCTTAAAACATAAATTAGATACTGGAAATGTAGGATTTTCCATGTGGCAACAGATAAGAAAATAGTCTAAGATCCTGAGCCTTTTATCTAATGTTCTGGATGTTTCAGTCACAAGAATGTGCTTTTATATGGCCACTCCATTGTACTATTACCATGGGGATTATGTAGCCAGTCCACAAAGTATATTAATGTATATACTGTAGTCAATGTGGTCCAGAGTGTATCTAGATGCGGGTTTAAGTGATTAGTACATAGTATATATGTGATTATGTGGCTAGTCCCCGGTACAACTTTTATGTGGCTTAATGGACATTTGTCCAGGGGCTCTAAAGGCTTATGAAGAGTAATCCCCCAGGACACCAATAGCCATCTGTCCCTGATACACACTTCCTGAGGTTTCGACTGTCGATGATTTTACCCTTTGCAAACTAGTTAGAAGAACAGCTGCCATCATTAGCAAGCCACCCACCCCCTCTGGTGGATGTAGTCATGTTAGAAAGAACACCCACACCCGCCCTCCCTCCTATAATGGCACATCATAGCCGCTGCCTATAGCACTGTCCTCCTCCACAGTTATGGGTAGGAGCCCCAGTACATTGCTATGCCCAGGACCTACACTGTTATTAAGGTGGCTATTCCATCCCATAGTGTATATCTATGCAGTCTTATGTGATGAGCCCATAGTGTATATCTATGCAGTCTTATGTGATGAGTCCATAATGTATATCGATGTCACTTTATGGGACAAGTACAAGTGCAAGTTAAAATGTTTTATTTTTGCATGATATGGTACAATGTTATATAGATGTATAAATGTAGATATACCATGATTAGAATTAAATATCTTTAACAATATCGATATGGCTTTATGTGGCTAGACCACAGTCTAGCTAGTCAGTCTATGATGTACTTACATGTGGCTTTATGTCACCAGCCTCTAGTTGTGCATATCAAGGTGACTTTATGTGACAAGTACATCTACATAAGTACAATTGAACGATGTTTGTGTGTGTGTGTGTGTGTGTGTGTGTGTGTGTGTGTGTGTGTGTATATATACAGAAGGAGCCCATCTCATCTGTCTTCCTTAGGCCATAGCTCAGCATGGCTAGCCATGGTTATCCTATTGTTCTCAGCTGCAATACAATACATAGAACAATAGAGTAGGGGATTGGCAGAGTAATCCAATTACTCACTTAATCCAATTATAGAGATAGATGGCAGTGGCTTCATCTGTAGATGTTCCACGATAACTCTCAAATGCTTTAACTAATCGTCTTTGCATATTACCTTATAATCTTAACTATGATCTAAGTTCGGAGATGGGTTTAATCGGACGAGCCCTTATGGGTGCTGTCATAAGGATCCATGCTATTTCTCGTGTTCTGGTCATATATCATTGGAATGCTTATGACTTTCTGAATACAACAAAATAAACAGACTCCCTCAAGTGGACCTTTAAAGGCCTATAAGGGTCCATTAAATGAAAAATATTTTAACTTTACAAAACTTTTGACAAACTGAAATTAATAAGCGACTCACCAGGAGAGTGGTCTGTGAATCGGACACTATAGTGAATCCATGTGAGATCCATCCCCAGTCAGTTATTTTTTTCTCTTGATTGTTTGCTTATTCAATGAAAGTTTTCATCATCTGTGCATGCTGTAGCAGCTCCTGCCCTGCTGTGCTTGGGAAGGGTAGGTGGATAGTTGGAGACCTGCTCTGGCTGCTTGAGCAGCTCCTGCCCTGCTGTGGTTGGGAAGGGAAGGTGGATTACTGGAGACTTTCTCTGGCTGCTGCAGCATCTTCTGCCCTTGCGTTATTTGGATAGGGTAGTAGTAGTAGTAGTAGTACGTTTATTTATAAGGCGCCGAAAAAGTGTCCGCAGCGCCGTACATAGCAAACAAAAAAAAAAACAAATTACAAGGTAACGTACAGGGTGTGTTGAAAGATACAGTATAAATAGGGGTATAGCTGGTAGAACTAAAATCAGCATCAGTTCAGAAGTAGGTGTCAAAATTGTCAAGGAGACTGAAGATGAAGTAGAGGAAGGGAAGAACAGGACAGGAGCACAGGTGAGGTAATGAGGTAGGGTGAGTACGTGAGGAAGGAGGGCCCTGCTCATAAGAGTTAACATACTAAAAATAGGTGGGTGGACGAACGAAATACAATAGGATAAGTAGGAACGGAGGGGAATGGAGGCAGGATAGGAGGATCAAAAGAGGTTAGGAGGAGGGATAGGCTAGTCGAAAAAAGTGGGTTTTGAGGGAGCGCTTGAAGGAGGTAAGGGAATCAGATAGCCTGATGGGTGGCGGGAGGTTGTTCCAGTGCAGGGGGGCAGCGCGAGAGAAATCTTGGACACGGGAGTGGGAGGAGGTGATTAGGTGAGAGGTCAGTCGGCGGTCAGCGATGGAGCGAAGAGGACGGGAGGGAGTGTGGATAGAGATCAGTGAAGAGAGGTAGGGAGCTGTGGAGGAGGAGAGAGCCTTGTAGGTGGTGGTGAGGAGTTTAAAGAGAACTCGGAAAGGAATGGGGAGCCAGTGAAGAGATAAACAGAGGGGGGAGGCGGAGGTAGAGCGGCGGGAGAGGAAGATGAGCCTAGCAGCAGTGTTAAGAATGGATTGGAGAGGTGCGAGGCGGGTGAGAGGTAGCCCAGAGAGAAGGATGTTGCAGTAGTCAAGGCGGGAGATGACAAGAGAGTGAATGAGAATTTTGGTCGCGTCAGTGGAGAGGAATGGTCTGATGCGTGATATGTTGCGTAGGTGAAAGCGGCAAGACTGTGAGAGAGCACGAATGTGGGGGGTGAAAGAGAGGGAGGAGTCAATGATGACACCGAGGCAGCGCGTTTGGTCGGTGGACGTGATCTCGGTTTCACCAATGCTGATGGAGATAGTGGGAGAAGAGGGGATGTTCGGGGGATGGAAGATTAGAAGTTCAGTTTTAGCCATGTTTAGTTTCAGGAAGCGTTGGGTCATCCAGGCTGAGATGGCCGTGAGGCATTCGGAGACCTTGGACAGGAGTGATGGGGATAAGTCGGGGGAGGAGAGATAGATTAGGGTATCATCAGCATAAAGGTGGTAATGAAAACCATAGGAGCTGATGAGGGTGCCCAGAGAGGTGGTGTAGAGGGAGAAGAGGAGAGGGCCAAGGACTGACCCTTGGGGAACACCGACTGGCTGGGGGGTAGTAGGAGAGGAGGAGCTCAGAGTGGAGACGGAAAAGGAGCGATCGGAGAGGTATGAGGTGAACCAGGAGAAGACCGTGCCAGTGATGCCAAAGGAGCGGAGGGTGTTGAGCAGGAGAGGGTGGTCAACAGTGTCAAAGGCAGCCGACAGATCAAGCTGGATGAGGATAGAGAAGAGGCCTTTGGATTTAGCCGATAGTAGATCGTTAGTGACTTTGGTCAGGGCAGTTTCAGTGAAATGTAAAGGGCGGAACCCGGATTGGAGGGGGTCTAGAATGGAGTTAGCAGTAAGGTGGCTTAGGAGACGATTATAGGTCAGACGTTCTAGGAGTTTGGAGGCAAAAGGGAGGAGGGAGATGGGCCTGTAGTTGGATGGAGAGTTGGGGTCCAGATTTGTTTTTTTGAGAATTGGGGAGACAAGAGCGTGTTTGAAGGAGGAAGGGAAGATCCCAGAGGATAGGGAAAGATTAAAGAGGTGAGCCAGGTGAGAGCAGACTGATGGACTGAGACGACGGATAATATTGGAGGGGATAGGATCGAGCGGGCAGGTGGAGGGAGAAGCGGATTGAAGGATAGAGTGGACTTCAGCAGCAGTGGTGGGGTAAAATGAGGACAGGGGTTGGAAGGAGGGGATTGGAGATGTAGGAGGGGAGGAGGGAGAGGGTGAGGTCATGGCAGCAGTGATGGCAGTCCTGAGAGAGGAGATTTTGGTTGAAAAGTAGGTAGCAAAATCAGCGGCTACGATGGAGGACGGAAGAGCTGGAGGAGGGGGGGAGAGCAAGGAGTTGAAGGTGGCGAAGAGCCTGCGGGGATTGGATGATTGGGAAAGGATGAGGGACTTAAAGTAGGATTCCTTGGCCAGAGCAAGGGTAGAGCTGAAGGAGGAAAGAATGAATTTGAAATGGAGATAATCCGCAAGGGAGCGTGATTTCTTCCAGAAGCGCTCAGCAGTGCGAGAGCACTTTTTAAGGAATCAGGTGATAGGTGAGTGCCACGGTTGGGGGTTGGAGCATCGAAGGGGGATAGAGGAGGGAGGGCAGGCAGAGTCCAATGCCGAAGATAGGGTGTCATTATAGAGGGAGGCAGCGAGGTTCGGGCAGGACATGAGGGCGATTGGGGCGAGAAGAGGACACAGCGTGTTTGAGAAGGCAGCAAAATCAAGTGTGTTGACGTTATGCCGTGAGACAATGCGCTTGGGAGGGGGGGTGGGAGAGGGGGAAGCAGTGAGGGAGAAGGAGATGAGGTGATGGTCAGAAAGAGGAAAAGCTGAGATAGTGTAGTCAGTAAGGGAACAAGAGCGAGAGAAGACGAGATCGAGGGAGTGTCCTTGGATGTGGGTGGGAGAGGTAGTCCACTGAGATAGGCCAAGAGAGGAGCAGAGAGAGAGGAGTTTGGAGGTGCCAGGATCAGCGGGGTTATCCAAGGGGATGTTAAAGTCACCAAGAATGACAGATGTCAGCTCGGAGGAGAGGAAGTGTGGAAGCCAGGCGGCGAAGTTGTCAAGAAATTGGGAGATAGGGCCAGGGGGGCGGTAGATTGCAGCGACACGGAGGTGGTAGGGGTAGTATAGACGGATAGAGTGAGACTCAAAGGAGGAGAAAAGGAGAGAGGGTTCGGGGTGAATGACACTGTGGGTGCATGAGGCTGAGAGGAGAAAACCCACACCGCCACCTTGGCGACCGTCAGGCCTGGTAGTGTGAGAGAAAGAGAGGCCACCGTGGGAGAGAGCAGCTGGAGAGACAGAATCAGAGGTGGAGAGCCAGGTCTCGGTGATAGCAAGGAGGTGGAATGCTCTAGAGATGAATAGGTCATGGATGGCAGGGAGTTTGTTGCAGATGGATCTGGCATTCCATAGTGCACAGGAAAGAGGGGGGGTGGGTTGTGTATTTATGTGGATAAGGTTTTTGGGATTGCAGAAGCGAGGGGGGGTCATTGGGAGGGTGGGGGTGCGGGGGCGAGTGGTCAGGATAGGTATGGGATGGGAGGGGGGAGGAGCAGTTGGAGAAAGTGAAGTTGAGAGATTAACAGCCATGAGGGACCGAAGGTGAGAGGGTAGGTTAGTGAAAGCAGACAGAGGGATTTGGGAGGACAGACAGCGTCAGTAGTAGATTTGGTAGAAAACAGAGGGCCTTATTTTGGTTCATTCTTTCTGACAAAATCCTTCTTAGATGGACAAAACCATGTGCACTGCAGGGGGGGGCAGATGTAACATGTGCAGAGAGAATTAGATTTGGGTGAGTTATTTTGTTTCTGTGCAGGGAAAATACTGACTGCTTTATTTTTACACTGCAATATAGATCTCACTTTGAAGTAAAACCCCACCCAAATCTAATTCTCTCTGCACATGTTACATCTGCCCCACCTGCAGTGCACATGGTTTTGCCCATCTAAGAAGGATTTTGTCAGAAAGAATGAACCAAAATAAGGCCCAGAGTGAGAGAGAAGGTAACAGGCAAGGAACTACTGTCAGAGAGGAGACCAGTGGGTAAAATCAGGTTGATTGAGTAATCCAATTAAGTATGAAACAACAACAAGTGAGAGGATGAAGGGAACAGAGAAGGTCAGAAGTGAGGCAAATGTGAGCAGGCGTGAAGAGGGAAACAGAGTGCAATAAATGTGTGGCAAAGATAAGAGAAAATAATAGTGAATGAGTAAAATGAAATACAATGTTGGAAAAATATAGATACAATGAATTAAATGGGGTAGGTAGCTAGTTAGAGACTGGCTCTGGCTGCTGCAGCAGCTCCTTCCCTGCTGTGGTTGGGAAGGTGGATTACCGGAGACTTGCTCTGGCTGCTGCAGCAGCTTCTGTCCTGCTGTGGTTCGGAAGGGAAGGTGGATAGTTAGAGACCTGCTCTGGCTGCTGCAGCAGCTTTTGCCCTGCTGTGGTTGGGAATGGAAGGTGGATAGTTGGAGACTTGCTATAGCTGCTGCAGCAGCTTCTGCCCTGCTGTGGTTGGGAAGGGTAGGTGGATAGTTGGAGACTTGCTCTGGCTGCCGCAGCAGCTTCTGTCCTGCTGTGGTTGGAAAGGGAAAGTTGGGGACTTGCTCTGTCTGCTGCAGCAGCTTCTGCCCTGCTGTGGTTGGGAAGGGTAGGTGGATAGTTGGGGACTTGCTCTGGCTGATGGAGCAGCTTCTGCTCTTCTGTGATTGTGAAGGGTAGGTGGATAGTTGCAGACCTGCTCTGGCTAATGCAGCAGCTTTTGCCCTGATGTGGTTGGGAAGGGAAGGTGGAACAGGAAATGCATAAGCATAATCTTTTGCCCATTTTCTCGACGGGCCTTAAGTCTAGTGGTATATATCAATGTGGCTTTATATGGCCAGTGCATACAGTAGTGTACAGTATTGTTTAAATCTGATGTCCTCTATCTGGATGTTTACTTATAACCTTTGTGAAGAAACTGCCCAGAGTTATCAAAGGATTTACTAGACACAAGCCTAATTAGGCAGTCTTGTCTGAAATCAGTAATAATAATATTTTCACGACCTTAAATAATTCTGCAAAACTCTTGAAAGTGTACAATACAGTATGGTATTATTTAATTATGTTGCCTGGTAACAGGTACATGTTACATTAGAAATATACGGTACAGTAGCTGTGTTTGGTGATGGACTTTTATACTGTTATCTATAATTCAAATCGTATTTTTGTCAATTATATAAAACGATACAGTTCTGTAGTTCTTTGGCCATTCAATAGAGAGTATGCTGATTTACAAATAGTTTTTATTCTTACATATACAAGTGAATTATTTCAATAACCTTGTGTAATCAGGCAGTGGGGGTTTATATATCAAGTACCCCACTTGGGAATCATGTGTTCTTGCATTATTTGACAGCATCATCTTTTTCCTTTCATTTCCTATTACTTGGGCATAAACATGTGTACACTGGGAACTGTAGTGCTGCTTGTAATTACAATCCAACCAAATTGGATGAGTTATAAGTGTAGCAGATTTACATTATGAAATTCTTCTTACTTCCTTTTTGACCTTAAAACATTGCAAGGGTTAGATTATCATTAGAGAGAATAATGAAACAGGTCTGATCCTCACACACTCCACACTCTAATCAAGAAAAGTAATTATAGAAATGACTGTAGAAGCCACGAGTAATGTGGAACGTTAAAGTCAGATTCCACCTTTACAGCAGATATTTTAAGGTGCGGAACCGGAGACTAAGAACTTAACTGTTTACATGCCTAAGAATATGCTATATGTCACATACAGAGAATTAATCATTAAAACTTTCATTGTAGGAAACGTATCTATGAAGACAGAAAATTTGCATAATAACTTTAAACTAGTCATTTAAAACATTTGGGACGCTTTGAATTACGTAATGTTTGCAATAGGCATGGGTTAAACATCCAAGACTGTTGTGTGACCTTGGGAAGCATGTGACTCGGGGGTCCAATAAGGACTTATGGAGGGGCAGTGTTAGCTGGGGTATCAGGGCAGGAAAGGGAGGAGTCTTCCTCTCTTTCCTGAAAGTTTTTAGGTGAGAGGACATGTCCCCCCTATTGTTCCCCTATCGTGAGAGTCCTCCCTTTAGCTTCCCTTGCAATTTTGTTTGGCACTTGCCTGTTAGCTGCCAGTGTGTCCCGCTCTGCCCAGGCGTTCGACCTGGTTGCCTGCCCATTTTGCAGTGGAGGGGGCTCTGGCGGCATGCTGGATGAGGTGGATGCGGCCTCCCCCATGGCATCTCCCCCCGCTACCTACGGCTCTGAGGCCTACGCTGGCGAGTCCCGGTCCTCGGGCCATGGCTGCTGTGCGCGAGTTTCCCTGGTCCTCTGGGCGCACTAGCCGTGACGCTGTTCCTCCGGTCCCCGTTCACAGGCAGCCGGGGGGTTGGACCGTGGTGGCTGAGGTATGTTAAAATAAAGTGCTGATGAAGTAAGAGAGACAGCTGCAATCCAGAAAACTACAGGCGTCCTAGGCTCAAATTCCCTTTAAGGTGGCTTCTGCCATGCGGCCTTCTGCGGTTCGCAGTTCCCGGCAGTCGGGAGCCAGTCGAAGGGGCAGCGTGATGCGTAGTGGTGCAGATAGGGGCTCATGTGGTGGCTACAGGGCTGGTGGGTCCAGCGGCACAGGGCAGGTGTAGGTTTACTGGGGAGTACAGGCCATCTTGGGATCCCAGGGATGGGCTGCCACAGGATAGATGGGTACCTGTTCTGGCCTCAGGGGGGTGGAGGCCGGGGGGGCGGGACTCAGACGGTGGGGAGCATTCGGGCCCATGTCTGGGTCTGGGGGTGCTCCTTCTGCTGGGTCCTCCTCTCTCTCCTTTGACCCCTCTGTGTTGTCTCCAACCCTGTCATCTGTGGCAGGCACCCTGGCTCCCTCAGCGGGAACTCTGCCCCAGGCTGTTAGGGGGTCCCACACTATGCGTGGGCGTACCCAGGGGACACGTAGTTAAGTCGTTCCAGGGCGCTCTGAATTTTTCAGCGCTTTTAGGGACATGGGGCCTGCTGTGCCCCTATTGGAAAGGGGGTCCCTCTGGGTGTGGGGGCTGCTGTAGCCAGGGTTGCGGGCGGCTGTGTGGTCGAGGCCCTCGGCCCTCCGAGGCTGCTTTCATTGTTCCAACAGATCCATAACTCTCTCTGCACATGTTATATCTGCCCCCCCTGCAGTGCACATAGTTTTATCCATTAGAGAGTGAATTTGCTTTTGTGAGTGAACCAGTATCAGGCCCAATATCTTCAGTACAGCTCAATTTAGTTGTTTCATAAAGGGTGATGTTTAGTCATGTATATACATAATGTTATGAAAAATATATAACATTTCTAAATAAATTTAGCACATCCACAGGGAATTTATCCAAAGTAGGAAGAGATAAAGCACCAATCAGCTTTTAACCCTTTGAGTGACAAGTGTGAATTTGTCAAAATAGGTGTGAAAATTGCCAAGCAAACATTTGTATTCTTCATAATAACCTGTAATGTTGACCTTATATACTGTAGGAAATGTAATTTTTTTTTAATACATTTTTTATTTTAATTTATATAACAAATGTGAGCGATGCTGGCAGTTTTAGTAGATATGTTAAACATCTCTCACAGAGATGTTGCACTCAATGGATTAATTATTATTTTACAGGCTGTGGTTAAAAAAATTATAGGAACTGATTGGTCTCTATTTTATCTCTCTCCACTTTATCTCTATTGAAGCTTTGATAAATCTTCCTTTGAGACTTGAAGTCGGAATTATCATATTCAAGTGTCCTACATTTGTTCAAAGTTTATCTCATTCCACTTGAAGAAATCTGGGCATCCGTGCTTGGAGCATCTGTCTTTGGTATTAAGATAAGTGTCAATGTCTAGAGTGGTACAGCTAGTAAGTGAGAAGCAACTTTCTTCATAATCTGTCTAGACATACAGCAGTAACACATAGGGTTCATTCACTAAGATGGGAGTTCTGTTGAAGATGGGATGTTGCTATGGGCAACCAATCAGATTATTTTTCTTATTTATCATTTTCATCATTTTATGAAGCTTGGTGCATGAGGCCTTTGGTAAGAAGACGCAGTGGGATAAACAAATGAATATCATACACTAAAGACTATAAAGATAGAATTAGAGATGTACGCTAAAAATGTCACCCATACTTATAAGCAGCATTGTGTCACTCTGAACAGTTATTTTTATTTGTTGATCATGAGTTATACATTTCTTAAGATTTATGCTACTTTAAAATACATGGTTTACATGCCGCCAGAGTAAAAAGGTATGCTTTGGCGTATAAAGCAGATTGTATTAAAGATAAACTTGATAATGAGAACTTTCATATCTTTAGTGTTAACATGAACAAAATAACCTAATGCAGGGCCACAACCAGGGCCCGCGCCACCACTAGGCAGCTCTAGGCATTTGCCTAGGGCGCCGGCACCTGGAGGGCGGCAGTTCGCCCCTCACCCCCAGCATATAGCTGGTGGCGTCGGCATCCCTGCAGTGCTGGAGGGGGCAGAGGTGTCCGTGCCAGGGGGGTACCTGCGGCGCTGTCACTGTATAAAGCTGCTGGCGGCAGCGGGGTCCCTGAATAGAGAATAAATAGCGATATGCGCGCGACGGCGTCCACCACAGGTACCACCCCCCCGGCATCGGGGCGCCCCCACCCTGACTCGCCTGGGGCGCTCCGGTGCCTTGCACCGGCCCTGGCCACAACTAGAAAGGGGTTAGTGGGATGCTGTCAAGCCAAGACAGTCAAGCCAAATTGCTGCCTTGCCCCGAGTGACTAAAATCCTAGCTTCCGCCTTGGTAAACAGTATGCTTATTATTACCCAAAATGAATAAAGCTAGCAGACTACAGGAAAATGGCCAATATATACTCAACCAATTAGAGCAGTTCTCCCAATCACCAGCCAATGAGACACTCAGGAGGTATAGCTACTTAAGGTTGATTTTCCTTGATTCTGATCCATTTGAGTTTGAATAAAATCAAGTTTAATTGATGCTGGGCTTTCAGGGATAAAGCACAGATGATTTTCTTAATTTTTAGTAAAAATGCTGCTAGTTGTCTACTCATTCATTCTTGTTGAAGTTCGATATTATTTATTTTCTTTAATGATGAATGAAGATTCCCATAATCAGTTTTTTATTTTATTCTTTTCAATGACAATGTTCTTAGCCATGGCTATCCTGGCATTTGTATTTCACAAGCACTAGCATGTCCAGCCAGCCAATTTGTGGGACAAAAAAGCGCAGATGGGCAACACAGCGGGTGTAATCATTATCATTATTGCCTCACAGCACTTAGGTCATCAGTTTGATTACCACAATGTCTCTATCTGTGTGGAGTTTGTATATATTCCCTGTGCTTGCGTGGTTTTCCTGTAGTTTCCACCCACACTCCCAAAATATACTGGTAGGTATGATTATTGATAGACTGGGGATCTCATTCAGCAAAAAAAAAATCCAACATCTTTTCTGATCAAAAGCCATTCGCAAATTGATTGACAGGAAGCCGGTGTTTGGGGGGTGAACACCTGCCATTTTCTGGGAGGCTATTCGTCGATCAGCAAGATTTTCGCAAGCCATTTGCAGCCTTGCACAAGGCAGGATTCCCTCTGACTGGGCAGAAAAGTCCAGAGTGTTACAGTGGAGGCAAAAATGTTAAGATTAAAATAAATATGGCCCCAGTGGAGGGGGCTGAGCATACCCTGTCTCTGGCTGCTTGTGAACAGGAGCTTGTGTTCTTAAAAGGAAATGCAGAAGGTGAACAGAAACAGTTTAAAGGGGCTTGAAGCCAATGAAACGGCAAACAATTCACGACCTTCTAATTATGCTGTGTGCGTAAAGACATACCATGTGGCAGGGTAAGCCCAAACTGACAGATTTCCTATGGCTATACTTCAAGACTTGCAGGTTGCAGGAGATATAATGTAATTGGATGTGCTTTGTCTAAAATTCTGATTTCCATATTGCATGTCTCATACTATTCTGTCCATAAAATTGAATGCATGTGATGAGCAGTAAAACTTGATGTTAAGCATACTGATTACTAATATTGGTAAGAGCTAGAACTCTAATAAAGAAATACACTGATTAATAGAACATGACTGTAAGAGCATGACTGGACTGTAGATTCATCCCAGGAGTAAACTGGCTTTTTACTGCTCTGAGAATCTTATGTGACTGAATGCGAAAATGCTGATATTAAACATTAACCCAGACGCACTAAAATATGACTTCTAGCTAGTCTGTTCAAATAGTCTAACATTACAATTTGTATCAACACATGTCAATTAGAAAGTAGCTATTAAATGAATTACTCAGAGAGAGAGAGAGAGGGTGCAAATGCACTATGCGATCATTACTGTCATGAACCCCGGTTCTCGCACTGCTCGCATGCGCCCCTTACCGGCACGCTGGGGTAGTGTCCTCCGTAGGTCGGCTGCCGGCACAGTCGGCAATCCCTGGCGTGATGTCTTTTGCTTCCAAGTCACCCCTGCGTCACTGTGAGCTCCAGGTGTATTCCCTGATCAAGCGGCGGGTCACATGATCCAGGTAAGCTCCAACTTACTTCCTGGTCTGTGTGCTGCTGCTGCGGCTAATTCCATCACCTGCGTCTGATTCCCTAATCACCTGGAGGGATAAAAGCCCAGCTCACAGTCTCCTCCTTGTCTTGAACAACTCGTCAGTTTACCTGTGAGTTCTCCAGCGTTAAGCTCCTGTCAAGACTCCCCACGTGCTCCAGAGGTCCGGTTTCCTGAGTCCGCTGTCACCTGTGTTACTCTCAGCGTCCTGGTCATTCCACTCCTGCCAGAAGTCTCCACGTGTTTCCATCTGCCGTGTGATCCTGTCTTCTCGGGCAGCCCAGGATACTTACTCAGTGTCCGGTTATCCGTGGGTTCCGTGCCCGTCTCCCCTCGGCTCTCAGGCCGCTCCAGCGATCCCCAGTGATCTCCAGTACCGGCTTCCTAGCCGCTCCAGCGATCCCCAGTGATCTCCAGTACCGGCTCCCTAGCCGCTCCAGCGATCCACAGTGATCTCAAGTATCGGCTCCCTAGCCTCTCCAGTATTTTTCATTGTCTCCAGCGTCTCCCTGTGATACCTTCGTGTCATCCCCGGCTTCCAGGCCGCATCTCATATTCTCAAGGACCCTCCGTGTTGCTGTATAGCATTCAGTGCCATCGATCACCATCGATGGTTTAAGTACCCCATTAAAGACTCTTGTTATCCAAACTCTGCTAAAGCCACAGGGGAACCTGGGCAGAGGGCCGCGACCTGGTCGGCAGTTGCAGCGAAGTCCATATCCCCTTGCGGGGGTCCCTGGTGAATACCACTGTCGGCTTAGACCCCGCGCCTCTGCTTTAGGTCTCAGCCAATCCTCTGTGTCCCCGGCAGATCATCTCCCTTCAACCTCCGTGCATGAGCTCCAGCTACTTCAAGCCTCCTCGCTTCCAGTTCCCTGCGCCCTCCACTGGCGCACCCAGGTCAGTGCCGGGAACACATACAGTCCAGGCCGTGACAGATTGTTCAAGACCGATGGACTCGGCACGCGACCATAGTGTGGGGCCAGCGGCTCTCCAAGATGTCACCTCGCGTATAGAAACACAAGAAGCGACGCAGCAGCAGGTGATTACATACCTCCAGGATGTGTCCACTCGTCTGGATTCCCTCCAGCAGTCCCTCCGGCCACCTCCGCCACCGGTATCTAATCAGCCTGCCACTCATGCCCCAGCATATATTCCTCGTCTTCAGCTGCCTACTCCTAATAAATATGATGGCAATCCTAAAGGCTGTAGAGGCTTTCTAAACCAATGTGACATCCGATTTGAACTTCTACCACAGAACTTTCCGACTGCCAGAACCAAGATAGCATACATTGTCTCCTTGCTGACTGGTTCTGCCCTAGATTGGATATCACCCCTCTGGGAAAGATCTGATCCAATTCTCACCGATTATGACAGATTCGTCTCTACCTTCCGACGGATATTCAATGAGCCAGGAAGGCCTGCATCAGCCTCTACAGAAATTCTCCGCCTCAAACAGGGCTCTTGTTCCATGGGCCAATTCGTGGTTCAATTCCAGACTCTTGCCTCCGAGCTCAAATGGAACAATGAGGCGTTAACAGCCGCCTTCTGGTTGGGCGTCTCAGAACGCATCAAAGATGAACTTGCCACCCGAGATCTCCCAGAGCAGCTTGAAGAATTAATTTCCTTGTGTGTCAAAATAGACCTGCGCCTAAGAGAGCGAGGTTTAGAAAGATTAAAGAAAGTAGTTCCCCGAGTTCCACCTCCGCCTCAGCACCGTCCTGCGACAACCGCTACAGAAGAACCTATGCAAATAGGTAGATCTAGGTTATCTACAGAGGAACGGTCCAGGAGGCAAAAGGAAAAATTATGTATCTACTGTGCCGCCCCCGGTCACTTCATTGGGTCCTGTCCCGAGCGTCCGGGAAACGCCAAGCCCTAACCTGCAGTGGGGGAGTCAGGTTAGGTTGTCTCAGTAAAACTCCTCCCACCACTGACTTGATTCTACCTGTTGCCCTTGTGTCCCCTGTGGGTACCCTGCACGTCTCAGCCCTGGCAGACTCCGGGGCTGCAGGGAACTTTATCTCAGCCGAGCTGGTAAAAAAGTGCAAAATTCCAATTCTGCCTCTTTCCCAGCCTCACTTCCTAACAGCGGTGGATGGAAGCAGGATCCCCGGAAGTGATATTGTGCATCGGACAGTCCCTGTCTCATTCCACGTAGGGGTGCTTCATCAAGAATGTATGGACTTCCTGGTCATTCCTAAATCCTCCTACGACCTTGTGTTAGGGTTACCATGGCTACAACTCCACAACCCCCGTATCGATTGGAGATCTCTCCAAATTGTGGAATGGAGCGAATATTGCCAGAAACATTGCTTGACTGAAGTAACTCCAGTTCGATCTTCCACAATTAAAAACCTTCCGGGTCTTCCCTCAGTGTATCATGAATTCAGTGATGTATTCAGTGAACAAGCCGCTGATGTTCTGCCTCCACACCGCCGGTGGGATTGTCCCATCGATCTCCTCCCTGGGAAGTCCCCTCCTAAGGGGCGTACCTATCCTCTGTCAATCCCTGAGACCAAAGCGATGTCTGAGTATATTCGAGAAAATCTCCAGAAAGGTTTCATCCGACCCTCTACCTCCCCTGCTGGTGCAGGATTCTTTTTTGTGAAAAAAAAAGATGGAGGGTTATGCCCATGCATAGATTATAGAGGTCTCAATGAGATAACCATCAAGAACAGTTATCCTCTTCCCTTGATCACTGAGTTATTTGATCGTATCAAAGGTGCAAAAATTTTTACCAAGCTTGACCTCAGAGGGGCGTACAACCTAATCAGAATTCGCCAAGGCGACGAATGGAAGACTGCCTTCAACACTAGAGATGGGCATTACGAGTATCTAGTGATGCCCTTCGGTCTCAGTAATGCACCTGCCGTCTTTCAAGAATTCGTCAACGAAATTTTTAGAGATGTCCTATATCAATATCTTGTTGTGTACCTCGACGATATTTTAATTTTTTCTTCAGATCTCCAGTCTCATCGTTCTCAAGTCAAAGAAGTGCTATCCCGTTTACGTGCTAATAAATTGTACGGTAAACTCTCCAAGTGCACATTTGAAGTTCCCCAGATACCCTTCCTAGGGTATATCGTGTCCGGCTCAGAGTTGCGAATGGATCCCGCAAAACTTGAAGCCATCAACGGTTGGTCCCAACCAACCACTCTCAAAGCAGTCCAGCGCTTTATTGGCTTTGCCAACTACTACAGAAAATTTGTCAAAGGATTCTCCACCCTCATCGCTCCCATCACAGCTCTCACCCAAAAAGGTGCCAATCCAGCTGTCTGGTCCGAAGAAGCCTTGTCCGCATTCCACCTGCTAAAACAAGCCTTCATATCTGCCCCCATCCTCCGGCAGCCAGATACAGACAAACCCTTCCTCTTGGAAGTTGACGCCTCGAATGTGGGTGTTGGTGCTGTGCTCTCCCAAGTTACAGACGATGGCAAACAGCACCCCTGTGGGTTTTTCTCTCGGAAATTCCTCCCTGCCGAGAAAAACTACTCCATTGGCGATCAAGAGTTGTTGGCAATTAAACTTGCACTGGAAGAATGGCGATATCTGTTAGAAGGGGCCAAGTTTCCCGTGTCCATCTTCACAGATCACAAGAACTTACTGTACGTCCAGACAGCCCAGTGTTTTAACTCCCGCCAAGCTCGTTGGTCCTTATTCTTCTCACGATTCAGTTTTAAAATTTTCTACCGTCCTGGGTCCCAGAACGCAAAAGCCGATGCACTATCCCGTTCTATGGAAGATGACACAGTGCTGCAAGAACAGCGTCCCATCATCAGTCCTACGGCTTTTGCCGCCACCCATGTGTCACCTGTGCCACCTCGAGGAAAGATGCTGGTTCTACCAGAGCTCCAGCCCAAAATCTTATCCTGGGCTCATGCCTCGTCCTTCTCCGGTCACCCGGGCGTTCACAAAACCCTGGAGATTCTTCGCCGGTCATATTGGTGGCCTCACATGAAAAAGGATGTCCAGGATTTCGTGGCCTCATGTCCTACTTGTGCCCAGCATAAAGTCCATCGTCAATCCCCTGCCGGTGCTCTCCTTACGTTGCCCACTCCCATGCGTCCCTGGACGCACATTTCCATGGACTTTATTTCCGAGCTCCCAAAGTCTCAAGAATGTAATACCATCTGGGTGGTGGTAGACCGGTTCTCCAAAATGGCACATTTCATCCCGTTGACTGGTCTACCCTCTGCTCCCAAGCTCGCTTCATCCAACATATCTTTCGGATTCATGGACTCCCTGCAGATATTGTCTCCGATCGTGGAGTGCAATTTGTAGCCCGCTTTTGGAGAGCTCTCTGTTCTGCCCTGAAGGTGAAATTGAACTTTTCCACAGCGTACCACCCGCAGTCTAATGGGCAAACAGAGAGGGTTAACCAAGATCTGGAAGCATTCCTTCGCCTGTATGTCTCCTCGTCACAAGATAACTGGGTCAGTCTGCTGCCTTGGGCTGAATTTGCCCACAACTTCAGATACCACACAGCTACTGGCTACTCTCCGTTCTACATAGTGTACGGTCAACACCCTCGACCACCGATCTTTGAGCCTTTACCAGCCTTGGAAGTGCCTGCCGCATCTTCCACACTCAAGCATTTCTCACAAGTTTGGAAAAATGTGCATGTTTCTCTCAAGAAAGCCTCAAAAAGATACAAATTCTTTGCTGACCGTAAAAGAAGAGCAGTCCCTCAGTTAAAACTTGGTGACAAGGTATGGCTCTCCACTCGAAATCTTCGTCTACGAGTCCCGTCCATGAAGTTCGCCCCCCGATTCATCGGGCCATTCCCTGTGATTCAAAGGATCAATCCTGTAGCTTATAAGCTGAAGCTACCACCATATTTGAAAATCCCAAATTCCTTCCACATATCCTTATTGCGACCTCTTGTTCTCAACCGGTTCCAAAGTGCTACTCCTGAGCTCCCCAGAGTTTATACCCATCGAGGGGTTGAATTCGAGGTCGATAAGGTGGTGGATTCTCGCAGAAGATATGGAAACATCCAATATCTCATCGATTGGAAGGGCTATGGCCCAGAAGAAAGAAGCTGGATCAATGCTGCAGATGTGCATGCTCCCCGTTTGATTGCAGCTTTTCATAAAGACAATCCGAGTAAGCCCAAAGGGTGTTCGGTGCCCACCCTTAAAGGGGGGGGTACTGTCATGAACCCCGGTTCTCGCACTGCTCGCATGCGCCCCTTACCGGCATGCTGGGGTAGTGTCCTCCGTAGGTCGGCTGCCGGCACAGTCGGCAATCCCTGGCGTGATGTCTTTTGCTTCCAAGTCGCCCCTGCGTCACTGTGAGCTCCAGGTGTATTCCCTGATCAAGCGGCGGGTCACATGATCCAGGTAAGCTCCAACTTACTTCCTGGTCTGTGTGCTGCTGCTGCGGCTAATTCCATCACCTGCGTCTGATTCCCTAATCACCTGGAGGGATAAAAGCCCAGCTCACAGTCTCCTCCTTGTCTTGAACAACTCGTCAGTTTACCTGTGAGTTCTCCAGCGTTAAGCTCCTGTCAAGACTCCCCACGTGCTCCAGAGGTCCGGTTTCCTGAGTCCGCTGTCACCTGTGTTACTCTCAGCGTCCTGGTCATTCCACTCCTGCCAGAAGTCTCCTTGTGTTTCCATCTGCCGTGTGATCCTTTCTTTTTGGGCAGCCCAGGTTACTTACTCAGTGTCCGGTTATCCGTGGGTTCCGTGCCCGTCTCCCCTCGGCTCTCAGGCCGCTCCAGCGATCCCCAGTGATCTCCAGTACCGGCTTCCTAGCCGCTCCAGTGATCCCCAGTGATCTCCAGTACCGGCTCCCTAGCCGCTCCAGCGATCCACAGTGATCTCAAGTATCGGCTCCCTAGCCGCTCCAGTATTTCCCATTGTCTCCAGCGTCTCCCTGTGATACCTTCGTGTCATCCCCGGCTTCCAGGCCGCATCTCATATTCTCAAGGACCCTCCGTGTTGCTGTATAGCATTCAGTGCCATCGATCACCATTGATGGTTTAAGTACCACATTAAAGACTCTTGTTGTCCAAACTCTGCTAAAGCCACAGGGGAACCTGGGCAGAGGGCCGCGACCTGGTCGGCAGTTGCAGCGAAGTCCATATCCCCTTGCGGGGGTCCCTGGTGAATACCACTGTCGGCTTAGACCCCGCGCCTCTGCTTTAGGTCTCAGCCAATCCTCTGTGTCCCCGGCAGATCATCTCCCTTCAACCTCCGTGCATGAGCTCCAGCTACCTCAAGCCTCCTCGCTTCCAGTTCCCTGCGCCCTCCACTGGCGCACCCAGGTCAGTGCCGGGAACACAGACAGTCCAGGCCGTGACAATTACATTATAATATATAAGAAGAGGATGTTGGTATATCATTGGCCAGTGATATTGGCCTGCCCACCAATCATCCAGGTCACCTCTTGTCGAGCAGGTCCCTAACACTATGGGGTCACCACCTGGGAAGCAGGGAACCCTGAAACATGATCCAGCTAAGGACCCCCCAGGGCATCACAATAAAGAATAGTGATAGTAAAGTGGTAACATTGTAAGTATTAAGGTCCCTACTATATGTTTAGAGGTAGAGAGTATGTGAAATAAAGAGTGCATACATAAATAATAAACAAACAGGATATAAAAAGTGACTGTGTATTTAAGTTGTGATGCCCTGAGACAGTCCAGCCAGAGCAGCCCGGGGCCCCACGCCCAGACGCCAACCCCACATTTCCTGACACTATATACAAATAAATAGGACTTACTTGGAATTATGCCTCTGTCTCAGTGCAGTCCATGCTGGTTCCCTGCTTAAAAACATAGAGGGGAGGGGTGCCAATCTAGATAAGGCATTCTCAAACCTCAGATGTGTATTGCTACACAGATACATGGTAGGGAAAAGTGGCTCTAAATTGCACACCCTCAGTAATGAAAGGGGCCATCTGCTGAATGGTTTACACAGAGAGAGGGTGCAAATGCACTATGCTATCATTACATTATAATATATAATAAGAGGTTGTTGGTATATCACTGGCCAGTGATATTGGCCTGCCCACCAATCGTCCAGGTCACCTCTTGTCGAGTAGGTCCCTAATACTATGGGGTCATCACCTGGGATGCAGGGAACCCCGAAACATGATCCAGCTAAGGACCCCCCCAGGGCATCACAATAAAGAATAGTGGGGCAGATGTATTAAGCCTTAACAAGAGATAAATGCAAGGGTGATAAAGAGAGATAAACACCCAGCCAATCACCTGCTAACTGCCATGTTACAGGCTGTGTTTGAAAAAAGTCAGTAAGGAGCTAATTGGCTGGACGTTTATCTCTCCTTATCACCCTTGCATTTTTCTCTTATTAAGGCTTAATACTGTACATCTGCCCCAATGATAGTAAAGTGGTAAAATTATGAGTATGGAGGTCCCTACTATGGGCGGTATTCAATGAGAATACCTGCGAGGTGCAGCGAATCCTTTTTAGGATTCGCTGCACATTCACCACGTTCCGGAGCCGGCAGGCTCCGGTATTCAACGTGTCAGGGGCTCGCTGCCCCTGACTGGCGAATATGAGCTCCTGCGGCGAATGCCGCAGGGAGCCTGAGGACGGTGGCAGGCAGAGAGATGGAAGTCTCTCTGCCTAGCCCAGAATGTTTGTGGGGGTTAGGTGGGCTCGCCGGTGCCAGGCAGCACAGGCTGCCCCCCGGGGATGCCAGCAGGGGACCTATATTCACTATACCCGATCGTAACGATCGGGTGCAGTGAATATATGAATATGTAATGAGCGACTCGGCTCCAGCGCCCCCTGCTGGCTGCTGTGTAAAAAAAAAAAAATTTACATGAATAAAAGTAATCCTGGGGTTGCTCGGCACTCTGGACAATGGGGTTAATAACCGTGGTGCCCTCAATGATTAGGTAGAAGGATTCTGTTCCCCGGTGTCTTGTGAAGGACCCCGAAGAAAACTGAAGCGGCACTCCAACGGATCCGTTGGAGTGCCGCTTCAGTTTTCTTCCGGGTCCTTCACAAGACACCGGGGAACAGAATCCTTCCATGAATAAAAGTAGCATGCCCCTCCTCAGAATAAAATTCCTGATTTTTTGACACCAAATGTAAAAAACAAAACACTTTATTTTAAAAGTTCACATTCCACTTCTCCATAAAAAGATAGCGATTGCTACTCGGTGAATCATGGCGAAAAAAACCTTCAAATGTATTCGCCATGTGGTCATTGAATAGGGTGATTCACCGTTTTAGTCAAAAATTCGCCAAACAGCACAAATTCCCATAAAAACATGGCGAATCAGGCTCATTGAATACCGCCCTATGTGTTTAGAGGTAGAGAGTATGTGAAATAAAGAGTGCATACATAAATAATAAACAAACAGGATATAACAAGTGACTGTGTATTTAAGTTGTGATGCCCTGAGACAGTCCAGCCAGAGCAGCCCAGATGCCAACCCCAAATTTCCTGAAACTATATACAAATAAATAGGACTTACTTGGGATTATGCCTCTGCCTCAGTGCAGTCCATGCTGGTTCCCTGCTTAAAAACATAGAGGGTGGTGGGGGAGGGGTGCTAATCTAGATGAGGCATTCTCAAACCTCAGGTGTGTATTTCTACACAGATACATAGTAGGGAAAAGTGGCTCTAAATTGCACACCCTCCCCCACCACCCTCAATGTTTTTAAGCAGGGAACCAGCATGGACTGCACTGAGACAGAGGCATAATTCCAAGTAAGTCCTATTTATTTGTATATAGTGTCAGGAAATTTGGGGTTGGCATCTGGGCTTGGGGCCCCTGGGCTGCTCTGGCTGGACTGTCTCAGGGCATCACAACTTAAATACACAGTCACTTTTTATTAGAGATGAGCGGGTCCGGATCCGTCAGATCCGAATATCGCGATCCGAGTCTGGAGCCGAGCCGGCTCGGGAGTTCCCGCCTAAATTCCGGACCGAAAACGAGGCAAAACATCATCATCGCGCTGTCGGATTCTCGCGGGATCTGGGTTCTATATAAGACGCACGCGCGCCCTGCCATCTTTACTCCAGCATAGGAGAGGGAAGAGGGTGGTTGTGCTCTGTGCTGTGTTATAATAATAATAATATATTATTTTGCTGCTGCTCACTCGATTAGGGTCTGCAGGGGCTGCTGTACACAAGTCCAGTGTACAGGGGCTGCAGTGGCCAGTGTACAAGGGGCTGTACAGGGGCTGTGTTCAGTGTGACAGAGTTTGTGTCCAGTGTGACAGGGTCTGTGTCCAGTGTGACAGGGTCTGTGTCCAGTGTACAGGGGTTGTGTCCAGTGTACAGGGGCTGTGTCCAGTGTACTGGGGCTGTGTACAGGGGCTGTGTCCAGTGTACAGGGGTTGTGTCCAGTGTACAGGAGCTGTGTACAGGAGCTGTGTCCAGTGTCCAGGGGCTGTGTCCAGGGGTAGTGTCCAGTGTACAGGGGCTGTGTCAAGGGCGTAACTACCATAGGTGCAAGGGGTGCAACTGCTATGGGGCCCAGAGCTGAAGGGGGCCCATTTTTGCTGTGTAAGTAATGTTTTACATACATTTATCACCATCAGTTGCTAAATAGGGGGCCCTTACAAACTTTTGCTATGGGGCCCACGAATGTCTAGTTACGCCTCTGGGCTGTGTACAGGGGTTGTGTCCAGGGGTAGTGTCCAGTGTGACAGGGCTTGTGTACAGTGTGACAGGGCCTGTGTTCAGTGTGACAGGGGCTGTGTCCAGTGTACAGGGGCTATGTCCAGTGTACAGGGGCTGTGTCCAGTGTCCAGGGGCTGTGTCCAGGGGCAGTGTCCAGTGTGACGGCTGTGTCCAGTGTACAGGAGCTGTGTCCAGAGACTGTGTCCATTGTCCAGGGGCTGTGTCCAGTGTGACGGCTGTGTCCAGTGTACAGGAGCTGTGTCCAGAGGCTGTGTCCATTGTCCAGGGGCTGTGTCCAGTGTCCAGGGGCTGTGTCCAGTGTCCAAGGGGCTG
Organism: Crinia signifera; assembly: GCF_055691185.1. NCBI lineage: Eukaryota > Metazoa > Chordata > Amphibia > Anura > Myobatrachidae > Crinia > Crinia signifera. The sequence goes on along the minus strand of NC_139220.1, from coordinate 105,312,894 downwards.
TGTCCAGTGTCCAAGGGGCTGTGTCCAGTGTAAAGTAAGAAAAATAAATAAAAGTAATAAATAAAATTAAAACACATTTTTGGAGGATGATGGAGGAGGAAATAGTGGGAGATCAGCAACCTGATTGAAGTGCTGAAGCTGCTACCACCAGTCATGACAAGGCCGATACCTCTTTGTATTTTTTGCTCTTTGGAGCATTTCTCTTTTTTTGGGATAGTTTATTAAACTGCCACCCTGTCTGCCCCTGCAGTGCCGCTCTGTTTCCAAGATGTGCCAGGTTGGAAGTGTAAGGTCCACATGTATGTGATGCCCACTGCTGTCGCTTAGCTTAGTCATCCAGCTACCTCGGTATACCCTTTTGGCCCAACTACAGTAAATGAAAACAATTTTGTAAGCTGTGAAGTGATCAAAATTGACTAGAAATGAGTGGAAACTAATGTTATTGAGGTCAATAATACTTTAGGGGCAAAAACAGGCCCAAATTCTGTTATTTTAACCATTTTTAGCATTTTTTCATAAAAATCCAAATCCAAAACCAAAACCCACAAGGGTGGTTTTGCCAAAACCAATATAGATCCAAAACACGAAGGGAGATCCAGATCCAAAACCAAAACCCGAAAAAGTGGCCGCCGCACATCTCTACTTTTTATATCTTTTTATGTTATTATTTATGTATGCACTCTTTATTTCACATACTCTCTACCTCTAAACATATAGTAGGGACCTTCATGCTTATAATTTTACCACTTTACTATCACTATTCTTTATTGTGATGCCCTGGGGGGGGGTCCTTAGCTGGTTCATGTTTCGGGGCTCCCTGTGTCCCCGGTGGTGACCCCATAGTGTTAAGGACCTGCTCGACAAGAGGTGAGCCTGGACGATTGGTGGGCAGGCCAATATCACTGGCCAATGATATACCAACAACCTCTTCTGGTACTTATGTAATATCTGGGCTCCCGTTTTTCTTATGAGGCCGCGTCCCCTCGCGGGGCTCGCTGCGCTCGCCACGCTTCGGGCACGGTGGCTCGCTGCGCTCGCCACACTATATAAAATCAACTCCATGCGTAGTTGGATAGTAGGGGTATGAAAAAATGGGGTGCATTTAACATGGGAGCCCAGATAATACATAAGTACCCCTCTTCTTATATATTATAATGTAATGATCGCATAGTGCATTTGTACCCTATCTCTCTGTGTAAACCATTTTATTCTCAGCAGATGGCACCTTTCATTACTGAGTGTGTGCAATTTAGAGCCACTTTTTCCTAGCTATTAAATGAACCCTACACTGACAAAGTAAAGTCCTTTTTTTAAAAATTCGATAATATTTATTGTGATTTTTTAAAATAAACAAACATACAAAACTCCCGACATAGACATAAAGTATAATAGACCAGACAACAAATTCCACATACCATATATACTCGAGTATAAGCCTACTTTTTCAGACCATTTTGTATGCTGAAAAAGCCCCCCCTTGGCTTATACTCGAGTGAGGGTCCCACTTGAGTCAATGAGTTTTCCCAGTTTTTTGTTGTAAAATTAGGTGCCTCGGCTTATATTCGGGTCGGCTTATACTTGAGTATATATGGTATATTGTATCAAAATGAAGGCACAGGGTATTTATGCAGTAGATGATACATAGGATGTCATCAGGGGCATAGAGAGGGTGGAGCACAAGCTCCGGGTGCCGATTGATCACAGGGCGCCGGAGCCGTGCACTGCCAGCCCTCCTGCCTCGCCTGCTCCCCACTCCCCATTGTGTGCCACTGTCTGCCCCTATTTTTAATTTAAGTCTCCTGCATGACCACGGCGCTCGCTAATAAGCGCTTGCAGTCCAGCAACCAATCAGAAGCATTGGTGGCTGCTGGACTGTGCGAAACATACCCGTGCTCCGGGCACCGTGGCACCAAGCTACACCACTGGATGTCATTAATGATAGTGTAGTGTTTAGAAATAGCAATAGATCAAGGGGAATATGTGTGGAGTTTCAGGTAGGATCAGTTCAGTACAGGATGTAGAGATTCCTGTTACCCAAAGGCACCATTTGGGCTCCAGGAATAACGAGTATAGTATGTGATACACATGCAATCAAAATAAGCTACCACACCGGAATATAACCGAATAACACCATTGCAAATAAAGTATTCTAATTTGACAATATATTACCTAGTAGAAACAAAAGAAAAATGATCACTGCACTAAAGAGTAAAAATGTAACATCACATAATCAATTGTCTGGTCAAACCAAGGAAGTAGGAAAAATAAAATTAGCAATGCCCACCCAAAAAAAAACCAAAGCAAACCTTTAAATACTGCAATTAGATCACAACAATAATGCTTCTACTATACGACTGTAGATGGAAATAATAATGCTACAGTAGTTTAATAATTTTTTATTTATTTTTATTTATCTTGCAATAGTTTGATCTCATCAATCGGCGTAGGTATTGCAATTATGACTCTCTGCCTTCTCAGTGCAATTTGTAAGACAAGATGGTCCCTTGCGTGCACTCACCTACAAACACTTGTCAGCTTGCTAGTTGATCTTCACACAGGTTTCTGTACGGTAATATAAAGGGGTTTATGAATGCTGTGCCACTCCACTAAACAAATGAACTTTATAAAAAACGTGGCCCTTATTCAGATCTGATCGCAGTACAAATTTGTTCTCAAAATGGGCAAAACCATGTGCACTGCAGGTGGGGCAGATGTAACATGTGCAGAGAGAGTTAGATTTGTGTGAGTTATTTTGTTTCTGTGCAGGGTAAATACTGGCTGCATTATTTTTACACTGCAATATAGATTTCAGTTTCAACACACCCCACCAAAATCTAACTCTCTCTGCACCTGTTACATCTGCTCCACCTGCAGTGCACATGGTTTTGAGAAAAAGAAGTATACAGCGCTAGGTTTGACTGAATAAAAAGTGGTACTTGTGTAGTTTCACGTCGCCAGCATGGCGCCGTGCGTCTGAGTCCCCTTGCGGGGCTCGCTTCACTCGCCCACGCTGCGGGCTCGGTGGCTCGCTACGCTCGCCACGCTAAATTAACTCCATGCCAACATGGATAGTGGAGGTATGAACTATCCATGTTGGCATGGAGTTAAGTTACTTTTTTGGACATATTTCGTGGCGAGCGTACACCCGGAAGTAGCACGGCGCCATGAAACTACACAAGTACCTAAAAAGTTACACCATTTAACCAATAACATGCATTTATTATACAATATAAAAAAGACAATTAAACATTATCTATAGAGAATTCTCATAGTAGGTCAATGAAAAAAAAAGGGGGGGGGGATACATTAAGAACAGTCTGGATGAGTATTTGCTCCAGTAAATGGGATTAAAGCAACAGTTCAATGCACCAATGAGGTTGAATAGTTACCAGATGTAGGGTTGAATAATCTCTCTCCTGTATTTTCGATGAGAATTTAGAAAGGTCCCAGAGAATTGTCCAGCATTGTGGATCCGGATTAACTCAGTAGAAATGCAGGATGTTACAGGTGGGATGGTATCAATACACCCAGGTAGGCCTTTGTATCAAGAACTGAGACTGTGGAATCCTTTGGGTTTTTCAAGCTGCTCTGGGTGGTCTGGTAACAGGTGCAATTAGCACCTGGAACAGATGGTGGCTCTGGTGGCTCAATGCCTTTCGACGTGTTAACACGTCTTCTTCAGGGGCAGGGTAACCTGCGCCCAGGGCTATTTTTGTGCAGGCTCCAGCAGGAACTGAGACCCTTATTCTAGTTCACTCTTTCAGACAAAATATTTCTTAGATGGACAAAACCATGTGCAGTGCAGGTGAGGCAGGTGTAAAACCACACCCAAATCGAATTATCTCTGCACAAGTAACACCTGCCTCACCTGCAGTGCACATGGTTTTGTCCATCTAAGAAATATTTTGTCTGAAAGAGTGAACTAGAATAAGGGCCTCAGTTCCTGCTGGAGCCTGCACAAAAATAGCCCTGCCTGCGCCTCTCCCCAGTGGCCAGTGGCCAGTACCGGATCGCCAGCCACTGCGCTTGCCTGACGCTCGCGAGATGATGTAATCATCTCGCGATTCTTCCTCCTCCTGCTGCTCCTCTCCTCTCTGCTGCTGCTCCGCCAGGACGCCGCACTCCTCTCTGCTCCAGCAGCCTGCCGCCCTCCTCTCACTGGTCCTCCTGTCACTGCCAGATGCTCTGCCCAGCCGCTCAAAGCCAGCCAGTCATTAGGTGAATTAAGTAAAGGAGACAGTGAATGCTTTGGGCACGGTGCCTTCCTCGCTGCGCTCAGCACACTATTTTATTCTCCCACCAAGCCCCAGTGGATGGTAGGGCATGAAATACCGCCTGTCGGCACATGTCGGCACATGTCGGCTCAAAAAAACAGTGAAAAAAACCCATGTCAACCTCGCGAACTGTGAGCCTAACCCATGTCGATCTAATGCATTTGTCGACCTAAAACCATGTCGACCATGTCCCATGTCGATCTAGACACCTGTCGACCTTCATCCATGTTGACCTAGAACCCTGTCGACCTTGTTGCCTGTTGACTCAACAGTGTCGACCTGATGACTGTCGATCTAAGTCGGGTCGACTATACGACTGTATCCCTTCCTCAAGTGCCTCCACATTTTTTAATTTTAATATATTATATAACTTTTTTGCTAGAAAAATTATGTCAATTTTACATGAACAATTTAAAACAAATGTCCTATAGAAATAATGACATAGGCAGAGACAATGGCATAGTTACTGCACAGCTAAAGCATGTCTATGAGGTGCTGAAGAACAGGGTGTTAAAATAAGTTTTCAAATACAAACATAACATTTCTTCTTAACAAACGCTTAGGGTGACATTCTATGGGATGAGATTTGTGTTTTTTGGCGTTAATTAGTAAACAAAATGGCGATATCGCATTTTTCCGTCAAATCGCCTGTTTAATAGGATGCGCAAAGGGACTGAAATCGCATATTATGTGCGTTAAGGCATGCGGACCAAAAGTGCAAGATAAATTCGCATTTATATCGCATCCAGATGTTTTCGTACAGAAAAGTATACAAATCGCTTTTTTAATGCAATGCGTTTTCGCAAATCGCACTTTTTAGGTGTCTAATAATCGCACTTATTTCAGACCAGGTTCTGTTTGGCGATTTGGCCCAGAACTCACTTTGGTCAAGTGCACACATGGTTAATTTCAGCACAGGTGCCCTCATTTTCACTCACAAACACCCCTACATAAACCCCAACATCATTAAGGACACCTGTGAGGGTTTGAGACATGGAGATTTTGCAGAGTGGTTTGGAGTTGCTTATCTGTGATGTGGCCCATTTGGAGGAGCTGCGCAGGAGGGAGGAAGCTGCGCGCCAGATCCAGGTAGCCCCCCGACTACTGCGTACCCCACGTATGTATCGTGCTCGGCTGTACCTGGACTCCCTCTCGGATCAACAGGTTGTGGGGATGTTTAGGCTAAACCGCATTAACCTGTTGGACTTATATGAGCAGGTGAGCGATGATTTGGACCCTTTTGGGGGAGGCAACTATGCAGTGTCTGGGCTGCACAAATTAATGTGTGCCCTCTACTATTTGGCCACAGGCTCCACTCAGTCTGTGACCTCATGGTCCTTGGGGGTATCACAGGCCACTTTCTCTAAGCATTTTACTCAAGTGTTACTTGCTTTAAAGAAGTTGTGGCGGACATACATCAGATTCCCCAGTTCTGAGTTGGAGTGGCAGGACCACAAGTTGGCTTTCTATAGACTCTCAGCATTCCCTCACGTGCTGGGAGCTATAGACTGCACACACATTGGGATTAGGGCACCGCACGTGCGGGGCCACGTCTACGTCAATAGGCGTGGGCGGCACTCCCTGAACGTGCAGGTTGTATCCAATGCTCACCTCAAAATCCTGAATGTTGTTGCAGGCTTTCCTGGGAACTGCCATGACGCCTATATTCTGAGACACTCAGCCCTCTGGAACCGATTTACCGACCACCAAATGCCAGAGGGCTGGCTACTAGGTAAGTACCTTTTTACATATTACCCTGTCTGTCCTTATTTGTACCTGCCCTAATGTGTGTGTTTCCTGTTTCACAAGCATATTGTTCTTCTAACAGTGTGTCCTGTTTGAAAGAAACACATACCTTACCATATAAGGCAATCACTTCCTATCTGTGTTTAAGGTGACTCAGGATATGGGTGTGTTTCCTGGCTCATGACACCTTTGCGCTCCCCAGAGGGCCCTGCACAGCACCGGTATAATGAAGCCCATATTGCAACCCGCAATGTGGTGGAGCGCACATTTGGCGTTTTGAAGAGTCGATTCCGGTGTTTGGACAGGTCATCAGGTACGCTGCTTTACCACCCTGCCAAAGTAGTGATGATCATCCAGGCTTGCTGCATGTTGCACAACATAGCCCTGTCCCAACCTGCCTATGTGGAGGAGGAACATGCAGCGGTCGTGCAGGAAGCCCAACCTACCACACCTCGGGTAGTGAGGGGTACGCAGAGGGGGAATCTGGTGCGCACACACATCATCAGCCGTTACTTTTCTGGTAAGCACATGTGCCCTGTACTCCAAAATGTACCTGTGCTGTAAGTGTACTCATAAACAAATTATTGACCAATACCATCTGTTTCCACCCACATTTAGCCTAATACACAGAGGCCAACGGATGCAGCTGGTGGTGCTGACCTATCCCTCGCTGGTATCAAGCTTGTAAGTACATTTGATACATGTATTAATTATGTTTGCTGGATAACATGGCTCACTGGTGTTGTGGAACTACACGTGCCAGCATGCCCTGACACACTATAACCATTACAGTCCAAACCATGAGTGTCAGAGCTTGCTGGAATATGTAGTTCCACACCCTTTGACGGGCCAGGAGTTACCCCACACTACTTTAGAGCAATCCCATTGTCATATACCATTACAATATGTCATAATTCACACAATAATTGTTTTAAAAATAATACACAGACACAATGGTATGCGGTTAGACATTTTTACTGCAGTCTACTATGTCAGAAGCAATCTGCATTTTTGCAAGTGAAACATAAAAACTGTCGGGGGATGTAACAAGATGTATTGCATATTACAAAACTATCAAAAATATGAGCTATCTTCTCCCAGCATCAGGCAACCCTACACCACTTCTAGAACCTGCACCCAGCCCACCACGGGTCCTAATACTCCGACGGGGTGGGGAAGTGGGGGAGCCACTTATTGGGGTGCTAGATACACTGCTGAGAGTTGATGCTGCGCCACCTCCGACATTGGCTTCCAGCTGCTGTAGTTGGGCCTGCATACCTATTAAGGCATTGGTCTGCGCTGTGCATGATTGGCTTAGTGCAGCTATACTTTGCGCAAGGCTGCCAATATGGCTATTCTGTTCCCTTACAGCAGAAGTTAGATCTGCAAAACGGGTGTCAATACTATTAGCAATGCGCACATGAGTGCCTACACCTACCCGTACACTACGTGCAATTTTTCGTAATTGAAGAAACGTGTCACGCATGTACCCCTGGATGTTACCTATTTGCAGGCTTTGGGAGGCCATGAATTCTATTGGTACTTGTTTCCTAGCACGGCCACAATCGTATGGATCGTGTACCTTTAAGTTAAGGTACACGATCCATACGATGGACCCGATTTCCTTTGAAATCAGGTCCATTTGGCCGGCTAGGACAAAATATCGGGGGCATCGCGTCGGTCGGGACCGTTAACAATGGTCCCGACGCGACCGACGCGATGCCCGCGATTTCCCCATAGGCTTCAATGTTAAAAAATATTTTAACATTGAAATCGTGTCGGGAAAGATAAAATATCGGGGGCATCGCGTCGGTCGGGACCATTAACATAGGTCCCGACGCGATGCCCCCGATTTTTCCATAGGCTTCAATGTTAAAAGATTTTTTTAACATTGAAATCCTGAAAAAATGTGAAAAATGTGAAATGGGCCAATATGACCCATTTCACATTATAGATGTCCCCGTCGTCACCCCACGATAGACGCCAACCCGAAGCGTGGCGAGCGCAGCGAGCCCGCGAGGGGCGGCGGTGCGCGTCCTCCGACCTTTTCATTCCCCTACTATCCACGTCGGCGTGGAGTTGAGAATAGAATAGTGTGGCGAGCGCAGCGAGCCACCGAGCCCGAAGCGTGGCGAGCGCAGCGAGCCCCGCGAGGGGACGCGTATAACTTCACAGGTATACGCGTCCCCTCGCGGGGCTCGCTGCGCTCGCCACGCTTCGGGCGCGGTGGCTCGCTGCGCTCGCCACACTATTCTATTCTCAACTCCACGCCGACGTGGATAGTAGGGGAATGAAAAGGTCGGAGGACGCGCACCGCCGCCCCTCGCGGGCTCGCTGCGCTCGCCACGCTTCGGGTTGCCGTCTATCGTGGGGTGGGGTGTACGCCGTGACATTTGGGGGGGTTGGGAATATTTTACATTGAATCCAATGTAAAATCGGGTCCCAGGGACCCGATTTACATTTCGTTCAAAAAAAAAATCGGGTCCAAAATCGGTCGGTCGCGTCGATCGCATCGCATGCGACCAAATCGCATGCGATGCGATCGACCCGATTTTTCCGACACGACCACCCCGATGTTAATCGGTGTGGCCGTGCTAGGAAACAAGTACCATTCTATTTGTTTGTCCTTGAAATTGACCAAGGAGTTAGCTACTTGGGAAGCAGAAGCTGCTGTATGGGGTGTGTTTGTGGGTGGGGGTGGGTTGGGAGACACCCCACTTGGGGGAAGATCACTCTGTAATGAGGTCTGTATTTCTCCCTCTGCCGCAAAGGTCTCCACCGGTTCAAGAATGATGTCCATTTCGTCCAACAACATCATTGAAGAATCTGTTTGGTCTGTCCCTAGTTGTATAGTACCTGTGGATACAGATGAAGAGGTAAGTACTGATGCATATATAGGGCAGACTCTCTTCTGTACTGTTTTAGAAAGGGCTTGAGATGCTGGACGCACATACCTAGGGGTGTTATGTACTTACACATGTACCCCGATACAGCATGTAACATTGACATTAGTAATAAGTCACATGTCTAGCTCAGATTACATTCATTTCCGTTGCAATGTAGCAGCAGGAGATGAATGTAGTGTGAGATATTGTTGATGTGACATGGGTGTATGTACTGTATGTGTAATGGCGTGTTTTTTGTTCATTTACCTGCTTCCACAGATTCAGCAGCAATGGGCCTTCTTTTCTTGGATGCCGCAGCGCTTCGGGATGGACAATCTGTGCAAGGAAAGATGGGCAGCCATTATGTACCTTGCAATGGATAAGCATTTTCAGCAAACATGCATTCAAATGACAATAATGGACAATACTTCCTTTGGATAAGGACTGCATTATTTATTCCCCACATTTTTTTTTTTTCCCCCAAGATTATTTTGTTAGATTATTATTAAACTATTGTACACATGACAACTATTGGATAATCTGTGGTATGTAGGCATGGCAGCTAAACCACCAGTACACCTCTGTGTTTTTGGCCACATACATGTTAGGCTGCTAGAAAGAATGTTACAGTGTTGATCAATATGAGCAGTTGTGGAACTACAAGGCCCAGCATTATGAGCAATTTGAAAGTAGGAGCAGGCAATTTCTTGTGCATCACCTTGCTGGGCTATGTAGTTCCACAGCAGCACTTTACTTAGCATAACAATTCAAGTGAAGAATACAGTTAGAAAACATTGGCATGTTTATTTAAGATTGCATGTGGTCACACTTACCAGCTCTGGATGGCGTTTGCGGCCTATCGTTATCCGCCACGTGCATGCCAGGCAGGACCTCAGGGGGTATGATGCGCTTCAACTTCACCTCATACGATGTGTAGCACACAGTGGTGGGGCTTCCTCCGCCAGTCTTGGTGGCCTCCTCCAACTCCATGGCCATTTTACTTTTCAGCTGCCTTTTGATGTCATTGAATCTCTTCTTGACATTTCTGACCAGGCACTTGTGCTGACTTACAGCGTTCACCGCCTGGGTGATGTCCTTCCACATAGCCCTTTTGCGCTGTGCAATGGTCTTGTGGTGAGTTTTGCCAAGTAAACGGTCAAACACAGGCATGATAGCCCGGACAAGTGCAGCATTTTTCTCATAGGAGAATCTGACCTTTCGGCCACTTTTTGTGCGGCCAGCTTCTACCTCCTCCTCCTCATTTTCTACTCCAGCCATGTACCCCTCCTCCTCCATGCCAGTGTCTTCCTCCTCCTCACCTCCATCTTCCTCCACCCCTGACATGTGGCCCTCCTGCAGCTGCTGTAGGGTATGGTCAAGGTCTTGGCTATAGGATGGGGATGCCAGTGGATACTCCACCTCCTCCTGCTGGGGCTGGACGCCCAGGGCCTGGTCTGGGGCTGGCCTTGCTGTGGCCATGCTGCCTGCCACACTGCTGGCTCTCCCACTTGGCTGGCTGCTGCCACTGCTCCCTCTGCCACTGCTCCCTCTGCCACTGGTTCCTCTGCCACTCCTCACTCTGCCACTGCTCCCTCTGCCACTCCTCACTCTGCCACCAACACCTCTTCCTCTACTCACACTGCCACTGCTCCTCTCCATGCTCCTTACTTCCTATCAAAGAGTGAAATGGCGCCAAAGCCCCTTTATATAGGGAGTGTGATGCATAATGGAGGGGACAGAGGTGGGCCAATAGGTTGGGGGGGTTCTTAGTCATGCGGAGACAGTTTTGTAAATCGCACTACGATTGGTCCAAAACTCGCACATGACCGGCGGAAGAAATCGCACTTTTTTGTTACTTAAATTCGCACCACTTCGCACTTTTCAGCCTCCAAAGCGCATCACATTAAATATGCTAATTATTACAAAAAAATGCGATTTCAAAAAGGGCGAATAGCGCCGATGTGGTGCGCTAAAAAAACATGAGCATTTATCTCAAACCATAGAATGTCACCCTTACTGTCAGTTACTTGCTTTGGAAAAAAATAATGAAGGCAGATAAGCTAGAGATTGGTACTGATGCTGTTAGTACCATAGCCTAGCGCAGGGATGGGTAACCTTTGTCCCTCCAGCTGTTGTTGGACTACGCATCCCAGCATGCCCTACAGCAGTTTTAGCATGGCCAAATTGCAAAACTGTAGCAACGTGAGCTGGGATTTGTAGTTCACCAAAAGCTGGAGGGCCAAAGTTTCCCCATGCCATGCCTGCAGCAGATCTGGAGGTAGGTATAACATTAGGATTGTGTGTAGGGACTATTATAGTAAAGCCCCTGTGCAAATGTGTCATCATGCTCTGTGCATAACATACAGTGTTACCTCTACAATAACTCACATTTCCATTAGGTTTATATGGATCTCTTCAGGGGAATCATCAGCAGGATTGTAAAGGGAACATGATGTTTTTGACACTGAAATGATTGCCAGTGTCATGATACATTTTCTTACTGAGGAAAGAAAGGTGAGAGACAGAAGATCATCAACCCATCCCTTGCTAGGGAGTGTCAGTCCCACTATCTTTGCTGTTTGAATCAAGTAAGTGGAATTGGCAGATTCTTAAAAAGTTGAAAAGTGCATAGGGCAAGTAGGCAAGGAGTATTGTCCATATGTTTACTCCAGCCAGAGTAAGTTTTATTGAAAATAACAATATGATACAGTATCAATCACTGCTGGACTAAGTTTTGTACAGCCATACAGAACTGTGTTGCTCCAATAACACAGTGACAAGCTTAGACATATGCAGACTATTTTATAAAACCAAATAACCAACATGCACCTGCAGTCTATCCAGCCTGACCTTTATGTCTGGTGATCCAGAAATGTTATTGTGCCTTATGTGACATGCACAATAAAACACACATTTGATGTTATCGTGGTTGGTGGGGGATGCACAATAACACTTGGTTAGCTTTAAGCATTTTTTTTGCAAATACATTTTTATGGAGAGTTTTATAACCATAACATACATACATGACTATAAAAGGTCACAAGAGATAATTGTATACAGGTATCAGCATATGAAATTGTATTTAACGGCAAACAGAATCATAAAAAAATAACATCTGCCAATATCGAACAAGTGCACATTTACAATCAAAACATAATGGGTATATTTACTAATGCTAAATCCAATATCAAAAAAAATTAAAGAGAAGAAAAAGAGAAACATATGAAAAAAAAGAAAAGAAAGGAAATAACAGAAAGGGAAAAGGTAAAGAAAGATAGTCTGTTCCCCCACACACACACACACACACACACACACACACACACACACACACACACACACACACACACACCCACAAACCTTAAAATCAGTAGAAGCATACAATAATGTTAGTGTAAAACGCATACAGTATAAAACCTCTCAACTTCTAATAAGAGAACTATAGTGTTTGCCAGACAAGGGTACCAGGTGGTGGTGAAAGCCTGCTCTTTCAGCATTAATGTGGAAGTAAGATCATCCATTGCCATATAATGGTCCAAACGTGCACACCCTTCAGACATGCTGGGAACAACCGCAAACTTCCAATGTATTGGGATAACGGCCTTTGAGGCACTAATAATATGTTGGAGTAAGGTCTTTTTAAAACGGGAAGGGGCGTATGCATCAAATCTAAAATCCAGAAGCTAGGACTAAGGGAAAAATCCTCCCTAAGAATAATTTTAGTCATTTCTACCACTTTCTGACAGAAAGGTTGAAGATGCAGACACTCCCACCTGATTTAAGTGAGAGAAACAACTGCTTTCTCGCACCTCCAACAGGTATTAGGGTCTCACAGGTATATTTTAGCTAGGATGCTAGGGCAACGATACCAATAGTGGATTAATTCTTAAAATATTTTTATTATGCCAAAGTTTAAAGGAGGATAGTATATTACCTGGTGGAAACAAAAGATGGCATAAGTGGACAAAACGGAGGTGAAATATGGTATTGGGAACGTAGATACAGCCAACCTTCAAAGGTGGGTCCAGCAAGTGGATGTGAGATACGGGAAATGTAATTTCACGCATTTGCAAACCCCGTGCATCGGGGACGAGGCTGAATTCGGCTGTAACAAACAGCTCTGAATCGGTCCCTTAGTACTATATAATAATATCTAATAGTATGTAATAAAACAACTATTGCTATAAAATATTTTCCTGATTTGAAGACCTGTAAATTAGATCAGCAACGCAAGATTGATTCTGAAAGTCTGTTAAATCTTTACTAGACAAAACAATAATTAATGTTTTCTATACTTGGATGTAATAAATGTATTACAATAAGGAAAAATGCTATAAAAAGAATTTTTTTTATAAATTAATTAAACATAGCCAATTAACCTTCATTGTCACAAACAAGAATTAAAAATGATCAAATCAGTTTTATTAGTAACATATTGCATGTAAGTTTCTTAAAATATCATTGCCCTGGAGTAGTTAACCAATGAGACCCCCCTCACCGTACAATGTAATAGTAATAGGAACTAATTATTTATTTATTTATTTACAATTTCTTATATAGCGCAGCAGATTCCGTTGCGCTTTACAATAGTAGACAGTGATAAAACAAACTGGGTAACAACGGACTTGGGGGTTAGATGGCCCTGCTGCAAGCTTACAATATATAGGGAAAACTAATGCCTATTTCTCTATAGATTCTATGCTTGCTAGCAGGGCCCTCATACCTTTCACTGTCTGTAAATACTCAGTTTGTTGTATAACTGCCTGCTATTGTAAGTGCAACGGAATATGCTGCGCTATATAAGAAACTGTTAATAAATAATAAATAAATAGTATTGTTTCCCTTCAATCACTGCCTACAGTATGTTTGAACTGTTTTCTACAACCTACAGTACGTTAATTACAACTGAATCTTCTATGTGTCAGGGTAAATTTTTTATCCTGTTACTGTAGCTGTTTAATTGGTTTAAGTTTTTAAATATGCGGTAAAGTTTAGTAAAAATAAAAAATACATTTATAAGGAGTTTGCTGAACTGTCATTTGCTGTGAATTTAAGAAGCAATTTATTTTTTCATTTACAAAATATTTAAAACATTTCTTCATTTTCTCTTTCTTACCAGACAAATTACACAAACCTTCTTCAGTTTTAAGCTACTTTATAAGTTTTTGCTTTTCTCTAAATTAGGCTACTGAGTGCTGATATGTAATTATAAATTCCACCAAATTAAGTAATAGCAAGATAGCACAAAATGACCCAGCCATTGCCCGGGGGAATTTTAAAGTTTAAAGAGAGGATGTTTGTAAAATATTTCATTAAGACAATACTAAATACTGATATGTTTCTATGTAGTCTCCATTTTTTGCACATTTAACAATGGTCTCCTATTTGTATTGAGAGGGTCCTGATGAATAGCTGCAAGTAATCACTCAACTCTTAATCACCTCTAACATTAGCACACGCAGGGGGGATTTCTGAGTACCCAGAAACCCCCCCAGGAGTCTAAGGGACCTAGCCTGAAAGCTGAGGGTCCCCTTTTTCCATGGGAACAAGAATTTCAAAAATCCGCCCTTGGGAACCGGAGATATCTGACTTCAAAATAGTGGTCCCCATCCAAGCCTGTTAATTGCTATTCCCAGTCAGATATTTCAGGTTATGTCTGACTTAGAGTTTTTCTGAGGATATATTCCAAAAGCTGGGACTCTCCCCCTTTGATGGACTCTAGTAGCTTGCCTCTACTGTTCCCAGAACCAGAGATATCAGCCTTCCAGCAGCTGGTTACTGCTCCAGCTCCACACACCAAGTATGTAGTTTTATATACTCGTTGGCGGATTGCTCTGCCTCTTGAATGCTGATCCCCTAGTGCCCAATAGCATTTGGTAGGTGGTATTCTCTAGTTTTTAATTCCATTAAAATCTAAGAAATCTATTTCCGGGAACTGGAGATATCTGCAGTCAAGCAAACTGTCCTCCCACCAGAAAATTATGAATAATAAGCCCACTCCACTATACACCCCTTCTCGGCATATTAAACATCCTGTACAACCCTGGAAGTTATGTATCAGGGCCCCTTCATTCAGCCCAATGCCCCCTTCTCCCACCCCATCTCCCACCATCTGTACAGTAAAGGGGTAATTAGTGGAAATTACTGATCCAGGCCTTACATGCTGAGCGGTTGATATAATACCCCCTACCACCCGCAGGACATCAAAGCTTCCCCCACCCCTACCACTGGAGGATCGGATGGGGCCCCAATACATTGCTATGCCCAGGGGTCTACACTGCTGTTATATATATATATATATATATATATACATATATATATATATAAAAATATGTGTGTGTGTGTGTGTATATATATATATATATTATTTATTTACATTTGGTCTATCTATAATACTTTAACTGACCCGACATATACAGAGTCACCTAAGTGTCCATCTCCTTGCTTTGCTCCGCCCCTCTGGAAAGCCCCTTCTGAAGATCCTGTGTTTGCCCCTGTCTAATATGTGTTTGATCACTACATTAGTTAAAAGCCATCAAATAACGGCTTTTGCAATGTACTTTAACTTTGAGCTGTGACAGTATTTACTTTCACTTTGAGCTGTGGCAATTTTTAGCCCACAACCTCTTCACCACACCCCAGTCCCTATCTGCTCGTATCTCCAATTTCTCTCTCTTCACAGCTTCTTCTCTTCAAATCCAGCAAGATTGAAACAAAAATTGCTTTCACTTTCTGTTATGACATCTTTTTAGCATAATAGGAGAAATTTTGTCTGTAGAGTGGCCTCTACTGGTCAGCGGCGGTACTTCACCTCATATAGGTGAGGAGAAGTTAGCCTTTTCTATATATATATATATAGAATGGTGGTTTATATGTGGGTGATGTTGGAATAGTGTATGAGATTAGAATTGTTTAGGGTATAAGTGAGGAGTGTATAGTATTGTGTGTGAGAATCGTGCAGTGAGTGTTCACAGTGTTGTGTGGCTGTTGTATAGTGTAGGATGGGAGGTAGAGTGGTGTAAATAATCTGTGGCGTACATTAGAAAAACTACTTTTTGAGTATTCAAATAAAATAAAATTTTACTTTTAATAGACGTTTACTTAAAACTTAAGCGAAATATGACAAACACACAAGTAACATTTACATGTGAATACAAGGGGCCTTGAAAAATCTGGAGGCGAAGCGCGCGCCGGCTAGCGGTGGTGCCTACTCGTTCGCCTACATTTAGCATTGCATTTTGATTTGTGTACCTTTTACCCACAGGTTATACTTGAGCTCAGCTGGGTCTAGCACCGGCTGCTGTTCCCGCATCGTGTAGACGTGCAGCGGCGGTAACCTGACTCTAGCTCACATACTAGACACGCTATGAGATCGTGTCACTCTTAAAGCTTACCACGTAACCCCGCATATTTCTGGTGAGACAGGGGGTCGGCTACACAGCCACAGAGCTGATAGATTTGCCATAAAACCCTCTGCCTTCGTAATATTTACACAGTATATGCTGCAGGGAATCCTAATTATAATTTCTGCACCTTATGCCTGGACATCCGTGTCTATAACGGTAGACACCTGTGTAGTCTACCCTATTCAAGTATCTGGCAGCGGCAATATCAGAACTATCCGCAGCCCACTGTCAAATGTGCACCAAGCATATCACTACACTGTATCAAAATAAAATTGTATATGTGTGTCCATGTTTGATATGTAATACAACGTTGCAACATATTTAAACAAAGTGTCTCCTGAACCAGTAATTATCCCCACGCACCTGCAACCTCCTTAGAATCTGCCAAGTGATGTAGATAGCACATATCTTTACCTTATCCGCAACTCTGTGTCGACAGACGACGGTTGACACACCTCCCGCTAATAAATTGGATAATACACCTGTGAGTGTCAGATTAAAGATTGTGCTGCAGGAAAGTGCCTTATTGTACACACTGTCTCTGTGGCTAAATAACGCAGATAGTAAAATCCTTTGCCGCACCCACACCACAAACCTTGTGTCGATAAGTAGTAGTGGACACATCACTTACTAATAACGATATACTTTTCGGCATCTGAATTAACATTGTGTTGTAAGAAATTGCCTGACTGTATGCATTGGCTCCCTGACGATATATATACCGCATTATTTAAAGAGGCCCACGAGCCAATATACAGTTATAAAGGACTCTAACACACACAGGAGAAGTGTTGTACAGACTGCACTATATTTACCACTATATTATATGAGTATCCCTGACGACACAGAGTCGATTGAAGGGGTGTTGCCCTAACTATAGAGGAATTGATTTCCCAGGTGTGTGTTCCTTTTATTTTAGGAGAACTACAACTTGATCTGGGGACCCATATATATAGATACAGTTGCCCGCTGCACGGTTCAAGATATAACTTCTGATAAGAAAAACACAGACACGGTACCAATTTTATTAGTTACTCCAGGGTGCAGACACATACGTGGATTTTGAGACAAACCTGTCATACATACCAGTGCGACACGAGTAGGCCACCGATTTTAAATAAACACACCTGTCACAAATAGTATGATTCCTACCAACTCGGGAATTGGCTTGACCTGACACAGAGGCGCGGAGTCTAACCGTGCCGGGGGTCTTCTGCCAGTGACCCCTCCAAGCGGGATTTGGGCTTCAGCGGCGCCCGACACGTCGGTCGCGGCCCTCTGGTCAGGTTTCCCGTATGAGTTGGTGGGGTTATGGGAATATGGTAAGCGTGGTCGTCTAGCCGGGTCGTTCACAGTAAGGTCAGAAGGTACACGAGGAAGAAGACAAGAGAGAATCCAAAGCCGGGCCGGGTCATACACTGGGAGCACTTTTCGCAGGACACTGGGATGAGACTGAGAGAATGGTCGAGGAGGTTTAGCCAAGGTCATACACGGGGTAACTCGGATGCAGGTACAATGGGATAAGACAAGAGAGTGGTCAGGGAAACAAGCCGGGGTCTGTAAGATAGTAACGATCAGGATATAATGCACAAGGACGCTGGAGCAGGTGTGAACCTATACTCTGGCAGAGTTCACCTGCTAGGGACTTCCTTTTATCCCTGCAGGTTACTTGCCCAATTTCCTGCCTGTCTCTTTAAAACTGTGCACAGTGCGGCGCGCGCGCCCCTAGTGGACGCGCGCCCGCCAACCAGGAAGTGCACGCGGCGGTGAACGCCGCACGGAGCTCCCTGCTGCTGCCAGGGAATTACTGCCCGGACGGCTGTCTCAGATCACCGCTGAGACGCTGCCGCCCGGGCTCCGGACATACTACCGCCCCACGCTGGACCCCGGACCCGGTAAGAGACCCCCGCGGTCCGGGGGAGCGTGACATTACCCCCTCCCCTAGGGGTGGGCACCGAACACCCTATGAAGGGTTTGTTGGGATATTTTCGATGGAAGTTGAGAAGTGCCCGTGGGGCGTGAACTTCAGATGCCCTAACCCAACAGCGCTCTTCAGGACCAAATCCCTTCCAGTCAATGAGGAACTGGAGGGCTCCTCTGGAGATTCTGGAATCTAAAATTTGATTTATTTCATACTCCTCCTGATCACCGACCAGAATAGGAGTGGAAGGACGTTTGCTGGTGGAGAATTTATTGATAATAAGCGGTTTGAGAAGTGACACATGGAACACGTTGGGAATCCTAAGGGATTTTGGAAGTTTGAGTCTTACTGCTACAGGATTAATTACTTGGAGGATGCGAAACGGGCCAATAAATCTCTGAGCAAGCTTCATGGACGGGACCCTGAGTCGTAAGTGCTTTGTGGAGAGCCAGACCCTATCACCGGGTTTAAACTGAGGAGCATTTCTTCTTCTATAATTGGCGTAGCGCCTATAACGATCAGAGGATCTAGTCAAGTTTCTCCTTACTTCTGACCAAATGTCTAGAAATCTTTTAACCGTCTGTTGAACGGCTGGTAATGAATTGACGGATTTGGAAAAGAATTCTGGAAGGTTAGGGTGAAACCCGTTTAGAATGAAAAAAGGAGACTTGCCGGTGGACTCATGAAACAGATTGTTGTGGGCAAACTCTGCCCAGGGAAGAAGAGACACCCAATTATCTTGGTTGGCTGAGATATACACTCTTAAAAATTTTTCCAGGTCTTGATTAACCCTCTCGGTTTGTCCATTACTCTGGGGATGATAGGCCGAAGAAAAATTAAGTTTGATGTTAAAAGAGGAACAAAGGGCTCGCCAGAATTTGGAAGTAAACTGAACCCCTCTGTCTGAGACAATACTTTGGGGAAAACCGTGCAGCCTAAAAATATCTTTAATGAAGATCTCGGCTAACTTGGGAGCAGATGGAAGACCTTTTAGTGGAATGAAATGGGCTGCCTTGGAAAAGCGATCCACTACTACCCAGATAGTGTTGCAGCCCTGGCTAACAGGGAGCTCAGTAATGAAATCCATTGAGATATCTACCCAGGGATGACTGGGGATTGGAAGAGGCTGAAGTAACCCGGAAGGAGCTTGCGAAGAAGATTTATGTTGAGCACAAATGTCGCAGGCAGCCACAAAGTTCATGACATCTGCTTTCACCGATGGCCACCAGTAGTGACGGCAAAGGATTTCCATAGTCTTCTTAGCGCCAGCATGTCTGGCGAAACGAGAAGAGTGGTACCAATGTAAAAGTTTGGTTCGTGAACTTGGAGGCACAAAAGTTTTCCCGACTGGAATCTTAATTTTCCTGGTGGAGGCGATAAAACAAGATGATTTTAGAATAGGTTTCTGCTCTTCCAATTCTTCCGAAGAAGCTGGCCCAAAGAGTCGAGAGAGAGCGTCCGCTTTGATATTCTTGGCCCCTGGACGATAGGTTAAAATGAGATTGAAACGGTCAAAGAACAGAGACCACCTAGCCTGCCGGTAGTTGAGACAATGAGCCGTTTTTAAATACATCAAGTTCCTGTGGTCCGTATAAACTGTTACTGGAAATTTTGCCCCTTCTAAAATATGTCGCCATTCTTGTAAGGCCAGTTTGATGGCCAACAACTCTTTGTCTCCAACTGCATAATTTCTTTCGGGAGATTGAAATTTCTTAGAAAAAAAACCGCAGGCATACCATTTATTAGCGTCATCCTTTTGGGAAAGAACTGCCCCAACCCCTGCTGAAGAGGCATCCACTTCTAGGAAAAAAGGTTTATCAGGATCGGGACGTCTTAGGATGGGGGCGGATACAAAGAGCTGCTTAAGTAAAGAAAAAGCTTGCTTGGCTTCCAAGGACCATTCTTTAGTGTTTTCTCCTTTCCGAGTGAGCTTAGTTATTGGGGCCACCACGGATGAATAATTTTTAATGAATTGTCTGTAAAAATTACAGAATCCCAGGAATCGCTGGATAGACTTTAAGCCTATAGGCTGGGGCCAGTCGGATATCGCGGACAGCTTTTTGGGATCCATCCGCAATTCTGTGCCTGTAACAATGAACCCCAGGAAAGGCATCTCCTGCTGTTCAAAGGAGCATTTCTCCAGTTTGCAGTATAACTGGTGTTCCCGAAGGCGGGACAGTACCTCGCGAACGTGATGCCGATGTTCTTGGAGGTTATTAGAAAAAATTAAAATGTCGTCCAGGTAAACGACTACGAACTTATTTAAGAGATCCTGAAAGATATGGTTCATGTACCTTTGGAAGACTGCCGGTGCGTTGCTAAGACCAAACGGCATTACTAAATATTCAAAGTGCCCGTCACGCGTATTGAAGGCCGTCTTCCACTCGTCTCCCGGTCTGATTCGGATCAGATTGTATGCTCCGCGAAGATCCAACTTCGTAAAAACGTATGCCCCTTTGATCCTGTCGAAGAGTTCTGAAATTAGGGGAAGAGGAAATCGGTCCTTTATCGTGATAGCATTAAGTCCTCTATAATCAATGCATGGTCTCAGACCCCCATCCTTCTTTTTAACAAAGAAAAGGCCTGCACCAGCAGGCGACTTTGACTCTCTGATAAAGCCCCGCTCCAGATTGTCTTTAATGTACTCCGAAACTGCCTGAGACTCAGCCATGGATAACGGAAATACCCGGCCACGTGGAGGCGACTTCCCGGGTATTAGATCGATGGCACAATCCCAATCCCTATGGCCTGGTAATCTCTCCGCCTCCCTCTTACTGAATACGTCCTGAAAGGCTCGATAGGGTGCTGGAAGCTTGACCTCTGGGTCTAATTTGGTAGAGGAAATAGTGCATTGGGGTCGTTCCACCTTGGTGAGACAACGTCCCTGACATTCCGCACCCCACGCCAGTACTTGTGGGTTCCTCCAGTCGAGTATGGGGGAGTGTAACTGTAGCCAGGGTAATCCCAAAATAACAGGATTTTCTGCCGAAGGGAGTACGAAGAACGAAATAAGCTCTTGATGAAGGGCTCCTATTTTCATGTGGACCAAAGAGGAGCTGGAATGAATGCTTGAAAACGGTAATTTATTACCATCCACTCCCACAATATGCAACGGATTGGCCAGTCTCTGACATTGAATTCCCAGGCGTTTGACGGTTTGTGCTGTGATAAAGTTGCCGTCCGCGCCTGAGTCTAGGAAGGCCTTCAGCACTAGGGAGGAATTTTGATGCCGTAGCGTAATATCTATAGTGAATCCCACTGCGGGAACTCGAGACGGGGTATATAACAATGCGCCCAGGCTGACCCCCCTACTGTCAGTTAGGCTTTGTCGTTTCCCGGACGTTTTGGGCAACTGGAGAGACGATGGTCGGACTCCCCGCAATAAAGGCACAGACGGTTTTTGAATCTCCGTTCCCTTTCAGCGAATGGTAGGCGAGACTTCCCAATCTGCATGGGTTCCTCGGCGGGTTGGTTATCTGAAACTGAGGGTGCTGAAGAAGAGGCCCCTCCGGGGGGAATAAATCGAGGTGCCAGCTTGAAGCTGAACTTCCGAGACTGCTCCTTCTCTTTCTCCCTCTCACGATGACGAAGGTCTACCCGGGTACACAAAGAAATAAGCTCATCCAGTGATTCTGCTGGATCCCGAGATGCCAGTTCATCTTTAATTCTCTCCGAGAGCCCCTGCGTGAAGGTAGCTATCAGAGCCTCCTCGTTCCACCCTAGCTCGGAAGCGAGGGTCCGGAACTGTATCGTGTATTGTCCCACCGTTTGGGTTCCCTGCTTCAGTCGAAGAATTGCTGAGGCAGCCGACGTCACCCGACCTGGCTCATCGAACACCTTGCGAAACGCAGCGATGAAATCAGTGCTATTATTAATCACGGCGTCATTTTTCTCCCACAGAGGTGAGGCCCAAGACAAGGCTTGCCCCGTCAGTAGCGAAATGATATAAGCTACTTTAGCTCTTTCCGAAGAAAAGGATGCGGCCTGGATCTCAAACTGGATAAGACATTGGTTTAGGAATCCTCGACATTCCTTTGGATCTCCACCATACTTTGTCGGATTTGGAATCCGGGGAGGAGCAGCGTTGGCCACTACGACTGGGGGTGCTGGTACCGGAGGAGGAGGGACCGGCGGTGCTTCCATACGCTGCATCAGTGTTTGCAAACATTGCATGATTTGGGCCTGATCCTGTTCTTGCTTGTTTACTCTCGTTAACAAGTGTTCCAGGAGTTCTTTAGGCGACGGACCACTGGCTGGATCCATATTCGTATGGGCCAGAGTATTCTGTCACAAATAGTATGATTCCTACCAACTCGGGAATTGGCTTGACCTGACACAGAGGCGCGGAGTCTAACCGTGCCGGGGGTCTTCTGCCAGTGACCCCTCCAAGCGGGATTTGGGCTTCAGCGGCGCCCGACACGTCGGTCGCGGCCCTCTGGTCAGGTTTCCCGTATGAGTTGGTGGGGTTATGGGAATATGGTAAGCGTGGTCGTCTAGCCGGGTCGTTCACAGTAAGGTCAGAAGGTACACGAGGAAGAAGACAAGAGAGAATCCAAAGCCGGGCCGGGTCATACACTGGGAGCACTTTTCGCAGGACACTGGGATGAGACTGAGAGAATGGTCGAGGAGGTTTAGCCAAGGTCATACACGGGGTAACTCGGATGCAGGTACAATGGGATAAGACAAGAGAGTGGTCAGGGAAACAAGCCGGGGTCTGTAAGATAGTAACGATCAGGATATAATGCACAAGGACGCTGGAGCAGGTGTGAACCTATACTCTGGCAGAGTTCACCTGCTAGGGACTTCCTTTTATCCCTGCAGGTTACTTGCCCAATTTCCTGCCTGTCTCTTTAAAACTGTGCACAGTGCGGCGCGCGCGCCCCTAGTGGACGCGCGCCCGCCAACCAGGAAGTGCACGCGGCGGTGAACGCCGCACGGAGCTCCCTGCTGCTGCCAGGGAATTACTGCCCGGACGGCTGTCTCAGATCACCGCTGAGACGCTGCCGCCCGGGCTCCGGACATACTACCGCCCCACGCTGGACCCCGGACCCGGTAAGAGACCCCCGCGGTCCGGGGGAGCGTGACAACACCTATCCTTCCCCTTGTATTCACATGTAAATGTTACTTGTGTGTTTGTCATATTTCGCTTAAGTTTTAAGTAAACGTCTATTAAAAGTTAAATTTTATTTTATTTAAGGACCTTTCAGGTGCACCCATTAAGGACATACTTTTTCTCTCTCTCTCTTGATTAAAGCTGTTCCATAAGTGTCCAGTGGTTGCACACCTCCCACAGAAAAGTTTTTGAAGGCTAAACGCCACTTTTTGTAAATTCAGGGGGGTCCATATTTTCCTCCAAAAAACAAGGAGGATCCTGTGCGGATGACCACCCCCTCTTTTTCTTACTTTTTGAGTATGGTGACATGGCTCATGAGTAGGTCCAAATCCTGCAGGCATGACAGGGGTTTTTGACTTGGTAGTAGGAATTAAGGAGGGAGAAGAACAGAAATGAAAGAATAATTTGGAAGTTGGTAAAGAAGTTAGGTGGATGAGGAACTGGAGGTGGATGATTGCAACTAGAAGGCCTGGACAGTATGTGAATAGGAGGAATAAGTTTGATTGGCATGCCTGCAGGAGGTCTGTGTATATAATACCCCTTTCACACCAGCCTGAATTCCTGTGTTGGCCCCGACTAACGCTGGTGTGCAAGGTTACCGGGCCAACATCCCTGACACCAGAAAATTTACTAGGTTTCTATGAGGAGGTTAGGAAAAACCTTGATAATGGAAACGCTGTAGATGTGATTTTCCTAGATTTTGCTAAAGCTTTTGATACAGTACCACACATGATGTTGATAAATAAAATGGAGGACCTTGGATTAGGGGCTAACATCTGTAGATGGGTAGAGAACTGGCTGTGTAATAGAGAACAAAGAGTGGTTGTGAGCAGTGCCGTATCAAATATGATACCAGTACTAAGTGGAGTGCCACAGGGTTCAGTTCTAGGGCTCATTTTATTTAACATTTTTATTAACGATATTTGGATGGGCACATAAATGATGTTAGAACAGAGCTCGGAAGGGGGAGGGCTGAACCCTTAGCAGCTAGCACCTGGAGGGGGGTCCTAATCCCCCTTGGTTAAATCTGGTACAAGTTTTGGGGAGGTGCTGGCGCTCTGGGGTTGCCGTGGGGGGTGTATAATGACTGTGGTCGCTTGTGTAAAGGTCTTTTTAGCAGTGGGCAAAAACTGTAGGCTGGGTGTTGGGAGAAATAAACCGGTGTTGATCTGTAGATATGAGTCACCTGTCCCACGATGAGAGATGTCTAAATCAGGGGGACTTGAGGCTGGGAGTTCTAAGGATATGGGTCCCTTGCTTCTGGCTTGTGATG
The DNA here is from genome assembly GCF_055691185.1 of Crinia signifera. Classification (NCBI taxonomy): domain Eukaryota; kingdom Metazoa; phylum Chordata; class Amphibia; order Anura; family Myobatrachidae; genus Crinia; species Crinia signifera. The sequence continues at coordinate 105,288,279 of NC_139220.1, read as the reverse complement.
TGGATACCTCAGGTGCAAGGGGATGAGTCAGAATGGATCAATATACATGCAAATGCTGCTGTAGTGACTTACCCTTAAGTTTTGTTGAATCAGCATGCACTCCTTGCCTGGATTGTTCTGTGTGTGGAGGTTAGGTGGCAGGAGGGGTGGAAAAATAAAGTCACTGACTAGTGCTTAAATCCAAGCACAAATTTATTTAGCTGTAAAATCGATGATACAATTGAAAAATCGTTAAGGTAGTAATCGGGGGTGCAGGTACCAAACGCATTTCATCCCTTATAGGGACTTTTTCAATGTATCCATCTTTGCAGAGGACACAAAACTTATCAGAGTTATTAAATCATCGTAAGATGTCACCACGCTTCAAAGTGATCTTGACAATCTAGATGAGTGGGCAAAAAAGTGGAAGATGAGGTTCAATGTGGACAAATGGAAGGTCATGCATCTTGGGAGGCATAACCAGTGTGCGAGTTATAACCTAAGCGGGGAGGCATTGTGTAAATCAGTACTTATAAAGTCCAAATAGATAACAAACTGGGATGTAGTGCTCAATGTAATATAGCAATAAAAAGGCCAATAAAATTCTAACATGTATTAAAAGAGGCATGGAAACTAGAGGACTCAAAAGTAATTATGCCACTGTACAAAGCATTGGTTAGACCTTACCTTGAATACGCAGTACAATTCTGGGCCCCACACTATAAAAAAGACTTTATAGAATTAGAAAAAATCCAAAGAAGTGCAACAAAATTTATTAAAGGAATGGAGAATTTAAGTTATGAGGAAAGATTAAGCAATTTGGGACTGTTTACAATAGAGAAGAGACGTTTAAGGGGGGACATGCTCAACATGTACAAATATATCAGGGGCCAATATAAAGAACTGTCAAAACCCTTTTTTCTGATAGAAAGGAGTCTAGGACATGAGGGCATAAGTTTGGATTAGAAGAAAAAAGATTTTGTTCATCTGGAAGACAAAAAATTCTTTACGGTCAGAGCAGTCAAACTTTGGAACTCTCTTCCTGGAGAAGTGGTGGCAGCGGTTGAATAAACATTTATTGGTTAAAAACATCCATGGGTACAAATAAGAAACACAATCTGTTTCTAAAATATCGGAACATACTAAGCAGCAAGGGATAAGCTGTTATAACCATAGGTTGAACTAGGTGGATGCAAGTCTTTATTCAGCCTTACCTACTATGTAACTATGTAACTATGTAAAATGCAGGGACTAGGCCAGTGTGAAAGGGGTCAACCCGGGAATGCCCCTGCATTTTCTGGTGTGAAAGGGGTATAACTGAAGATACCTGTATAGAGCATATAAACAGCTCTTTTGTCCAGGATCAGAGTTTACTTTTATGTTTAATACGTCCCTCACTCTGCTCTCATCACTGCAACCAAAAGCTATGTCCACTAGAATCAATCTGGCTGATACTGAAATTCAGCTAGATTTCAGGGATTTACCACCAAAGAATAGATTTCAAGAATTTAGCAGCACAGTATGAATTAAAAAATCCTCTCTGATTACTTAGAATTCTGACAATGAGTCACTGAATAATCAGTCTTAAACAATACTCTATAGCTGAGAAATGCTGAACTGCTGGTAGATCTCATGATGGCTGGTACCTCCCTGAAGGCCACAGCAGGACTGGTGACTAAATGGGTGTAAAGTTCATCACAGTCCTCCCTTACAGGCCATCATAAAGTGCCACATCTAGGATAGCCAGTCTATCCTCAAACTTAAGATTTGGCATTATATGGAAAACACTCGACATAACAATCAATTATAAATCGTAACCCCTGTGGCTAAATCATCTGTAATCAAAGTTACATTAACTTATTTTAGTGTAATACATTAAATATAAACTTGTACTAAACAAAAAAAAAATAGCCCTGTAATAATGTAAAAAAACATATCCATTATTAACTGGAAATAGTTCAAATGATCCTTCACTGGTGGTTAGTCTGTAGGACATCTCAGATATACTTACCAAATAGAGATGATGACAAATGTCGAAAAATTTGTATTGTAGTAATACAAAATATTTAGAAATGGAGAGCAATGTATGTACATAATCAAACTAGCAATTGCGAGTTCTGGAGTTAATTATAGATTCAAGAAAATTGAGCTGTCAATCAATCTATTTTGCAATCAGCCAATTTAAACTGGCAAGCTTTGGTAGTTGACAGGAGATAACAATAATAATAATAATAATAATAATAATAATAATAATAAAGTGAAAGCCCCTAAAAACTGGAACTCCTATTATAAAATTGTATCAATCCAGTTTCCTTTTGGGACGCTCTTCCACTAACTCATGCAGATTTAGGGGTAAATTTACTATAAATTATAAAAACAAAGAGGTGATGCTGCACATTGCAACCAATCATTTCTTTATTGCATCCTAGTAAATGCTCGGATTGGTTGCTATGGGCAACATGAAAAACACACAAAAGAAGCAGCGCTGGTACTACAATGAATTCACAACAAAAACAGGGTATAAAAGTGGAACATTTTACATTATTGTTATATGCCACTTGGTATAAACATATAATACAACAAATTAAAAGACAATGAAGTAATAAAAGTAATCAGTAAACCTTGCTCAAAGGATTGGATGGTAGAGTTGTAGGTATTAATTTCTTGGAGGACGATTCCATCTCCAATAGTGATGTGCCTACCCATTTCTTCCTCCAGCGGCCATTGGGGGTACTCCTGAGCGTCCCTGCTCCCCGACGCCCTGATCAGACCAGACGGCCAGCGAGGAGAGTGCGACCTGCGCTGGAGGTGAGTCTCTGCGCGCTAACATGCCCATAGCAACATCCCATCTGAATTAGCACTCCCATCTTAGTAAATTTCCCCCTATGTGTGATAAGGGAAAGTAGAATGTAACTTCCACTTAATCAGTAACTGAACAAACATTAAAAAATGTTACAGCACTGCTTAATATTTTAGATCTACTGTATATAAATAAAATATTATAATATTGTTTCATACTACTATATTATAGCAGTGTTTTTAGGTATACCTTTTTTTGATTGTTTTTGTATCCTAGTTTTCCAATATCATTTTTGTAACCTCTAACCAAGTCTCAAACTGGAACACACATTGAAAGGAACTGCAGTAGGTTTCCATAAGGACGGGAACTCACAGCTGTTGTCCATTTGACATATATTCTGTGATAACAATGCAGCTGCCTTTATGGTTATTGTCCCAGATTTGCAGACGGGTGGCTTCTGTAAATAGGGCAATATGGTTGTCATGTTTACCAGTTAGAGAAAAAAAATGACAAGTTAACAGCATTTAGTGAGCAATGTTCACCTAAAAGACATCTCTAGAGCAGTAAGTACATCTTTTAATAACAACATTTTATTTGTGTTTCCATTGACAAATTCATATTATTTTCTCTAATTGGATATCTATAATCTCATCATTTGCAACCTCTAAAGTCTTATTATTGGAAAGATAGGACTTGGCTAATGCAATAAATACCTAAAGAAAAAAAATGCTACTGTTAATTATATTACTTTCTTTTCCTACAGATTGTCAGTTACCCAAATACAGTATGTAGTAGATCAAGCTTAACATACAATAATTTATTTAATGCACATTCCCAGCTGGCGACTAGGTGTCTGCAGAGCTTCACGGGCTCTACATGGGTTAACAGACTACAGTGCATTCATCCTGATTGCTTTTAACAATTGATTAAGGAATTAAAAAAAGCAAAGGATGAAATGAAGTTAATATGTTCAAGGTTGTTGGAAAAATACACAAGGAGTAGAACACCCAATTATCCCAATGGTGCAATAAAGAGGCTTTCTCTTTCTTTATTGTTCTTTGAAGAAGGTCTGATGTATGCTATATTTTCTGTTGTTTATTATGGGTCCTTGTGTAAAACCGGGGGTTAAATATACCTTCCTCCTCTGACTCATTTCCTTGCTTCATTACCAGTTCCATTAATAACATAATAAAAATAATTGATTTTTATATAGCAGTTAGAGGGGATGTTGTGCTATAAAAAGCAAAGTAGCATGTGCAATCTATTGCCATTCCAAAGAGCTTGCAATCAGATTATCACAAGGGGGAGGGGCAGGGGAGTATTTAGAGATGTTTTACCTGATTCTCACAATATTCAATGCTAGACACAACTGTCCCCCGAGCCTAGTACTGACACTTTTGTGCAGCTTTCATGAAGCTCTATGTGCCAAGAGCACATCTCTACGATGAAGGACCAAAGAAACTCCTCTCTTCTTCTCATGTTGTGTTTTTTCTTTAAAAAAAAAGCACTCAAATATGCATAACTGTGTTGCACTTTAGGTGAGACAGTCACAGGTGTGTCACAGATTCTTTTTTGGGTGGGGGATGTTCAAACTGAAATATATATTACAATGTAAAAATAAAAGCTGAAATGGGGAAAAAAAGGTAGCGCTAGAACCAATGAGGATTCTGTAAATACAACAACATTTATTGGTACACATACATATGTAATCATATAAAATAAAAATATTAAAAACACATGCTCACTGCCCACAGGGCCGCTTTTGTAGATATTTTTGGAGGGGGGATCTGCACCTATTTATGCCGCCAGAGGGTAAAGCGGAGGACCAGTCAATATGGCCAGGGATTGTATAGTTCCCAAATCCGATAGATTTTGTGAGATAGATTCGGTTAGATTGTGTTGATATAATTACCAGTGCCTTTCATTGGTGGGTTCCTCTGGGAGATCTTTAAATCCTTTTAGGATAGCATGAAATCTGTGTCATCCCTTTTTTGTTGTTGGAAACTGAGGAAGAAGTCCACTGAAAAGCTGGAATTGCAGGCACGATCCACTGGTGGGGCGGCTGGTTGGATCCCAGGATAAAGTGCAAATGCGTAAAGTGGCAGTTGGAGGCCAGTGAGTAGAGCAGCACCTAACACCGCTATCTGGTATTATTTTTGGTGCGTTCTGCACCTACTCACTAGGGATACTCTGCAGTCTATCTAACCAGGATCTCTCATGGACTCATTGCTGGGGGCTTTTTGCCTCATGTGGTTTTCAATCACTCACTGAGATTGTCTGCTCCTGAGACTCACATCTCTCGTCCTGCTGCTAGGGTACCGCTGAAGGTGGGGATCCCCCTTGTTCCTTCTACTGATCTCTCTTGCATACTGCTGCTCTCACACTGTGAACATGGAATTTCTTGCTCTTCCTGACATCACCCACATGCTGCTCCATAATGCCAGAGGGACATGGAATACAATTTTGCTTTGTGAGTTCCACAGCCCCCAGCATGGGCTTTCATCACCGGACTCTAGCCTGTGTCTTCCATTCTCACTCCTCATCTTACACTTACTGCTTGTCCTTTGTTCTAAGACTTCCTGGCCATCTCCCTGCATGTCCAAGGAACTAGAACAACTGGTTTGGGCCATAAACTCCCCCACTCACTGATAAGGCTGAATGACTTTTAAAAATTTCAGTATTGTAACCCCTGCCTTTCCAGTATGCCACATTTGCATTCAAAGGCTGTCACTACTTCAGGGGAGGTGCCAGAGGTGGGTCTGCAGCAGAGTTCAAAATTCAAAAAGGGGAGCCACACCTACTGCCAGTTTGAAATGGATGGTGGCAGTTGGTGTGGCTCCATTATTTGAATTTTGAACTTTTCTGCAGCCCCTCATTTGGAGCCACCACTGCAGTACTTTATATAGTTGCAAAGCAGTGCATGAGTTGTGGCCTCTATTGGTTTTGGAGGTTAGGGGAAGTCTGTAGTTGTTTCACACCCTGCAACATTGCTAGTTCTACCTGCACCCACTAACAGCACAGGGCAGCCATAATAAACACCAAACAATGCATGGACTGGCTATTGCTCATGCTAATAAAATCAGGGCAGTGACCATGAACAGCAATGCCATGCCTGCCCATCACTCGTTTTAAGATAATAAATTATAATTTAGTCCAAGAGAACCTCTCATGCTGTATTAAAATATTAAGCCAGTACTGATCAACTGGGTGCCCAAGGAAAGATTTTAACTGCTATCCCTTAAACTGAAGAAAATCCTTCCAGGATATTGCTCAGAAAGGGGCTTCTGGGTGATATCTTTCACAATGTCTAGTGTGTACACTTAGGGTGAGATTTAATAGGATGAGAGATTCAGAAAGTGAGAGATTTGGTAAGAAATCTCCAGTTTTTTTAAAGCGGCAATCATTTACACTTCAAAATCAAACTGGTTTTGCAGTGTAAATGATTGCCGCTTTAAAAAAAACTGGAGATTTCTTACCAAATCTCTCACTTTCTGAATCTCTCATCTTATTAAATCTCACCCTTAATATCGTTAACGAAAATGTCAACAGTTCTTATGGGGGGTTGTATCAGTTTCAACACCTGAGCAGATGGACCCCTAATTAGTCCCCAATAAGCATGAGCATTATGTGAAAAAAAAGAATCTGTACCATGGCCATATTATTGATTATATGTGTATGAGTTGTATAAATTTGAACCAATTCAAATAAAATACACACATGACTTAAATTTAGTTATTTTTTGTTACACCAACGCCGATGTAAGTTTGACTTGTTTAAAGTTGAATCTGAATCGGTGGAAAACAGTTGAAAACTTTGGCTAAAACACATGGATCAGTGAATAATTCGCCGAACCACATGTTTTCTCACCGTGTCAATTTTACCAACAGTTGAAAAGTCGGCACATGGATTGAATTGGTTGAATGTAAATTCGACCGACAAACGGCAAAGTGATGATTTTTCTAACTGTCGAAAACATTGGCAAGGATTGAATCCCCCCCACCCCCATACCAATGTCGCTGTGTGAGATGTTCAAAATATCTGCAAGAATTGCAAGGGTTGTAGTCGAGGAATGTGAATCCCTTTAGTTATCGCTGGCAAATGATCTGAAGTTAATAAATTGATGTTTATTTAAATATTGCGGCAAAAACAAAACAGTCGTGGGAGCATCCCTGGGAGCATCCCTGGCATTTTTAGTGGATATTTTGCACATCTCCCACAGCAACATTGGCACACAAAATAGAGGAGAAGTATCAAGCCGCCTGGAGTGGAGAAGTTGCCAATAGCAACCAATAAACATTCTGTATAATGATAGGAAGTCTATTATCTTCAGTGTGCTTGATTCAAAGTCACAATTTGTAAAGTTACTCAGGAATTCTACCACTTTCCCATACAATTTTGGCCATTGGGGGCACTATTTTGTTGGAGTCTACCCAGTGTCTGTTCTCTGTACAGCATAACTCATGGCAAAGCATTTTGTAATAGAAAGATACAGTAGTGAAGAAAGATGTTGAGAATCGCAGTGACACAGATACAGATTTGTGTCTGAATATTTTACTGCCAACATGCTATAGACGAATTCAATAAATATTTTAATTAGCACCTAATTACTTTGCAGTGTGGGTAAAGCTATCTGGTTTATTCATTGTGCCCATATAAAGTTAGAATGTAATAATAAACATATATTAAATGGGGAGGGGGCCTTATACAGATTTCAGTTTAGAATAGAAACATTATATGCTGTATTTTGGGCTGAAACACATGACTTTGTAAAATATCATAGCATTTGTCTTCATTTAGACCACTCAGAGTTGCGCTGAGGGCTGGATGCATCATACACATGAGCGCTATATACGGTAGTAACTAACTACTGCATATCACATATTACCAGCAAGGCGGAAATATTCCTACACAGCAGTGAGCCTATTCCCCATGTATTGAATATGATTGTAATCTGGAATGAATTTGTACTTTAAGGCTAAGATTTACATCAATTCATGTAGCTTGGTGTAATGTGCTACAGTACATGCTGCAAAGCTTTTCTTCTCCACTCAACAAATATAAGTTAAATTAAGCAGACTAATGGATTCCGCTGTGTACACAGAGCACACAATTATCCATTTAATATGCTATAAAACATCCACCTGTAAATCTGTACTTCGATTACACATTTGACTATACAAATAAGCATCCTTCTTTTAAACATTAGACTAAGGCAGTTGTTCCCTAACTTTTTTGAATCACGGCACCTCTGATTATCAGAATTTGTTCACTGCACCCTTAGGGCAAACGTTTCTCATTGATAAAATCTGAAAAAATATTAAATTAAGTAAATTTTGTTTAGATCTCATCTTCAGTGTCAGTTATGTGGTAATGGACAGAATTCCCTTCTGTTTGTACACATTTTGCCAATTACATGGACATGGACTACCAATCCAGGGCACCCCTGCAAGTCCCCCAAGGCACCCCAGGGTGCCACAGTACACAGTTTGGGAACCACTGGACTATGGGCAAATTGTGATGGAAAATCAGCCCTAGAAATTTCTAGAAGCCGCCCTAATGAGGATGGGGATTGTTGAGGGCATAGGGTATGTCAAAAAGGGCAGAATCCCTCCTCAGGTGGCCTTATTTTGAGTTGGGGGCAATTTCTACCCTCTTTGTGTTTTTTGCTGCTGTTACATCTGCGAGTTTATGCTAATGCCACTTCCCTGGTGTACATCGGCCCTGCTTTGTGCATCTTTGGATGCCACCATCTGTTGCACCACTGAAACTTTCACCTGCCGCATTGGTGCAGAACATCCATCTCAGTATGGCCTCCAATGTGAGCAATTCAGCATCATTACAACAACCACTTTCTGCAAAAAGCCCAACATGAATCTGTACTGTAACTGTAACTCTGTATGAACACCATCAGGAATGCATGTACAGTGAAAATCAGACACATGAACAGACAAAAAACATTGCACAAGGGAAAAAAACACATCGGCCCCCACAGCGAAAAATTAAAGAACTTTGGCCTCAACAGAAAAACAACTGTATTAGCCCATACTAAAAAAAGAAACACATTGGCCCCACCAAAAACACAAACAAAAAAACACTATAATGATCTTCAATAGGATCCAAATAAAACATATTGGTACCCCACAGGAAAAAATAAAGACATCTTAGCTATCCACAATACAAAAATAAAACACACAGGAAATTAATAAAACAGATTGGCCTGGAGGGGCGTGGCCTGACCGGTAAGGTGGACAGCAGCACTTTTGCTGAGCTCCAGCTCTCTTCAGGCATATAAAGTTATATACAGGTGCTTTCAGCCTTATGTTTGATATTTCACCCATATATACAGCCAGCAGCTTGCCCGCAGCATAGGTTGAGGCGAGCCAGGAGACACTTCCATCCAGTCTCTGCGGGTTGTGGCCTAGCCTCCCTTAAAGCCGGGACCTAGAGTTGTGAGGCCAACCGGGAGTCGGGCTCCACAACGGGGATCGTGGGAGCGCGGCACTACGGACAGCGCAGATGCGGCTCTCTCCACCCCATTAACCCTCCCATCACCTCTTCTGCTGCTGGACACTACCCTGGGCCACAAGAGCTCTGCAGGAGGACGGTAAAAGGTACTATAGGCGCCACTGCAGCTTCTTCTGAGTGCTGGTGGTGTCCATCTTGGCAACTGGAATATAGAGACACTGTCTGCATGCTGCACATTCTGCTCCCACTACAGCAGCTCTTTTATAGTATTACACTGCTGCTCACTGCACTACTGGTCCTTTGGCTGGATGATTAAATATGTATAATTTCACATTAACACTGCTGCATGTGATTGATACTACTATATATATATTACATAGGCTTAATAACATCTCATATATCTGCTGCTGTCTCCTGCTCTGAAGCCACTGGTGGATACTACTGACATCAATTCCCCCCCACACACACACACACACTTTGGTTCCTGTGTTTTTTCTTTTATTTTTTAGTTTTTTTCATTGATATTAAACATCTCTCGGGCCCTTAGGGACTATCTGAGACTATATTGTTATATAGGCTCAATTTGTAGAACTACTGGTCAGACTATTGATACCCCTGATATACAGTGGTGTGGATTACAGTCACAGGACACCATATTACATTCCTAGGCACTTGCATTTTTTTTTTCATAAAATGCACTGATTGCTATGACACCTAGGGCCTCACCATAGTCACTTCATCAACACCGCTTTTAAATTTGATTACCACAATACGGTCCACAAGACTAGTATGGTCTACGTATCAACCTATAGATCTTTTCTAACCTTCATTATGGAAAAGTTTTTATCCACCCCTATTTCAACACAAACTCTTCAACAGCGACAGGAAAAGAGGAGAGCTGACCCGAATATGACTTCTGACCCTGAATCTATGGCCCTGTCACCGGTGGCTAAAAAAAGTGTGGCCCCACAAGACTCCTACGTTACTTATGAGGGGGTAGTGGAGGCCATCAATTCATCCATGGGTCCACTTTTCTCACAGGTGGTCTCTGATATCACATCTCAAATACAAAAGCTCACCCATAGAGTTGAAGAAACGGAACATATAGTTGGAACCATATTTCAAGATGTTTCTCAGCTTAAAGAAACTGTCCGTAAGTTGGAAAAAGAGAATTACTACTTGCTGAACAAGGTAGACGATTTGGAAAACCATTCCCGGTGGAACAACATTCGTCTGGTGGGACTCTCGGAGTCAGTCAAAAGCCCAGCTCTGGCCCATTTTGTCCGAAATACCCTGCCTACCCTGCTAGGAATAGAATAGGAATGCCGTGACCTAGCCATTGAGAGAGTGCATAGAGTGGGTCAAAATACACCGTCTTCGTCTAACCGTCCAAGGGTCGTTTTGTTTCAATGTCTTAATTGCCTGCACAAACAGGCTATCTGGTCGGTCTCAAGAAGCAAGAAATCTCTCCAATGGGAAACGTCCAAATTATTTATTTTTCAAGATTACTTGGCTGAATTTTCCAGAGCTCTAAAAGCCTTCTCTCCACTCTGCTCCCGTTTGGTCACAGAACAACGTAAGTTTGCATTGATATATCCTGCACGACTCCGACTTTTCATTGGAACTTCCTATAAAGATTTGAACTCACCAGCAGATGCTGAAGCCTTTCTTGTTAATGAAAGATGCTCAACTGGCTCCTCAGATATCACAGACCCCCCCCCCCCCCCCCACAGAAGATGTACATAGATATAACTAACTATCATTCAGATCTCCCTCTCTACTGTCTGCTGATGTTCAGCGGAAAGTCTTGGGGCCTTATTTTGGTTCATTCTTTCTGACAAAATCCTTCTTAGATGGGCAAAACCATGTGCACTGCAGGTGGGGCAGATGTAACATGTGCAGAGAGAATTAGATTTGGGTGCGGTTTTACTTCAAAGTGAGATCTATATTGCAGTGTAAAAATAAAGCAGTCAGTATTTTCCCTGCACAGAAACAAAATTACTCACCCAAATCTAATTCTCTCTGCACATGTTACATCTGCCCCCCCTGATTTTGTCAGAAAGAATGAACCAAAATAAGGCCCTTGGTTAGGTTATTTGGTACTTGTTTCCTAGCACGGCCACACCGATTCACATCGGGGTGGTCGTGTCGGAAAAATCGGGTCGATCGCATCGCATGCGATTTGGTCGCATGCGATGCGATCGACGCGACCGACCGATTTTGGACCCGATTTTTTTTTTTTTTTAATGTAAATCGGGTCCATTGGACCCGATTTTACATTGCATTCAATGTAAAATATTCCCAACCCCCCCAAATTTAATGGCGTACACCGCACCCCACGATAGACGCCAACCCGAAGCGTGGCGAGCGCAGCGAGCCCGCGAGGGGCGGCGGTGCGCGTCCTCCGACCTTTTCATTCCCCTACTATCCACGTCGGCGTGGAGTTGAGAATAGAATAGTGTGGCGAGCGCAGCGAGCCACCGAGCCCGAAGCGTGGCGAGCGCAGCGAGCCCCGCGAGGGGACGCGTATACCTGTGAAGTTATAAAGGCACACGACCGACGCGATGGACCCGATTTTCCATTTCACGGTAAAATGGACCTGATTTTAAAGAAAATCGGGTCCATCGGGGGCATCGTGTGCCTTAAAGTTAAGGCACACGACCAAGAAGATTGTGGCCGTGCTAGGAAACAAGTACCGGTTATTTCATCGCAGTTTCAGCTTATAGAAATTTTAGAGGTTAACTGAGACTAGGGTGAGTCCTCTTTTTTTCTCTCTTTACCATATTTAACATATGGGTGTTATGAGGGCTATCGAAACTTTGTATATTACATTTCATTAGGATTATTGTTTGCTTTCCTAACTTAATGTGAAATGTTGATATTGTAATTATTTTTCTGTGCCAGTACTAAATGGTTAATGTTATCTGAAGTGACTAGGGTTGAGGCTGACTTATGTCTCTCACATACTGTATGTCTAACCCTACAAAGAGTTTTTTGGTGCTTTACGCCCCCCAAAAGTTGTTTTTTCATATGCTTCTCGTTTTATGTACCAAGATTTCTTTGACTCGTTATGTTGTGTCTTCCCCTCATCTGTCTATATGTCATTTTCCTCTTGTGTCTTCCCATCCCCTCCTTTTTGATATTTTACAGAATGGTAGGTCGGTAGCTGTCGACACTATTCGGTATCTCCAAAATCCCCCCATTATTTAGATGTCAGTTAAACTTGATACTTTGAGTTAAACTTGCTACTTGGAATGTAGCAAACTCCCCAGCCAAGAGACGGAAATTACTAATTTATATATCTAAGCTAAATATAGATATTGCTTGTCTACAGGAAACTCACCTTACAATGGTTTAGACCAATAAACTACAAACGATGGGATGGAAATTACTGGCTGCAGCTCCCTATAATTCCAAATCTCGCAGAGTAGTCATTTTAGCTAAGCGATCCTTGTCGGTAACTGTCACCGCCTCATAACAAGACCGAGATGGGTGTTATGTTATAACTGAGATCCTGCTCAATAATTCCCTGTATGTAACATATATGCCCCGAATGTTTATAAGAAATTATTTTTTGTTAATCTGTTCACTAAGTTGATGCCTCATAGTTCTAGCTCTTTAATATCACTAGGAGATTTTTATTTAATTTCCTCCCTCATACTTGATAAATCCACCTCTCACTCCTCCCCACCTGTCTTCCAAGATTTGGGGTCCCTGCACTATCCAGACAACTCAATTTAGTTGATGCCTGGAGAGCTCTCAATCCCATAGAGCAAGACTTTACTTGTCTTTCAGCAGCTCACCACACCATGTCAAGAATTGATTACATTCTTTTTGCCTCCTCTTTATTTCCCAATGTACATGAGGTTGCCATTGAACCTATTAACTTCTCCGATCATGGCTTAGTTTGGCTTACAGTTCAAACCCCTAGTGATAGAAGCGCTTACAGACTCTGGAAGTTCCGTAATTACTTATCCCAATCTATAACATTCCGCAATAAAGTCGAAACAGCTTGGATGGAATATAAAGATTCTAACCAACTATGCAAAAGTACAGATCCCTCCCTGTTTTGGCAGACGGGTAAGGCGGTGTTCAGGGGTGTTATAATCTCATATGTAGCGGCTGAGAATAAACGATTATCAGCGGCTTACCTTGATTTACAGGCCAAGTTGACAGATCATTTTCAGATGTTTAAAACTTCCCCCACCCCTGCTAATAAACTAGCATATACAACTGCAAACCTTCACTATGAGGAATACTTTAAAATTAAGAGCGATACCTTTTCTCCACTAATTATAAATTCCACAAATTTGGAAACAAAACTGGGAAACTCCTTTTCTAACTTGTTAAGAGGATCACAATCGACCTCGCTGGTATGCCCACTGCGATGCGAAAATGGCATCATGACGAGTTTGAGCAGCAAGATCACTGATATCAGGAAGACTTATTATGCAACAATTTAGTCAGGCCCTAATCATACAGTAGCCTCTCTAGAGGATGGAACCTCATTGCTTCCGTGGGTCTTTCCTTCCCTGCCTCAGATTCCCGAGGAATTCTCCCAGTTGCTAGCAGCCCCAGTTACACTTGAAGAGGTTACGAGAGTGATACAACAATTGAAACCTTCCAAAGCCCCTGGCCCTGGTGGCTTATCTGCTGAATTTAAACTGCTTTTACCTCGGTTTGGCTATAACCATATCATTAGCACTTGTTCTATAACACTCCATTTTAACTCAGCAATTATTAAATTGCTTCTCAAGCCGGGTAAAGACCTGTCGTTTCCGGGATCTTACCGCCCTATATCATTAGCTTTTGATTACATTAACTGGGACTACCTTTTCAAACCTCTTTGTCTGTTCGGAATCTCCCCTGATTTCATTTAATTATTGGAAACTCTGTACCATGCCCCGATGTCACATATATCCTGTAATGGTTTTATTTCTTTGCATTTTTCGATTTTACGGGGAACGAGACAAGGATGCCCACTATCCCCTCTATTATTTGCTTTAGCCATAGAACCCTTAGCAATTGCCCTAAAAAATTCACCGGTAGTTGAAGGTATTCATATCCAAGATAAAACTCTTAAAGTCTCTTTATACGCCGATGATCTGATTCTTTTTCTATCTAACCCTAATAATTCCCTCCCAGCTGTTCTTTAACTCATCTCCTCGTTTGGGTCTATTTCAGGCTACAAAGTCAACTTAGACAAATCTGAAATTCTTCCTCTCTGTGGATCACCCTCTTACTTTAACTCATTGCTAGTCCTACAACCTTTCCGTATATCATATTTCTCAATTAAATATCTTGGAATAAATATTTCGACAGACCTTTCCTGTTTATATAGATTAAACTTCACCCCAATTATTGATAAATTGAAAACTTATATATAAAGTTGGAGGTCTCTGCCTCTCTCCCTCCTAGGAAGGCTGGCGGCCATTAAAAGTGTATTGTTTCCCAAAATCTTTTATGTTATGCAGATGATTCCTATTCGACTAAAGGCTAGGGAACTGAAACAATTGATTAGGCTTCTCTCACGGTTTTTTTGGCAGGGAAGAAGACCATGGAGTGTGTTTGCCAAAATGAGGTTACCTAGGAAGAAAGGTGGCTAGCTGCATATTCTTCTGCAATATTTTTCAGATATATCGGTGACTGGCTGCTTGAATCAAATTTGTATACTGACTACCTCCTGGACGCTGCCTTATGCTCCTAATGCATTATTGCATTCTAAAATGGCTAATATCCCTGCATCTATTACCGAGAACATATTGTTTGCAGACACTTACCGAGCTTGGATCGGTGTTAACAAAAAGTTCAGGGCAAATTGTGCCTACTCCCTGTATATCACTATATGGGGTAACCCAGCATTCCCCCCATCACTTTCTAATATTGGTTTCAACCAATGGAAGGAGAAAGGCTTAACCTCCATATCTAAGGTCTTTGATCCGGATGGGGAGTTTTTCTCTTTTGCTGACCTTCAATCTAAATTTAGCCTTCCTACCAATAATTTCTACATGTATCTTCAGGTCAGACATTATATCCGATCCCTACATATCCCCCAGGAATCTAACCAAACAGCAATACTTTTTCTATCCCTTATTAAACTTATTTCATCTGTCCCTTATAAGATTAGTTTATTGTATTTACCATTGGTCTCTATGTCCGCCCCCTCAACCTGGTCTACTACACTTCAGAAATGGTCTACAGATATTCCAAATGTTACCACATTATCTCATCTCCTGTCCCACTATGATACCACACTTAGGTACCTACAATCCTCTTATCTACAAGAGGTACATATTAGGATGATCCACAGAGCCTACATATCCCCTGCACAAAGGAAATACATGTCTGCCCTGGAGTCGGGTGATTGCTTAAAGCGTAAGATGTTGCATGCTACCTTTATACACTGTGTATGGGAATGTGGTAAAATTCGTAAATTATGGCACAAAGTAATTACGTTTATCAACGCCAATTAAGATTATCTACCCATTTACTACCTGAACCATTAGCGTGTATTTGTGGGAACTTCAGACTTTGGGACCTAGATACTAATAAGGAATCTAAACTTCGACTATTGACTGTAGTTATTACCGTTGCTAAAAAAATTATACTAATTCATTGGACCAATTGAATAGCCCCTTCTTTGGCAGAGCTCAAAAACAAACTACTCCATATTTTATATCACAATAGACGAGCCACAATTCCTGACCTGAAGAATGGCATGGAAAAGTTTTAAAAGAAATGGGAATTGTTCATTAATGTGTAGGATGAGCACTCCCGTACCCATGTTTTGAAATAGTTTGAAGGCACTACCTGGAATTTGCTTAGACAAATAGCCGCAGGAGTATAATTCTGTCTGTCTCTAACTAGTTTCCTTTTAACTTGTGATTTTTTCTTAAAAATCTTGAGTATGTTGACGTCTATAGGACACCAATTCGCAAATTTTACATTTTACTATGTGCTTTCCTTCCCCTCCCTGTTTCTTACCCTTGTGTTCCTTACGCCCCTGTCACTGTCTTAATCTTCGTACAGTATGTTATTATTGACTTATTGATATACATGTTCAAGTTATTATTTACCTATCTTGATGTTTGTTGCTACTCTGTTTGTATAGGTTGCAAGACCTATAACACATTGAACATGTAACTGATCTTGTACATGTAAAATTTCAATAAAAATGTATTTTAAAAAAACAGATTGGCCCCCACAGTGAATTAAACATGTTTGCCCCATGGGGAAAATGAAAACAAATTGGCCCCCACAGGAAAAAAAATAAAACATATTAGTCTACACAGGAAATAAATGAAACGTATTGGCCCCAGAGTAAAAAAAATACATAATTGCTCCAGCCCCTCACAGAAGCCTGACCTTTCTGTAATACTGTCTGACATGCTTGGCTCTGCCCCTAATAACAATGTCTATACATCTGTTTAGCTCCCACCACAAGGACCATTGGGAGCTGTAGTTAATTGTGATCACTGCGGTGCCCAGGCTGGCAACAGTACCTACACAGTTTCTGCTGTACCCAACTACCTTGCAGATTGCATTTGTTGCTGGGCTGCAATGCTGAGATTTATGTCCCTTGGTATGGGGTGTAGGGTGGGTATGCATCCGAGGTGGGGGGAGAGGGCATAGAATAGAATAGAATCACCTTTATTGGCCATGTATGCTTGCGCACACTAGGATTTTTTGTGGATTTCAGTGCAGCATCAGCCAGGGATGGAGGGGGGGGCATTACATACATTGCATTAGGACATTACATGCGGGGAACACATACCCACCAAGCTGTACAGCACCTAGGCAGCCATAAGCGTCGCCACTGGTCATTGCAGCAGCCAGGTAGGGATCAATATAAGCAGAGACAGTACAGTTATCACTATGGGAATAAATACCCGCTGTGCTTCACAGTGCCTCGGCAACCATCAGCGGCTCCACTGGTCACCACAAGAGCCAGGTAGGTAACAATACAAATAGCGTCTCTACAGTTATCACACAGGGAACACATACCCACCGAACTGCACAACGTCTAGGCAGCCATCAGCGGCACCACTGATCGCCGCAACAGCCAGATAGGTAACAATTAAGCAGGGACAGTACAGTTATAGGTTGCTATGCAGTGTATGAGACGGGAGACACGGTGGTACATATGGCTGAGTGACACAGTTCCTTGGCAGCCATTTGTGGTGCCATCTTGATCATGCTGCTCACGGGCAGCAGCAGAAGGGCTTAACAGACATGGGAGGTAGGTTGGACTGGGAGGTAGGGTGAGCATTGTATGTCTTCAAAAAAATGGATGATCAGTAAGCTATTGGAGAACTTGCAAAAAAAAAACAGAATGTTAAAAATCCCAGGCTCACCATTCACAATAATTTTTTTGGTCCGAATCACTAATTTAGTATTCTCTATGTACTCTAAGAGTTCTCTAAGGTCTAAATTTAATAAGCAGTGACTTTTGCAAGCCATCGATTCTCAGCGGTTTTGATGCCGCAATTTAAAACAACAAAAACATTTAGTGCACAACCAAGTGGTCTTATGCGTTCAATAATTTTGCTGTTTTAAATGTCATGGCCAAAACCAATAGAAATCTATACCTAAATTCTTTCAAAGCTGCGATAGGAAAAAATGCATACAGTAGCTTTCTAGTTTCCTTGTGTAATTTTGTAATAATTTATTAATAATGTGTGCTAGACATAAATACTGTCATAATGGATGTGAAAACTGAAAAGATTCACAGCTATTTATTGTTCTTCAAATATTTGCTTAAACAAACTATTTAAATGGAACATGATTTCTTTACAAGAATTTAGTTACTGTTGTAATGATGTAATTAGAGATATGCACAGACCCCAGTGTTTTGGTTTTGGTTCTAATTCATCGTTTTTGAGTTTGGTTTTGGCAAAACCACCTCCAGTGTTTTGGTTTGGATTTGTTTTTTTGGAAAACCAATTAAAATCTATAAACATTGATAAGAAATGGATACAAATAGCTAAAATCATGTAATTTGATCTAAATTCAGAGTTCCAAACAGATCAGAGTCAATATATTTAATTTGATTTGGAACCCCTATGTTCAGAGTCTTATTAAAGGTTCCTGGTGCCCTAGGCTAATACACATGTAGCTCCCCTTGTAATGCTGCTAAACACATGTGTGCATGTTACAAAGGTTATACAACTGGCACGTAGGATCTAACGCTTGTGGCGTGTGAAGGAGACTTTGGCTTTAGGCTGCTCAGTTGGCATTGTAGCACCATGTACATAATGTAATGGTTCCATCAGTAAGCTACATTGGCACAGCCATCTGGCAGTCACTTTAAGAACTTTACCTCCCACAGTACATAGGGATGGGTGATAGCTAACAAGCATGGCTAAAATGAAGACTTCCTTTTATTCCTCGTCTGTCACCTTGAAATAACAGTATACTGGGAAAGAAATGCTTAACAAAAACACTCTTTTCCAATCTATATTATACCATATATTCCAATATTCAGGCCACAGAACCCAAGACCACTGTGCAACATTATTTTGACTGTCCAGTGAAAATCAGGACAGTTGGGAGTGGTGGTTGAACCCTTTAGTGTACTTGCATGTTGGAGCATCTCACTCTAGTAACATGAAAGATTGCAGCTGTTAATGAGTGGTTACTGTAAATTGCCCTATATGACACTGCCTGGGCAAATATGGGATTTCAGTGTGATAGATGTCATTTGTTGTTCCTCAGCACATGTCTGAAACTCCATACTGAAAGCACTATAAAAACAACGTAACAATACTTAAATGAAGATAAATATAAATAAACTTCTACATCCCTAGGCATCTTTAGTCACATGTTGTTTTAAAAATGACTTGACATTTTGCTTGCAGCTTGTATTAAACATGACTGTGGGAATATATATACATTAGGGCGGAGTGAAAAAACTGAAATTGAGAAATTCAAAATCGGCTAGTGTGGAAAAGTTGTGACTTGACCTGAATAAGAAACGTGCAAAAGCATTTTGATCTGAGTCAACATCTTCTGTTCTGGCAAGAGGCCTAAAGTTTCACTTTTTTGGTGAAAATGACGAAAACTATGAAGATGCTCCGATCTAGTTAAAATTATGTCAGGATGTCTTAGAGTGGTTCATTAATATACTTTAGCATAGTAAAAGAGAGTACGAGATTGTCCTAGTGCAAAGTGAATGACTGGCGGGAGAAAAAATCCCTAATAATTGACCCATTTTCATGGTCACAATTGTGAATATTGTGTGTTTTCTCCTGAACGTGTTTATAATAGAAGAAGCACAAATACTCTAAATGGAATTTCGGTGACACTGTGTGAAATATAACACTGCATAATAGCCCTTAATCAGACCTGATCCCAGTACAAATTTGTTCTAAAAATGGGCAAAACAAATGCTGCATTGCAGGTGGGGCAGATCTAACGTACTGAGAGAGTTAAATTTGGGTGGGGTGTGTTGAAACTGAAATCTAAATTACAGTGTAAAAATAATGCAGCCGGTATTTACCTTGCACAGAAACAAAATAACTCACACAAATCTAAAGGTGGCCATACATCTACAGATCGATTGTCAGATTGGGCCGGTTGGAACAAACAGCTGGTAATATCTGAATGACAGTTTTTCAGCATTTCAAAGCAAATGGTCAACTGTCATTTGCTCTCATCTTTTACCAGGATTTTGTTCCAACCAGACAGATCGGACAATAAATCTGTAGATGTATGGCCACCTTAAATCTCTCTGCACATGTTACATCTGCCCCACCTGCAGTCCAGCATTTTTTTGCCCATTTTGAGAACAAATTTGTACTGCGATCAGGTCTGATTAAGGGCCATTATGCAGTGTTATATTTCACACAGTGTCACTGAAATACATGAAATTGGATTTATGCTGCTCTCTTTGCAGTGCATATACAAAGATAGACAATCCTGTGTATATAAATAAGAAATAACTGTTGCAGTCTGTTATTGAAAAACAGTAACTGTTACAATAAGTATTACAAGTAAGTGTAAACTGTCTAATGTATCATTTTACATATCACTTCTGTTTATTGACAGAAAAACAGTGTTGCATCCCCTATACTGGGAACATGATTGGGCTGCATTACAGCATATAATTATGCCAAAGATAAGCCAATATATTAACTGTTAAATACGTTGAAGTGTATTATGATGTAATAAATTGTAAGCTTGCAGCAGGGCCCTCTAACCCCCAAGTCTGTCTGTCATTACCCAGTTTGTTTTATCACTGTCTACTATTGTAAAGCGTAAAGGAATCTGCTGCGCTATATAAGAAACTGTAAATAAATAAACAAATACATCTAATGTTTAGGGGGAAAAAAACAAGAACATTGATTCAAAAAATAACAGGTTAATCATTCTATGAGTGGTGTCCAGCAGTACATATATGCCAATCACTGTGTTCATTTCTAGGCAGCAGGGCCGTCTTAAAAGCAGTGTGGGCACCTGGGCAAAGCAATGCACTGGGGCCCTTACCCATTCTCCCCTCCTAGGGGTGGGGGGTGCTATCAGCAGCAGCTTTGATGTCCCACGGGTGGCAGGGGGTGCTCTATCTTCCATTCAACATGTAGGACCTGGAGCAGTAACTTCTGCTAATTACTCCTTTACTGCACAGGTGGTGGGAGGGAGAAGACTAACATGTGGAAGGGGGCACTGAGCTGAATGAAGGGTCCCTTGTAAATGACTTCCAGGGAGGTAGGGGGTGTTTTATACACAGGGGACGGTTGGATAATGGAGTGGGCTTAATATTCGTCATTTTCCGGTGGAAGGGCAGCTTGTTTGACTGCAGATATCGCCATTATCTGGAAATAGATTTCTTAGCCTAGTATAAAAACCTAGAGTCCCAACTTTCAGGAGGTGCTGGGAACTTGGGGATCAGAGATCAGGAGCCAGAGCAATCCATTGACAAAAATATAAAACTACACCAGACATTTGGAGCTGGAGCAGGGACCGGCTGCTTGAAGGCTGATATCTCTGGTTCTGGGCATGATAGAGACAAGCCGCTAGTGTCAGAGAGAACCTGAGAAATATGACTGGAAATTGTAATTAACAGGTCGGATGTGGACTGCTGCTTTGAAGTTGGATATCTGCAGTTCCCCAGGGCCGATTTTCAAAATTCTGGTATCCCGGGAAAAAGGGGATCCTCAGCTATCAACATAGAGTCCTTATACGCCTGGGGCCCCTGGGCAAGTGCCCATTAAGCCCATACAAAAAGACAGCCCTGCTAGGCAGGATTGATCAGCAATACTTATTACAGCATAATGCACTTTAATGTATTTAACTGTTAATATATTGGCTTATCTTTGGCATAATTATATGCTGTAATGCAGCTGCAGGTGGGGCAGATGTAACATGTGCAGAGGAAGTTAATGTGGCCATACATCTACAGATTTATTGTCCGATCTGTCTGTTTGGAACAAAATACTGGTAATGGATGAGAGCACTTTGCTTTGAAATGCTGGAAAACTGCCAAAAACTGTCATTCAGATATTACCAGGTATTTGTTCCAACCAGCCAGATCTGACAATCGATCTGTAGATGTATGGCCACCTTTAGATTTGTGTTGAGTTATTTTGTTTCTGTGCAGAATAAATACCTGCTGCATTATTTTTACACTGCAATTTAGATTTCAGTTTCACCACACCCCACCCAAATTTAACTCTCTCAGCACGTTACATCTGCCCCACCTGCAATGCAGCATTTGTTTTGCCCATTTTGAGAACAAATTTGTACTGCGATCAGGTCTGATTAAGGGCTATTATGCAGTGTTATATTTCACACAGTGTCAATGAAATTCCATAACAAGTTCAGGAGAAAACACACAATATTCACAATTGTGACCATGAAAATGGGTCAATTATTAGGGATTTTTTCTCCCGCCAGTCAGTCACTTTGCACTAGGACAAGCTCGTACTGTTTTTTACTATGCTAAAGTATATTAATGAACTACTCTAAGACATCCTGACATAATTATAACTAGATTGGAGCATCTTCATAGTTTTCGTCATTTTCACCTAAAAAGTGAAACTTTAGGCCTCTTGCCAGAACAGAAGATGTTGACTCAGATCAAAATGCTTTTGCACGTTTCTTATTCAGGTCAAGTCACAACTTTCCCACACTAGCCGATTTTGAATTTCTCAATTTCAGTTTTTTCACTCCGCCCTAATATACATATATATATATATATATATATATATATATATATATATATATATATATATATATATATATATATATATATATTGTTGCTGTATGCCCGGCACTCCTGTCTCTTATTCAGTTTCAGCTTAACCCGGTGCCTTCTCCAATCAATCGTGTAGTCAGGTAGTAATGAGCGGCACTCCAAGGTATAATAGAATCAATAATACACAAAACAAGTGCTGAATTCTACGTTTCGGTTTATTTCAACCTTCATCAGGAATACAAGTATAGTGCAGTACATGGTTTATATAGGTACAGACAAAGTGATCCCACGTTTGTGAGCCCGCCCAAAGTGGTGATGACGTCATCACAGGTGAGCCGCCTCACCTGTGTCGCATCAATTACATGAATTACATCAATCAATCAATTACATCAATTACATGAAATAGCAGCAATTTTTAACAGTATGCGCGGGTATTTTGTATATATTTATTGTAAAGCACTTCATTTGTACAAAGTAAATGTAAATGTCGCTGTTTTTTTCTTTTTTCTTCACCTGCACTGTTTCATGTAATTGATGTAATTGATTGATTGATGTAATTCATGTAATTGATGCGACACAGGTGAGGCGGCTCACCTGTGATGATGTCATCACCACTTTGGGCGGGCTCACAAACGTGGGATCACTTTGTCTGTACCTATATAAACCATGTACTGCACTATACTTGTATTCCTGATGAAGATTGAAATAAACCGAAACGTAGAATTCAGCACTTGTTTTGTGTATTATTGATTCTATTATACCTTGGAGTGCCGCTCATTACTACCTGACTATATATATATATATATATATATATATATATATATATATAATAAATATTTTTTTTGTTAAGTAGGACCATTGTGACATACATTTATATATTAAGTTGCTTGCACCATTAAGTGTTTTATATATATATATTTTTTCCGAGGATAGGGTAAATAAATATAAAAATATTTTATTTAAGACACTACAGTAAAAGAAGAATATATATATATTAAAAAAATGTTACAAAAATCTTATATATATCTTATATATAAAAAAAATATTTTTTTTTTCTTATAAACACAAATATATAATGAATATTGGACATGAATAAAGTGATTAAGTGCTTATCTTAAGGAGAAGATTCTGGATTTTAATTTTTTTTTATATATAAGATTTTTTACAAATTGTGATGTCTTGTGATGTCTTCAATATTATTTCAATAAAATACATAAAACATAAATTAATAAAAAGCAATATACTTGTAGCTTCTTGTTTTTTTGAAGAATGACTTTCCTTTATTTTCAAAGAGCTTTGAATCAGAACCCAAAGTTTTGTCTCTCTTGGAGACTTCATCAGGGTTTTTTTTCTAAAAAAATATATAGTATACATTTGTAAGACATCACATCATACATACATACATAACATATTTGTATTATACAATTTAAAAATAATAAATAAATATACAAGAAGCAATTTACATGTAATACATGAACATTAGTGGGAGGGGAACCACAGATGATAATTAGAACGAAAGATATGTAATGTTCAATGAACTTGGATAATTGCAGGTACATGCCTTTTATTAACTATGCACCTATCTAGGCTCTGAGTAGTGTTCAACTGGATGGAGAATAATAGACTCAATCCTTTACAGCAGGGGTCTTCAACCCATGGCCCGCGGGCCACTCGTGGCCCGCGGAGCTGATCTCAGTGGCCCCCTGCCCGCCATGCACAGGATTTTTTTTTTTTAAGTAAAAGAAAATGCTGCAGAGGGAGGCAGTGTAATGGAGTCCCCTTGGGTGCCGCCTACCCGATTTCCATTGGCTGCAGGCAGAGGAGTAGATCCAGCACGGCTGAGGAAAGAGGAGGCACGTCTGGTCACGAGCTGGGGAGTTGGGACCCGGCGAAGCTGCGGGAGGAGGAGACGCAGCTGGCGGGAGCAGGGGACCCGGCACTGGTACTGCAGGAGGAGGAGGCACAGCTGGCGGAGGGGACCCGGCGAAACTGCAGGAGGAGGCATGGATGGTGGAAGCAGGTGACCCGTCAAAGCTGCAGGATGAGGAGGTACATCTGGCGGGAGCAGGGGACCTGGCAAAGCTGCAGGCATTACTGGGGGCATTGTGTGTGGGGCATTACTGGGGGCATTGTGTGTGAGGGGCACTGCTGGGGCATTGTGTGAGGGGCACTGCTGGGGCATTGTGTGAGGGGCACTGCTGGGGCATTGTGTGAGGGGCACTGCTGGGGCATTGTGTGTGAGGGTCACTGCTGGGGCATTGTGTGTGAGGGGCACTGCTGGGGCATTGTGTGTGAGGGGCACTGCTGGGGCATTGTGTGAGGGGCACTGCTGGGGCATCATATGTATAAGCAGGAGTACTGCTGGCATTATGGTCTGTGGCATAATGGGCATCAGTGTGGGGCATAATGTGCAATGGGCATAATTTTGTGTGGATTAATGTGTAATGGGCATCACGGTGCGGCATAATGTGTAATGGGCATTATGGTGTATGTCATAATGTACAACAGGTATTACGGTGTGTGGCATAATGTCTAATGGACACTATGGTGTGATGCACAATGTGTAATGGGCATTACGGATAAACAGTGTATATTGATTTAAGTAGCCTTTCATTGTTTGGGTTTGATCTGTGAGGCATACTATTTCACTGTGTGGGCCTTCATGTTTATATGTCATTGTGCAGCCTTCAGTCAACTTAAGCGTGTGAGGACAACGACCATTCCTGCGGTAACCAATGTCTGGTCATGCAGGTTGCAAAAGAGGTGTCAGGTAATTGTTTTCCTGCTAGTTCACACTCGTTATAATTAGACCACGCCCCTTATAATTAGGTCACACACATTTTTGGGAGCGCGCCTACGGCGCGTGCAATTTATTCAATATCAAATTATATATGGGGGGGGGGCACATATTTTACAGTTTGCACTGGAACCCAAATTGGCTTCTGATAACTATTGGTGTGTGTGTGTGTGTGTGTGTGTGTGTGTGTGGGGGGGGGTTATGTGCTGAGTATGGGCGGCTGTGCCAACTATCTATGAAGGACTGTGCTGACGTTATAGTGGAGCTGTGATTCTATGGGGCTGTCCGAAATTCCCTAGGCGATTTTAGTGGCCCTCGGGCTTCACTGGATTTTTTTAGGTGGCCCACGCTGTCTTAAAGGTTGAAGACCCCTGCTTTACAGTAATACAAATGCCTAATGGAATCAGAGAGAATATTCATAGTCCTTGCTATTCAAAGTAATTCAATGATATTATTAATTCATATATAGTGTTTTAATATAAACATACCTTAATATTTAGATCTTATTTAATTATAGACCTTACTTCATTTTGTATATATTGATACACATCTTATAAGTGATACCAAAAAATTGTGTGCAAATATACTTACATAAAAATATTCACTATTAGCATAAACTTTCAATCCAAACAAATATTTTTTTTCAACAGATAAATTCCAAGTTGTGCATCAATTGAATTGAATGAAATTGGAAAGTAATCCTAATGGTCAAAAAATTACAAAGTTACAATTTTACAATTTTAGCTGAAGCCATCCTATGCAACCATCACCTATAGTTGTCATATAGTTTACCCTGTCTCTCTCTTGGATGTGTGTGCTCTCTGGAGTCAAGCCAGCAAGTGAGAGATCATTGGGGCTGATCTCTTTATATAGGGAAATAGGCATGACCTCATATCCTGTTTCATCAATTATCTAGTGTGATATTAAAAAATTAACTTATTTAATATATATATCGCTTTTTAATACTTATCCTCTCACCTGATGGATTGCTATAGGTATTTAGAGTGTATAGATTAAACTACATTTGCCATACAAATGGTAAAAATGTGGGTATTCTATGTAAATTGTTTAATCGCCCCATAATGCATAGCGCTATACTTGTATTAGATTATATGCATATAACTGGTCTCCCACCAGTCTTTGGGATCTCTTAATGCTCCCAACGTGGGTAGGAGTCCGGGCCACTGCACAACTATATTACTGTGGTAGGCATAAGTGCTTAATGTGGTGTTAAACTACAAAACAGCGGCGTGCGTTCCACAGAAGCCACAGTGGAACGCACCACCATCTTGCAGGAAGTGGGACAGACGGGTTTCCCAGACAACGGCGTGCGTCTCACTTCTCTCTTAGTGGAGCGCAACGCTGAGTACCCGGAAGTGTGCCCAGGCATACAGACATCTGCACTCAGGCCATCCTAAATCTATTGTGCTTCACTCAGATCTTCGTGGAGTGCATAATTATAAACATAAACAAACAGGTGACAATGTTAAATGATATACTATCTATTAATTAGTTCTATTTATTCTATTTATCCTTATTCTTAGGGAATTTTTAATTTGTAATACTAGGTGCTTAAACATAATAACAATTTATAATAAGTGATGTTGCCTTATTTAGTGACAGCAACTAATCTAGTGATGCTACTTAATGTGGAATTTAATTATAAAAATTATTAAACTTATTATTCTCAACAACACAAAACAAATATATATATATATATATATATATATATATATATATATATATATACACATTTCTACATATTAATGTGCCTATTTCATCTATAAAAATAACGAATAATTAGCTTCTAGTCCTATTTCTATAGTACTGTGGGGTTGCAGAAGTTAGCTTGAGCTTTAACTAGTTTTCATTATACATAGTTCCAAATATATTATACATAATTTGCACCTAAGATACCCACATATCTCCAACTTCTCTTACAACTTCTGCAACCCCCACAGTAGTATAGGAATAGGACTAGAAGCTAATTATTCGTTATTTATATAGATGAAATAGGCACATTAATATGTAGAAATATATATATATATATATACTCGTTGTGTCCCTGTGCCTGTTTATTCAGCCCGTGGAGTGCCGCAGCTCTCGCACACTAGTCTACCCCCCCTCTGCCTGTTTGCACCCCGGCACGTTGCTCTCAGTCTCCGGAGTGCCCTCACTGGCTTGCTATATATATATTTGTATATGACTGCACACAGCACTCAATATAGTTACTGTACGATTTGTGTTTCCTTTTTTATTTACTAGTTAAAAGCCAAAAGTCAAAAGAACGGTCTATCTGCTCCTACCTCCAATATGTGTCTTCACAGTGCCCTCTCTCCATAATCCAACAAGATCCTTTTGCTTTCGCTTTCTGTTGAGGAGTAATTTGGTTCGTCCAGAGGCCTCTAGTGGTCACTGGTAGTACTTCACGTCAGACAAGTGGAGTATTTAGCTGTTTATATATATATTAACAATTTCTTAAAAATCACAGCTAACTGTGCAATTGCCATCAGTGACATAGGTATAACAAGGAACGGAGGTGCCCTCTAGATGAATTTTGAAGTTGCCCCATTTCTTCTACACCTCCCCAAACAACACCTCTCTATAAGTAGGCCAATTGCATACTCATAGCTGAGGAGGACTTTTCCCTGTACAGAGCAGCCCCATCAACTCTAGGTTCCTGACACGCATAGCACAGATTTGTTCTACAAATGCTGTTGGCAGTGCTCACAGAGCAAATTGCTTGTGTGTCAGCAGTTTAATTTCATTTATGGTTAGTTTCGGAACAAAGCAAACTATTCTTCCAATAAGGCTACAACAGATTTTTATGTTGTCAAATTGCTTCATCGTAAATAACAGGTTTTGGTTAAGACGCAGCATTTCACTTATTTCCATGTAAGTAAAATATGTTAGCAGAACTGATGTAGCATTGGATTTTTACCAGTTGTAGAGTACAATATGAAAATAGTATTTGCACATAGCCAGAAATTGTCAGCATGTATGCGCAGATTTGTGTACATATTTGTGTGTTATGCTGCTTGCAGCTGGAGAAATGGGAAGGGACAGGAATGGCATGTACACTTAACAGTGGCACTGAGAGGGAGGGTGAGCATGTACTATTTACCTGGGCTTGTTGGAGGTGTCTTGGCAGATAAGAGGGCTCTACCTGTCAGCCAGCCGCAGCCTCCTTCCCTAGCTCACCACAGGGAGGCTGCTACCACATATGGGTGTATTCAATGCCGCAGCGAGCGGGCAGCGAGGGGGTTAAACAGCGAGGATTACAGAAAAGCAGCGATCCTCGCTGTTTAACCCCCGTGCCGGCCGCTCACTCTATTCAACGTTCCGGGGAAATCCTCGCCGCCACAGGACGGCGAGAATTCCCCAAAACAGCGAGACCCGCGGCTAATGCAGGAAACTCGCTGTATTTAGCCGCGAGTCTCGCTGTTTCTGGAGCCGCATACGCCAATTCACCCTCTCTAAAAAAATGGAGTGAGGGGAAATTGGCATATGAGGGGGCTGCGTTGAATACTGTCAGGGTGAGTGGTGACAGCGAGCAGGAAGCCCTGCTCGCTGTCACCACTTGCCCACAGCATTGGATACCTGCAATAGTGCAACCATCTGCTTTGCTGAAGGAGGGGGGGGGGGGTCAACAATCACATTTATTGTGACCCCTCACCTCTTAGATTTGTTCCTGGCTGATAGGCTCACTGAGTCCCCTTATTGAAATCACATAAAAAGTATTACCCCACACACACATTTTGAAAAGGGGCATGGCCACACCTTCGTGATTAGGTTCTCGATTTTACTGGGACCCTAACAATCTTACCAACTCAAACCTGTCCGCACAGGTCCGAATTTATCCAGCCAGATAGCGATCGCTTTTGTCTCTGCCCCGCTGCAGTATAATCCTGCATTGCGAATGTGTGTGCCCGGTTTGCGAATGGATGATGTACATCCATTCTCATCTAAGCAAATATGTCCAAGTTCATTCATATTTCACTCACCATCAACATATTACTCCCCTGGTCCCTGCTTTTGGCAACTGCTGCATAGCCCAGGACTTATAAGGCGGTTGCATTGAAAACAGGCACATCCGGGCTCCAGCAGTCATCATACTCCCTCTCCTAGCAGGCTTAAGCACACCTGCATTCTCACTGTCACTCCCAGGGTTTTTCCTTCCACACCCTCAGATTTCTTGGCACTGTCACTAAACGACCAGTTTGTACCACCCACACGCCCACTCCCTGTCAATCAAAATGCGAAGGGCCTGCAATCAGAAATTTTAGCAGGACCTGTTCGCTGGCGGGACTAGACAATTGTCCGGTGGCTGAATTCGCACCTGAAGTGGCCCCAATCTCTCTGGAACTTTGACACTTAAATCACATGCATATAATAGTGACAGAGACTCCTAGACACATGTAACTGCATGAACTGTGAGGACATGAGTTCTCGAGCAAAGGAACACTGGTGAAGAGTCTCCAGCACAAGATAACTGATTCTGATAAACTATCTGCACATTCCTCTCTGTAGCACTTACAGTGTGTGCTTGCGTCATCGCGCAATGCCTAAATGACGCTTTTCTGTGTACTTGGTTTTCGCACATGAGGTGGAGAGGTGAGCCTGCGCCAGACACGCGCTGAGGAACAACAGATGACATCTGTCACACTGAATATTTACATGATCGATTTCTGACATGTTTACACAACAAGCTTGTTATGGCATGTCCCAGCAATGTTTATTTTCACATCTTGATTTTTGCCATTAGCACAATATTAAATTAAAAACATAAAATAATCTATATTCTTTTTCATTAGATAAATCATGAAGTGTCTGCAATATGCTTTGTTATCTAATAAAGGTAAGCAAGCATCAGATATTACAAAGGCGTAACAACCATTGGTGCAAGGGGTGCAACTGCTATGGGGCCCAGAGCTGAAGGGGGCCCATCTTTACAGTCTAAGGTATATGTGCTATATTCATTTATTACCAACAGTTGCTGAATAGGGGGCCCATACAAACTTTTGCTATGGGGCCTATGAATGTCTAGTTACGCCTCTGAGATATTATATTTGGGTTTTAAGGCTACTATTTTGCGGCAGTCATTCAGCCTACCTAATATATTCTTTGCTTTACATGCAATTCGACTCCTTCTCCCCATACTAATCAATAGGTAGATACCATGACTCTAGATTCTATAATCAGAATAAATGTAAATAATTGGCAGTATTCTAAACATACACAATGCAAATTATGGTTAGGAAGCTGTAAAGGATCAAAGGAAACTAATGTTTGTTTGTGGAGAGGGGGAACATGAAGGACAAGATGTCTGTTTTCCCATGCCAGAAATCAGCAACCCGGTTGCTTTGTGAAATAGCCGGAGCTCACTAATCCATTCTTGGCGATAACGTTGTTATGGCACTCTCCAATTATTGGTATCGTTATTGAAAATGAAGAGGTTTCGCCCTCCCAGCAGATTGGGAAAGTGCATGGCAAACAGCTTAGTCACCTGCCTGGGACCATGCTTATCATGATGTAAGAGAAGTGGGTACTTGTGTAATAGCATGGCGCACGGCTATGCTACGTTTTCAGAATAGCCTAAGCTACGCTGTCCGTGTAGCCCAACGGCTGCCTAGCGTAGTTAGCGTAGTGACTCCATGGCAGCCCAATGGCTGCCTAGCGTAGGGACTCTGCAGCAGCCCTGCTCTGTCCCCGGCGTCCATAGCATTGTCCCTGGCATCCATGGCTCTGTCCCCTGGCATCCATGGCAAGCCTAGTGAGCGCCTCTCATACAACACCGGTAACCGCCAGATCCCTTGCGCTGGTGGATGCCGGCGGAGAGGGGATCATGTGGGTCCCGGCGGAGAGGCGCTCCAGCTGTCTGAGACGCAGGTGCGTCTCAGACGCTCCTGCGTATCAGTAATTATTGCGGCAGGGTATGGCAACCCTGCCCATGTCCGCAAGTGCGTCTTATGCACGATAAAGGAGGCATTTGTTAGTGCTCCATGTTACATACTAACAAATGCCTCCTTTTCAAACCCCCACTGTCCACGCCAGCCCGAAGCGTGCAGAAAGTAATCTGAAGTAATCTGCGTCCGCTCACCACACTTCGGGCTTACCACACTTTGAAATTAACTCTACGCCGATGTGGATAGTGGGGGTATGAACAAGTCGGGAGGACGCATAACATGTGCGCTCGCCATGCTTCGGGCTGGCGTGGATAATGGGGGTGTTTCACGAACACTTTCACACCTGCCATATCATACATCTGAGACAGTAATGACGACATTTGTTAACTGGTAACTGGATTTTAGTTAATAATAAGAAGAAGAAAGCAACTTAACAAAGTACTGGCTGCGGGAACACTACACCGAATCTGACAGATACGCTGACTACGCTGGGTGTGCAAACACTATGCTGATTCTCACAGTGCCACTACGCTAACTACGTACCGGTCACCGTGATAATACACAAGTACTGAGAAGTGTTTCCTAAGCATGAGAAAAAGATGTAGGTCAGAGGTCACTGACTTGTTATCACCCACATTGTCCATAGTGTGATTTTACCTCATTTTCAATACAGAAGTGATGAACATTGGGTTTGTAAGCCAAGTGCAGAATAATACATGATTGTGGGTATTATTGGACATACAGAAGTACTCTAGATATAGTGATGATATATTTTCCTTTTTGTGGTCAGATTATTGGGTTCTTGAACACTGGTTTTGCTTGATGGGTCAACAATCAATCGGTCGACCCCTGTTAATCGACGGACAATAGGTCCACACGTGGAAAAGGCTGACATGCAATAGGTCCACGTGGGCAAACGGTCGTCATAAGCAAAATTTCGGCATGGTAGTGAATGACACATGAAAAAGTCGACATGAGTTTTTCACGATTCTTGCTGTGTGTTCTATGCCGCAATGTGTACTCATCACAGCAACAACACATAAGAACAAATCTGCTGTGGCTGCATGTCCCTGCTGATCTGTGTCTCACAACACATTGGGTTGCGGGGAGTCACACATCAACCATGTTTGTAAAGGTTTCAGTCTGGTTTCGCTAGAGGAGATAGGGGAAAGAGCAGCAGAGCACCAAGACCTACTGCTTCATTTTTCTTGTGGAAGGAAGTCTACCTACTCTGGGCCAAATGAGTAAACACTTGCTACTCCTGGTACAAATGCTGATCTTGTACAGCTGGGTGGATCTTGACTTTTATTATTTCAATATAATGCATGTAAATGCCCTCATTCTGTGTGCGTCTTATCCTGTATCCTACCTGACTTTGGCCGCTGAGTACATAGTGGTGTGCACTGCTAGTGGAATAAACACCAGACTCTTTCCTAGTCACACCTCTGCTGTTATCTATCACTGGTAAAAAAAAAAATCCCATTGCTGAATTCATCAATTTCCTCATTTAGAGTGTCAATATGTTCTGTGCTTTTGGAGCCAGTACTATTGGCTTCTAGGACAGCCTTTATATTGTTATTGAATGTTTGTGATCCTCTCTGCATCTACTGCTGGGGTTTGCTTGTGTGTAATTTCCTATTCTGGTAACCTTCAAGTGTAGTTTCCTGCATTGTGCTCGCACGCTGAATATTTCTGTAGTGGATATATTAGCTCAACAGTCCCTTCTTGAAATGAAACCACTTGTGTTTCATTTCCCAATTTGCAAGCATTTTCAGCCTTAGACTTCCTAGAAAAAATAATAATATATAATTATAGCAATTTAGATTATATAACTCAACCTGCCAGTGGTATACCACTTGGTTTAGCTTGATATCACTCTAAATAAGTGTCATATTGTCAGGAGTTTTTAAACACTAACAACCTGTATCTCGCGCCTGGACTGATTACAGTACAGCAGGGAGTGGCACCGGTACGGTGCTACTTACACTGCCACTGAGATTACTATGACACCGCTAGAATTAGTTTCATGTAAAAAAAAGGATAAGATGCACTCACACAACCAGTGGTATTTATCTAAGAAATGACAAATGCAATGAAGTCATAGTGCGTATACACAGAAAGAACAAAGTGCACATAGGTATAAAGCATAAAATCATCAATAAAAATTGATTTCTGTCTCGCTCCTTTTGACAAGTCACTTCATCTGCCTATGCCTTGGGTAGCAGGTGTAGAATTAATGATGAGTCCTAGAGGGTAGGAATTCACTGTTTATCAATGTACAGTGCTACATAAGCAGAAGAAAGCTACAGCCTCTGTATGGTTCAATAGTTTTAGGGAGGAAATTGTAGCAATCCATGCAGCACCTTTCATTTTATGTGTTAAAACCAGTGTCATATCTTTGAGATATAATGAATGCATGATATGCAGTCTATACAGGCCTATGATTTAAGTTGGTTCCACACCCCATTCCATGCACCAAGAACTGTGGCAAATCTTTTCGGGGACAGTAGGTGCCACTGGCTGGCCTGAGTTCCTTGACCGCATCCAAGAGTATCCTTGAAATTTGTCATCAGAACCTGTGATGAAGACAGCAGAGTGTTTGTTATCTTTTTCGCAGTTACATATTTCTAGAAATGTAATCAGGGGCGGATTGGAAATTAAAACCAGCCAGGGAAATATTTTGAAGCAGCCCTGACAGGGGGGGGGGGGGGGCGATGTTGTTGCGCGCCGTAGGCGCGTCAGATTTTTTTGGGGGGCGTGGCCTATCAGTGTGGGGGTGTGGTCTATCCCAACGAGGCCACGCCTGATTTTTGCCGCTGAGATAAAAAAACATTATGCAACGGAATGAGAGACACAGGGTGAGAGGGGGTTGGTGCAGGGTGAGAGGGGTTGGTAATGAAGGGTCAGAAGGGGGTGACGAGGGGTGAGAGTAGAGTGACAGGGTGGAAGAGGATGCAGGGAGGGAGGGGGGACGGAGGGTGGCGTACAATGCTGGGAGGGGAGATGCAGGGTGGCTGAGGACGAAGGGAGGGAAGACTTACACAGGGTGGCACAGGACGCAGAGTGTGAGGGGGGCATGGTGGCACAGGATGCAGGGTAGATGGGGGAATGCAGAGTGGCAGAGGATGCAGGGAGGGGAGTCAAAAAGTGGTGGAGGATGCAGAGAGGGGAGACAGTGATGCCCATTATACATATGCCACACACCATGATGCTATTATACATATGCCACACACCATGATGCTATTATACATATGCCGCATACTGTGATGCCCAATATACATATGCCAAACACCGTGATGCTCATTATACATATGCCACACACCGTGATGTCCATTATACATATGTCACACACCGAGATGCCCAATATACATATGTCACACACCGTGATGCCCAACATACATATGCCAAACACCGTGATGCTCATTATACATATGCCACACACCGTGATGCGCATTATACATATGTCACACACCGAGATGCCCATTATACATATGCCACACACCGTGATGCCCATTATACATACGCCACACACCGTGATACCCATTATACATATGTCACACACCGTGATGCCCATTATACATATTCCACACACCGTGATGCCCAACAAACATATGCCACAAACCGTGATGCCCATTATACATATGTCACACACTGTGATGCCCAATATACATATGCCAAACACCGTGATGCCCAACATACATATGCCAAACACCGTGATGCTCATTATACATATGCCACACACCGTGATGCGCATTATACATATGTCACACACCGAGATGCCCATTATACATATGCCACACACCGTGATGCCCATTATACATACGCCACACACCGTGATACCCATTATACATATGTCACACACCGTGATGCCCATTATACATATTCCACACACCGTGATGCCCAACAAACATATGCCACAAACCGTGATGCCCATTATACATATGTCACACACTGTGATGCCCAATATACATATGCCAAACACCGTGATGCTCATTATACATATGCCTCACACCGTGATGCCCATTATACATATGCCGCACACCGTGATGCCCATTATACATTTGCCACACACCATGATGCTATTATACATATGCCGCATACTGTGATGCCCAATATACATATGCCGCACACCGTGATGCCCATTATACATATGCCGCACACCGTGATGCCCATTATACATACGCCACACACCGTGATGCCCATTATACATACGCCACACACCGTGATGCCCAGTATACATATGCCACACACCTTGAAGCCCATTATACATATGCCACACACCTTGATGCCCATCATATCATGCCCATCCCCAGCACACATTATATACCTGGCTGGCTAGCTGTAGAGGTGCTCCAGGCTCTGCCCATGCTTGGCTGGCTCTTCCTATGGCTGTGGCTGCCAGGCTGCTGCTCTGCTGCTGCTGCTATAGGGAGGAGGCTAGCAGAAGGATGGGCGGCGCTGCAGACTGCTGCTCAGTCTTTAATTCTGCTGCCGCCCCCTTCCTGTTTTTGATCCCCAGCACGCAACTTAGCAGCCGCACAGACACACTCAAAGGGGCCGTGGGAGCTGCTGCGTGCGACCGCGCATGCGCACCAGCCCTCCCGCGGCCATTATCATTGCTTCCAGGGAAAAGTGCTGTGGCCGCGGTCGCTAACCGCGGAGAAGGCGGTCGGGCGGTCTGCGGCCCAGCCAGGGGGGGTGAGCGGCCGCTGCATGGCTGAAATGGGCCGGCCCACCGGGAAAAAGGCCGGTATCCCAGTGGGCCAATCCGCCCATGCATATATATATATATATATATATATATATACAGTATATATATATATATATACACATACACACATATATATATATATATATATATATATATATACACACATATATATATATATATATATATACATATATATATATATATACACACATATATATATATATATATACATACACATATATATATATATATATATATATATATATATATATATATACACACACACACACACACACACACACACACATATATATATATACACACACACACACACACACACACACACACACACACATATAATGTATGAAGCATGAATGTTTGGTCCAGCCTTACTTTTTTATTCGCTGCAGGCTTGGACACTCACTTGGATCAATTCAGTGCTCTCCTCCGACGAGCACAATTCAGCAGGGACCTCCTCTTCCGTGCAGCCTGCAGCCTGCTCGTCACTCAGCTGTGAGTGTGCGCTGGAGAGGCTGGAGGCCGGACGCCACGGACGGAACTGACATCTGGTGTACGGCGGGCGGGGGGGCTTTCAGAGGGGGGGTCAATGCTGACTCCAGGGTCAATGCTGACCCGGGAGCCCCCACCTTCTTCCGTCTCTAGGCAGCAAAGTACCGCGGGAGGAGCTGCGTGCGGCCGCGCATGCACAGCAGCCCTCCCGCGGCCATTTTGGGTATTGGCATAACGCGCGGCCCAGCCAGGGGGGGGAGGCAGCCGGTTCTGGTGCAATATTGGCCGGCCCACCGGGAAATAGCCCGGTTTCCCGGTGGGCCAATCCGCCCCTGAATGTAATGCGCTACTGTGCAGTCTCTGACAAAATGACTCTTCAAGGGATGCTTCATTCTCTTACCAAGATGGCCACTGTTAGTGTATTTGCGCATGCACGGCACCATCTTGCCACTGTGTATGAGCAACATGAGACATGCAATGCCAACCCACATTATCTGCTGTTCCACAACTATCGTGAGAGAGGACAGTTGCCAGCTGGTGAGCTACTGTATCTGCACACCTGCTCTGCTACAAGCCCCGCTCCATTCCTGAACTAATATCTGTAACAGTGAGGACATCTGTGCACCCACTTCTAAAAAATAAAGTTCAGAGCCTGGTTAAGCTATTTGAATGGTGTGTAGAGTACTCTGCTCACCATCAGGATGGCACACTCATTCACAACCTATATTTCTTCGAGTGAGGGCACCACAGAATGGGGAAAACAGGAATATAATGGGGGGTATTAAATGCCGGACAATATTGGTGTTTTTCGGCTAGAAAAGGTTGAATTTACATTTAACCTATTAAATGTAATTTCCAATTGACGAATCCAGGTCATTTTGGTCGGAAATACCATCTAAATCAGCAATTTAGCTTCCATTTCTGAAAATGCAGATCCGAGTTTTAAACAAGTTAAATCTGCAGCTAGAAGTCCCGTCCTTGGTCCTTGACGAAATTTCAAAAATATCGGCCAGGTTTTAATACCTCCCAATTACCTCTTACCTGCTTTCCTCTATTTCTGCTGGTAAGAAAAGATGGTGTCATAAAAAATATGAGAGAAGTTTTGTTTCTCTCATCTATGTAAATACCATTTTTATATACTAGTGGGATTTGGTCACTTTTCACCTGATTCCGACTAATCGGGCTGAAAAATCATTTGGAAATTGGCCAAATCGTAGGTGTTTGACATCCGATCCAATGAATACGCATCATATCGGACATTAGCCCTGCTGCACATCTAAACTCCGACTCAGACTCCTCCTGGCAGCGGGGAACGGCGCCACATGTGATATATAACATGCTATATCACATGCAATCCTGCCGCCCTGGAGGGTCCTGGGCAGCTCAAGGGGCATCGGCTGGCCAAACACTGCTATGAGAAGTGGCAGTAGTGTACGGCTGTCTTAAGATACTGTAGGTCGAAATCAAACTGAAAAATCAGCGAGTTCTTTGCACTTTTCAAGTAAAACCTGAGCATTCATTTTTTATCACTTCCATCGTATACATTCTGGAAGCTTTGGAGAAGTTTAATTTACAAAGGTTAAGTTTATAAGTAGGACAGACAGAAGGATGAGTGCATTGTGTTTTACAGCACATTTGTTATATGAACTCATGACACAGAATACCATTAATCTTAATTCTAGATACATTATATGAATGTGCATTACCTCGGGGATAAATGTGCTGCCCATAAATGTTGTAGTGTATATCCCCCCAAATTATTAGAAAGCAAAAATCAATACGTATCTGTTTTATTTGCTGTTCCAAATCTCCCAGTTCATAGCAAACAGATTACAGACATTGTACGTCATGGGGGGATGGTAAACTGAAGTCTGTTTCAGTTTTGCACCAAAGTTGCCTAGATTTCAGTCCATCCTATTTACCGGTAAGTATGCCCAACTACAGTATAAAAGTGCTGCATTTCTATCATAGTCATTAAGCAGTTTAATATGACTGTACATGACATTTCTTTACACCCAATTCTCTTCTCTGGCCATATAATATCCACAATTATACTGGGCTTAGATTTTTCTGCTATTGAAAGGAAAATTAGTAAACCTGTAGTTCAATATCAGGGGTTTAATGGCCCTCAGTAATAAAGACTTAATAATAAGTAAGGAAAGCACTTAGACACTACAGTATATAAATTATGTCCTAGGTGATCAGCATTCTGTTTGGGCAGTGTGCGCTCAATACAAACTTGTGAATGCTGAAATGTTAGGTTCAGATTCATGCTGCTTTTATAATGTCACAAACAGTACCTCCCAACTTTCATTGGTGGTCTAGCGGGACCTTCGCTCGCGTCGCCGGACACTGCTGGCCCCGGGCAGGCCACAGGAACGTCCCCAAAAACTGGGATGTCCCTGCGGTAAACGGGACAGTTGGGAGGTATGCGGTCATAATTATCCCGGGTTATAGCACATAAACATGCAGCAGCCCAGGATATGGTGCAGTGTAAAAGCATCCTGTTAAAATGATCCGGGTTGAGAGTCCCGGCATGTCAACCCATGTAGCGCGTATGGTTGAATGCTGAATCAAACAGGCTCGCTATGCAGTGTAAATTGGTAACTTGGGTCCCATTCACAGCTATGAAATATCCAGCGCTAGGAGATGATCTCATCTGTGAAATTACCCATCAGACATTATGGTGGGTCGCACCCGGGTAAGAGCCGTGTACAAAATCCCAGGTGGGACCCAGCTTAGTGGTTTAAAAGAGGTATCAGAAGCATGCCTGCCATATCATTTCTGAAAGAAGCAGAATATTATTATCATTCATTATTTACCAAGCACTAACATCTTATGCAGCAAGAGCTGGGTCACCCTAGAGAAGCCTATGGGCTTCTTTAAGTATCATCCTAAAAGGGATTGATGTGGATCTCTCCCAGCATCCCCAACACATGTTACATCAGCCCCACCTGCAGTGCACATGGGCCCTTATTCTGGTTGGTGCGGTAATATCCGCGTGCGTTCGTGCCGCCGATGTTTTGTGTCTGCGCATGTGCAGAGGCGTCTCTGCGCATGTGCGAGCGGGGCATACGGCCAAATCCCGCATGAAATGTGAACACTCCGAACAGGGGGTGGAGAGGGGCGTGAAGGGCTATTTGGGCTCATTACCATATGCATACGCCCCGCGTTTCATGGGCGTTCCCATGCAAACGCTGGGCGTACGTATGGTAATGCAGTCGTGACGCACGTGTAGGGGGCGGACATAGGACATCGCCGGATGTCAGCTGCCCGCCCAGATCCCTGCTTTTGCACGGAAAAATGTCTGTGTGGTCTGAGGTTGCGGGAGCTGGTGGACCACTTGGTCCTGCATTCGATGGTCTGCGACCATCGAATGATGGGGGAGGTTCCCTTGATGGAGGAGGCGTATTCCGTGAAAAATACACGTGCGGTCCGTTCGGCCAGCTTCTTACCGCGTACGGATGGAGTTGGCGATCCGTATGGAATCGGGGTTTCGCACGCACAGTCCTGGCCGCATATTCGGATCCGGCCGCACCGATCAGAATAAGGCCCATGGTTTTGTCCATTAAAGAAGGAGTTTGCTTTTGCAAACCAACCTGAATTAGGGCCATAGGGATAGCTGTCCTTGCAGTACTAATTCCATATGTAAGGGCATATGTGATTTGTATGGATGCAATGTCCATGCAATGTGTGGTGGATGCACCAAGGAGGGTTAGTACATCTTGCCCCAGATGGCCTTGCCCAATGAGTTAACAATATAAGGGGTGTGGGGAACATTTTATACATAATAGCAGAATAACAATATCATTACATAGCCTACAAATTATTTGTGTATGATTTTTGTACAAAAGTAGTGTTTGGAGATGACAAAAAATAATTTGTTATTATACTTAACAATTTGGCCAACAGGAAGCACTTTTAGAAGAGGATGTTCCATTTTATGTCATCAAAAGAAAGCAGCATACAAATTACCATTATAATAATTAATAAAGGCAAATATAGGAATAAATATGTGGTGAAATTTAATAGGACGAGAGATTTGCGGGGTCCTGTGCAGAAACTGTTATGTCCACAAGTTTACTGATAATTAATAGGATTATAAGTTATTCATTTAATAACATTATCCAACCAAAGCCTATTGCAGCACACTTTACATTGTACTTTGCAAGTCTTTCTAAATGGAAGAAAGTCAGCGACTCCAATCCAAA
Source organism: Crinia signifera (assembly GCF_055691185.1). Classification (NCBI taxonomy): domain Eukaryota; kingdom Metazoa; phylum Chordata; class Amphibia; order Anura; family Myobatrachidae; genus Crinia; species Crinia signifera. The sequence goes on along the minus strand of NC_139220.1, from coordinate 105,247,708 downwards.
AACGATACATGATCAATTGTCACATATTTACAGTGCAGGAAAATGAACTATCCATAATAAGGAGGTTATTCTGGTTGGCGTTCACCATTGAGAGAGCAGTAGAAATTATTCATTGGTCTGCGACCATCAAATTATTTCCTCCCTGCACACAAACTGCGAATGGATGTTTATGCTTTGCATGGGATCTCGCCGTGCGACGGGGGCGGGCAGCCATGTGGGCAGCGGGTGGCGTTTGGTGGACTCGCAATGCTGATACAATTACATATATTTCTAACAACAACTGTCTCCAATATTCAATATGTTATTGTGTAGAATCAAGTGGAGACTTATAACAACTTGAAAAAAATAAAATGGAGAGAGATAAAGTAATAATAATACTAATTATAATAATAATAATAATAATAATAATAATGTTATTTATATAGCACTTTTCTCCCAATAGGACTCAAAGTGCTTTGAGTCCTATTGTGGGGCCAGTTTTATGGCTTCTCTTACGAGCAAACCTGTTTTTAGCTATGCTAATATAATAGCACAAGGGCTTTCAATGGTTTTGTAATCTTCCAGTAGTCTAAAAATGCGATTAGCAAACGCAATGTACCATTAGAATAATGGAGTGATGGGTGCTCAAAATGGGCCTCTAAACACCTACTGTATGTAGATATTTCTTTAGAAACCAGACGTTTGCAGCTAGTATAGTCATTTACCACATTAACAATGTATGTATAAGAGGATACATCCAATCGGACGAAGGCGCGGCCATTTGGTCAGCGAAGGGAGGTGGGCATTTGTTCCACCACTGGGCAGCATTTACCTGCTCGCTAGGCAGCGGATGAATGCTGCTTAGTGAGTGGATCTGAATCAGGCCCCATATGCTGTACAGTATATCGGCTACATTAAACATTAATAGATAAAATGTCTGCACAGGTATACGTCACATCCCATCCCATATGTTTTCTGGTACCGAGTAGAACATCCATTACTGGCGGGACTGTTGTAACTTCTCCATGAGTTACTTTGGACTTTCAGGTTTTTTTTTTCTAAGATGGGAGTTCTATTGAAGATGGGATGTTGCTATGGGCAACCCATCAAATGTATGTATTGTCTTCTAAATGGTGCTAAATAAATAAGTACAATCTGATTGGTTGCCCATAGCAACATCCCATCTTCAGAAGAACTCCCGTCTGAGTAAATAAACCTTTCAGAGTACCATTGTGTAGGTACCATTTTGTTCATATTCACTTCCTCTTATTACAGGTTGAGTATCCGGTATCCGGACATCCCTTATCCCAATGATTCCAAAAACCGTGGAATTTTTTTTTTTTTTAACCCCCTAACCCTCTTTTCATACTTACCAAGTCCCCGGGCGTCCACAGCAGGCCTCCGGCATCTTCTCCAGGGTCTCCAGCGGTCCCAGGAATGCATTGCGCGAGTGTGCGTGCGCGCCGGTGACGTCACCGGTGCGCACGCACACTCACGCAATGCATTCCTGGGACAGCTGGAGACCAGGAGAAGATGCCGGAGGCCTGCTGTGGATGCCCGGGGACTGCGCGGACGCCGAGGTACCACCGGACACCATCAGGGGACAGGTAAGTATGGCTACAAAAATATATTCCAAAAACCGGAAAATTCCCCTATCCGGAATGCTCGTGGTCCCGAGCATTTCGGATAGGGGATACTCAACCTGTACAAATATTTTAAATAGTCTCTATTCTTAACACTAGAAGTTGTTTTTTTTAATCAGATTTGGATAGCTAAGTCTCAACTATCCCCCAACTTTTGACTCTTAGCTGCGACATAAAAGTTTAACATTTAACCTACAATATACACAAATAAATATCAAAGCCCTCAATCACAAGCCTAAAGATGGCCATGTTTCGAGCGATTATCGTTCAACCTTGCTGCAATCATTTATAAGGCAAACCAGGTTGCTGTTGCCGTGATTTCCACTTTTAAAATGACAACCATTCTCAGACAGACTCCCGCACTTCCAGCTCCAGCAAGTCAGTCAATTTTTCATTTCTATAGTTGGATGAAAAGTTGCTTAGTGTACAGTAAGGCCAGTTTATTGGCTATATGTACTAAGGGGGTGATTCAGGTTGGTTTGCAAAATTTGGGTGTGTTATTTTGTTTCTGTGCATAGTAAATACGGACTGTTTTATTATAACACTGCAATTTAGATTTTAGTTTGAACACACCTCGCCCAAATGTAACTCTCTGTGCACTTGTTACATCCTCCTCACCTGCAGTGCACATGGTTTTGTTCATTAAAGAAGAGGTTTGCTTTTGCAAACCAACCTGAATCATCCCCAAAGCCTTGTCGAGAACTAAAGTGGACAGGGATGAAGTCCCAGCCACCAAGCCCATAAATGCCATTTTCGAAACAGTCATGCATTTTGGCAGTTGGGGGCTCATGAGCTGGCACTTCATTTCCGTTCATTTTATCTTTCTCCAAGGCTTAGTACATAGACCCCTAACTCTCATACTAAACTCTAACTAAAACTGTATAGAAAACTTTAGCAATGTTATTTACAGATTTCCTTCTGTAAAATAAAAGCAGCTGGCGGCAATACCTGCACAGTAGCGTTGGATGGCTGGCTTAAAGCCCATACACACTAGAAGATATTGGTCACAAAATATGGCTCAGAAAGGGCTTTCTGAGCCATATTGTGGACAATATCGCCCAGTGTGTACGCTCCCTGTCCTTAACGAAGTGTACTCCTGTGCATCATTAATGATCCCCTCCCTCGTCCAAGCATGTCCGACCAAGGGAGATCTTCGTTCCCCCCACTGCCCCCCCCCCCCCCCCCTGCTGTCGCTCACCTCGGAGCAGGCATCAGCAAGCATGTATGCACTTGCCAATGATTCCCCCCCCCCCCCCCGGTTCCCCTTCGCCGCCAATATTGGTAGGCAGGGAACAATTGGAAGTGTATGGCCCTTCAGAACAGTCATGAATCCATCAGGAAGGGATAGCTATTGAGCTTGATGACCAGGTTATGAAATATTATATAAACCCTATGTAGAAAAAAAGGTAAAAAAGTATATTCTCCTTTTACAGCTAAAATACAGTGGATTCCAAAAATCATATACAACAATAAGGTATTTTTGTTGTATAATCACATTAAACATGAATTAGCCCTCAAGCACAAACATACTAAACAACTCATGATAAACACTGCAGCATGTTCAAAATACTGGAGGTTCATTTTTGGTTCATGGAAAACATCTTGACTGCAGCAACTTAGAACAAACAGCTCTAATTCTTTTCTCGCAGCACAAGCAGTCTAAAAGGAATATATCTATATACAGATTGATTTCCAGTATCGCTTAGTCTGAAAGCTAGTGGGAAAAGAGGCATGCCCAAGATGTAAATGACGAACAGATTGTGTCCTTGTATCTTGTTAGCAAATCTTTTGCCAAGATTCTGCTTTTGTTTTTCAAATATTAATATCAAAAACAACAATTGTAAAAGGTAGTATGTTCTGTATTTATGGCTTTGTGTCTGGGTTCTGATTATTAAGCTCCAGCAGAGTTGGAAAGGTTGAAGTGCTTTCTTACAGATGCAAAGTGTTGATCACACTATAATAACAAATATAATTACTATTGATCCTAAAGCATGTAACAACCACTAAACATGACTAAAGGGGATATATACTATCAGCTACAATGTATTTGATGTATTTTTTTGCTATTGTAATTATTTTGTTGTCAAAAATCCCATAAATACAGAGATGAGCTACCATCTTTGGAAACATCCTGTAACACCTTGTCACCACAATAAATAAACATTACCTGTTTGGTGGGATTCAGTATTGAATCCCGGCGGTCGGGATCCCGGCGTTCAGAATCCCGACGCCGGAATCCCGACAGCCGAAATGCTGACAAGGGGGGGACGTGGATCGCCCCCCCCCTTGCGGGCTCGCTGCGCTCGCCACGCAGCAGGCCCGGTGCCTCGCTACGCTCGGCACACTAATTTATTCTCCCTCCAGGGGTGTCGTGGACACCCACGAAGGGAGAAAGTGTCGGCATTTCGGCGGTCGGGATTCCGGCGTCGGGATTCTGAACGCCGGGATCCCGACCGCCGGGATGGTAACTGCATCCCGTTTGGTGAACCCGGTTTGGTGGCATTTGTAAGCTCCTTGGAACAGGGCCCTTTTCCCTTCTGTTCTCACAGCCTTCGTCTCTCCCACTTCTATAATACGCCATTCACACCAGCCTTTAATCCAGGTGTAGTGCCAGCGTGAAAGGGTCGCGGGCCAAAATCCCAGGAGCCATACCCTGGCATTTCAACCCCGCTAGCTACCAGGGTTGTGACCCAGGATCTTCCCAGGATATGGTGTGGTGTGAACTGCTGACCCGGGTCAAGCGACCTGGGTCCCGTTCAAAGTATGGAGGAGGCAGCGCTGTCAGCTCCACATAATGCCTTCTCCCCCACCTCTCAACGGCGCACCGTCGTTCCTCTGCGCCCCCATGTGATGTCACCAACCTGGCAAGAAGGCGAGTCACACGGGGAGCTTGCAGGCTACAGATGCCGGGTTGCTCCTGGAAAGGACTTGTGTCCTAAGCCTGGGTACGACCCTGGCATTTGCGGTATACGTGGGGTATTACAGATCTCTCCTACTAAGTCACCATCTGTGTATACCCATTTCTCTTCTCATTCTTTTCTATCAGCGGCCCGCTCCTAGTTGTATGCGGACAACTTCTTTGATTCCCTGCATCCGAGCTGCATTGTGTACTGACAATTGTGGTGATATTTGTTACCTGTGATCTGTTTTCACAATTTAGTTTTTTAGTTACTGTGATGTTATGCAGCCCACACACGCGCCGATGCCGGCGGTGCGATGCTGTACGATAGGGTGCGCGCTCCCGCGGCACCTCATCGTACAGTACAAAAAGTGTGCTGCACATACTTTTTGTACTAGCTTTTTCTAGCACAGCATCGCATCGTATGCACAAGGCATACGATGCGATGCTATGTGTGCTAGTTAAGCCCACAACGCACGCTGGAATCGGTGCGTGTGTGGGCTGCATAAGAAACATAGAATTTGAGGGCAGATAAGAACCATTTGGCCCATCTAGTCTGCCCCTTTTTTATCCTTCAGGTAATCTCAACCCTTTTTGATCCTTATTTCTTTGTAACATTCTTTGGATGTCAAGTTTTATTTTTCCTGTATTTTAATGTGTGCCATATTTATTGTCTGCGAACCACTTGTGGTGCCTTATAAATAAACTGTAATAATGATAATAGTATTAATATCTGTCAATTACTGTAATCGTTAGTGAATCCTTTACCATCTGTTAGACAAAAAGCTGAGTTCCATCATTCTGCAAGCAAACTCAGACATTTCTCTATTGGCCTCTAGCCTTGTCACTCAAACCTTCCATGACAACCCAAAACAGCTTAATCCCATTTGATAAGGGAAAAAATTTGCTACATTCCACACTGACCAATTTCCTCTGATTTTATTGATTAGGTGGTGACAGATTGCTCTCCTCCCAACCCAACTCTGCAGACGTTTACCATAGGACCACTTATAAATTGAGCAAGACTGGCTAATTTAGTGAGAAAAGGTCACATTTAACACTCCGGGGTTCTGAAACACTCATAGAACATTTCACTGTGGGGATGCCATTCAGGACCCCAAATTTAAAATCTCCGGCCAAGATTAATTTAACTGAAAAATAAATAAATAAGAACTCTGAGCACCAACTGCTAACTAATGGTCAGGGAAAGCAAGTAGGAAGGAGTCTGCAGATTTTTAGCTATAGGAAGGAGCAAGGCTGCAGCCCAAATTGCTGTTAAATGGAACTCCCTACAGTGTCCTGAAAGCAGCGTCTCTTTTGTCACCATTCTTCCTGCACAGGTGCATAGATCATGGCTGTAAATTGGTGCCAAGTAGGTTTCCTGAGACGTCTCCCTGAGACGTAGGGCAGATTTCATGCTGAAATGCTTTTTTTAATTGCTCTCCTACAGCAGTGACTTGTGCCATTTCAGCCACAGAAGTAATCATCTCTCACACTGGATAAACTACAAATTCACTCATGGCGTTCCTCTCCCCGTTCCCCCACCTTGCTCAATCCTTTGTTAGATGACCACCTGTAGCTTTTAATTAATCTCGCCAACAGCTGCTGCCTGTCTGATGTGAGGTGTAGGTGTAGGAAGCCAGGGAAGAAGAATATACAGGGACACAGAAATTCCATATGGTACTGTGTATGGATGCATTGTGAGCTGGGCATGTGATAATTCCACATGGCGCTGCTGAAGATGGAGCTGAGAGGCAAGGTTGAGGAACGGAAATAATTCTACGCCTGACGTGTCCACCCACAGGCACCAGGGTAGTCTTACAATACAAGTAACCCCCTACTGCACACGCTGCCAGCTGCACCTCATTTGCACCTGAAAGGAGAATAAGTTAGAATGTTTTTGTTTATTGCTATATTGTTTGAAGTTTGTTTCCTCCAAGAGATATTACAGCACAGGATGTTATTTTCATGCAGGCTTCGATACATTTCTCTTTGCAACAGAATAATCATCTCCACACCAGCAACCAATGAGAAATATGCACTGTGCAAAGACGACTGAGGAATATGCAGGCAGGACTGGAGAATAATGTCATTTTTAATGAATAATTTATTTTTTTCTGTAGCCTATTTGCCACGACATACAGCGACGGCCTTTTCTATAGCACACTGAGAACAGTGATTGAAATGTCAGCATTCTGCGCAAGTAGAATTGTGCAGCTGGTAGAAACTGAAGAAAATTTGTGCCACACAGGTGTACAAATGTGTATGCACAGTATATACATCACCTATCCGGTCAGTGACAGTACAAACACTAATTGGACTACGCTTATTGGGCGGTATTCAATGAGCCAGAATCGCCAAGTTTTATGGCGATTCTGTGTTTTTTTCGTGTCTGACGGTGATTTTTGGAGCTCCTAATGCGAATCACCCTATTCAATGACCTATAATCGCCGATAAGGACCGGTGAATGAAGCACCAATCACCAAATGTTATTCTCTACAAATCGCCGTTTTTAGTCTATAGGATTTTGCATGGGGAATCGACGGTAGTCGAGGGGAATCGCCAAAAGTGTATTCAATGTGAAGTTGGCGATTCCTTTTTCTTGTTACATATCGCCGTTCCTCACCGAGTGTCCCTCGTCATCTTTTTCTGGTGAACTTTTATAGGAACATGTCAAATAATTGGTTTTAAGTGTTCTATTTAACTGTGCAAGTGTAATGTATTATTATTTGCTGCCCTTGTGTGATGTGATGGTCGTAGAAGTGCTATACAAATATATATTTAATTTTTTGAGGTATTTTTTTTTTCTCCCACAAAGCACTGTTCTTACCCATGGTGCACCTCACTTACCCATGATTCTCCTCCCCACCTCACTCCTTCGTTTGGCCTTTGTGCCGATTACCCTGATTTTGCCGTCTGCTGTATTGGAAGCGTTTATTCAGGGTAATTTGCATTTTTCTTGCATTTCACTGCAATTTTTTAAACACTGACGACATTAATGAAGCTGTTTAGGGAAACGCAGGGTTGGCTGAGAATCGCCGTTAGGGCCGGCGATTCTCAGCCACGTTGAATAGGGTGACTCGGCGACTCCCCACGAATCCCCATGCATGGCGATTGGCAGCAAAAAACCGGCGATTGGCTGGCGAATGAAAAAACTGAATCGCTGTGACCAACGATTCAGCTCATTGAATACCGCCCATTGTGTACATCCAAGCATTTATGAACCAGCGCAGGCACTAGAATTTTACAGCACTAACCAGCCACCCTTAATATGGAGACAATATTATATTTCACTCCAAACTTCAGGGGGTTTGTTTACTAAAATGGGAGTTATTTTGAAGATGGGATGTTGCTATGTGCAACCAATCAGAATTTACTTCTTATTTAATTAGCACCTTCCAGAAGATAATAGATATAATCTGATTGGTTGCCCATAGCAACATCCCATCTTCAATAGAACTCCCATCTTTGCAAATAAACTCCTAGGACTTCAATTCATTGATCTGAGATATTGATCATTCTGCAACATGCTGCAGTCATTTATAATACTTGGTCAAAAGAAAACAATGTCTAGTTAAGGGGCCTATTCATCAGTTACAGTAAGTATCCAACTGGCTTTACAGTCAGGGCCGGCGCCACCACTAGGCAGCTTTAGGCATTTGCCTAGGGCGCCGGCCACTGGAGGGTGGAAGTTGGAGCACGTGTCGTCCACGCCGCCGCATCGCCCATCCCCTGTGGAGGTAAGCGGACACTCCCCCCCCCCCCCATGGAGCATCTTCGCGGCTGCCGCATCGCCCATCCCCCCCGTCCCCCGTGGAGTGACTCGGCAGCAGCAGGAGGTGAGCGGACACCGCATCGCCTGGCACCCCCCCTCCCCTCATCAACAACCCCCCCCCCCCCTTGTGGCACGGATGAGCGCCGGTGCGCCGCCCCCTGCCTGGGGCACTCCGGTGCCTTGCACCGGCCCTGTTTACAGTATGTTGCTGCGATGAATAATTAAGAACCAGAACAATTCAGTGTGGAGACAGCTGCTCCCATATATAAATACAGCGGTGCCCATAATCAGTGTGCATAGCTCTCAACTGTCATGCTTTTTGCTGCCATCCTGGTTTTTTTTAGGGCGGTCACACGTCCTGCTCGGGGCTGGCAGTGTCCCAGGGTGGGGGGACAGTTGGGAGTCGGAGCCCGGTTATGCTCGGGGGGGGGGGGTTAACACACATTTATTTTATCCCGCTACCTAAAAATTCACACATTCCCGTTACTAAAAAGTTCACTTTTACTAAAAATCTCACATTCCCGTTACAGAAAAATCACCAAATTTCTGGCTTGGTCTAAAAATTTGCACCCTATTACATGTGAATTTCGGCCCCAAACCACACATGACATGTGCGATATGGTGCAATATTTTAGCTGTCTTAAAAATCACACCCTATTACATTTCACCCCAAGAGCAGAGGTGGATTTCCACAATGCATTCTAGGCATCTGCCTAGGGCCCAGCAGGTCCCAAGGAGGCCTTTAAAGTTATTCTAGCCATCCAAATCATTCCCAGAGGACTGACTACCGCATGATGTTATGACATCACATGCACCTGTCCACTCCACGCTCCCAAATGACCTTTGATGTTCTTTGATAAGATAAAAAAATGTTTGGACATACAAAATGGTTTAATCCACTGTACAGCATGTGTGCATTCAGATTACTTCCAAAAGACCAAGAGCCTAATTCAGATTTTTATCTGATGCCGATGTTCACACAGCTGAGCATTTATCGGTTGACTCTGCACTCAAGGTACTATAGCGATGCCATCTGCAATTCCTGCAAAAATATAGTGCTATGGATTGTTTAAGGGAGGGTGGGCCCAAACCAGTATCTTACCTAGGGCCCCGTGCAGTCTGCTTATTTGTTCTTGAGAGACAAAGCAAAAGTCCATAATTGTTCAGTGGTAATATATATGCACAGCATTGCTTAAGTTACACACCAACAGCAACAATATCATATGAAGTTTATTGATATACAGTGGCGTTGAGAGGGCGGGGAGGGTCCCGTTTCCTGCTCTGCCCTCCCCCATTGCAGGGAGCCAGGCAGTGGGGAGGAAGACAACCTGCTACTGTCGCAGCACAGCCTCTCTCCCCAGCTCAACACATGCTGCTCAATGCTGTGTGCTAATGTGGGGAGAGAATCAACTGCAGCGGCAGCCTCTCACCTCTTTTCCTCTCTCGTTTATTTTTTTCCATGGGGTTTGGCCACGGCCACATCCCCTTCCAGAGGCACCACCCGGTGGCCATGCTCCTCCAAATTCCCGGTGCCCGGCCGACCTGTCGCGCTCCTGTTGATATATATATATATGGGAAGCGGTCATCTATTAGAATGAACTTAGGTCTACAGTCATTAGGTCGACTGGCAGGAAGGTCGACCTGACTTAAGGTCGACATGGGCCAAGGTCGACATGACTTAAGGTCGAATTTGCATAAAGGTCGACATGAGGAAGGTTGACTGGTCATAAGGTCGACATGGGTTTTTCACTGTTTTTTGAGCCGACATGTGCCGACAGGCGGTATTTCATGCCCTACCATCCACTAGGGCGTGGTGGGAGAATAAAATAGTGTGCCGAGCGCAGCGAGGCACCGTGCCCGAAGCATCGCAAGCGAAGCGAGCGATGCGAGGGTCCGATTCTCATTGCCAACTGTGTCCATGTCGACGGATAAAAAAACAGTGAAAAACCCATGTCGACCTTATGACCAGTCGACCTTCCTCATGTCGACCTTTATGCAAATTCGACCTTAAGTCATGTCGACCTTGGCCCATGTCGACCTTAAGTCAGGTCGACCTTCCTGCCAGTCGACCTAGTGGGGTCGACCTAATGACTGTAGACCTAAGTTCATTCTGACAGATGTACCGCTTCCATCTATATATATATATATATATATATATATATATATATATCCAATATGTAGCGAGCAGCACTCCTAGAATAGAGTTGATCAGGTATATGAATGAAAGAGTGCGCCTGATGGCAATATTGATGCATTCATTGCAGTACATTTTGGGGCATAGATTTACTAAAGCTGGATTCGTGTTAATATTCTATTGAAAGTGACATGTTATACTTCCATAATCTTGCCTATTGAAGCTACATTGTGTTTCTGAAGTTGAGGTGTGAATTGTATACTCATTCCTGTGGAGCCTATTTCGATTATCAGCGATGTTTCTTTAAATCCATATTTTATTGCCTATTGCTTTTTCTATTTTGCCTTAGTAATATTGCGATTGTGCTACATATCACGCCACAATACCACATTACCCATAGTTAAAACAAGCAAAGAAGAAAAGACTGAAATGGAGACATTATACATTTGGCAAAAAATAAGTAATGACATTTCCAATATATAATTTAAAGGAAACTGACACAAGATTTTCACCATGTTTTATTTTTTAAAGGCTGACTCATGCCAAGCTAATCTGATCCATTTCTCGGAGGTAGTAAGTTAGAAACCAAATCTTTGAATGCAGTAGATGCAATTTATTTTGATTTATTGGGTATTTGATGATATTCCATGTAACAGATTAGTACATATGATAAAACAACAGGGGCTAGCGTATAAAACTAGGATAGCTTAGAGATACTGCAGGAAGTTTATGGTTATTATAAATGGAACATACTGTATTCAGAGTTGGATAAAGTTATTACAGTGGAACCTTGGGGATCGGTATGAGACTTTTCACATTTTAACAATTGTGAAAATGGCCCAAGAAGTAGGATGCTCAAATTTATAGATGATTCTAAACTTAATTAACAGATTGTTACTCCCCTATCCACTCCCACACCCCTACCTCAACCCATTCCCCGACCCACTCCCACACCCATACCCATGGCTTAAAGTGGTCACGTAGAGGTGGGGGACCTAATTTCTCTATGCCACCTATTCCCCCCCCCTTCCCTCCACCCATTAGTCAGAGATAGGGCAAGTGGTAGGGTTTTTGACATCCCCGTGAAAACTAAAATGATTTTCAGTGAGAATTACTGTGCATGGCCAATGTGGAGGATAAAATGTTCCACCTCTTCATTGCTGGTGGTGGAACTGAGTTCCACCCTGTTCCCCCTCACTTTAACCCCTGTCTATACCTCCTCCACCATCTCTACCCACTACAGCACCCCTCCAACATCACCACCACAGGTTGGAGAGGCAGGGGAAGATTTGGACGTGGAAGGTGTTGCCAGCCGTAACTAACCAATTTATACTAATGCACATATCTACTAATGCACTCCTGAGGTTTGTACTGTTTCCCCCAGCACAAGGCTAGGCCATCTTGGCCTGCGTACAAAGGGCATCTGATTTAAACTCATGTAATCTGTGTGTGGGCATTGTACTAGTTCACAGCAGGTCCCTCTTCAATCCTGTTATAAAGAGACTGTTGTGTTCATATTTCAATTACTGCATGTTTTTAATTACAATCTTAGGATGTGTTTTTATTAAGCAACAATAATTCACAACAACATTTTCCATCCCAACAGCATCCCCACACCTGCGTACAAACAGAGAGGCGGTCCTGCGCATATTGGGCCATTTGCGCAGGAATCTGCTGAATGCGGCAGAGAACGTGGGCCAGCTCCAGGAACTCCTTCGTTAATTTTTTTTCCATCTAAATATTTATATAAATTTTGCACAGCGCCCCATTGAGGGGGCGTGTCATGCTCCATTTAAAAGGTATGTCTAGTGCCATATATGGAGAGATTGGGTCATGCCCACTTTTTCGGCAGTGTGCACACCCGTGGCGTGCGCATGAGGGTGGGAAGCTGGGGGGAATCTATGATGTGTGAGGTGACAACACTATCGGTCTTTCACAATGTCACTCATACACAACAACACAATAGCACCATACTAGTGCAGAAATACTTCTGGTGGCCATCTTGGTAAGGGAATGAATCACCATCCACTGGAGATAGTAAAGTAGCACTCTCCTATTCATACATACAAGATGTAGCTATGGCCTTAGCACACATGGCCTGATTGATTTCTTGAGCAGTGAGGTAGCCAGGGAGTGAGCATGGGGAGCAAATGCTCCCCTATATCAGTGATTTTGAAACTGTGTGGAAGAGTATTTCATCATCATCATCATCATCATCATAAAAAAAACAACACTGTAAGGGAAAAGTGTTCAGATCCAGGTACAGCTAGCTTGTAGATAACCAATTAATAAAGATAGGCATTAAAAGTATTTATCAAGAGCTGCAGCCACTGCTAGAGAAATAATTAAACACAACATGAATATGAATGTACAAATGGAATCAGACCCTTCAAGCTTACAGATAAATAATCAGAATTCCTGTGTTCTCAAACTATAAAGTGCTCTATAACTTGTGTGCACTTTGTACTGTATGTAAGTAAATTAAATAAATGTCCATGTATATGACTCTATGTCTCCCGCTATATCTGTTCACCGTTCGTGGATCATACTGGTCCATTTGGACGGGGCCGAATTCAGCCTGGTTCCGAAGGTTGATGGACTGTGCAATCACAAGGTCAGTGTCGCTGGGCCGTTCGCACGAGTCAGCGCTGGTGGGGGGGGGGGGGGCAGCGGGCTGTGGTTGCACCCATGGGAACGAACTCCCAGCATTTAAAGGGCATTCCCATGAAAACACTGAGAATTCCCATGGTAGTTTGCTGGTGCTGTGGGTGCCGGGGGCGGGCATGCCGACGTTACTGACGCTGCCCACCCTCTTCCTGTAGAGGGGAGCCACAGATCTAAGAAACCAGAGGTCGGTGCAGGATACGGGAGAAACGGCAGCTCCATCTGCGATACTACCCGAGACCCACGGATCCCGTCCTGGTCCCGCAATTCAGCACACCGAGGACAGGTAACAGCTGCCACAGCTCTGCTTGAGAGTGCACTGGTGGTGATCGGCACTGATTACCCTCACACATACCGCACCATCATCTAATAGCTCACAGCTGTCCAGTGTTCCTCCAGGCAGACTCTTTCCATGTGGAGTGAGCCGGTCATTCCTCAGACATATGATATTAATCAGGTATGATCTTTTGATTATTTTGTACATGTTTGCTTTACCTGCTAAAAAAAAAAGCCCTGAAACATAAAATGCATGTAAAACTTATCACAAACTAATATTTGGAGGTTGATAAAACAAGTGATTTTTTTAGAGTGTAACAGAGTCGGAAATGTAGAGATTTTGAAATTCCGCACAAGGTTGTAACCTCCGCACCAGGTTTTCTTGCAGTATGAACTCTACCTGGATGGGGTGTGTGGCCTGAGTTGCCTAAACCAACTGTGTTAATGGTAAAGCCTTATTATGGGGTCAGGTATCTGGTTGGTGGTGCTCCCCTGAGTCCAAAACGTAATTAGAGGAAGAGGAGAAAAGAAGACTCTTTTTGTGGGGCACTCTTTGAAAAATGAAATACTATAAAATATAACTTTTACTATATCAACTTAAAATATATTGGTACGAAGTGGTGATACATGTACTGCGTGTGGGGGAGAGTTTTTTTTTATAAATATCCTCTGCCCCAGAATCTGGGTTTCTATTCTAGAGAGGAGAATTCCTCAAGTGCATAAGAGACTCAAAAGCAACAAAATTGCCTGTTTCTTATCTACTGTATCTCACTCTCTCATTGGTAAGCCAACACACTGGACACCCTGCAATGCAACTATAGCAACAGGTTCTCTACTGTTTCTGTGCTGCCAACAGCAGAAGTGTTCATTTTCTACAAACTCTGACCTTAGTACCCCAGATTTCTCTCATCTTGAGTCCACTGTAGCGTTCTACAAGACTCAGAGACAGCAAAAAATGTGTGGATCCAACTAAAGGCCACACACATCTCCACTCTGCATTTATACCCAAATGCCTGCACAGCCTGGGTCAAGCCCACTACTTGGAAAGGTGGTCCCACCAGCGAGATTTGTGGGTTCCACCATTGCTGCATGTACAATATGACATACTTGCAGGTGTAAATACATGTGTGGTCTCATCAGGTGTGAAGAACCCACTATTGACTGGAGCAGTTTGTTCTATATAAACAACCAGCGTGTGCAGAAGTCTGTGCACACTTACTGTACTACCTGACTCCATATATCTACTCTTTAATTTCTGACAATCTCTCATCTGCCTAGGTAGATGATGTTATCCCTGCAATACTGAAATGAACCAGAGTGACAATTTGTACCAAATCAGAAAGCAGAAGTGTCCACTGATTTAGCTTCACAGAGCAATCGACCTGGCACTCTCATTTGGCACCATTCTGCAGTATCTACCATCAATCCCCACTAGCCCTAGCCTAAATGACGCCCTAGGCAAGATTTTGGCGGGTGCCCCCTAGCACCTACACTAGTTCCGCCTCGGACCCTGCTCCCCTTTCCCAGCACTATCAACCCTCATCATAGCAGTCATCATTTTGGTGCTCCTACCCGCAATATTTTAAATAGAAACAGTGCACATATTCGGTGTGCAGCCCAAACAGGGGTGTGTTCTTGCTGGGAAAGGCCATGGCCACACAATAGTACCCCCAATTTAAATTATGCCACACAGTAGTGTAACTTTATTCACATTATATCATGCGATGGTGTCCCTTATTCACATTACATCACACAGTAGTACCACTTTACCTTATATACATTACTCCTCACAATATTCACATTATACCCTTAGAAACAAATCCTGAGAAAATCTTGTATTTTAAGCACCTCCATGGCCACACTGCAACCCAGCACAAAGCAGTGTGTGCTGGGCAGAGGAGAAGAGCTGCAGCTGTCACTTAAGGATAGGGGGCCCAGGCGCCCACTGGGCCCTTCCATCAGACTTTTTCTCGGCACCCCTGATAATATCACACAGTAATGCCCCTTACACATGACACACATTATTAATGTCCTTATAAACATAATGTCCCTTACACATTATGCCAACCTTTATTAATGCCCTTCATACACATAATGACATACATAATGCCCCTAACACATATGTTGCACATTATTAATACCCTTATACACATGGCACACATAATGCCCCTTACACATATGTTGCACATTATTAATAACCTTATACACATGACACACATAATGCCATATGTCGCACATTACTAATGCATTTATACATGACACACAAAATGCCCCTTACACATATCCCGAACACTATTGCACAACCAACCCACCCGCAGACAGCACTCGCACAGCCGCTAACACTGTGACCTCTGCCTTGGCTTGGATACAGATGTTTACTCATACATCATGCCTCAATAGGCCATGCAGCTCCTGGCCAGTTTTGCTAACGTTGGGTGCCTTTTTTTGCTAAAAATTCATCTTATTTGCATTGTTATGTGACAGGACACAAAAAGAGCTTCCAATGATTAAAATGATATGCGGCATGCCTATATTCTGTGTGCGACTGTAGCTGTACCTGCATACGGAATGCAATGTTACAGTGATTTCCATAAGTACACTATTTCATATGCAGATACAGCCTCACTCACACACAGAATATAGGCATGCTGCATATCATTTTAATCAGCATAAGCTGCTGGTGCCCCTAGGCATTCCAAACGCCCTAGACATTTGCCTAGTTTGCCTATGCCTAGGGCCAGCTCTGGCTACATCTTAGCTTAACCAGTGAGGGGCCAGCGCAGTAATCACGGAGGAGACTCCTGGTGAATAGCTGGTGTGGTAATGCAGTCTGGTTGTTCAAACAGCAGATGCATAGAAGACGCCAATTGCAGGAGCACTCATTTCTTAAAAAAAAATATTTTGGAAACTACTCTAGTGTGGCAGTAACTATGGTCAATAATGCTGTTATAATCTCATGATTGAAACCACAGTTGTTGACACAAATTGCCACTCAAGAGGTTTATGTATGTGTAGAATAACCTGGGGTAACTGGTCCCATAATTAATGCTGATGCTGAGGCAAAACCACTGATTTGTTTCAATTGGGACCTAAACGAGATATATTTCACCTACCTATCAAATTTGTGTGAATTATTACTAATTAAAGTAACAATTGCGCCAAGGAGCTATCTATGTTGAAACAATGTTGGATTTTGGCAATTAAGCAGAATCCTAAATAATTATTGTATGTGCTTACTTTCTTTTATATACAAAAGTCTAATAAAAGTTATGTTTTAAATAAATTCACTAACCATACAAATTACATGTTTTAAAAAGTGTGCCCAAAAAGCGCATTTGTCTTTTGTGTTTTCGTCTTTGCAAACAAATCCCATCAAATTCAGTCACAATTACTGAATGTTTAGGTGCACCACCAATCTATAGGGTCGATCCTATTAACCCCGAAGGGTGCGAGATCCCATTCGGGTCCCGTTTCAATGTTGAAAACGGCACCCAAATTAACCCTAACTAGCACCCTTCGCTGGGCCAAATTAGCTGAAAATTGCTGGCACCCCTATGGAGATGCGAGAAGTTTTCAGCGAATTTGGCCTGCCGCAAAGTGTGCCCAGTGTTGTGACAATTTGCAAACACCGGGCGTATCCGCACCCTTTGGATGTAATAGGATTAACCCCTATGACTACTTTTTGTTTTCAGAGTAGTCCAAAATATTGGTTTCTTGATAATCCTGAAAGTTGATTTGTGCTTTATGACCGTCTGTGTGGATCCATCTACCCCTACCTGCTAATGTCTTAGATCTGCAAGCACCTTAGAACTCATTTGATGATTTCTGCCCCGCATGGAAGCTGCAAATGGATGCTTATGCAAAACATCCATTCACATGCGTGTGGGTAAAATCTACATGCGTGCGGCGGGTGGGCAATGGTGCGGGCGACATTAAGATGACCCGAAAAGCTGTGAATTTTGCAGCTTTGTGGGTCATCAGAATGATCTCCTTTTGTGTATGTCACCCAGTGTTACTGATTCAATCTGTTTTCCCCTAATTTTTTCACCTCTGCTTCCACAAACCACTGACCCCGTGAGCACCAAATATTTACCCATACATCTTCCCCCATCTTTACACCTTTCTTTCCTCACCTTCTGCTGTATGTGATTGGCAAAACCAGCACTGGTCACTGTCAATCAGAGTTGATAAAGACAAACAGTAGTGCAACCACCACCCTGTAGCCAGACTGCAGACAAGCACAATTTTCTTATTGTAGCCATTTTGTCTTAGTATTAACTTGCTGATGAGTACTTTCTGCACAGGAGCTCAAGCAAAGCCTTTTAGGAATATGTGGGGTTATTGGGGTGCTTCTTTTTGAAGTGGAGGAAGGTACTTGCACTATATTTAGCAATTAAAGGACACACCCACAATGAAGTAGTCACACCCTCCACAGACTAACCCTAACCTCCTCCTCTCTCCCGCAGCTGAACCCTCCCTCTATTGCCTAAACCAAACCACCACCAATCCCCCCTGTCCATTGTGAGCAGTGTTCCAACTACCGGCATTCCGAACTACGGGATACCCAAATAGATGTATTTTCAACTCAGGAATATGCCCTGTTATCCTGTCTATTCTGCATTTCCCAATTAGGAAACTGTAATGGTCTCTATATAAAGCTAGGGAAACCTGGTGTTAATTCAATCTACTCTATGGTGTATTTGCTTTAGGTATAGAGGATTTCCTATGACTATATATGACAGTCATATGAAATCCTCTGCAAACTCCACTTCACGGGGTGGAGTTTGCAGCCCAGCAGCAAACTCCACCCCGTGACTGCAGACATTAGCAGCCACAGAGGAAATATAATCGTCACCATCCTTATCATCTCTGTGTAAGCTGGAGGCTGCAGAGAGGGGCAGCCACTGTAAAACGCAAGCTTAGGATGGAAACGATATTAGTCACATTATTCCGATAATCTATGGGTCTATACATAGCCCATTAATGTTTGACCAATGTTCATAAAAAAAAAAGGAAAATTGCATTACATATGTTTTCAATATATGATAACCTACTTCAGTCATTCAGCCTAAACTTTCTTGAATTATGGTGTCCTACATTATGCATTTTTTTCACAGCACCCCTAGGATAAAATATTTTAAGGGATAAATTCAGGGGGAAAAAATAAGCTTTATGTTTGGCTGCTCCTCCAGGCACCCCAAGTTAGGAGATGGGACTTCTATTGAAGATGGGATGTTGCCAATAGCAGCCAATCAGTTTATATGTATTGTCTTCTAGAAGATGCTAACTAGATAAGAAGTAGAGTCTGATTGGTTGCTATGGGCAACATCCCATCTTCAATATAACTCCCATCTTGGTAAATTGACCCCATGCAGTACCTGGCAGGCACACATGCAGAAGGAAGTGAATACATCATGGAACACCTTTTAAATGTTTGATCATCTCTACTTGGGACTGGTATGCCAGGGGTTAATAGCACACCCCTGCACAATGCTCTTGGTTAATTATACTTATAGAGACAGACAATGTTATACTTGCTTTTGGTAATCCACAGTAAAAGACAGCAATGCAAAGAAATGATGCAAACTAAATGGATACAATATCTTCGAGCAGTTTCCCTTTTGATGCATCAAACAACAAATAAAGACACCCATAAACTGCTCATCAACCATCTGTTACATGTATATGTATATGGTGCTAAGCTATCTACCATAAGCGTTGTAACAGTAGATATCCTCTAGTATGTCAGGGTTGTATAAAACCAAAACAAGAGTAGGCAACTCAAAGTAGCATAAGTACAGTACTAAGACGTTACAACCCTAATGCCAATATTGAATAATCCAAACAAAACTTAATGCACAGGGCTAACAAGTCTATGACCGCCAATAAATAAATATAGACTATAAATGTAATAAACCTTTCCCAATTGTCACAAAGCTGAACATTGCAGTCACTGCCCTAATGAATGAACAGAAGAACCAATGCAGTTAATGGCGGTTAACTGAGAGTCAAATGCAGTAATACAAGTCAGCTAAGAAATAAAGAGAAAACATGTCTAGCGGTTTAGGATGCAGCTTGTTAGTCTTCTTCAAAGATTGATTGATTTTTGGGGTATTTACTTTAGCACGGCTTTCTGTCTTGTTTCCTACAGTGATGCTAATATGGTTGAAATTGAATCACATAAGAGCCGGCAGAAAGAAACATCTAAAATTCAACAAGAAAGACAAAGCACTTAACATGCAGCTCAGGTGACAGGGGAAAAAAATTACTGGACAGCAATGAAGACAAGTTCTGAACCGACTGCCTTGAGCCTAAAAAATCCTCATCCACCGGAGTCCATGTCTGAGAATATAATACAGCTGAACATGTGTTAGCAAAGGCCTTTCTGACTAATGATCATCCTCAAATCCTATTCTGTAATACAACAAATAAAGACATCGTCATTTTCCTCATCTGCAATGAAATGAAAGGCAGATGTCTTGTAGATGAAGATTTTGTAGTTTTCTGAATCACAAAGAACAAAATCTGTGGGGGAAAGACCAAGTATTTGATGCAGATCAGGTACATGAGTAATTAATGATGTTCACCTTGTCATGGGTATTGCAAAATCACAAAAGAAACTTTCACGGTACAGTTATCTGCAGAGAACTCATGTAAAAACAAATTATTGCAAAGCAAAAATATGATTTTGATTATGCATTATATAATCTCCTGCTGTAAGTATACTAGCAATTATAAAGCATAGCCAAAACCATTATGGTAACTGGTTCTCTGGCCCAGCATAGTTTGCTGCAGTCATTTCTACAAATTTTGGATTTGCAGTAGTTAGGCTATGCCTTTAATCTGATGTCAGACAACCACTGGGGTGTGGTATATGGTCCCGACAGTCCGGATCCCGACAGTCATTAGCCCGACGTGGGATCCCGACATCAAGGTAATGACTGTCAGGATCCCGACTGTCGGGAAACTGTTCGGCACCCAACCACAGAGCTGGAGTAATTCATGCTGGATGTGTCCCAATTGACAGAGTTGCCTATCCAGAGTGACCACACAAGCCATTGCTGAACAACTACTGATTATGGGTATCTGGACAGAATAACAACAGTTGCCATGTATACAGTCAAATTGTCCACACCACAGTGTCAACACTAAAATTTCTACATGGTTTTCCATATTGACAGGCACCATTTTGGTATCCTCAGAATGTCAACATGTGCTAAGATCTAAAGTGGGAGTTTTGACTGAGATGTAGCATTTGCACAACCTTTGAAAAAGCTGCAGTTAAGCATTGAAACGTGTCAGTATACCACCATGTGCTTCCATCCTTCCCGTTCTGTGCCACCACTGTGCCCTTCCTTAAATTTACTGGAACCGGATCAGCCCAATACTCTGACAGCGCAAGGGACTGCAAATGCTCCCCCAGGATTACCATTCTGCATACAGCCTACCTAGCCAGCACCTCATCTGATGGACAAATCTTGAGGATTGGGGTACACTACCCCTTTGCAGCCTAGTTACAACATAATGAAAAGGCATCTATTCGGGCATATAGGGACAGACTCCATTGCACAAACTCAACCTCTCAGCACGTGTGTGTGGAAGTAATGGGTGAATATATTACATGAACACGCATATTAATTACGTCACACGGAATTAGCCCAAATCCATGTTAAGCCACACAGAATCCTGCAAAATTCTGTTATGCGGTTGAAAGGGGGTCTATATGCTGTTATGCAAGGGGGGGGGGGGTGTAATGGGTTCTTATATGTTCATATAAGTTGCTGCCTGTGATGGAGTTTTGTGCCCCTTTAAAAAAAATAAATATATATATATATACTTAAGGGGGGCACAAAACTTCATCACAGGCAGCAACTTGTATGCACTTACACCCCCCCCCCCCCCCCCGCATAACAGCATATACAACTTCCCTTCCATGATCTGGCCACCTCTGCACTACAAGAGCCACGCATGCACAGCAGCCCTCCCATGGCCATCTTGAAATTTGTCAAATCCCGGCAGTTTTGGGCAGGAATTGGAAGCTGCGCCCACGGCCGCTAACCATGGGCACAGTAGTAACTTAATACATGTCTGTCAATGGCATTCTTTATGTCTGTCAATAGCATTCTTTAGTGTTTGAACACATTTCTGATAATAATGAAAATCACTACATTGTTTTTTTTTTATTTTTTGCGAAAATAAATACATATGGTATTATTTTATGACTAAAATGTTATAATATGTAAATAGTATTGGACTAAAAGGTGCCCATACACTGTACAATTATTGTATGCAATTTGGACTAGATCGCATTGCATCACATACATTTTGCACTGCAATCTAGTACAAAAAGTACCTGTATGTGCAGACATGCTTTTTGAGTTGTGTGATGGGATGTGTACGGGATCACGCATCTCATCGCACTTGGCAATTGTACCGTGTATGGGCACCTTTATGCCATATTTAAAATACTATTGTCAGTTTTTGCTATTTTATCACTATCAATTAAAATGAACATGTATTTCATGATCCTGCAATCCTCTCACATTATGTAATATGGTACGTATTCCATTGATATGTTAATATAATATTACAAAGTAATTTTTTGTACAGAAAAGCTTTTGTTAATGGTATTAAGTATCAGTAGCAGTCCATGTAAACAAGATGTCATTCCACATGTAAAGATGTCTAAATTACTGGCAGACACATTTTAAAAGTTGATGTAATTTTTTAAATTATGATAGAGCTGAGGCAACCTGCGGTAGCCCATGTGAGGACTCCATATTGCCCCCCTCCTCTTTACAGAGGAGCATTGCATCATAACCCCACTGACCTCACCTGTGTGAGCTGTGGAGCCAGGTGTGTGGGCAGAGGTGTGTTGCTAGAGGGCTGGTGTGGGCGGCTTTGAAGGAAGTGGTATGTGGGAGACTTGCCCACCTGATTTTCTGGAGCCTCCAAGCCATTCTAGGAGAATAGGCAAATATGTTATTTTCACTTAATGAGTATAGAATGGGCACCTTCATTCAACAGAAAGTTTTTCTAGTTTGACAGTGAAAACCTACTACATGTTCACATAGGAAGTAGGTATGGTTGCTGCCCCTTTCCTTGCACCCGAGAAAACTCATATCATGTGTACACATTAATGTGTCCAGATCTGTCCCAGTTATGTAAGGTTACACCTCTACTGTGTTATGAGTGGCCTCTGTGGCTTGTCTCCCTGGTGAGTCTCAGTTGTTACTAGGCAACTGGGATACCATGTCATCAAGGCACAATGCCTAACAGTCCCACTAGATGCTAGGCAACCAGGATGCTCAAGGGAGATCTAGGACTGTGGTTACCTAGCAACCAAGACTTAGTTTTGGTTAGTGCTACTACTGCAGGGAATAATTCATTAAAGGGACCTTGCACTCTGGCTGCTGTAAATTGTGCTATTTCTTGTGAAAAGGCAGTCAGTCCCGCACCGCATTGCTGGTTGTTGCTTGTCCCTCAATGTATATTGGTGGCCTGTGATCTGGATTCCAGATTCCTTGTGATTTTTTGCTGTTGGAACTGTTATCAGCCTTGGCTTAGTAGGCCCTGAAACTGTGCTCATTAGGTGCTGTTCATCTGTCAATTATTTCAGTTCACCCCTGAATAATATGTTCCATATTATTCCAATCAATTACCTAGCATTATCCAGCCAATTGCATAAGCCCCTATTGCATGCGGTATAAGACCTGGCAGCATTCTAAGTACCGGTGTGTATATAAAATACTAAGGAAACAGTGTACTGCTTTTAAAGGCAGAATACCCTCTCTCATGGTTCTAAGGGTCTCATGCAATTATGCTAGAGTTACTTAACATACTGATTAGCCATGTAGCTGTCAGTGCTGGAGCTTGCGGATGCAGCTGCTTGCTTTAGCAGTTTTCCGCACAATCTTGAATTGCTCCAGAAAAATGGTATCCATGCCACAGCATGCAGTGAGTCAGATAACAAAGGGGCAGATGTATTAAGCCTGGAGAAGAGATAATCTGGAGATAAAGTGGAAATAACTTGAAAGAGATAATGCACCAGCCAATCAGCTGTGTTTGAAATATGACAGTTGGGATCTGAGTGGCTGGTGCGTTATCTCCTTTCACTTTATCTCCAGTTTATCTCTTCACGAGGCTTAATACATCTGCCCCATAGTACTGTATGACAATAGAGGCATATTAATTAATATTCCTCCAAATGCTGTAGGTTCAACTACTGACACATTTGCACTAGAATTCCATCCTCCACTTATCTAATTTTTATTTAATATAGTTGCTTTTCCCAATTGCCTTGAACCTAAAACTGACATATATATTTTGTTTGAGTAGAAATTGATCTTCTCAGACATTTTTTAGGTCTGTTAGGATGTATTGCTACAATTACCATACAATATCATCCAGTGTCTCTACTGAGTGATACTTGTCTCCCTACGTGTGTGTGACACTATTATGGAGCATATGTGCTGGCCTTCCAAGAGTCTTATTGAATGGCTAAGCAATGTAACTGCATTCACTAATGCAGAGTTACCTAAGTACCTGAGACAACATTGTTGTATATTAGCCTATTTAGAATATATGATAGAAAATATTATTGGCTGTTGTGTTGACTATTCTCTCATGTTTAACTGACAATAAATAGTTCTCAGCATCTTGTCTTTTTATTTGTATTGGTTTGTGTGCATGAGGACTCGGGACCTTATTCATTCGCATGCCCTGCATGCTAAATTGCCTTGCAAATGGGTGGCGCCCAGCCACCATTCGCAAGGTGGGGTTTGGTGGACTAGCAAGGCTGCGAATCAATCTGAATAACCTCCTATGTGTATTGTCAGGGGAAGATAGCCGAGGTGCCCAATGGAGCAATTGAAGTGATGCTCAATTGATGTGCTCATGACCGCCGGTGCTGACATTACTCTTATGAGAACCAGCCACTGGCATTGAAGCCTAATTTGGTAAAAATTAGTAGATAAAGAGCTTGAAATCCCAAAAATTTCCCTAAACCTGCAATAGGAATTTATCGAGCTGGTAAAAGAAAACATAGGAGACCAACAGTTTGGTGGTCACCCCTCCATAATTACAACCAGTTCTAGGCCAGATGGCACCAAAGTTGAATGTCACACCAGCAAATTAAAAATGTGTCAACCCCCCCTTATAAGTATACTTGAAGAACCACAATTGCCAACGTGTAACAGATGCATTCCCACAGATTATACACCACAATCCTGTTGACAAACCAAATTCACAACACACAGTAGTATATATACAGTACACATATTGAGGTTTAGAATTATGAACAATGAGTAATTGATAAATCAACTCCTCAGATCAAGACATTTCTAAATGTGTGAAATAATGTGCCACTTCTGCTACATAACACATTGATGGAAAATAGTGTTCTTATCAATGCTAGGGGGTATATTATCCCATCTATTATAAAGTGTCAATCTTGTTACTTTGCAAGGCTATGGCTTTGTCACTAGGAACTACCAATGTTATTCATTTGAATAAATTCACTTAGTGAAAAGGCGTTGTTTGGTTATATAATGTCATAGGTGATAAGGTTTTTAATATCTCCTTAAAGTGAAAGTCCAAGAGCCATGCGAGTAATGATGAAAAAATATCCTTAATAAAATAGAAAAAAAAAAGAAATCAACTCTAGAATACAGTATGTCAATGTTTCTAATGATATAACAAAGACAACATACAATGGAAAATAACAAATCTTTAGGCCAACACTAAAAGATAATAAATGGAATAATGGAGACCTGCGCTTGACGTGTGTGTGTGTGTGTGTGTGTGTGTGTGTGTGTGTGTGACAGTATGACACTATCAGAATCTATAGGCTACAATTGATGAAGAACAATAATGTCCTAGTGCAAAAAAACTCTTTATTGGTCACAAGTCTCACAATTACCATTGCACCAATAGGGTGCCTGTGGTCTAATTGTGTGGTGTGCTGGGTGGGTACCGCATGTTGTGGTTACCTTGACAGCACTTATAAATGAGTCTGTGTCTCTTCACAGATCCCCTATTCATGTGGTAAGCAGTATTAAACAGGATGCCGCTGGTGTATTGGGCACTCAGTGTACTGCAAATGGTTGCACGGTCGAATGGGTTGAAAGGTGAGTAGATGGTAATGTGGGGGGAAGGGGGTTAGGTGGCAAGTAAAAGTCAATAATGGGTGGTGGTGCACATGGTGGCACCAGAGCCTGGTGTCCCTGACCTCTAAAGGTGCACCTGCACGTACCTGGGTTCCTCTAGGACCGCCCCTCAGTGCTTCCATCCTGATTCTTCTGCCAGGGTCTGCAAGCAATCCAGCACTGCCGTCTGTTGTTCCCCAGTGCTACACACTGAGCTAGCGCCACTTCTGGGTAGGCAGTATTAATGACACTGCATCTGCCCAGAGTGCGCCATCAGTGGACTGCCGTGCGCTCGACTCCACAGGGGGGAGGAGACTTGGTGAAAAGTAAGTGGATGAAGCAAATATCTCCAAGGCGTATCAACCTTGTAGGTCTTCTTTAGGGAGTAATGGTAACCCCAGTTCCTGGGAGGGGTTGTGTTTATAACAGGTGGTAAGCCTGATTGATTGTGTGAACAGATGTTGTACACACACACACACACACACACACACACACTTACATACATAAACACAAACACATATGTAATATCAGGGATGTAACTAGGGGGATGTGACCATGATGATTTCTCTTTTGTACCTTCAGCTGTGCCACTGCACATCATGTACCAAAAGCCACCAAGGAAAGGGTGGCCGCCATGGTCTACATTGCCTCTGGGTGCTTGGTATAAATGTACGTCTCTGCTACATACCTCTCTGTGACTTCTAATATTCTTAGTATTTACAGTATGAGTGCATTATACCAGTACTATGCATAAATACAATACAGCATACATCTTATACTGTGGGAAAGCCCATTCATAAGCAATACAACTAAAATAAGTGGTATACAACATGGTATACGGTCACTAGGTCGACAAAAGGAATGTCGACATGCATAAGGTGAACCACTGAAGGTCGACAGGTCTTAGGTTAACACCTTCAAATGGTCAACATGGCTTTAGGTTGACATTGTCATTAGGTCACCACAAGCATTAGGTCGACATGGACAAGGTCGACAGTCAAAAGATCAACATTGGTTTTTCACATTTTTCTTGAGCCAACTTGTGCCGACAGGTGGTATTTCATTCCCTACCATCCCCTATGGTGTGGAGGTTAGAATACAATAGTCTAGTGTGCCAAGCATGGGCACTGTGCCTGAAACAGCGAGCCATGTGAGGGGATGCGGTGCACCAAGTTGTGCATGTTGACAGCGTCGACATGCAGGACAAAAACGTGAAAACCCCATGTTGACCTTTTGACTGTCGAACATGTTGACCATACAAAACACTTTGTTAATATTATATTTATATGCATTTAATTTTATATGAATTGATATAATGGGGAAATTTACTAAGATGTGTATTCTACTTCACATGTGATATTGCTATGGGCAACCAATCAGAATCTACTGCTTATTTATTTATCAACCTCTAGAAGATAGTAGATAGCATCTGATTGGTTGCCCATAGCAACATCACATGTGAAGTAGAATACACATCTTAGTAAATTTCCCTCATTGAGTCAATAAGCTAATTATAACTATTTAAAGCAAACCCATGTAAGCTATATTTCTTATTACAATGTTTTTGTCCCATAATGTTTTAAGAAAATATTGATATATTAACTGGGCCTAGTGATGTGTTTTTTTTGTTGTTTGTTTATTTGAGGAGAGTTATATCTGTTTTCACAGCTGCTGTTTTCTTACAGTCTATTTTTAACTAGCTATCTCTGCTAGTGTTAATAATCATTTTTATACCAGGCAACATTTTCTAGTACCCAAATATTCTTGCAATATGTTAAAGAACAGGGATACATATGTACATGCTATATATTTTAGTTTCAACGATAATTATAATGAAAAAAATAAATAAACCCTACCATGAAACAGGGAGGTAGAAAGGGGACTGCCGTCTCGGGTCTCAAGGTTCAGAGCACCTCAGGGTCCCAGAGAAGGAACCTGGCAGCTACAGCAGCCAATGGGCAATGCAACTACTGAAGCACCTAGATCTTCTTAACTAAAGGAACCTCTCCCATTATGCACTGGGTCCACATCATCTTCTGTGGTGAGCAAAGCGATCCCACAAGGGTACAATGCAGCCTAAATGCTAGAAAATAACCCCCCCCCCCCCCCCCCCCCCCCAAAAAAAAAAAAATTGGAGAAAAAAAGAAAAATTATGTATGGGAATTAAGGGACTTCCGCCCTCACCTGGCATCACATCCATGTGTATATCTCTATGTATGTATATATATATATATATATATATATATATATATATATATCTGTATACTCCCCCAATGGCTTCAAGATATCGTAGGTTAGCTTCTGAAAGGCTATCCCCAATGTGGAAATTCCTATAACTTGAGGAACACGTATAACTGTCCACCTATGATAATCCGGTGATTTCTAGGGTAGATACTTCATAATTACAAATATTTACTTTAAAGGGCAGCCGGGTTGAAAAAATGCTAAGATAATTCTGGTGATGTGTACAATGGATAAAGAGGCGGCGACTATTGTTTTAAAGTAGTCTGGAAATGGAGAAAGATGGTCGGTGAATGAGAATTGGGTAAATAAAAATAAAAATATTTTATTTATGACACTACAGTAAAATGAAAATATAAAAAGAAGAAAATTGTATAAAAAATCTTATATATAAAAATTATTTAAAAAAAAGATTCTTATAAACACAATTATAAAATGAGAATTGGACATGAATAAAGTGATTAAGTGCTTATCTTAAAGAGGAGATTCTGGAGGCTAGGAACACCCAACGCTTTTCGTCCTGTCTGACTTCATCAAGGGGAGAGTTAAGACTGAGACCAGGCTCCTATTTATACCTATATGTCTGCCTCTTTACTGCTGACATCATATCCTGTCATTAATTAGTCAGTGAGCTGGATGATCATAACTAGTTATGGTGGGTATACACATCCCATTGGATACAGCATAGTCCCCCTAGCTGGGGCGCTATGTTTAAAAGGTGCACCGCTTATATAAACATGTATAAAACACTAAATTTAGTAAATATGCTGCATTTCCGCCACACTTCCGGTATCCCGGAATCGGTAATGCGCATGCGCGGCCCGTCATCAGCCGCGATACAGTCTGTGCCACACTTCCTTCTGTGTGTGCGTGCATGAATCATGTCCCCCGGACCGCTCGTTCCATCTATGTAGTAGTTTCACATTGAATCGGATATGTCTGTGTATTAGGGATCCCGGCGGCCATTTTCTTGAAGCTTTTAGTATTTCTTTCATTCAGAGATTACCGCGGCCATCTTGCCTAGGTTTCATATGCCGGTTTTTCATCATAGAGAGAAACAGATATACATAGTAACTTATCAAATCAATTTTTATGCGGACAGTTTAGTGAATAATAATAATGAGGATTCGTATGCCTCGTGATTTAATATAAAGTGCTGGTGCATGCCAAATTATTTAAGGGCTATGTTAATTAATATTAATTTTCATAAATAAGGTGAAGTGTGCTGTATCTTTATAGATATCAATAGTGACAATAGTACAATTAGTTAAATAAATATTTAGATATATAAAGTGCTTATGTGCCTATAGAGTCTATTTGTTATTCAAAAGGTTATAACCATAGTTCCATGTTACAATATGTCACGTTCTGTTACTACAGCACCAGGTTTTCCCAAGAGGTCTCCCATCTTGGTACTGCCCTGGCCCAACACTGCTTAGCTTCCAAGATCGGACGAGATTGGGCGTCTCAGAGTGTGGTTTGACTGTAGGAAAATCAGACAAAACAATGGATACTTGTGGAAGGCCTTTATTGATAGTGAATACTTAATATGTGCATATAGTGAAAGAGGGCTAAATTAACCTTATAAAAACGGGGCGATTTCATAACTCTCGTTAAAGCCGAGTGGGTGCATAGTATTAAGTTCAAATATCCAATACATTTCTCTTTGTGAGAGTTTGTTTGCCAGGTCGCCTGGTAGCGCCCCAGCTAGGGGGACTATGCTGTATCCAATGGGATGTGTATTATATACCCACCATAACTAGTTATGATCATCCAGCTCACTGACTAATTAATGACAGGATATGATGTCAGCAGTAAAGAGGCAGACATATAGGTATAAATAGGAGCCTGGTCTCAGTCTTAACTCACCCCTTGATGAAGTCAGACAGGACGAAACGCGTTGGGTGTTCCTAGCCTCCAGAATCTTCTCTTTAAGATAAGCACTTAATCACTTTATTCATGTCCAATTCTCATTTTATAATTGTGTTTATAAGAATCTTTTTTTTTTTTTTTCCAAAACAATTTTATTGGTTTTGTCAACAGTAATAATAATAAAAATGCAAAAGTTAACATCATTGTCATCTGGAATACATTCTTTTTGTCGTTACATCACAATTCAACATTGACCATATTGCAATATATCATACATCTTCTTCCCTCTGTATGTAGAAACAGGTTACGTTGCTACCCCTTTGACTTAGAGATATAATTTAAGCTCTAGCAACTCTCCCATTCTTCTCCTTATTTGTGTTAGACCCATATCCAGTTAACAATTCACACTAATATATAAAAATATTAATAAAAATATTATAACATTTCCTCCCCTGAAACTAACCCCCTCCCTCCCTCCTCCCTCCCACCTTCCAGACTCGGTGTGTCTTAACCTTCTGTTAGTGACCTAAGCAGGTACCAGGTAGTGCCCTCAAATATCTTCATAACCTGTATTTGTACATCTTCCTCTAATGATCTTATATAAACTCCCCACTTGTTATGAAATTTCTTTACACCCTCTTCCACCATGGGCATAGTAGCCCTTCTATCGAAGTACATCAACTGTGTTAAGGCTACTTTGACCTCTTGCAAAAGGGGCTGAGACGGGGCCGTCCATTTTCGTAGTATGACTTTTTTTGCCATCGTTACAGTCACTGTAAGGAATGGCAGCAACTCCGTCTTCCGCCCATGCAAGTTCCACCCAGAAAAATTGGCACATAGCATTGCCAATGGATCTTTACATAAATGCAGGTCGCATGTAGTGTTGATAAACATCATCACTCTGTCCCAAAACCGTCTTATTTTCCCACACTCCCACATATGGTGAAAGAACGTAGCATTTGAGCCTTTGCATTTAAGGCAAATTCCCAATTCACCTGGTACAAAATGCTTTCTCTGGGCCTGAGAAATATACGCTCTATGCATGGTTTTAATGTGTACCTCTTGTAGCATGGTGGACTGCAGTATTTTCAACGTCTTTTCCATATGTTTGTGGAGTGTTTCCATTGAAGATACCCCTGGGATATCCCCCTGCCATTTCGGGACCATATCGGACCAAACTACTTCTGGTGAGGATGGGAGGATGTCAGCATATAGATACCTCAGTCTGTACGGTCCTGTGGAGCTCAGACTAAACACCTGCTGCAGAGCATCCTGCCTCCCTGATACCAGCATGGGGCCTTTCTTTGACTGTATATAGTGCCTAACTTGAAGGTACATAAAGAAATCTCTGTTGGGTAGAGAAAATTTAGCTGAGATCTCTTGAAAAGAGAGCATCTGGCCCCCTGGATCAAACACATCTTTGATTGCCAATATGCCTTGCTTCTTCCACCTGTCATACCCAACTTCGGTCATTCCAGGGGTGAAGCAAGGGTTTCCCCAGATAGTGTCATACCTGGTGTTTTGGTGATCTCTTCCTAAACATTTGTTAATTCCTACCCATGCCGAAAACGTATCATTAAATAAAATATTTTCCCTGGCCTGCTGTGGTAATTTAGCCCGTGGAACGTGGAGCAACCCTGCCAACGAATATGGACTCATCATATCCCCTTCTAAAGTTTTGTGAGTGTATGAATTTGTTCCCTGTAGCCAGTCCAGGACATATCGCATGAATATTGCTTGGTTGAAAGCCAGAATGTTAGGTATCCCCAGTCCCCCATCGACTCTCTTAAGGTAAGTTTTTGGTCGGGAAATACGTGGCTTTTTGCCCTGCCATAAAAAGCTGAAGAAGGCTTTATTCAGTTTCTGTGTATCTTTCTTTGATAATTGCACTGGGATCATTTGCATGCAATACGATATTTTTGGAAAAGCTATTGACTGCAGTACAGTTGCTCTTCCCAGTAATGACAATGGCAGAGACCTCCATACCTCTAGCAACCTAAGGATCTCCGCGACTATAGGGGGGAAATTAGCCTCATACAACCTCGAGATCTCCCCGGGTACCTGAATGCCTAGATACTTGATGTTGTCAGTTGTCAGTCTGAAGGGGGAAACAACCTGACCTGGGATTCCCTTAACTTTTGGCCCCAGCACCTGTAGGATTTCTGACTTATGATAGTTGATCTTATATTCTGCGAATGACCCGAAATCATCTATTATTTTCCTTATTGTCGGCAAAGATTCAGGGAGGTTTGAGACAAACAGGAGCATGTCATCTGCAAATAAACTAACCTTCAACACCGTATTCCCCACAGTGATGCCCCTGTACATACAATCAGAGCGGAGCGCCACCGCCAGTGGTTCCAAAGCCAGAGTGAATAAGAGTGGAGACAGCGGGCACCCTTGTCTGGTTCCCCTCTGAATTAGGAACGGGGCCGATAGGTATCCATTACACGCAACTTGCGTGGTAGGCTGTGAGTATAGGGACTTAATAACATCAACGAAGCCCTGGGGAAACCCAAATCTCCCCAAGGTTTCCCATAAATGGTCCCAGGTGACCAGGTCAAACGCCTTCTCAGCATCTAATGAAAGTACAGCCTGGTCACCTGAGCCACCTTTCATCCCTATATGTTGAATTACCGCCAGTAATTTGCGTACGTTAACCACGGAGTGACGTCCATGAATAAAACCAGTCTGGTCATCCGATATAACTGCAGGCAAAACATATTTTATCCTTTCTGATAATATTTTCATCAACATTTTGTAGTCGGTATTCAACAACGATATTGGCCTATACGAGCCCGGGTCTTCCGGGTCTCTGCCTGGCTTTGGAAGCACCTTAATCACCGCCGAGTTAAAGTATAGAGGGAGCTGTTTGCCCTGAATTATGTCATTAAATACGGTCACTAGTGTTTCACTTATCCTGGGTTTTAGGATTCTATAAAACTCCCCCGAGTATCCATCCGGCCCTGGGGCCTTGAGCGGCTTAAGTTGGGAGATAGTTTGTGTTACTTCATCTATAGTAATTGGCGCCATAATGCGTTCAGCCGCTGTACTTGATATCTGGGGGAGAGTCACAGAAGCCCAGAATTGGTCTTTCTGTCCCCTATCTATATCGCCCTGGGAATATAATTTAGAATAAAAGTCACTCAGAATTGCCAGTATCTCTGTTCCTTTGTGTGTTCTACCCCCTCCCGGCTTTTGTAAAACCTTGATTAAGGCTGAGGGCCTAGATCCTCGCATTAAATTGGATAATAACCGTCCATTTTTATTGCCATGTTTGTAGAACTGGAAATTAGTGTTATTTATGTTGCGCAGTGTCTGAGATTCCATTAATGCATCGTAGTGTGTCTTTGCTTGTAAATACGTGTGTTTGTGGGTCTGGGTGGGGGATGCCTTAAAATTAGCATATGCGCTCGTCACCAAGTCCTGGGCCTTTATTATGTCTCCTGACCTTTCTTTACGGTATTTGTTAACAAATGAGATTATCTCTCCCCTCATCACCGCTTTTGCTGCTTGCCACGTAACTAATGGGTCTGTGGTGTTGTCCCCATTATTAAGCCTATACTCCATCCACTTGGCCTCCAGGGCATCACGAAATGTCTTGGAAGACGCCAGGTACGAGGGGAACCGCCATTGGCGGTGTTTCCCCACGTCCAGCGCGGTCTCCATAAGCACCCATATCAGGGAGTGATCCGACAGGCATATGGGTTCAATGCCCGCCTCAAGCATGCTGCCACAGAGCCCCGCGGACAGGAGCATATAATCAATACGTGATAGGGTTCCGTGCGCCGCTGACAAACACGTATAGTCCCTCTCGGTCGGGTGGAGCAATCTCCAGCTGTCCACTACATGTAGTTGGGATGAAATTTCCCCTATACCTAGGGTGGGACCTCGAGGCTGTTTCTTAGGGTTGGAGGATCTATCTAATGATGGCAGAGCTACGATATTAAAGTCCCCTCCCATAATCAGGCGTGAATCAGCATGAGGGTATAATTTCGTCAACAGTCCTGTGAAGAATTTTTTTGAATAGGCATTAGGGGCATAAACGTTACACAATATATATTTCTCCCCATGTATGGAGATCTCTGCAATTACAAAACGTCCCTCCGGGTCTTTGATGCTGTTAGTAACCGACGTTCCCAGTGATCTGCGCGATAAAATGGCTACCCCCCTGGCTTTGGAATTATAGGAGGCATAGGCCTCAACCTTATATCCCATTATCCCCAGTTTCTCATGCTCTATATCCGTTAGGTGAGTCTCTTGTAACATAACTATATCCGCTTTTTGCTTTTTAAGATAAAGCAAGAGCTTTTTTCTCTTTATCGGGGAATTAATCCCTCCCACGTTCCACGAGCAAAACTTTACATTAGCCATGTCACATTACTGTCATGATGTATTATAGCCCTGGACACACCGAGTACTGGTTTCCTCCCCCCCCTTTCCCCTCGCCCCCTAAAACATCCCCCCCACATAGGAACAATGGGTCCCTGTAACTTACCCCTCACCCTCCTCCCAACAAATTCCCCTGAGAGTACTAGCTCTCCTATACTTCTTGATAATATAAATCAATTTGTACGCAGTGAGGGGTAGCTCTTTGAGCCTTCCCCACACCAACACAGCTCTGTGGTTATTACCTAACCTCCGCTTCCTTCCTCCTCGCTAAAGTAGTAAAATTATTCCCACCTCCCTGAGCTGTACCCTTGGGCCGGCACCCCTTATGCATAACAAAAATATATAACTTTTTATAACCACAGTCCCCTCAATAACATTCCAATACTTTCCCAAGTGCGGTCAATAAATCTCAATAAGACTGGCATTTAGTATGGTAACATCTAGACCAAGTGCATCAATTCCACAATCCCCTCATTATTAGCGAACACATTGTAAGACATTCGGATAATTACGCCATCAACTCCTCTCCCCCGTGGGACAGCCTTATCTGCCTCCCCTATGGTGGGGAATCTGTTGCTTTATCCATCCGCAGGTACGCCCTAGCGTCCCCTGCCGTGGAGAAGTCTTTGAATGAGTCTCCTTCAAAGATCCTGAGACGGGCCGGGTATAATAATGCAAATTTCCTCTTTTCCCCGAATAGGTGGGAGCAGATAGCGGTAAACTCCTTCCTCGCCCTGGTCACCTCAGCGGAGTAATCCTGAAATAGATGCAGTTTGTGACCCTCCCAAAGTATGGTCTTTTGCTTACGGGATGCTGACCATAGGGTTTCCTTGTGCAAATAGTTTAAACATTTAAAGATGGTGACTCTAGGCCTGACGTTGACTCCGTCCTTTTCAGGCCCCAGCCTGTGGGCCCGTTCTATCACCATGTCTGCACAGTCACTTTCCACCCCTAATAACGCCGGTAGTGTGTTTCGTATAAAATGGTGGAGGGCAGGGCCCCTAACCGTCTCCGGGAGCCCCACCAGTCTGAGATTTGATCTTCTCGATCTATTTTCTAAATCATCCACCTTGTTTGTCAGTGAGTACACTGTTTTTTGCAGATCAGCGTTATGTGACTTCAATTCCTGCACCTCATGAAAAACTGCTCCTATCTGTGACTCATTGTTGGTAACTCTCTTAGAAAGCTGTGACATGTGTCCCTTCATATCTTCAATGCTCAGCCTCAATGTCTCTGCTTGTGCTTGAAACATGGGTGCCATAGTTGCCTTAATGGCTCTGACCATGTCGTTGTATGCTGCTGTGTCCGCCTCCACTCCCTCATCTCCCGGCCCCTGTAATAAACAGGCTGGAGTGCCTGTAAATGTCTGTGACTGCGAAGCCTGACTGTCCCCCAGTACCTGCTGGCTGTTTAACATTGCCGTCGTCTGGCTCAGGCTCTTGTCTGCCTCTGCCTGGGTCCCGTGTCCGGCCGGGGAGGGAGGTGCGGCCGCCATCTTGGGCTGCTGTGTCTGCGGCTTGGCGGGGTTCTTGCGGGTCTGTCTCCTCGACATGGGAGAGTAACACCGCACCGTGCACTGCGCTGGGCTCTGCTCCCGTTCTGCCGCCGTCTGTGGATGTCGGGGACCGTGCTTTGGCAAGGTAGGGGTGCCGTCCTCCTTACCGCTCACGGAGCTCCTGACTCACGCGGCCGTCCTTGCTGGAGCCGGAACCGGCCCACCCCCCATAAGAATCTTTTTTTTAAATAATTTTTATATATAAGATTTTTTATACAATTTTCTTCTTTTTATATTTTCATTTTACTGTAGTGTCATAAATAAAATATTTTTATATTTATTTACCCAATTCTCATTCACCAACCATCTTTCTCCATTTCCAGACTACTTTAAAACAATAGTCGCCGCCTCTTTATCCATTGTACACATTTCCATTTTTGAGTAATATACCAATACTCTCTTTCTTAAAGACTGGCTGACGCCCTTTGTGAGGGAATATTGTTTTTTAAATAAAAAAATAATTGTCCAATCAGAACACACAAGTGGCGCCCCTCATCCAATTTTTTCACAAATAATTCTGGTGATATAAAAAAAAAAATATATAAAATATATACTAATAACAATATAAAATATATATATATATATATATATATATATATATATATAAAAAATGGCAGAAAGTAAGATGTAAGATGAAGATATAGTACTACACATCGATGGTATTATAATCCCAGACTATCGGAAAAGCAAAGGGGTAACAACCCAACAACAGAGCTAGACCAGACGGACCAAACATCGACGATATTAGTGCAGAAAAGGTACTAGATCGACACCCTCATTCATACCATTCATACCATTCATTACCATTCATTCAGACATGGTATTCATAGTATTTGTCCAATATGTTTCTCTACGGCTCAATTTCATTAATAGATCACCGCCCCTTTCATCAAGAGTAATATATATATATATCCACTGTTCCCTAAGTATAAGTAGTAATAAGCTACTTAAAAGAAAAACTTAGTAATAAAGAATACGGGTTCAGCAACCACTAGTGTTATAGTGAGTTATAATAGAGGTATGTCTTAAAATCAGATAAAAGTGCGGACAACTAGGTATATAAAGATATATTAACAGATTATTATAAATTATTATTTATTTATAAAGGACATCTAAAAAAAGAGTTTAAAAAAACAATAAAATACAATAAAACCTGACATAAAGGAAGAGATTTTTAACTTTTTTAGCAGGAGTGGGAAAACTTTTCGTCTTTAGTATTCCTCAGGGGCCATAAGAATTTGTTGCAAGTCCTGCCCTTACCCATTCAAGCCACAGTCCATTTTGGACCTTATAAGAAATGCTAGTAAGACACATTGGGCAGTATTCAATGTGAAAAATTCTCCGTGCATGGCGAGAGATTTTTTCTCTCGCCATGCACTCGCCCTGTTCCGGAGGGCTCGCTGCCACTCCTGCTCCCACTATTCAATGTGGTTAAGACTCGCCGCCACTCGCGGCGAGTCTTAACCCCTGCAGCGGACGAGCGTCCGCGGCAGGGAGCTGGCAGGGAGCCGGGGGACGGTGGCAGCCAGGGAGATTAAAGTCTCCCTGGCTGCCCCAGAACATATGTGGAGGGAAGGTGGGCTCCCCGGGACCCAGGCAGTACAAGCTGCCTCCCCTATAGCCAGCGGGGGACCCAGTATTCACTGCACCCGATCGTGCATATGTAATGATCGGATGCAGTGAATATATGAATATCTAATGAGCGGCTCGAGAGCTCCGGCCCTCTGTTATAAGCACATGAATAAAAATAACATGCCCCTTCACAGAAAAAAAATCCTGATTTTTTGACACCAAAATTAAAAAAAAAAACCTTTTAGTTTAAAAGTTCACATTCCAGTTCTCCATGAAAAGATGGAGAATTGCTACACGGAGAGATATGGCGAAAATCACTTAAAAAGACGGCGAAAATATCACATTGAATAGGGTGGTTCACTTTTGGAGAGCAAAATGCTCCTTCCAACGCGAAAACAGCACAAACTCGCCATAAAACAAAGCAAATTTTTCTCATTGAATACTGGCCATTGGCTTACCTGCACAATTAAAATAGATGTGCACTGAGCCTTTCTTGACATGCCTTTATGCCTACCTGGAACACATGTAATTTTAACTATTCATTTGCAAACCTTCTGAGGTTCTATTCAGTACTTTTCAGACCATTGTTCACAGTGAAAACACTGTTTGATGCCTCATGTACACAATAAGTACCACACCTTTGTTAGAACGAATAACGTAATGTCTGCAATAGGCATGGAGTGGGTTAAACATCCAAGACTGTTGTGTGACCTAGGGAAGCATGTGACTCGGTGGTCCAATAAGGACTTAGGGAAGAGCAGTGTTAGCTGGGATATCAGGGCAGGAAAGGGAGGAGTATTTCTCTCTTTCCTGAAAGTTTTCTGGTGAGTGGACCTGTGCCCCTGAGCTCCCCAGTTAGTGTATAACTGTATTCAGTTGAGTGCTGATACATTGCTTTGCTGCCTCAGTAGTGCTTTCCCTGACTATTACCATGCCATGCATACCTCCCAATATCTGAAGATTGCAAATAGGGACTCTCACAGCGCCCGCAAGGGGCATGGCCTATGCTAATTAGGTCGCGGTGTATGCTAATTAGGTCGCGGTCTATGCTAATTAAGTCGCAGCATATGCTAATTAGGTCACAATATATGCTAATTAGGTCACCGCATATGCTAATTAGGTCGCGGCATATGCTAATTAGCCGCAATTAGGCCCCCACCCCTCTGCGATGCTGAGTAGATGCTGTGCGAAGTCAAGGAGGCCTGAACAGACGCTGTGGCATCATCCCTGTCTCTGGTCCCCGTTCGCGGATGGGCTTGTGGTAGACGTCCGGCTGCAGATGAAGCCTTGGAGGCTCCTGCGCTGCGGCCTGCTTCCGGCCTCAGGCCCCGGGGCGGCTAGAGCCAAGGGGCGGGACACCGTGGGGCAGCAAGGCCCGGTGTTGTAGGTGAGCGCTACAGTAGCTGCGAACATTAGGGGTCGGGCAGCGTGGGCCAGGTTAGTGCGGGCAGCATTTACATGCCCTCATCGGCCCGCTGTGAGGCGCTGCCACCTAGGGGACATACTACAGCACGGGCTTCTGGGGGGTGGAGTCAGGGGGGATGGCAGGCTTCCACCGGTGGGGTGCGCTCTGGATCCAAGGCAGGGTCTGGGGGTGCAACCACGGCTAGAGTCTCCACTACCTCCTTTGACCCCTCTCTGCTGTCCGCAGCAGTGTCCTCCGTTGCTGGGGCTCTGGTGCCCATTGTTAATACTCTTCCCCGGGAGACGGTGGGGTCACAGACAGTTAGAGGATTGGTCTCAGGGGGCACAAAGGAGGCCCATTCCAGGGTGCTCAGAATTCTTGCAGGCTTTCAGGGATATGGGGTCAGCTGTTGCCATGATGGAGAGGGAGACACTCTGAGGTGATGGTTCTGCACAGAGCCGCATACGTGACCGAGGCCTACAGTCCTCGGGGTCCCCCCCCACCTTTTGCATGTTCCCACAGATGTTGAGGCACAGCTGGACTACAGCGAAGAGGATTCGTTCGCTGCTGGCGAAGTCGGGGAGGACGATGCAGATGATGACACATGGGCTGCTCAGCCTGAATCTTCAGACGTCAAGTCCCCACAGATTTTCGGGCAGTGGAGTCGGCTAAGGAAGCGGGCATGGATAGTGATGCTGATGTTGGTACATGGGCGGCGCGGCCTGGATTTTTAGGTGAGGGGGCTGAGCCTGTCGGGCGGCTTATCTGGCATTTCTCACTCGTCCCCCCCCCCCATGGGGTTGACATTGGTTGGGCTCTGCGAATGCACAGCAGTCCTTCAGGTATCTAGGCATTAAGTGAGAGCCGTAGGGGTTAAATTTAGAAGGATGACTTTATGTACTTGTTCAGCCTAACCGACGAGTCCATGTAAGCTTCCCAGGCTCGGTGTTCCTATGTCTCAATTAGATCAGCCTCAACCCCTAGATCAGTGGTTCCCAAACTATGGGCCTAGGCTCCCTGGGGTGCCTCAGGATACTGGCAGGGGTGCCTCGGGTTGGTGGTCCGGGACCAATTCAAACTATTTACGTTCAATTATTTCTGGACAAAACCAGTGCTGGTGGCTGCCAATCATAAAATGTGTACAATCGGAAGCAAATCCTGCCCTTTACCACATAACTGACCCTAAGAGAAATATATCAACAGAATCTACTTGATTTGATATATTTTTGGGGCCGGGGGTGCCTTGGAAAAATTCTGATACTCTAGGGTGTCACAATTAGAAAAGAGATTGGGAACCCCTGCCCCAGATACAGCGTTCCTAATAAAGTAGTTCAGCTCAGGGACCATCCTTCTCCAGGGTATTTCTCCAGAAGGGTATGATTATTACTACAGAATAAATAGATTACATAACATGGCGGTGGAAGCGCAGTACCAGCTAATGAGTTATTTAGGAGCTTCAGCCTCTAAAGCTTGGATTAGCTGTATTCTAAGGTACAAGACCTGTCATTTGCTTTGCAATGCTAAAATTACGATGAGTGAGGGAAAGGTGACATGATTGGCGGTAGAACACATCAGGTAAGCGCATGGGCAACGCTGTGTTCTCGCACAGTAATATTCCCTTCTAAAAATTTCCAGCGCTCCAGGCTATGCTACGGACGCGTATCTGGATTAGGGGTCGTTCAAATCAAAATATTTGCTTCTCGAATGTGTCACAAGCAGCATAATAAAGAAAGGCAAAATCTCTAGCATTGCAGTAATAATCATTATTTTCAATAATAATATTCCACAATAATACTTCTAAAATTTATTGGATGCCAAGATCGAAATGAGTTTTGGTGGGCATACGTGTCCAGGTGAATTAAAATATAGACTTTAACTTCAAGGCAGCAATCTATGGGTGCATACGTCCCCTGTAACGCACTACGTAGTATGGGAACAATGTACATCACCACTACCAATTAAATAGCAGCAATGCCATGAATAAATAAATCAGGATTATAACACCTTTAGCCTGTTATTCACTAGCCTTAGCGAACGGATCTGCTGTGGAGAGGCGAGGAATACGTCATCGTCAAGTGTTGCCGATGGGGTGTTCCATTTCTCGCGCATAATTTAAGGGGTTACACACCTTTACACTGAGGCGTTGAAGTGTCCCCGTGTCAGGGCTGTATCTCTTACTACCTTTAGGAATTGCTTTTTGTTGGCCCTGCTTATTCTGAACGCTGCGCTAGGCTCCTGGGTGGTTTCCGTTCGGTATTCGGACATTTTGGTGTGCTAATTGCTGAGGTTGGAATGGAGGAGCAGTTACTTACCTGTCCTTTCTGGGAATCCAGATTGCCGCTGTGTATACCCTCTGTTACCTGAAGTCTTTTGTACCCATGGGTCACTTGTCTGCCTCTCACTAATAAGGGCCGCTGCGGGCGTGGCCAGATCTCATCACCTGGTTCGCTTATCTACCATAATTGGGCAGGATGGGATCCAGCTGGCTCTAGTAGTTGTCAATGCAGGGCTGCAGCCATCTACCCAGTAGGCCGGGTCTTCTTGGTTGCGTGGGCTAGGGGCAGCTCGCCCTGCAATGTTTGCACTTCGCAATTCTATTTAGGGAACGTATGTTCCGGGCGTTGGGTTGGCTGATCTGCGCAGTCAGGTTGGCGGGGGTTGGGGTTAATGTTGTCTATTTTAGGAGATGTTTAGTGCCGGGAACTTCAGGGTGGTACTGGCGCATTACCTAATGGGTATTTTCTTTTTGATTTTTCCAAAAAATGCCCTCCCCTCCCCACCACCCCATCACCTTTTGCTTGCTGCTGGTTTAGGTTTAGGGTTGCGCAGACTCTGCTTACGATACGCTATTGTCCGGGAGGAGTCTATCCTTGCTGTTTTGCTACAGCTGCATGGTGCCCCTCGGGTGTCTTATCTGGTAGTGCTTTCTAGGACCCGCGCTGCGTTTTTTGCTGGCATCAGATATCCGACTAGTCCCCGGGGTTCGGGGGTTTAAGATTAGGCATGCTGAGATGGATCTGACGGCTGGGGGCGGAAGTGTGTCCTTGGTTCCTGTGGTGCCCTAGGTCATCCTCCCAGTGGCCTTGGCAAACATTTATACACTGGTCAGGCTTTCCTTTGCAGGCTCTGGCTCCTGCAGTTTGGTAGCTCTCTGATGACCTGATGTCAGTTTGCTGGGTCGAGGTGGCGTTGTCCAGCGAGTTTCCATTGGGAATTTGGAATCCATTCCCACTGCCTTGGGGCTGCCACATCGGCTATAGCCGCTCAATTGGCCTTGTCGAGCTTTAAATCGCTAGGAAGATGGCGCTCCGTAATTTAAATAGTACATTAGGCCTCACCTACTGCGCTGTAGGTCCTTGCGCTTTGTATGTATGTGTTTGATTGAGGTCATTTGTTTATTCCCCCATCCTTGTCCATCCTACTCGGGGATTAGCTACGCTCTGCTGTTGGGCCAGCGTCCGGAGTTTTCTCGCTTTTTGCCTGAACTGACGGACTGAATTTGATCACTCTGATTCGGCTATAGTCTCAATTAAGAGTCCCTCAGCAGGTCCAGTTGTTTTTTCTCCGGCCGAGTACACCCGTTTTTTCCTTATACCCTTCCATTACCTTGCCCTCCCCCTGTTTGTCTCTTTCCATCTTTGTTTCCTGGTATGGCTTCAATTGGTATTGGAGCATGTCTTAAGCACCTAAAATTGTGCTTCAACAGAACAAATTTATTTTCTTTTTGGCAGATCCTCCTATTATACTTAGGTCAACCCTTTAATATAAATACTACTAGTCTCCTCTTATAGCTTCTCCTTTAGAGGTATGGGGAAGGATAGGCTCAGAGTGTGCATAGTTGAATATTCATTTGTGTATTGGGTAGCCGGCTGGGCCTCATCTGGGGGTAGGCCGCTTGCGAATTCTCTGTTAGTCTGGTGGCTTGGAGTTCGAGGGCCGTACTGGCTTGAGTTTAGAGGCGTTCCTTGAGGTGAACGTCCGCCAGTGTCTGAGGTCTTTGGTACTTCAGCTGGAGGCAACAATTTGGGAAAATGTCCCGATTGAAGCTGTCGGCCTTGATCTTGAGTGATCTTGCAGCCATTAATACAGCTTGGTTTTTCTGCACCTTGGTTGGTCTCCAATTGTTTCCCGGACTCCGTTTTGAGAGATGTTAGAAATGGTAAGGCTTCAAATGAGGCTCGGAAGCAGCTATATCGGCGGTGGCACAGTGGGTTCTAACTGCCAGAGGTGCTGTTGACCCACAGGAGAGGATTAGGTTTTGGTGCCATCAGGTCTTCCTGCCTAACGGGGTGCATTTGGTTAGGGATGGTTCATTAATTTTGGAGGATCTATCTCTGGTTGTAGCTCAGTGCGTTAGGTTGGTGGCCGGGCGGGGATTCTGGGCTCAGAGTCCCCGCTTTGGTGGGAAAGAATGGCAGGTGAATAGAATTAGTTCTTATTCAAATGATGATGCTACGTATATGTTTGCTTTTCGGTGCGCTCGCCTCTCATTGGCTTAGGCCTTCGCTCGATCTCCCGCTCGGGGGGCAGCGAACCCATCAGATGGGTGGGTAGTCAATGCAGTAGGTCGAGCGGATACCGCTTGTTAGGGTAGGCTTGATTACGTATGCAGATTGTGTGGGTGGAGCTTAGTTAATTAGCCGTTCTTTCTGGGCCACCATTAATTAATTAATTATTAATAAATTAATCTAGCTTAAAAGTGCTAAAATAAATCAGCTAACAATTTCTGCCAAACCTAAGTCTCCGAGTCTTTATTTCAGGTTTAGTTTGTAAGTTTTGAAATGTGATGTATATACATGCGAGAGGTCACACACATCAGATGCTAGGATGTTTAGAATAACGTAATGTCTGCAATAGGCATGGAGTGGGTTAAACATCCAAGACTGTTGTGTGACCTAGGGAAGCATGTGACTCGGTTGTCCAATAAGGACTTAGGGAAGAGCAGTGTTAGCTGGGATATCAGGGCAGGAAAGGGAGGAGTATTTCTCTCTTTCCTGAAAGTTTTCCCGCCCTCCCTCCCTTGTGTTATTATGGTTGGGTGGGTGTTAATCGCGTTGGCTGATAGGCGGGAAAGAACGGCAGGTGAATAGAATTAGTTCTTATTCAAATGATGATGCTACGTATATGTTTGCTTTTCGGTGCGCTCGCCTCTCATTGGCTTAGGCCTTCGCTCGATCTCCCGCTCGGGGGGCAGCGAACCCATCAGATGGGTGGGTAGTCAATGCAGTAGGTCGAGCGGATACCGCTTGTTAGGGTAGGCTTGATTACGTATGCAGATTGTGTGGGTGGAGCTTAGTTAATTAGCC
Source organism: Crinia signifera (assembly GCF_055691185.1). NCBI lineage: Eukaryota > Metazoa > Chordata > Amphibia > Anura > Myobatrachidae > Crinia > Crinia signifera. The sequence continues at coordinate 105,203,849 of NC_139220.1, read as the reverse complement.
GTTCTTTCTGGGCCACCATTAATTAATTAATTATTAATAAATGAATCTAGCTTAAAAGTGCTAAAATAAATCAGCTAACAATTTCTGCCAAACCTAAGTCTCCGAGTCTTTATTTCAGGTTTAGTTTGTAAGTTTTGAAATGTGATGTATATACATGCGAGAGGTCACACACATCAGATGCTAGGATGTTTATAAAATTTCCAATATACGAAAGCAAATGAAAGATAATATTAATAAGTATTATTATTATTATTTTATTTATAAGGCGCCACAAGTATTTCGCAGCGCCGTACAAAGGAACAAAACAGGGAGACAAAACTTGGCATAACATTGAATAAATAACAAAAATACAGTACAAATAAAGAGCGCCACAGTTCAATACACATTACAGCTTGGATATAAGTAGTGAGGACTCAATCAACATACAACTAGAGGCTAGATGCCAATGATGGAGATGAGTATGCGGACAAAGATGGTCACTGAGTGTTGGAGTATAGGAGAGCTGTGAGTGACATGTGAAGAGAAGTGGGCTTTGACAACAGGAGGGAAGAGGTCCGTCCCTACAAGTAATGCATTATTCCAAATACTAAATGGGAAAATTATTACCTTTTACTAATTCTATTTATTATATAGAAGGTGGTGAGAACCTACTAATGCAATGTTATCCATGGTATAAAACAGACACATAAATGTAGTACTTTAATTGAATACACAGTGTGTTTTTCATTGAACTACACAAGCTGTGACATAGTAATTATGCTAATAAGCCTTTTCCCTATTTATCAGATAACGTTATGACTAGTTAATGTAAAATATAATATTAAAAGTTTATCTAGTGTGATTTTGTGAAATCTAGAGTAAAATAACATAAGCAATCTTCAGCAAAGGTATACACTTTAATTAGCTATGTGTACAGAATTATGTTTAACTCTGTATTGACTCTTCCTAGTGAAACCAACATAATTGGCTCATATGCTATTGAAATATTTTTGTTTAGAATAAAGGCAGTCAACCTTTGCTTGCTGTGGAACTACAGCACTCAGCATCTGTAGAACCTGATATTGCCCCCCACTGAAAATATCAGAGTGGGGGTGTTATCATATGTTTGACCTCTGAACTTTTACGTTGCATAAGTTGGTTATCAGAACAGCTCTGCTTGCGCAGAGAAATTGAGCCTCAGATGTCTGTCTACTGTTTGAGTGAAATCCTCAGGGCAGCTTACAGTCAGAACTGACAGAATTATATTACTACTTTATTATGTCCCAATAGATAGCTTGAAAGTGGGTTTTACTAAAAGTGTTTCTTTTTTCACCAGTGATAGAAAAGCACAGATACCAATTGAACCTGATTCAAAAATGAGTTACCTTTTTTTCAATTGTCTCTGCAGGCATTTACGCAGCTGCCTTTTTTATGGGGGAGTATTATTTTTTACTTTATTATTATTATTACTTTTTATTTATATGACGTCACAGGTGGTTCGCTGCACTGTACATATGGCACACATTACAACAATACAGGGTGCACAGAACTTAATAATACAGTAACTGAGGGGCAGATTTATTAAGCTTGGAGAAGATATAAACTGGAGATAAAGCGGAGAAAAGGTAAAAGGAGATAAAGCACCAGCCAATCAGCTCCCAACTGTCTTTTTCAAACACAGCTGATTGGCTGGTGCTTTATCTCCTTTTACCTTTTCTCTGCTTTATCTCCAGTTTATTTACAATTAGCGGCCCAATTCTCAGTACACAATACAGCTGAGAGGCAGGGAAGCGTACTAACAGGGGTAGGTTGTCATCAGTGGCGTGCGGTGGGGTGAGGCATGTGAGGCACAGCCTATCCTGTCATACTAGTGTATATGCCGGTGTTTTGAATTGATAAAGTATGTCAAAAATACAAATAATTTATTAAAAAATTCGGTACTTATGTAGTATCTGGGCTGCCGATTTTAAAATCGGGTAGGAAAAATCGCATCGAATCGCATCCGATATCGCATGCCGCGGATTATGTAAAATGTTTTCCGCGCCCCCTCGCGGGGCTCGCTGCGCTCGCCACGCTTCGGGCCCACCACGCTTTATGAAATCAATCTATGCCCACTTGGATAGTGGGGAAATGAACAGGACCTTGTTAACATTGAATCCTATACAAAATCGCATCGAATCGCATCGCATGCGATATCGGATGCGATTCGATTCGATTTTGCCGAAAATCGCGTCGAATCGCATCTGATTGTATGCCTTAAGGTAAGGCATACAATCAGAAAATCGGCAGCCCAGATACTACATAAGTACCAAACAATCTTATTTTTATTATTCTAATAATTTTTATAGTCAAAACTGTGGAGTAAAAAGTCTATAGCAGGTGAGGCAGTGCCTCACCTGGCTACCTTTTCTGCACATCTCTTATCAAAACTTAGCGAATCTCCAGCAGTGTATACTGCTGCACATGTGTATAATGCTGGCATGTACCCCATGGCTCATATATTGTGTGCATATCTGGCTCTGGTACTTGTGGCCTTCATTACATCGTTCTGATGTGTACAGGGGATACAATGTCAGCTGTCAGCCGGTATAGTAACCAGCTAAATGACACGTGGCGATTTTCTTGCTGATTTGAGCAATAGGCTCTGACACAGTACAACAATCTACAAACCTGCACCAGCTGCCAGAGAGGTGAGGACCCACAGTGAGACTACACACTAAATAGACCCCATGGCAATATCTCTTCTTAAGGTGCGTACACACACAGGCATAAAATCGCTGGCAATATGGTTGCTGAGTGACCATATTGCCAGCGATTGGAGTGTTTCTTTTTTCACCAGTGATAGAAAAGCACAGATACCAATTGAACCTGATTCAAAAATGAGTTACCTTTTTTTCAATTGTCTCTGCAGGCATTTACGCAGCTGCCTTTTTTATGGGGGAGTATTATTTTTTACTTTAATATTATTATTACTTTTTATTTATATGACGTCACAGGTGGTTCGCTGCACTGTACATATGGCACACATTACAACAATACAGGGTGCACAGAACTTAATAATACAGTAACTGAGGGGCAGATTTATTAAGCTTGGAGAAGATATAAACTGGAGATAAAGCGGAGAAAAGGTAAAAGGAGATAAAACACCAGCCAATCAGCTCCCAACTGTCTTTTTCAAACACAGCTGATTGGCTGGTGCTTTATCTCCTTTTACCTTTTCTCTGCTTTATCTCCAGTTTATTTACAATTAGCGGCCCAATTCTCAGTACACAATACAGCTGAGAGGCAGGGAAGCGTACTAACAGGGGTAGGTTGTCATCAGTGGCGTGCGGTGGGGTGAGGCATGTGAGGCACAGCCTATCCTGTCATACTAGTGTATATGCCGGTGTTTTGAATTGATAAAGTATGTCAAAAATACAAATAATTTATTAAAAAATTCGGTACTTATGTAGTATCTGGGCTGCCGATTTTAAAATCGGGTAGGAAAAATCGCATCGAATCGCATCCGATATCGCATGCCGCGGATTATGTAAAATGTTTTCCGCGCCCCCTCGCGGGGCTCGCTGCGCTCGCCACGCTTCGGGCCCACCACGCTTTATGAAATCAATCTATGCCCACTTGGATAGTGGGGAAATGAACAGGACCTTGTTAACATTGAATCCTATACAAAATCACATCGAATCGCATCGCATGCGATATCGGATGCGATTCGATTCGATTTTGCCGAAAATCGCGTCGAATCGCATCTGATTGTATGCCTTAAGGTAAGGCATACAATCAGAAAATCGGCAGCCCAGATACTACATAAGTAACAAACAATCTTATTTTTATTATTCTAATAATTTTTATAGTCAAAACTGTGGAGTAAAAAGTCTATAGCAGGTGAGGCAGTGCCTCACCTGGCTACCTTTTCTGCACATCTCTTATCAAAACTTAGCGAATCTCCAGCAGTGTATACTGCTGCACATGTGTATAATGCTGGCATGTACCCCATGGCTCATATATTGTGTGCATATCTGGCTCTGGTACTTGTGGCCTTCATTACATCGTTCTGATGTGTACAGGGGATACAATGTCAGCTGTCAGCCGGTATAGTAACCAGCTAAATGACACGTGGCGATTTTCTTGCTGATTTGAGCAATAGGCTCTGACACAGTACAACAATCTACAAACCTGCACCAGCTGCCAGAGAGGTGAGGACCCACAGTGAGACTACACACTAAATAGACCCCATGGCAATATCTCTTCTTAAGGTGCGTACACACACAGGCATAAAATCGCTGGCAATATGGTTGCTGAGTGACCATATTGCCAGCGATTGGAGTGCTCGCTCCAGTTTTCAGTCCCCTAATGGTCGCTGGTCGGAGGAGCATGCTGCTCCGACCAGCGACTTCCCCTGCCTTTTCTCCCAGCAGTGTGTCATTTTCATCAGTAACCATCTCTGGTCGCTGATGCAAATGGGACACTGAGCAATATGATTGCTGAACAATATATTGCTAGCAATATATTGCCAGCGATCATATTGCTCCGTGTGTACACAGCTTTAGGCATTGATTCTACATAGGTTAAGCCTCACAATTAGCTTTTTGCTGTATATCCTTAGATTATACATCCTATAAGGTTATGTATCACTTTATATACATCATGAGTGGTACAATATGACATTTTGAGGGAGATGTATTATAGCAGCACGGGTCGTGCCACTATAGCACTATCTGCTTTGCATCATTATATAACATGCACTGATACCACTTCTCACCCATAACAACTAATCTTATGTCTACCCCTTTGTGTTGTATGACAGTTAGATGCACTGCGTCTTATTTTTAAGATGTTTCAAATAGTTACATTTTTAGAACATCTCATAAATATGATTGCATGGTTGCAAACTGTTTCTAAATCCCTCTATAGACAAAATAAGGGCATAAAGTATATAGGAGCCTATATGACTTATTTTAGACTTTAATTTTCTTCAAGAATTTACAAAAAAAAGTGTTGTTCCTAGGTATTGTTAACCTCAAAACAGTAATTTTCAGTCATTCCCTGCTAATTTTGACCACCTCACAGCTCACAATATTGTTTTCACTAAAATCAGCCAAGAGCTGCAGCGAGCTGACTGGTTACTAAGCAACAGAGCAGTGGCGCAAACAAATGGCAGTTTATTGCACATCTATGAAACATTGACACTCACTAGTAAAGAAAAGTGGTGCAATACGGAAGAACCTCCAAATTATCTTTTTCTTCCTACCAGTACTTGAAGGAACACTGCGACATGTCTATTTGTACAGTGTCATAAAAATAACCCTCCACCATTTCTAGGATGGTGACCATAGCAGATTAAGTTACAGTAGAGGTGTCACTAATGTTGGCCAATTCCTTTAGACCTGACCAGATGTCAAAAGGTTGTGTTGACTTATGTGCATCACCACTGGGTCTTTTGGGAAAGCTGAGTTATTTCTAGGCTGCTGAAGGAAATGTTGTAATGCTATGTGTTGCTTGAGTGCCTATTTTGCTCTCCAGGAGCATTTTGCATCTTTTATGATCTGGGTCAGTTGGGAAGAAAGACACAGTGTAAAACTTAAATGTAGGATCAAGCCTGGTTGACAAAATGTAGTGATCTAATTTCAAGATATTGGCAACCCTTAGATCCTAGCTTGATCTACAAGTCCATCATATTTGAATTGCTAACTTTCATCTGCTTTTTCAAAGGGGTTATAATAATGCACCTTGAATAGGATGAAAAAAAAATATAATTTCCACTGTGCTGGACTAAGGTACATTATATGGACAATAGAGTTCCATTACCTGACCATTACACAAAGCAGGTAACAAAACATGTGATGATATTATATACAAATACATATACTTTTATATGGAGTTGGTTCCCCTTTTGCAGCTAGAGCAGCTTCCACTCTTCTTGGAAGGCTTTGGAGTGTTTCTGTGGGAATATGTTCTCACTCATGCTGTGGATCATTAATGAGGTCAGGCACTAATGTTGGATGAGAAGGCCTGGCTCACAATCTCCAATCCAGTCCATCCCAAAGGTGCTCAATGTGGCTGAGATTAGGGCTCTGTGTGGGACAGTCAAGTTATTTCACACCAAACTCATCAAACCATGGCCATTATTCTGGTTGACTCGCTCAGATGTGAAGTTGCATCCTTGCGAGTAACCCTAAGCCCGCCTTGTGAATGGTTAGCCGGTGTCACCCATTCACAAGCGAGATTCATTCGCAAGGCTTGCAAATGGATGTTTTACATGAACATGTCAGTGGAAACCTCCCCCATCTTTTAATGGTCGCCGACCATTGAATGATGGTGAAGGCACACGCATATGTAGCGGTGGTCCAGGCAACCCTTACATATGCGTGTAGAATTGCAGGGAATTGGGCGGGCAGCTGACATTCGGTTATGTTAGCTGTCCGCCCCCGCATGTGCATCAGGGATGCAATAGCATGTGTACGCCCGGCACTTTCATGGGAACGCCCATGAAATGCTGGGCGTTCACATATGCTAATGGCCCAGCCCGGCACCCCATGACCCTCTCCACCTCCCGCTCGCAAGGCTGGGTGCGTGCACTCGGCAAACAGACTTTTCGCCAAGTTTGCGCGAATGCTGCTGTGCGTACGCAAAACATCGGTCCACCTGCGAACAATTGGCCACCGCGAATGAACCAGAATAAGGGCCCATGTCTTTATAGTCATAGCTTTGTGCACTGGGACTTTCCAAAACTGTTGGCACAAAGTTGAAAGCATGTAGAAGTATTAAAATTGCTATTCCCTGAAGATAAGGCGCAAACCCTGAAAAATAGCCTCTTACCATTACTCCTCCTCCATCAAACTTTACAATTGGCATAATGCAGTCAGACAGGTAACATTCTCCCGGCATCCACCAAACCCAGACTCACCCATCTGACTGCCAGACTGCCAGACAGAGAAGCATGATTTGTCGCTTTACACTATCCCATCAAATGCTTGGCATTGGACTTGGTGGTGTGAGGCTTGCATGCAGCTGCTCAGCCATGGTAACCCACTCCATTAAGCTTCCACCGCACAGTTTTGTGCTTACATTAATGCCAGTGGAAACTCCTCGGCTATGGAATCAGCAGATCATTAAAGGACCATGGAGGTCATTCTGGTTGACACACATAGCTGTGAAATTTGCAATGTGTCCTTTAAATGCCGCCCACACAAATGCCGACCCACCACACATGTCCCTACACGCATGCAAATGGATGTTTTGCATAAACATCCATTCGCAGCTTGCATGCGAGGAGGAAATCATTCGATGATCGACGACAATTGTATGATTTATACAGTGCACGCAGATCTAAACCACTCTCTGGTGTCCTACATCTGTAGGCACCCGCGTCATCAGCAAATTACCATGGGAATGCCCATGAAACATTCCTATGGGTGACTCCCTGGTCCACCGCCCTATGCCCCCTGCCCACACTGTCCCGTATGAACAGACCAGTGACTATGCAAGTTGCCGAGTCCTATCACCCAGGGACCCTGCACAAATGCATACAGTACATCAGTTTGCGCATGCGCAGACGGACAACTTTGCTCACCCGTGTGAACGTGGAGAGGAGCGAATCATTCAGAATTACCCTCCATGTGCCTTAGCAGTCATTGGGGGAAATTTACTAAGATGGGAGTTCTATTTCAGATCACCCCGTCACTGGCTGTATGTGTGAAAGGGGGGTCAGACTGCACTCGGCAAAGTTACCCGGCACTCAAAATGTCAGGTAATTGCTGGTTCGCATGTCTGATAGGAGTATAAGTGGATAGTGGGTAGAATTTTTTTTCATCCTGGTACAGCTGGGCAATTACTTTTAAGATAAAATGGAATTGAGATATAATTTGGTTCTGAGACACAGGACCTCAAATAGCTGTCTGAAACCCACGCTTTAATGGTAGATATTGGCTGCAGATCTAATACTAGCATAGCGGCTTCTCCTTGCAAAATATTGTTTAACAGTCAATTGTTTTGTGAAATTACTACTAGCAGTCTTCTTGTTCCACTTTCAGATCCATCCCCAGCAGCAGCAGCATCAGGCCTAGCACTCAAGGATTCTTCTTGTTAGCAGCTGCCTCTGGGTTACTGCAGTCTGATTCTTGTATTTGTTCTGTCTGCAGTCTCAGCTGCTACTTAATTAATTAGACCATTACCTCTATGTGTCAGACTGCAGTGTCTGTCAGGTGTTGGATGCAGCTGTGTATCCTCTCACCTGAACCTTGTCTGGCTGCCCAGCTGCAGTGAGTCCTAGTATTAGGAGGTGTATGTATTAAAATACATTGCCACCCCTTGCCACCCATCGCACCAATGTTGATCACATATGTACTAACACCATATGACTAGTTGATTCACCTCTTGCCTATAGGCAGACTCTGCTCCATCTGTGATCAGACCAATTAGCGTGGTGTCATCTGCGGATTTGATGAGTTTCCCCGTCATGTCCTCAGAGGTGCAGTCGTTGATATAAAGAGAGAAGAGGAAGGGGGAGAGGACACACCCTTGAGGGGCTTCCGTGCTGGTGGACCATATGCCAGAGGTGAATTTACCCATCCTGACTCTATCTGCTCCCATTCCGTTGGGAAGTTTAACACCTACGAGCATAGACCTTCCATGACGCATTTTTTATTCAATTTTTAATTCCAGCAGGCCTGGTAGTATGGTGTTGAATGCCGAGTTGAAGTCCACAAACAGTATCCTCACATACCCCCCACCCCGGTGCGTCCACATGCTGCAAGATGTGATGCAACCCCAGGTTCTGTAGGTGAATTGGAGAGGGTCGAGGAGGAAACCCACTGTAGACAGGTTTGCCAGGGTGAGGGGGGGGGGGGGGGTAGCATATTCGGTGGCGGCAGATTGCTGGTGATAAGAAGCCCATAGGCTTCTATAAGGTATCGCTGTCCAAAGGTGGCGATACCCTGGGCAGCAAAGAATGCGATAGCCGGGTCTTGGTACATTTGAAAATGCGAAAACTGGGGTTTACCGCATTTTTCCCTTACAACATCCCGCCCTAACAGTCTACTATCCTGACTAGCAGAGCTGGCCCTAGGCATTGGCAAACTAGACAAATGCCAAGGGCATTTAGAATACCTAGGGGCATGCAATTCATACATCTGATCCAGCAGCAGGAGAAGTGCCAGATATCAGGAGGGGTTGGGTTGTAATAATGTGTGGTATACATGTAATTGTCTTTAATGTGTATAACGACATTACTAATGTGCGGCATAGCTTATTTATTTAGCACCTTTTGGAAGATGATAGATAGTACCAGGGCTATTTTTCAGTAGGCTCCAGCAGGAACTGAGGCCCTTATTCTAGTTCACTCTTTCTGACAAAATATTTCTTAGATGGACAAAACCATGTGCACTGCAGGTGAGGCAGGTGTTACTTGTGCAGAGATAATTAGATTTGGGTGGGGTTTTACACCTGCCTCACCTGCAGTGCACATGGTTTTGTCCACCTAATAATTATTTTGGCAGAAAGAGTGAACTAGAATAAGGGCCTCAGTTCCTGCTGGAGCCTACTGAAAAATACCCCTGGATAGTACTGTATCTGATTGGTTGCCCATAGCAACATTCCATGTGAAAAAGAACGCCCATCTTAGTAAATTTCCCCCTCAGTGTCTTGCTGCATCCTGGAGGAAGGTAAGGAATGCTGCCTGGCTGCTCTGATTGGGTGAAATTCAGAGCAGCCAGGAAACATTCTCTACCTTCCTCAAAAAACCTTTGAGGGCACCAAGATGGGAGAGAGATGCCCTCTGGCCCAGGCTGCCGCTGCTTGAAGAGCCATAGAATATTGGGGCTCTGGGTATTTACCCAGTGTGACATTAAGATGGCTCTGCGTCTATAGAATGAGAGGTTAGAATATAATAGGAAGGTGGGGGTCTCTGCAGGTGTCATTACCGGGTGAGTGATTGTGATTTATTCTCACAGAAGTATGAGTGCTATCAGAAGCATATGTGAGGTTGTTCCAAGCTCTGCAACTGCAGGGCACAGAGAGCCAGTACATTCAGAAATGTGCCTACTTTGATTCACTAAATATATTGGGGCTGATTCAGATTGGCCCGAATTCGGTCCCCTGGCCGATGATGGAGGCCTGCGTATGCGCAAAATATGCAAACGCCTTCTATAAGTATCAAACTCGCCGCGGCATTCGCGCTATCAGGGTACAGGAGGAGGCGGGCAGAGGGCTGGAGCAGGAGAACGACCAGCGTTTCATGGGTGCTCCCCTGTGAATGCAGGCGTGTTGATGCCCACTCAGAATTCGGGCCATCGGCTTTTTCGCCTGTGCGGCCACATGCAAACGGATGTGTAAGCGTACACATCCCCTCACATGCAAATGCGGGGATTTGTGCGGTGGCGGAGCGGGCGTTCGGTCAGGTGGGTGGCGCGCAGCGTTTACCTGTTCGGTAGACTGAGAACATACGCAACCCAATGAACAGGTCTGAATCAGACTCATTGTTCCCAAATGGCACAAAAGGTGTACCACATAGCAATGACCTGGATGACGTGTGATAATCAGCAGCTTTGTGAGAGTACAAGTGATCATTAAAATAAATGTACTGTAAGTGACTAAAAAAAAAGTCATATTGCGTCACAAAAGGAAGAAAAAGCTTTTTGCCCTGCAGTTTTCGTTTTTGTAATACTTGAAATGTGTGAACAGATTTGTTAAGGTGATCATTAGTTGTTCAGGCATTGCAGGGCTAGCATAGTCATGGTAATAATGCCATATGTATCCATTGAGGTACAGAGCAGGGAATGTGCGCCAGACTCTGAACAGAACGAACATTAAAGATAAAGGTAATTATTGTAAATATAACAGTTTAAGTACTTAGTGTTTATATGGCAGAAGCTCTTTAATGTCTGTGCAATATTCAGCAAGGAGGTCCTTGCGTGCTGTTTAATTTCCTTGGTGGCTCGTTTTTGGATTTGGCTTTCATTTTTCTTTGTATGCCTGGTGTCCTGAAAGTGAAGCAGCTTTTATTTTCTTTATGCGGTTGCCCTGTAAATCAGGAGCGAGCGGCACACTTGCTTGGGGAAACAGAAAGCAAACTTACCTTAAAGTACTGTTCCTTACTAACTCACTGTGATAGAGTTATAGTATAGTGTGTTTAAACATCCTAAGGGATATATCCAGATTGTTCGAATGGCCATATGTTATAATTAAAAACAAAGCGGCATATATATCTTAAACCAAGGCTGTAATGAAAGTCAGGATAAATTAACAGGCATTTACAAATACGAGCAACATTAATAAATACAGGAGGGAGAGAGTAAACAAAGAAATGCATGATATATGTGTTACATAATTATAGTTGATTTATGGTTACATAGTTGCATTAGGAGCAGGTGTGGAGGAGGAAGTGTATATGTTAGAATTATTAATATATCAATATTAGAAACAACCCCCCAGTGCTTTACTCCAGCTACAACGTCTGTCACTGACCTGAATTTATGAAGGGTGCACTCACATTTATCTAGATTTCTGTTTGTTTCAATGTACAGTAACAGTACATTACTGGATCATACATACACATTATGCACTACACATCTGACTCATTGCACTACACAATCTTTTATAAACAGACAAGTAGGACATAGCACAATGCTACCCAAAATAACCAGACACCCCACAGGAGGGCTCCAGTAGCATAATCAAATGAGTACTTCTTAATTGTTGATACAGAAAAATAAAAATGAGTTCTTTGTTTGTCCTGGTAGATGCATTGTGTTGTTCTGGAGTAAAGGTCCTTATTGTATATTAATGCAAGGAACCATTTCTGTATGCCCAGCCAGTGCCCAGCCTTCCAGCGCACAAAATATAGATGCAAACACACAATTCATATGCAAATGATCAAATAGTACACTGACATATTGTAGAGCATATATATATATATTTGTTTTGGAAAAGAGGCGCCACTTGTGCTAGATCGAAAAGACTCACAATAATATTCCCTTATATAATAAAGGTGTCAGCCTATCTTTTAATAAAAGTAATGGTACGTTACTTAAAGGTTTACGGAAAGAAATATAAAAAGATATTGGCGACCAATTATTGTGGATTTAAAAGATATATAAAATATAAGAAATATATATATATATATATATATATATATATATATAAAAAGTATTTATTGGGATGACAATAAAAGAATAGGACAGTGAAAAAAAGGACAATTATGCATACATGAGCATATTAATTGTATAAAAGGACAATGGTATGGGTAGTATATATAATAAAAAGGGGGTACGATAATAGGGAGAATTAGATAAAAAACTACACTTGTGTCTAAAAATTGGAGGAACTAGAGATATAACAAGTTTAAATATATATAAAAAATAAAATATATATATAATAAAGTTAAGATATAAAAATCCTTAACTTATGAGGTAGTAGGAGGTAGGTGACCCAACGCGTTTCGTCGATGTGACTTCTTCAAGGGGTGGAGAACAAATGAAGTCTGACATGTATTTATACCTGTATGTCAGCCAGGGGGATGTGACATCACTTCCTGCTAATTAGATATATCAAAACGGCTGTACAGGCATAAGCACAAATAGGGGACTAAACAAACATATGTAGAGTGAACTGGGACTCAGGTGAGCAAAAACGCTATGTTAAAAACATTTTTTGACAACTAGAAACAATAGTAGTAGGTGAAGTCCGTATATTGTGGCACTTCCGCCACGTTTCCGGCATCCTCATAGCGCTACTGCGCATGTCCGGCTTGGGGACGTGCTGGATCTGCGGTGACCTTCTCTGTTAGGTGCGCATGTGCCGGCTTGCTGCAGGGCTCAGGGGATGATCTTTACAGCTCTTGCGGATATGTCTGTAATAGCGTGTGCCGGCGGCCATTTTGTGGAAGATGTTTTCTATGTAAATTGCGTATAGTGGCCATCTCCTTGAAGCTTATCATGCCGGAGGGATTCCAATATGAAAACATACAAAAGAACAAAGTAACTAAATCTATTCCAGACTGTATTCATTTATATGGTGACTTGTGATTAAAAAATTATCGTGATACTACAATAAACAGAGTATGATGTTGATAAGACTTTGTTTACATTAGTGATTTGAGTATTGTATTGCCAGTTAACAGGATATAGTGATGGTGAGATATAGTAATATTTCATCATGTAATAAAATGATGCTAATTAATATTAATAATTTAATGCGATATAGTGTATGGTGTCACTACAAGATTAGTCTTACAGTGAGTGGGTGGGTGCGTTGCCAGAGAAAGGCAAGAGAGTGCTAAAGTGCCAAGTGCTACTAATTGCATGAACCATGTGATTCTCTGGTACGATCTCCCTGTTGGGTGCTACAGCACCAGGTTTTCCCAAGAGGTCTCCCATCTTGGTACTGGCCTGGCCCAACACTGCTTAGCTTCCAAGATCGGACGAGATTGGGCGTAACAAGTGTGGTTTGACTGTAGACAAATGCAACAAACATCTGGAGGTTTAAGTACTTTATTAGGTTCTTACAACATACTATATAAGTTAATTGTGAAGCGTGAGTAACAGGTGGATAAGGGATACAAGATAAAAGATAAAGGATAAAACCAGGATGACCTTATAAAAATGGCGCTATCTCATAGTTGTCATTAAAACCCAAGGGATGTAAAGTGTTCAATTCAAATATCCAGTACATTTCCCGTTGGGATAGTTTTTTCGCCAGGTCGCCACCTCTTGGTCCAAGCTTAACCCATTCGATGGCTTTGAAGGTTAGTCCCTCAGGGTTAGCATTGTGATGGTTCTCAAAATGTTTATATAGAGCGTGGCTGTCGATTTTATTCTTTATGTTTCTGCTGTGCTCCTGAATTCTTAGTTTAAGGGGTCTTTTTGTCTTGCCAACATATTTCAGATGACAGGGGCATTCCAGAAGGTAGATGACGGATGAGGTGTTACAGTTCATAAAGTCTTTGATACGATATTCTTTAGTGTCATTGTGGTTAGTGAATAATTTTCGGGTGGGGTGAACGAATCTGCAGATATTGCATTTTCCACATTTATATGAACCTGTGCATTTCAGACCAGAGTGCGGTTGGGTGTTTTTCGTTGTGAGTAGGCTTGGTGCTAGAATATCTTTCAAATTTTTGGATTTCCTGAAGATTACTTCGGGATATGGTGGAAGTATTTCTTTAAGGATCGGATCCATGAGTAACAAGTTCCAGTGTTTTTTCAGGCTCTGTTTTATTGTATGCTCATGTTGTTTAAGGTGGTGATGAAGGCTACATGTTCTTTGTTCTCCTTTTTAGTTTTGTATTCAAGCAGGTGTTCTCTTTCAATGTTCCTCACTTTTGTTCTTGCGTTCTGAAGAATTAGAGTGGGGTATTCTTTTTCTTCAAATCTTTTTGTGTACATCTCAAGTTGGGTTTCACATTCCTCGTATCTGCTGCAATTTCTTTTGATGCGATTGAATTGCGAGTACGGTATGTTTTCTTTCCACTTTCGTAAATGATTGCTCTTAAAGTGCAAGTAGCTGTTGGTGTCGACTTGTTTGATGTAGTTCTTTGTGTTCACTTTTGAATCTTCCCCTATCAGAACCAGATCTAGGAACTCAATATCAGATTTATTGATTTTGGACGTGAAACGCAAATTCATTTGGTTATCTTCAATGTATTTCATAAAATCCATAAAACGTTCTTCATCACCTTCCCAAACAATTAAAATATCATCGATATATCTCTTGTAAAACCTGATGTTATCTTTAAAAGCATGGTCTGTGTATATAAAACGTTTTTCCCAACTTCCCATAAAAAGATTCGCAAAGCTGGGTGCAAAAATTGTGCCCATCGCTGTACCACATTTTTGAAGATAAAACTGGTCCAAAAACTTAAAATAATTGTGACTTAGGATAAAATTCATGAGATCACATATGAAATTTTTGTGTTGTGGGGTGAGTGTTGGGTCCTCTTCCATAAACTCCTTGCATGCTTCAACCCCCTGTTGATGTTCAATGCAGGTGTACAGCGACTGGACATCGATTGTGGCCCAGTGGAAAGACTCCTCCCATTTAAAATATTTTAAAAGATTTAAAACCGTGGTTGTGTCTTTCAAATAGGCTGGAAGATTCGTCACATATTTCCGTAAAAAAATGTCCACATACTCTGACAAATTTGAGGTCAGGGAATCAATCCCTGCCACTATCGGTCGTCCTGGTGGATTTTGTAAAGACTTATGGATTTTGGGCAAAAAATTAAATATAGGGGTAATGAGATTTGACCTCATTAGATATTCTTCTTTAGTTATTATTTTTTCCCATAATCCTTGAAGGAGTAGAGGTCTCATGTCTTCTATGAATTCTTCCTTGGGATCTTTACTTAGTGCTGCGTAGGATACTCTGTCGCTTAGAAGTCTGTTTGCTTCACATATGTATGCGTCCCGGTCCATGATCACAAGACCGCCTCCTTTGTCCGCTTGTTTAAGGATGATTTCTGGATTGTCTTTCAGGTTTTTTAGAGCTTCTCTTTCTGCATTAGACAGATTTTTCTGAACAATGGGTTCCATTTCTTTCTCACATAGATCTTTCTTTACTAGATCATAAAATATTCCAATGTTGTTGCCTTTTGATTCGAGCGGGTAGTACTTTGAAACTAGTTTAACCCAGAAGTTGATCTGTTTTCATAATTTTGTATGGTGGCATTTTCATTCTTGGCGAAGTGTCTCTTGAGAGTTAGTTTCCGTATAAACTTGTTTAGGTCGATGTAGGTTTCAAATTTGTTCATGCCTCCAGTTGGGGCGAAGGATAGACCTCTGTTGAGAAGGGTGGTTTCTGCTTTAGATAATGTGTATTTAGAAAGATTGAAGATTCCTTTCGGTTGTATTTCTTTTTCTATTGTAATGTTCTTTTTTGGGGGTCTCTCCCTCCTACCGCCCCTTTTTCCTCTTCTTCTGTGAACCTTCTTTTCAGAGGGGAAGCTATTTTGACGTCTTCCTTCACATTCAATCTTACAGTTTCCCGAATTCTTGTTGCTGTGTCCATGGATAAAAAACCATCATCTCCTGTTGATTTTAATCTCTGAAGTGGTGTGTATCGATTAAATGTCCTCCAGTGTGGTGTTTTGGGGGAATCATTGCTCCTGTTGTCGAAATTCTTATTTTTCATAGTTTGGTTGAATGGCCTTCGGTGATTCTTTTGTTGGTATGGTACGTTCGTGAATCTGCTCCAGTTCTTCACTTTACCTTGTTCATAGTCGTGTTTGTCCCTTGTGAATTTTTTCTCCTTATTTTTATAACCTCCTCCTCCTTTCTTTCCAATTTTTTGTTTAGAACTTTTTCGTTAACCTTATAGTCCTCTTTGTCTTTATATGGTTCAAATTCGGTCTCCTTGTTCTTTATTTCTTCTTCCAGTGCTAGAAGAGATTTCTTTTTTTTCACTAACGATCAATTTCATTAGATTGATTGAGCAGGTATGCAAAATTGCATCCCATTTGTTGATAAATTCGGTGTCTGTGTTACCAAAAGTCGGTTGCTTAGTCAGTCTAAGACCTCTTGGGACTCTGTCCACTGAGATGTATTGTTCCAGTCCTTTCATGTCCCACCAAGTTTTCATTTCCTTGGCTAATAATCGTTCGATTGTCCAAAATTTGTCATCCAAATCACCCGGGTTCTCAATCGCATCAAAAGAAATTTCAGCAGATACGAGGAATGTGAAACCCAACTTGAGATGTACACAAAAAGATTTGAAGAAAAAGAATACCCCACTCTAATTCTTCAGAACGCAAGAACAAAAGTGAGGAACATTGAAAGAGAACACCTGCTTGAATACAAAAGTAAAAAGGAGAACAAAGAACATGTAGCCTTCATCACCACCTTTAACCAACATGAGCATACAATAAAACAGAGCCTGAAAAAACACTGGAACTTGTTACTCATGGATCCGATCCTTAAAGAAATACTTCCACCACATCCCGAAGTAATCTTCAGCAAATCCAAAAATGTGAAAGATATTCTAGCACCAAGCCTACTCACAACGAAAAACACCCAACCGCACTCTGGTCTGAAATGCACAGGTTCATATACTGTAAATGTGGAAAATGCAATATCTGCAGATTCGTTCACCCCACCCGAAAATTATTCACTAACCACAATGACACTAAAGAATACCGTATCAAAGACTTTATGAACTGTAACACCTCATCCGTCATCTACCTTCTGGAATGCCCCTGTCATCTGAGATATGTTGGCAAGACAAAAAGACCCCTTAAACTAAGAATTCAGGAGCACAGCAGAAACATAAAGAATAAAATCGACAGCCACGCTCTATATAAACATTTTGAGAACCATCACAATGCTAACCCCAAGGGACTAACCTTCAAAGCCATCGAATGGGTTAAGCTTGGACCAAGAGGTGGCGACCTGGCGAAAAAACTATCCCAACGGGAAATGTACTGGATATTTGAATTGAACACTTTACATCCCTTGGGTTTTAATGACAACTATGAGATAGCGCCATTTTTATAAGGTCATCCTGGTTTTATCCTTTATCTTTTATCTTGTATCCCTTATCCACCTGTTACTCACGCTTCACAATTAACTTATATAGTATGTTGTAAGAACCTAATAAAGTACTTAAACCTCCAGATGTTTGTTGCATTTGTCTACAGTCAAACCACACTTGTTACGCCCAATCTCGTTCGATTTTGGAAGCTAAGCAGTGTTGGGCCAGGCCAGTACCAAGATGGGAGACCTCTTGGGAAAACCTGGTGCTGTAGCACCCAACAGGGAGATCGTACCAGAGAATCACATGGTTCATGCAATTAGTAGCACTTGGCACTTTAGCACTCTCTTGCCTTTCTCTGGCAATGCACCCACCCACTCACTGTAAGACTAATCTTGTAGTGACACCATACACTATATCGCATTAAATTATTAATATTAATTAGCATCATTTTATTACATGATGAAATATTACTATATCTCACCATCACTATATCCTGTTAACTGGCAATACAATACTCAAATCACTAATGTAAACAAAGTCTTATCAACATCATACTCTGTTTATTGTAGTATCACGATAATTTTTTAATCACAAGTCACCATATAAATGAATACAGTCTGGAATAGATTTAGTTACTTTGTTCTTTTGTATGTTTTCATATTGGAATCCCTCCGGCATGATAAGCTTCAAGGAGATGGCCACTATATGCAATTTACATAGAAAACATCTTCCACAAAATGGCCGCCGGCACACACTATTACAGACATATCCGCAAGAGCTGTAAAGATCATCCCCTGAGCCCTGCAGCAAGCCGGCACATGCGCACCTAACAGAGAAGGTCACCGCAGATCCAGCACGTCCCCAAGCCGGACATGCGCAGTAGCGCTATGAGGATGCCGGAAACGTGGCGGAAGTGCCACAATATACGGACTTCCCCTACTACTATTGTTTCTAGTTGTCAAAAAATGTTTTTAACATAGCGTTTTTGCTCACCTGAGTCCCAGTTCACTCTACATATGTTTGTTTATTCCCGTATTTGTGCTTATGCCTGTACAGCCGTTTTGATATATCTAATTAGCAGGAAGTGATGTCACATCCCCCTGGCTGACATACAGGTATAAATACATGTCAGACTTCATTTGTTCTCCACCCCTTGAAGAAGTCACATCGACGAAACGCGTTGGGACATCTACCTCCTACTACCTCATAAGTTAAGGATTTTTATATCTTAACTTTAATATATATATATATTTTATTTTTTATATATATTTAAACTTGTTATATCTCTAGTTCCTTCAATTTTTAGATACAAGTGTCGTTTTTTATCTAATTCTCCCTATTATCGTACCCCCTTTTTATTATATATACTACCCATACCATTGTCCTTTTATACAATTAATATGCTCATGTATGCATAATTGTCCTTTTTTTCACTGTCCTATTCTTTTATTGTCATCCCAATAAATACTTTATATATATATATATATATATATATATATATATATATATTTCTTATATTTTATATATCTTTTAAATCCACAATAATTGGTCGCCAATATCTTTTTATATTTCTTTCCGTAAACCTTTAAGTAACATACCATTACTTTTATTAAAAGATAGGCTGACACCTTTATTATATAAGGGAATATTATTGTGAGTCTTTTCGATCTAGCACAAGTGGCGCCTCTTTTCCAAAACAAATAGACTTTTTCCAGGTATTACTTAGGAGGCTGCCTGGTGCTCAACAAGCTCCACCCAGAACTATGTTCAGAGCTAATGAGCGCACCAATAAAAGAAATGACTGGTGCCAAAAAATCTTCAGTGAGAATGCATTATTCACAGAACCGGAGAACCCGGGTGATTTGGATGACAAATTTTGGACAATCGAACGATTATTGGCCAAGGAAATGAAAACTTGGTGGGACATGAAAGGACTGGAACAATACATCTCAGTGGACAGAGTCCCAAGAGGTCTTAGACTGACTAAGCAACCGACTTTTGGTAACACAGACACCGAATTTATCAACAAATGGGATGCAATTTTGCATACCTGCTCAATCAATCTAATGAGATTGATCGTTAGTGAAAAAAAAGAAATCTCTTCTAGCACTGGAAGAAGAAATAAAGAACATGGTGACCGAATTTGAACCATATAAAGACAAAGAGGACTATAAGGTTAACGAAAAAGTTCTAAACAAAAAATTGGAAAGAATGGAGGAGGAGGTTATCAAAAATAAGGAGAAAAAATTCACAAGGGACAAACACGACTATGAACAAGGTAAAGTGAAGAACTGGAGCAGATTCACGAACGCACCATACCAACAAAAGAATCACCGAAGGCCATTCAACCAAACTATGAAAAATAAGAATTTCGACAACAGGAGCAATGATTCCCCCAAAACACCACACTGGAGGACATTTAATCGATACACACCACTTCAGAGACTAAAATCAACAGGAGATGATGGTTTTTTATCCACGGACACAGCAACAAGAATTCGGGAAACTGTAAGATTGAATGTGAAGGAAGACGTCAAAATAGCTTCCCCTCTGAAAAGAAGGTTCACAGAAGAAGAGGAAAAAGGGGCGGTAGGAGGGAGAGACCCCAAAAAAAGAACATTACAATAGAAAAAGAAATGCAACCGAAAGGAATCTTCAATCTTTCTAAATACACATTATCTAAAGCAGAAACCACCCTTCTCAACAGAGGTCTATCCTTCGCCCCAACTGGAGGCATGAACAAATTTGAAACCTACATCGACCTAAACAAGTTTATACGGAAACTAACTCTCAAGAGACACTTCGCCAAGAATGAAAATGCCACCATACAAAATTATGAAAACAGATCAACTTCTGGGTTAAAACCAGTTTCAAAGTACTACCCGCTCGAATCAAAAGGCAACAACATTGGAATATTTTATGATCTAGTAAAGAAAGATCTATGTGAGAAAGAAATGGAACCCATTGTTCAGAAAAATCTGTCTAATGCAGAAAGAGAAGCTCTAAAAAACCTGAAAGACAATCCAGAAATCATCCTTAAACAAGCGGACAAAGGAGGCGGTCTTGTGATCATGGACCGGGACGCATACATATGTGAAGCAAACAGAGTTCTAAGCGACAGAGTATTCTACGCAGCACTAAGTAAAGATCCCAAGGAAGAATTCATAGAAGACATGAGACCTCTACTCCTTCAAGGATTACGGGAAAAAATAATAACTAAAGAAGAATATCAATATCTAATGAGGTCAAATCCCATTACCCCTATATTTTATTTTTTGCCCAAAATCCATAAGTCTTTACAAAATCCACCAGGACGACTGATAGTGGCAGGGATTGATTCCCTGACCTCAAATTTGTCAGAGTATGTGGACATTTTTTTACGGAAATATGTGATGAATCTGCCAGCCTATTTGAAAGACACAGCCACGGTTTTAAATCTTTTAAAATATTTTAAATGGGAGGAGTCTTTCCACTGGGCCACAATCGATGTCCAGTCACTGTACACCTGCATTGAACATCAACAGGGGGTTGAAGCATGCAAGGAGTTTATGGAAGAGGACCCAACACTCACCCCACAACACAAAAATTTCATATGTGATCTCATGAATTTTATCCTAAGTCACAATTATTTTAAGTTTTTGGACCAGTTTTATCTTCAAAAATGTGGTACAGCGATGGGCACGATTTTTGCACCCAGCTTTGCGAATCTTTTTATGGGAAGTTGGGAAAAACGTTTTATATACACAGACCATGCTTTTAAAGATAACATCAGGTTTTACAAGAGATATATCGATGATATTTTAATTGTTTGGGAAGGTGATGAAGAACGTTTTATGGATTTTATGAAATACATTGAAGATAACCAAATGAATTTGCGTTTCACGTCCAAAATCAATAAATCTGATGTTGAGTTCCTAGATCTGGTTCTGATAGGGGAAGATTCAAAAGTGAACACAAAGAACTACATCAAACAAGTCGACACCAACAGCTACTTGCACTTTAAGAGCAATCATTTACGAAAGTGGAAAGAAAACATACCGTACTCGCAATTCAATCGCATCAAAAGAAATTGCAGCAGATACAAGGAATGTGAAACCCAACTTGAGATGTACACAAAAAGATTTGAAGAAAAAGAATACCCCACTCTAATTCTTCAGAACGCAAGAACAAAAGTGAGGAACATTGAAAGAGAACACCTGCTTGAATACAAAACTAAAAAGGAGAACAAAGAACATGTAGCCTTCATCACCACCTTTAACCAACATGAGCATACAATAAAACAGAGCCTGAAAAAACACTGGAACTTGTTACTCATGGATCCGATCCTTAAAGAAATACTTCCACCACATCCCGAAGTAATCTTCAGGAAATCCAAAAATGTGAAAGATATTCTAGCACCAAGCCTACTCACAACGAAAAACACCCAACCGCACTCTGGTCTGAAATGCACAGGTTCATATAAATGTGGAAAATGCAATATCTGCAGATTCGTTCACCCCACCCGAAAATTATTCACTAACCACAATGACACTAAAGAATACCGTATCAAAGACTTTATGAACTGTAACACCTCATCCGTCATCTACCTTCTGGAATGCCCCTGTCATCTGAAATATGTTGGCAAGACAAAAAGACCCCTTAAACTAAGAATTCAGGAGCACAGCAGAAACATAAAGAATAAAATCGACAGCCACGCTCTATATAAACATTTTGAGAACCATCACAATGCTAACCCCGAGGGACTAACCTTCAAAGCCATCGAATGGGTTAAGCTTGGACCAAGAGGTGGCGACCTGGCGAAAAAACTATCCCAACGGGAAATGTACTGGATATTTGAATTGAACACTTTACATCCCTTGGGTTTTAATGACAACTATGAGATAGCGCCATTTTTATAAGGTCATCCTGGTTTTATCCTTTATCTTTTATCTTGTATCCCTTATCCACCTGTTACTCACGCTTCACAATTAACTTATATAGTATGTTGTAAGAACCTAATAAAGTACTTAAACCTCCAGATGTTTGTTGCATTTGTCTACAGTCAAACCACACTTGTTACGCCCAATCTCGTCCGATCTTGGAAGCTAAGCAGTGTTGTGCCAGGCCAGTACCAAGATGGGGGACCTCTTGGGAAAACCTGGTGCTGTAGCACCCAACAGGGAGATCGTACCAGAGAATCACATGGTTCATGCAATTAGTAGCACTTGGCACTTTAGCACTCTAGCACTTTAGCACTCTCTTGCCTTTCTCTGGCAACGCACCCACCCACTCACTGTAAGACTAATCTTGTAGTGACACCATACACTATATCGCATTAAATTATTAATATTAATTAGCATCATTTTATTACATGATGAAATATTACTATATCTCACCATCACTATATCCTGTTAACTGGCAATACAATACTCAAATCACTAATGTAAACAAAGTCTTATCAACATCATACTCTGTTTATTGTAGTATCACCATAATTTTTTAATCACAAGTCACCATATAAATGAATACAGTCTGGAATAGATTTAGTTACTTTGTTCTTTTGTATGTTTTCATATTGGAATCCCTCTGGCATGATAAGCTTCAAGGAGATGGCCACTATACGCAATTTACATAGAAAACATCTTCCACAAAATGGCCGCCGGCACACGCTATTACAGACATATCCGCAAGAGCTGTAAAGATCATCCCCTGAGCCCTGCACATGCGCACCTAACAGAGAAGGTCACCGCAGATCCAGCACGTCCCCAAGCCGGACATGCGCAGTAGCGCTATGAGGATGCCGGAAACGTGGCGGAAGTGCCACAATATACGGACTTCACCTACTACTATTGTTTCTAGTTGTCAAAAAATGTTTTTAACATAGCGTTTTTGCTCACCTGAGTCCCAGTTCACTCTACATATGTTTGTTTAGTCCCCTATTTGTGCTTATGCCTGTACAGCCGTTTTGATATATCTAATTAGCAGGAAGTGATGTCACATCCCCCTGGCTGACATACAGGTATAAATACATGTCAGACTTCATTTGTTCTCCACCCCTTGAAGAAGTCACATCGACGAAACGCGTTGGGACACCTACCTCCTACTACCTCATAAGTTAAGGATTTTTATATCTTAACTTTATTATAGGCTTGTTTTCGGTCCGGCACTCCCTCTCTTGAATAATTACCCGGGTGCCTTCTGAAGGCAGTTTGTAGAGATTATAGAAATAACAAGCAGCGGCACTCAGTCGGGGATTTTTCAAATATATTTCAAACGATCACAGCATAGCCAACGTTTCGGGGATTAGGCGCCCCTTTGTCAAGGTGTAGTATCACTACACCTTGACAAAGGGGCGCCTAATCTCCGAAACGTTGGCTATGCTGTGATTGTTTGAAATATATTTGAAAAATCCCCGACTGAGTGCCGCTGCTTGTTATTAACTTTATTATATATATATTTTATTTTTTATATATATTTAAACTTGTTATATCTCTAGTTCCTCCAATTTTTATATACAAGTGTCGTTTTTTATCTAATTCTCCCTATTATCGTACCCCCTTTTTATTATATATACTACCCATACCATTGTCCTTTTATACAATTAATATGCTCATGTATGCATAATTGTCCTTTTTTTCACTGTCCTATTCTTTTCTTGTCATCCCAATAAATACTTTTTATATATATATATATATATATATATATATATATATATATTTCTTATATTTTATATATCTTTTAAATCCACAATAATTGGTCGCCAATATCTTTTTATATTTCTTTCCATATATATATATATATATATATATATATATATATATATATATATATATATATATATATATATATAATTATTTTTTTAATTAGTCTTATTGTGGTCACATTCACTCATGCACCCTGTTTTAACCTATATTTCATAGCTTATGTTAACCACTTCCCTAGTTGATTAGTGACAGGTGTGTTGGTAACTGCTCACCTATAAAAGCACAAGCATACCTCCTGGAGAGGGTCATGTTGGGAGGTATGAGATAGCATGCCTGGAATCAAACATTAATGTGCTAGCTATGTACAGTATATTGTAATCATTTTGAGCGATAGTGTTAGGACCTGCAGAAAAGTGGGGTTCCCGTGAAGGGGGCTGTAGGCTTAAATGCATTGATCAATTCATGAACTAAATCTCCACTATTTATTAATATCAATTTAGAGCCCCTGCAATATATAATATATATATATATATATATATATATATATATATATATATATATATATATAAGGGATTGGGTAACAGGGCGGCACTCCAATCATTTAAACAGTAGAATTCGGTGCCTGGTCCATAATAGTAATACAGTACACTTACCCCCCCACTGCAGAAGGAGTCCAAACCGGCACACAAGTAGTGAAGAAAAAAGATGTGGTTTATTCCATAAGTACAAGAGTTATAACAGCGGTCCCGACAGCTGTTTCAACTGGGTCCTACCAGTCCCTGATGAAGACTGGTAGGACCCAGTTGAAACAGCTGTCGGGACCGCTGTTATAACTCTTGTACTTATGGAATAAACCACATCTTTTTTCTTCACTACTCGTGTGCCGGTTTGGACTCCTTCCGCAGTGGGGGGATAAGTGTAATATATATATATATATATATATATATATATATATATATATATATATATATATATCTTCCAGAAATACCGGCACTCCCCTGTATCCATACAACTTACTCCGGTGCCCATCCAAAATAATAATAGTATATTTCAAAGGCAGATGTCACTCAGAGATTAATAAAGAAAAAACGCATCAGTACTGATGTGGTCAATGTATCAAGACCTGAAACGTTGACCACATCAATGCTGTTGCGTTTTTTCTTTATTAATCTCTGAGTGACATCTGCCTTTGAAATATACTATATACAGCACAAACCCGTGGTACATCTAGGAGTGGCACTGCAGTGGCAGACAGGATAGCAGTTTGAAAAACTATACTCCAAACAGGAATTAATGCAAAGAAAAGAGGTGCAAGATGGAATTGTGCTTGGGCCCTTCCACCCACCCACTTTTTATGTCGTATAAACAAGACATGCACACTTTAACAGACCAATCATTTCAGACATGACTGTGAGTGAAATGATTGGTTTGTTTGGGCACCCACAAAACAAACTGCCAATGATCCAAAGAACACATAATGCAAAGAAAAGAGGTGTACGATGAAATTGTTCTTTTTGAAAAAAAAAGTTGATGATGAAGATTGCAGGCTCTTGGCAGGAGATAATGTAATTGCGTCTTTGTAGGAGCTGGCAAAGATGAGGAGGAGGAGGAGCTGAGGAAGCAAATGGATGCTCCCTGTAGGCTAAGCTGACAAAGACATCCTGGAGAATGATACAGGCATGTGTGGAATAACGTCACTGAGTCTTTTTTTTATTTTTTGCAGGAGCTGGCAACGATAAGGAGGAGGAGCTGAGCTCAATCCTTTCTAGCATCTGTGAGACATCCAGAAAAAAACAAGTGCTAGCCATGGAGGCCCCAGCTAACAACTGAAAGGACTTAAAGGATCTGCTGCTAAGGTCTTGGTGCCTGATACCTAGGACACCTTCAGAGGTCTTGATGCTAACTGGTGTAGTGATATCAACAATGCACAGAAATAGCTCTTGGACCTCTTGTTATTTAATATGGAAGATGGGGCTAAGTAAATATTAAATTATTTGATAAATCCCCTCCCCCTTATTTGTATGCATACAACATGGGAATAATTATAGCTGACTTGCTTTGGGATACGATCGTATTGTCGACCCGACTTATGTCAACAGTCATTAGGTTGACACAGTTGGATCGATAGGCAACAAGGTCGACAGGGTTCTAGGTCGACATAGATGAAGGTCGACAGGTGTCTAGGTCAACATGGGACAAGGTCGACATGGTTTTAAGTCGACAAATGCGACCTGTCGACCTAACCCATGTCGACCTAATGCATTTGTCAACCTAAACCCATGTCAACCTTGTCCCATGTCGACCTAGACAACTGTCGACCTTCACCCATGTTGACCTAGAACCCTGTTGACCTTGCTGCCTGTCGACCCAACAATGTCGACCTAATGACTGTCGACCTAAGTTGGGTCGACAATATGATCCACACCCCTTGCTTTGGCCTCACAATGATAATATGGTGTATCACACATTTCATATAATTTAAATTTATAATCTAAACAATATGAACACAAAATGAGGTTCAGTCTTTTTATATCTAGTAAATAACAAAGTACATACACTGTAAAACATCTCCCCTGAATTCTCCTATCCATCAAGGTCATTAACTCATCTGCTCCCTTTTATATCTCAGTGTGTATCTCCCTCTGCACACTGTGTGACATCTTTGTTTGTCAAACATTGATCTCCTTTGTACTTTAAGCACTGCCACTGCTTTTTCTAACCTTAATGGCTCATTTACACATTTCACTTTTCATGTGCTCTTACGTTTAGTTCATTTAGTTTACTTTCATTTACTTTTTTATTTTATTTTTGTTAATGGTTACTGATATTTTAGTACATTGTTCTTTTGGCAGCATCCAGCAGAATAAAAAAAGCTTATAGATTTAGGTGCAATTAAAAAAAAAAGCTTATAGATTTAGGTATAATCTCAACGTGTTTACACGTCTTCATCAGGAGCTGGAATCGCCCGATGAAGCTCCTGATGAAGACGTGTGAACACATTGAAACGTGTTGCGCTTCTCTTGCGATTGCTCCAGCCTGCACCCCTCCAGCTATTTCTACACTAGGATCCTCCAAACCTCCGATTCTCCTGCAGTGCCAAGCAAGGTATTCATATAACATACAGACTGCCTACATGCCATGCCTTGCTGAGTAAATCAAGATCCTGCTGGGTATTATTATGGGACTTTCATAAATACATACAGCTACAATTGAAAGGGGACCAAACATCTACCCTGCCTCCAATCTAGTCACTATACATCTCTGATGCAGTGAACTGTTGCTTATTTAATATATCCAATGGAGCCATTATGCTAGCAATATTCCAAATATAAACACAACAATATTTTATTTTTTATATTTTACCCATATAAATTTTTCAGATTTAAATTTTTTCTTTTTACTCTGTGAATTCTCCAAGTACTCATGTTTTATGTTTCATATATGATTATATGTTTGTTTATTAATTAATAAATTGATAAATTTTTTCATGTGGTAGTGTCCATTATTCAGTTAAACCCAAGTGCTCTATATACTCTTACTCCCTGAAAACAGCTGGTTGCCACCCAAATGCTGGCTTCCTGTCAATCGACTTGACAGGAAGTGTGGCCAGCGATCAAAAAAACATATCAGGATATTATCATAGGAAGGCCTCGCACATGGGTACTATGAGCCGTATGCATGTATTGATAATCACCCAGCCTGTGAATTTGCAGCCATGTAATCAGGTGTAAATAACCACCAGTGTTGAGTGTGACCCCCACTTCATACCGCAACACCACCGTTGGTTGCAAATGGATCTTGCTCCTCTGAAGCCCTACACAACCATTAGGTTTTCTGAATTAGGCCAAAAGTACCAACCTATCCTCATTAAATTTGCATGCTACAGGCTGTGCTTGGAAAATGGCAGTTAGGAGGTTGGTACTTTTTCCCTCACTAAGCTTTGATAAATATCCCCCTCAGTGCCAGAACATGTCAGTCACAGTTTGTAAAAAATTCACTGCTGCAGCCCCTGTAGACTGAGCAGTGTGATGATCTGATTGGTTCTGTTGGGCTGCATGATCAGATACCTGCATCTCCCTCTGTGTGTCACCCACTGCCTCCATGTTACCCACTACCTCACTGTCACCCTTTTAATTTTTGTGTCACCCATGCCTCTGTCTGCTACCAACATCACCTGCTGCCTCCCCAGTCCCAACTCCCTGTCATCTACTATCTTAGTTTCAATATTTCCTTCACCCTGTCATCCACTGCCTTCGTGTCACCCTTTCCCTCTTCGTGTCAACCACTATGTTCTTGTTACCCTTTCCCCCTCTCTGACATCCACCATCTCCTTGTCACCCTTTCACTTGCTGTATTACCCACTGTCTCTCTGTCACCCATTTTCTTCATGTCACTCACTGAGTTCATGTTACCCACTGCCTCACTGTCACTCTCTACCTTTCCGTGTCACCCCTGCCTCTATGCAACCCACGTCACCCGTCTAGTGTGTATGGACCTTAATAGCAAAACTGTGGCAAGGCATGATAGAACTTGTAGTTTCACAATAGCTGGGGGGACATAGACAGGGGCGGGCTGGGCTGGGGGGCAGGGTGCCATGTGTTCCCCGGGCCGCTGAATCGTTTTGCGTGCGGGCCGCCATAGTTCTGAGGCTGCTGCTGCAGCCAGACTGACCAGTTTCCAAGTGGTCTCCATAAATATGGCCGCCGGCCTCCTGCACTGAGGACATATCTAGTGCAGGAGGCCACTACAGAGACTCTTTATGTTCCACCTACTTCCTGCCTGTGCGTTACACTTTCTTCCCTATGCTGCAGCCTGCCTCACTGTCTGGCATCAAGGTAAGAGGGAGTGTGACTGTACAGGCTGAGCAGCCTGTAAGGTTCAGTTATTATACAGGGGGGAGCAGCCTGTGGGGGTCCCATTATTATTATACAGGGGGAGCAGCCTGTGGGGGTCCCGTTATTATTACACAGGGGGAGCAGCCTGTGGGGGTCCAGTTATTATTATACAGGGGGAGCAGCCTGTGGGGGTCCAGTTATTATACAGGGGGAGCAGCCTGTGGAGGTCCAGTTATTATTATGCAGGGGGAGCAGCCTGTGGGGCTCCAGTTATTCATACCTCCCAACTACTGTTTTGATGAAATAGGGATAGTTTTGATGAAATGAGGTTGCGGCTTATGCTAATTAGCCGCGACCTCATTTTCATACGAGAATAGACGCTGTGCGCATGCGCACAGCGTCTATTCTATTAGATTGGGGGGTCTCCCAACTGCCACCCCCCGCAGCGGGACAATGCCTGCCGCGGGTGGGACAGCGGGACAGGACCCGAAAATCGGGACTGTCCCGCTTAATCGTGACAGTTGGGCGGTATGGTTATTATTTTAAGGGGGAGCAGCCTGTGGGGGTCCAGTTAATATTATAAGTGGGAGCAGCCTGTGGGGGTCCCATTATTAATATACAGGGGGAGCAGCCTGTGGGGGGTCCCATTATTATTATACAAGGGGAGCAGCCTGTGGGGGTCCTGTTGTTATTATTATTATTATTATTATTATTAATATAATACAGGGGGAGCAGCCTGTGGGGTCATGTTATACAGGGGGAGCAGCCTGTTGTGTCCTGTTATTATACAGGGGGAGCAGCCTGTGGGGGTCCTGTTATTATTACACAGGGGGAGCAGCCTGTGGGGGCCCTGTTATTATTATACAGGGGAGCAGCCTGTGGGGGTCCCGTTATTTTTATACAGTGGGAGCAGCCTGTGGGGGTCCAGTTAATATTATAAGTGGGAGCAGCCTGTGGGGGTACCATTATTAATATACAGGGGGAGCAGCCTGTGGGGGGTCCCATTATTATTATACAAGGGGAGCAGCCTGTGGGGGTCCTGTTATTATTATTATTATTATTATTAATATAATACAGGGGGAGCAGCCTGTGGGATCATGTTATACAGGGGGAGCAGCCTGTTGTGTCCTGATATTATACAGGGGGAGCAGCCTGTTGTGTCCTGTTATTATACAGGGGGAGCAGCCTGTGGGGCCCTGTTATTATTATACAGGGGGAGCAGCCTGTGGGGGTCCCGTTATTTTTATACAGGGGGAGCAGCCTGTGTGGGTCCCTTTATATACAGGGGGAGCAGCCTGTGGGGGTCCCGTTATTGTTGTTATAATTATTATAATAATAATAATACAGGGGGAGCAGCCTGTGGGGTCATGTTATACAGGGGGATCAGCCTGTTGTGTCCTGTTATTATAAAAGGGGAGCAGCCTGTGATGTAATTTTATTATACAGGGGGAGCAGCCTGTGGGGGTCCCGTTATTATACAGGGGGAGCAGCCTGTGGGGGTCCCGTTATTATTATACAGGGGGAGCAGCCTGTGGGGGTCCCGTTATTATTATACAGGGGGAGCAGCCTGTGGGGGTCCCGTTATTATTATACGGGGGAGCAGCCTGTGGGGTCCTGTTATTATACAGTGGAAGCAGCCTGTGGGGTCCTGTTATTATTATAAGACAGGGGGAGCAGCCTGTTGTGTTCTATTATACAGGGGGAGCAGCCTGTGGTGTACTTTTATTATACAGGAGTAGCAGCCTGTGGGGGTCCCATTATTATACAGGAGGAGCAGCCTGTGGGGGTACTATTATTATACAGGGGAGCAGCCTGTGTTGTCCTGTTATTATTATAAGACGGGGAGTAGCCTGTGGTGTCCTGATATTATACAGGGGGAGCAGCCTCTGTTGTCCTGTTATTATAATAAGACGGGGAGTAGCCTGTGGTGTCCTGATATTATACAGGGGGAGCAGCCTCTGTTGTCCTGTTATTATTATAAGACGGGGAGTAGCCTGTGGTGTCCTGATATTATACAGGGGGAGCAGCCTCTGTTGTCCTGTTATTATTATAAAACGGTAGGTAGCCTGTGGTGTCCTGATATTATACAGGGGAGCAGCCTGTGGTGTCCTATTATTGTTTTTGTTTTTTTTATTAATACATATTTTTAAACCGCAAAACCTAAATTTAACGATGCACTGTTACTTATGGGCCAGTGCTCTGGACTGGCCCCCCAGGCTAAAAGTTGCCAGCCAGCCCCTGGACATAGAGTCTTATTCTAGTTCACTTTCTGACAAAATTATTCTTAGATGGACAAAACTATGTGCACTGCAGGTGGGGCAGATGCTACTTGTGCAGAGAGAATTAGATTTGTGTGGGGTTTTACTTCAAAGTGAGATCTATATTGCAGTGTAAAAATAAAGCAGCCAGTATTTACAGAAACATAATAACTCACCCAAATCTAATTCTCTCTGCACATTTTACATCTGCCCCCCTGCAGTGCACATGGTTTTGTCCATCTAAGAAGGATTTTGTCAGAAAGAATGAACTAGAATAAGGCCCATAGTGGACATGCCTAATTTACACCTTATTATTGCCACATCTCTTTGTTCACTAGGTACACACTCATGGCAGATGGCCACACCACTTCAGCAGGTTCCTTCTATTGAATTCCCCTGTTGGGACCTTCATAACCCACTCTGACACGGTGCAGAGGACGAAGGTAGAAGGGGCTTAAGGAGGCAGGGAATAAGCCAGTATTACTGTACCTTCATCTGGATTTAGGTCTTAAAATTATCAATGACCTCCTGCATGAGTCTCCCTTAAATAGCAGCAATCTCCCTCACTCTCTCATTGGTTTAGCAATCTGCCTCATTTCACCTAGCCCACATTACACTGTTACATTTTAGGGGGAAAAAAAGGAATGAAAGATAGATAGATTTACATTGAATCATCAGCACCATTTCCCAGCACTTTACCAAGTACAGTATCTCTTACTTACTGCTTTGGAGCTCATCTACATTTGGATATAATTAATTTTAAAAGATTCTAGGTGCCAAGTTCACAATCTCTTTTCACAATCTCTCCATATATGGAAGTAGACACGCCCCTTTGGGTGGAGCATGTCACACCCCCTTAATGGGGCACAGTGCAAAATTCTACTACCAACTATAATCTCCCTGAAACTAGTTTTCAAAAGAAGGCAAGTATGGCTATTAGCCCTACTGACTCCCTATATATGTGAATGGAGAAACATTGCATAATGTTATGAATATTATAATTTATGGCCATCCACATAGCGACCTGGGTGGCTGATCATCGTTATTCTGTCATACTTAAGGGCCTGTTTCTATGTGGGGACCTGCGGCTATAGTCCCATTCAACCATTGTTAATTTGATCCTGCCAGTATATGTCCAGATATTGGTGTCTCATGCTGGCAAGGTTTTACTATCCAGAATAAATAAGCAGTTTTGGGCAGGTGTTTATGATGCAGTCAATGCTGTTGGAGAAACAACAGGTGAATCCTCGATCAGAGCGTGGCGGAGAGGATTAGAGGATATTCACCTGTCCATACTGAATTTGCCTTTTACAAGATGACAAACCTGTAT
Organism: Crinia signifera; assembly: GCF_055691185.1. Taxonomy (NCBI): domain Eukaryota; kingdom Metazoa; phylum Chordata; class Amphibia; order Anura; family Myobatrachidae; genus Crinia; species Crinia signifera. The sequence continues at coordinate 105,171,304 of NC_139220.1, read as the reverse complement.
GTCAGTGGTCATCCATGATTTAAATAACCCACACACAGTTAGACCCTCTGCTGCACCTGAGACTGGTAAGGCCACACTTGTGGTTTAAATCCTTAGAAATTACATATTTTTGTAGATGAATTAAAAATCATAATTATGCATAAATAATCAACATTAAATGCACTGATTGCCTCCAAAATAATGACTTTGAATAGCATTATTCAGTACAAAATTAGGTAATTAAATATGATTATAGCATAATTAATCAAAGGTAAATGCTGTTAGTTTGGTGTTTGGCTGTTGGATACAGAAGAACAAGTTTCTCCATACTATACTATTAGAGGAATATTCAACTTGGAACAGGGTGCAATAGGGTTAAGGTGCCCATACCTAAGGTGATTCATGTGCTTTTTGGGTTCTTTTTATGCGATTACAAAATGTGATAAGTTGCATGAAAAGCTGTGTGATTGACAACAGCAGGTCTATATATCTATATATTTCCTCAAATGTGAGAGGCCCTCACAGACTAATGCTTTAGTTCTATCCAACATAATGCTGCACATATCTTGGTAAATGGATTGGTTTTATAAAACACTCATTATAATGAAACACTGGGCCTAATTCAGACCCGAGCGTGAAAATATCACAGGCCTGCGAATAGCTGCAAGCCGCTCACCATCAAATGATATTTCCAGTGTGCACAGTCTGCGTATCCCAGGACTTATTCGCTGGCTACAATAGAAACAAGTTATTTGGGGATGAGCTGACGTCACATGCTTTCCCCTAAAATATGCCTGGGCACGCCTGCAATTTCCCTGACACTCCACGAAAACAGGTGCAGATGACAGGATGTAGATGACAGACGGCGGGACTGGCGAATTACCAGTATCGGCGACGATACTGCACATGTGCATACCCCCAGCTTGTACAGGCTGCACCATCTGCAGGCCATAGGAGCCAAATTGGGCAGCAGCCCAGCCTGGCAGTTCTGAAGAGAGGGGACACCTCCCTGCCTTACTGAGGGTGACTGGCAGGTTGGACTTCCAATAGAAAGTCACTGCTGCACCTGACTTCACTCAGGCTGAGCATAGTGGCAGATTTTGCCTAAGGTGTAAAATCTGCAGTTCTGCAGTTCCACAGATAAAAACCACCACTGCATTTATGTCACATAGATAAACTCCTATTGTTACGCACACTGAAAAACTTTTATTTAGCCTTGGAATAAATTGTTTATTTCTTAAAAGATATATAGATTGTGGTTTTTCTCTGTATTACAATAGGCCTATTTTTTTTTATTCTTCACAATGAGTCTCTTCAACAATAACAAGGCTGACTATCACTACTTGGAGCTCCACAATCCTCACCTTTATCTTAAAATAATAGCCAAAAATCACCATAGTATAAAATAGAGATCCAATATTGGGCTTATTCTGCTCAGACCTCTTTTCCTTTGGTGAAATGTAGCCCTGGGCATGTTTATAAAACAGAGATTGCCAGATGATTTTATCCATTTACAGACTGATCGTTTATCCTTTGTTCCACTGTAATGATCTCGTAGATTTTACTCCTTTCTTTCCAGAGAGGTCTCACATTGGTCAAACATACTGACTGCGCTGATTGTCAGACATTTCTCTGTACCTATGTAAATTAATTTAGGCGTATACAGTATGACACTTTAGACATTTGCCTGTTTGATTTATAATGACCGATTTGGCTGGAAATCCCCGTTTTGTTAACTCTTCTTCCCTTGTTTTTACTTTCTGTACACTTATTTGAAAACTACTGTAGTAAAAACATTTTTTTTTAAGCAAATAATTTATCTTTGCAATGTATCAGTATAGTATCTGTCAGAGAGCAATGAGGCTAAAGCTTTGGTGTTTCAATCAATGGGGCAGATGTATTAAGTATTGTGAAGAGATAAAATGGAAATAAAGTAGAGGTGATAACATACCAGCCAATCAGTTATGTTGTTGCCAGGAGACTGGCAACAAAACGCTAGCATTGAGGAGGATGCCAATGCTGGAATACCGAATGCAGGCATCCCGATAGTAAATATGCAATGCAGATTAGTGTTTAGGCGGTAGCTGTGGACTTTGGGTTAGAGTGCAGGTCGGGGAGGTGGAAGGTTAAGGTAAGGCTGCAGAGAGGGAGGATTAGGGTTAGGCACTTAGAAGGAGGCTAGTGTTAGGCTGCGGGGTGGTGGGGTTTGGTTCAGTTGACGGCGTACAATGGTTAGGATGGTAAAGCTGGCCATACATCTACAGATTTATTGTTCGATCTGGTTAGTTGGAACAAAAACCTGGTAATGGATGAGAGCAAATGACAGTTGACCATTTGTTGACCAGTTGACCATTTGCTTTGAAATGCTGGAAACTGACAAAAACTGTCATTTAAATATTACCAGGTTTTTGTTCCAACCAGCCAGTTATGACAATCAATCTGTAGATGCACAGATGGTGCCAGGCTCAGTGTTGCCGACACTGGACGTGCATGCACCCCATTCTGGCGGGAGATGGCGTTAAGTGTGATGGGAGCTGCTCTGATAAGAGTGGTTTCATCTGTATGCCCAGCTTTAGGCACAGCAGAGAGGGTATTGCTGCAGAGGAAGGAGGGTGGGTTAGGGCTGGGGACAGGAGGAGGGTAAGTACATTGAGATTCCCTCCTTCACTAAGCTGCCATGAGTTTTCTTACCACTGGCATCCCTGTCCTCCGGTCATCCATATGTATACCCTAAAATCTACTTGGTGTGTGCCAGTTCGAGAGAAGGAGCCCCACAAGGAGACTGCACACTGGTCCTATCTGCTCCTGGGAGTCCATGATTTCTTGAAGAATACTATTTACAGTACATGGAACCTTATTTCCTGTTAGTATACCTGTATATCAACATAACATGAGGACTGTAGTTTTTTCCACAAGAGAGACAAATTTATAATAGAGTCTAACCGTCAAGTCCCCTAGAATTTCGGTAATCTATAAATTCAGGATTTAAAATCCTGCACAAACACATTTATTATTTTAAAAACTAATATTATTTTCTGCTATTTTCATCTTCGATTTTCACACAGACAGCAGCACATTTTGGATCAATAGTAATACGTTTTTAACCTAAATCAAGAACATCCTGGAAAATGAGATGCAGGTGGATGTGTGTACCGGAGTGTGAAAAATAGGAACCTGGAAACAAGACAATAGGTGAACAGAAGCTCTGTTTGCCGGGAATGCACTGGATTGGGAATAACAGGGATCATTCTGGACATCCTCTAATTAAGATGATGGTAGTCTCGGTCAGGGCCGGTGCAAGGCATCTAGGCGCCCTAGGCAAACCTACAGGATAGCGCCCCCCCCCCCCCCCACCACCCGCCACCCTACCAACTTCTCACATACACAATTGACTTGGTCGCTGATGAAAAAGAAACTGCTGGGGGGAGCCCGGCAGTGGTAATCAGCTGGTCGCAGGAGCATGTTCCTGCGACCAGCGATCACCACAGGGGCAAAAACGGGAGTGCGCACCCGGCGATATATCGCTGGTGCACACTCCCATTGCGGGCAATATGGTCGCTCAGCGACCATATTTCCCGCGATTTTTTACAAAATCGCCCCCGTGTGTACGCACCTTTAGATTGCAACTCAGTGCTAATGGTGTGTACACACGGGGGAGATATATTGCTAGCAATATATTGCTTGCAATATATTGCTGAGTAATATATTGCTCAGTGTACTTGCAATATATCTCCGCAATATATTTCTCAGCAATATATTGCTCAGTTTCCAGTTTTTCAGAGGGACCAGCAATTTTCCCTGAAAATTGCTAGCAATTTTGACTAGATTTTTTTTACCCTCTATTTAAATTCATTTATGATTGACATGGGTTGGTGTGGGGCAGCATGGTAATGCTCATGCCGCCCACCGATGGTGCAAATCCCCATCGATGGGCAGCATGAACATAATCATGCTGCCCGACACCAATGCCCCCTTCATTTTTTCAATGCCACATACTATTGTTGTGGGGCAGCATGGTAATGCTCATGCCGCCCACCGATGGTGCAAATCACCATCGATGGGCAGCATGAACATAATCATGCTGCCCGACACCAATGCCCCTTCATTTTTTTTAACGTCACATACTATTGGTGTCGGGCAGCATGGTAATGCTCATGCCGCCCACCGATGGTGCAAATCACCATCGATGGGCAGCATGAACATAATCATGCTGCCCGACACCAATGCCCCTTCATTTTTTTTAACGTCACATACTATTGGTGTGGGGCAGCATGGTAATGCTCATGCTGCCCACCGATGGTGCAAATCACCATCGATGGGCAGCATGAACATAATCATGCTGCCCAACACCAATGCCCTCTACAACAGCCTATGCACTTACTGGATAGTGCGGCTGTGCAGGACTAGCGTGCTTATGGGGGAGATGCTGCTGTGAGCGCGGGCAGAGAAACGGAGGTACTGTAGAAGCAGGAGCTGGCTCCGTGACACGGCGGGTGGGCGGTGACACGGCGGGTGGGCGGTGACACGGCCGGCCCTGGACTAGTATGTGTCGCTTGTCGCTGGTGCACAGTGCTTTGTGCACCGGCGACCAGCAATTTTGGGGGAGAATCGGAGGAGCAAGCTCCTGCGACCAGCGACCATGAAGGGCTGGCCGCGGGAGCGCGCTCCCAGCCATTTATCGCTGGCTGCACATGAAATAACTGGCAATATGGTCACTGAGCGACCATTTTGCCAGCGATTTCATGACTAATTGCAGCAGTGTGTACGCACCTTTATATACATAATATGCACAGCTGCCAGTTACCTATAAACACGGGACTATGTAAAAACCGGACCGGACTACACTCCGGACCGCCAGACAGGACATCACAATCTGCAGTCCGGAGCTTGTAGGGTCCGGTCCGGGGGGTGTCCTGTCCGGGGGGTGTCTTGTACAGGGGTTCCCTGTGATAGCTATCACCAGGGACATGGGGAAGGGGTGATTACAGCCTCCCTGTGTGGTCCGGATGGTGGCAGCAGAGGCAGACCAGTTAATTATCATTTTACAAGGTGCGCAGCGCAGCGCTCCCTATGTCAATGAGGGGGGGGGAGGGGGGTCACCTCCTATAGGATGGTGCGTGGCAGTAATTTTTTTTTTTAACAAGGTGTCGCTTCCTCCCTCTATGGGGGGGGGGGGGTCATCTCCTATAAGGAGATGACCCCCCCCCCTTATAGATGGAGGAAGCGACACCTTGTTAAAAAAAAAAAATTACTGCCACGCACCATCCTATAGGAGGTGACCCCCCTCCCCCCCCCCTCATTGACATAGGGAGCGCTGCGCTGCGCACCTTGTAAAATGATAATTAACTGGTCTGCCTCTGCTGCCACCGCGCCACCGTCCAGAGATGACTGGCAGTGGGTGGCAGATTGTGTGCACAGTGAACAGAGTAGCTGGGTAGGAGGGGGCGGGCGGCGGCTCCTCCACCCGCCGGAGATTTGCAGGCCTGCTGCTGAGCCTGTGTCGGTCACTCACAGCGCAGCACGGCACCGGGTGGGGGGGGGGGGCAGGAGCTGCCGCCGCCCGCCGCCGAAGTTTCCCGCTGGCTGCTCCTGGCGCCGCGGCCTGATGACAGGGCCGGGCGACAGCGACTGACTGACTACTGTCTGTCAGCGCTGGCGCCTGGCGGTAGTAGCCATGTACACGGGCGGGGGGACGGGGGTCCGAATTATACTTACAACAAGCTCAGCTGAGCTGCAGTTGTGTTGTAGTCTCTGCCTCGTCGCTGTCTTGTTGTTCCTCCTCCGACTATCTCCTATGCGGTAGCGAGGCGTCGTCGACGTGCGTAGCAGCTTCCTCCTGCTGCTGCTGGCCAGGCCAGCTCACTACCGCCCTCCAGTGGCCGGCGCCCTAGGCAAATGCCTAACCTTGCCTAGTGGTGGCGCCGGCCCTGGTCTCGGTGGTCTCAGAAGCATGTCGCAGACATCTGATTTTCTATTGTAATGCTATCAGCTTAGCAACGGTGATGAAATGATTTTGCAGGGTTGTACAGCTGTAGGCAAAGTAAATAAAATGATAGCTTGTCCACCTAGTTTGGGTTACGGTAGACACTTAACGTATTATTCATTAACCACTGTCCTGACCCAGCAATACCAACAGCTGGAAAGCAGCATATACTCAATCACTTATCTGCCCAATCATCATTCATGAGATGGTGACAGGAGAATGTGGCTTTAATGGTGCTAACACACTGCATGGGTTCAGTTACCAGCAGGTGAAACTACTCTCTGCATCCTTCAGTGGAGTAATTGGCATATATAATCCAGCAACGCTGCTGCTGTGGGGTTTGTGAAAATATGGTTGTGAATGAGTTAAGTCACTGCGCTTTCAATGAGACAACATTTGCTATCTCTCTCTCTCTCTCTCTCTCTCTCTCTCTCTATATATATTATTATACGTACTCTGATACACACACGCGAGCACACACACACACACATATATACAGTATATATATATATATACACAGTATATCTATATACTCCGATCCACACTGACACACACATATATATATATGCCTGATGACGATTCTGTAAAAATCGAAACGTTGCTGACACCTGCCTGATACTTTCATCTGGATTTCCGTGTGCTGCTGTTGCTGCTGGCTATGGCAGCGAGAGTGTATTGTATACAAGCCCTTCGTCTGGCTTACAGCGGGCACCGGACCTTTTTACTCTGGTTATCTGGATGTGCTTAGCCCCTTGGACTATTATATATATATATATACACACACACCAAGTAACAGCTGCAGAACATAATGCCTGCTGTACATCAATCAATGAATTTTCTTGGAGAGAAGGATCCTTTGTCTCTCTTCCTTCCTCGCTGCTGCCTGCGATTCCTGTGAGAAAAGAAGGTCTGGGGGGATGCCATTTATGTTGCCTGAAATTTGTTTCCTGGCTATCACTACAGTGCTCCAGACACTAGTGAGGCATTTGCCAAGCTGCACCAGTGGCAGTAACACGTGTCCAGCATGCACTCAGTGTGGCCTTTTGCTATTCTGCAACTAGACAGGTTCTGGCTGTAATACTAGCATTGGAGTAGCAATAGGTCAAAGAAGGGAGGGAATGTAATTGCTGTAATATTCAGATGAAATAGATTAATGTTCCAAATCTACGGGAGATGTCAGAACACTCAGCACATCCATGTGAGATGCACAATGTTTAGAACTGTTCTGTAAAAGTAAGGATGTGAAAAGTTTTCTTTAGATGCTGGTCAACCTTATTACAAGAAACTATGTAAAAACCGGACCAGGATAAAACCCCGGACCGGACATCAAAATCTGCAGTCCGGAGCTTGTAGTGTCTGGTCCGGGGGGTATCCCATCCTGGGGGTGTCTTGTCCGGGAGGATGCCTGTGACAGCTGTCACCAGGGAGAGGAGGAGGGGAGATCCCCATGTGGTCCGGACCGTTCCAGTTTTTCTATATGCCCGGACCATACAGGGAGGCTCTATCATCCCCCTCCTCCTCTCCCTGGTGAAAACTGTCACGTGAAGCGCCCCCCCTCCCCAGACAAGACACCCCCAGGACGTGACACCCCCGGACCGGATGCTACAAGCTCTGGACTGCAGAGTTTGATGTCCAGTCTGGCAGTCCGGGGTCTTGTCGGGTTTTACCCATACCCGTTCATTGTGTGTGTTGTTTTGTCAGATGGCTGCCTAAGGACATTGCTCCTATTATAAATATGTGTTAATAATTATACCTGATGTCTTATAGTACAAGGGCAAAGTGGCAGCTTTATGTGACCAATTCATGGCCAACTAGGCAGTGGCACAGCCAGGTCAACACCAGGCTAAAAAGGACAGGGATGCAGATGTGATTTATCCTAACATTTTCTAAAGTGTTTGCAGCTTGTACACACTGCCTGGATTGTAATGAACATTACTTTGCTTTCAGCTGTAAGATGTAAATAAATTGAGGACAGTAAATCGTTTTTATGATAACATTTTCTGTAAACCTAATGTAAACCGTCCATGAGCCTCTGGGTACAACTTAGGAAGAGTAACCCCATCTGTGCTGGCTCTGACAGACAGCTGTCTGATTGAGGTTTAGGATTTGGTGGTGTATGTGACTGTGTATAGTATTCTTAATGCTGCATACGGCATTAATGTAAGCTACAGCACAGCTGCTTCAGGTGAAAGCATTTCTATTACAGGAAAAGAAGCAAATAAAAGAACACGAAGGCTTACCCATGTAAATCCTGTATGCAGCATTTTGCTTATGTACAGAATGCAGGGAAGTGACTGTAGTGAGATGAACTACTAGGGAGGAACTAGTAGGACCAAGCAGAAAATACATTTCCAGCTCTAATATTACTCACGCAGGACATTAGTGCCAGGCAGACAGGATTTGGGTGCTCAGTCTGGCAGGATGTCGTGATGTCATCACCACCTGCTCTGCATCCTAAGTTCTAAAGCAGCTCACTGAGACGTTCATGGTATCAATGGTAGACAATGTCTAGGTTGACAGTCACTTGATCGACCACTAATGGTTGACAGTCACTAGGTCAGGGTTGACTACCCTTCCCAAATGGCCGGGAGGCTCCCAAAAATTGGGTCCCCCTCCCGGTCCCCCAGAAAGGTGTGCAACCTTACCGGATAACCTCCCCCGCCCCCCTGCATCTCCCCCCTGGAAGCCTTAATTTCCCGCAATTTGCTGCTTTTTGGGAGGGGGGGCTAAAGATGAAAATTGTGTCATTTAGCCCCACCTCCTCCATGAAGACCCACGGATTGCGGGATTTGCAGTACTGGGAGGTGGGGCTTGATGACATTTACATCACATTTGACATTTGCCCCCCGAAATGCTGCTGACAGTCTCCTCTCCAGGCTTCTCCCGGAGAAGAGACTTTAAAAATAGGCAACCCTGCACCTTGCAATGATCGACATACCCAAGGTCCACATTGACAAAAAGTCGACACAATCGTGTGTTTGACGTAGACATGGTCAACATGAATAAGGTCTACGTGAGTTTTTTACTTTTAGTGTCTGTCAACATATGTCGACATGGACACCATATAAGTGTACCGTGTCCCTTTGCATGGCTTACTGCCAGTGGCGTAACTACATTTTGGGCGCCCCCCCGCCATTAAAGGGAGGGCGCCCAGCCACTCACCCGCCCCTCCGGCGTAGTTGGAGACCGGGGGCGGCGGGAGAATAGGAAGAAATCCTATTCAAAAGACCGGGCGGCCGCTGATTGGCTGAGCTCTCAGCCAATCAGCGGCCGCCCGGTCTTTTGAATGATTTCTTTATATTCTCCCGCCGCCCCCGGTCTCCATCTGCGCCGCCTGCCGCTCCCCCAGGTAGCCGTCAATGCAGGTGGGGGGGACGCTGCGAGGCGGCTGGGGGGACGGACGCTGCGGGGGACGGACGCTGCGGGGGACACAGAGGCGGCAATTACTTACAGCTGAGCCGGGCAGGGGGAGCCGGGAGCTATCAGTACGGAAGAAAAAAAAAAAAGCCCATACAATGAATCGGCAGCCTGTGATTGGCTGAGCGCTCTCTCAGCCAGTCAGCAATTGGCTGAGAGAGCACTCAGCAGCCAATCACAGGCTGCCCATTCATTGTATGGGCTTTTTTTTCTTCAGTACAGACAGCTCCCGGCTCAGCTGTAAGTAATTGCCGGCTCTGTGTCCCCCGCAGCTTCCGTCCCCCGCAGCGTCCGTCCCCCCAGCCGCCTCAATGCCCCCCTGCCCCCTGCTTCCTTCATATAGCAGCTAACCTAACTATAGCACTGCAGCCCCCGGCGCCCGCACATGCATAGCGCCCCCCCGCGGTCGCGGGGGCTGCGGTGCTATAGTTACGCCCCTGCTTACTGCGCTTGACATGCTTTGGGCACAGTGACTCACTGCGCTCGGCACACTAGTATATTCCCACTCTATGCCCACTTGGCTAGTAAAGTATTAAAACCTCCTTTAAAAAAATGATCAAACTCATGCCGACCTTGTTCATATTGACTCTATATACACAGTATATATATATATATATATATATATATATATATATATATATATATATATACAGGGCCGGATTATAATGGAGGCACAAGGGGTTAGTGCCCCTGGGCCCCCCTCTAGCTAGGGGCCCCCTGTGGTTGGCATGTATTTAAAAAATATATATATATATATATTTTTTTTTTTAGCTAAAGGTTTTGTGCATGGGAGTGGGGAAGTGCTGCAGCTTCACCTATCTGCCAATGTGACAATGATTAATGGAGCTGAGCATCGGGAGCCAAGGCACACTGATTGCACAAGTGTGCTGTGCATTACTGGGAGTTGACTAAGTCCCATGACACTTTGCACCAGAGGGCAGAGGCTGAGAGGTTTGTGCTGAGCTCTGATTGGTGGAGCTCATTACATGCTTCTCAGGTCCATGGAGAACAGCAGCAGCTTAGTCATGGGAGGGTTTTTAATCAGAGGCAGCACTAGGACTGTGAGGTCTCCTACAGAGTAAGGGGCAGAGGGGCAAACACAGGCTTTTCATGTGGTATGTATGTATGCATGCATGTATGTATGTATGTATGTATGTATGTGTGTTTATATATATATATATATATATATACCCTGCAGTTAACCATTGACCAAGTTTATTCTGCCTTTACTCTGTGTTTTGACAGTATAATATTTGCCCATGCAGTTTGCAGCCAGTAATGACAAGTGCAAGGGGGCCCCCCTGTCTAAAGTACCCCGGGCCCCCCGAAGGCTTAATCTGGCACTGTATATATATATATATATATATATATATATACTGTATATATATATATATATATATATGTCAACCATACGCTTGTGTCAACATATTGTAGTCACATTAGTGGTCGACCTAGTAACTGTCCAACTAGACCCAGTGACCACATACCAACAGAGACACCTTAACATGACATGTTGGTGAGAGCAGCTGGGATGTGAATTGTGCCAGACTGCTCCCCACATCGCTCTACACCCCTCACCTGCCCCTCCTGTACACAGCCGTGCGTCTCATGTCATTGATATTCAAAGCATTCTTTTCATCTATATAACCAGCTTCTCGTCCGGTTTTTCTGACACCTTCAGAAGGGACCCTGTAATATTTCCCAGACTCTAGGGATGCTTTGCGGATGGACAAATACAAGCCCTGTGTAACTCTTTCACAACAGGATAACACTGGTCTTAATATCTTTGGCATGTGCATCCTCCTATAATAGGCCTATTAAGCAACATAAAGAAGAACAAAATTACATTCCTTTTAGCTAATTCACCAACAATGTCCCTCATAGACCTGCGTACAAAGAGATGTCCTTGTCAATCCTTTATCCAATTTAACCTACACGGAAGCAAAGGGATTTATTAGGCAGCTGCTATAAAAGACAATGTTCAGCTCAATTTCACTCAGCGCCGTCGTCTTGTTGTTTGTTTGTTTCAGTATATTTGCCAGGGACTTTCTACATAGAAGTAACCCTTTACTGCATGTCTCCCTGTCAACAGGACACAAAATCAGGCTTACAATACTGTGTATATTGTTATACTGTATATGTATAATGCTACTAAATCCTACAAGCTTAGAATATTTGTACCAACTTGGCATTAAATATGCTAATAAGTCTATTTTAATACTTCCTTACATCATGTTATTTCAGTCCAAACTATGTTGACCAATGAGATTATCTATCTACAAATGCCCAAGGTAGAACATAACTGAGTGGGTCTGTGCCATATTGGGCCATAAGGTTAATTGAGTTGCTGTATTTGGGCATGGTAGTAGGTCAGAGAGTCGTTATTTTGCAGCTGATTAATGGGTTTTGAGAGCTTGTGTGCAGACAATGCAGCAGCACACATACATAGGGTCCCAGCTCGGCGCGGATGGAATGAGTGAGAGGCTGCAGAGACACTTCTAAAAGCGCCTCCACAAATACTTATTAACAAACTGGGAGATAGCGAGCTCTGCTCTTTAAATGTCACTGCAGCAGAGGGAAGTAATCATGTCACTCACATGAGAATGTCATTGTCATGACAAACATCACATGTACTGTATATGAAGATACGGGCTCACTCATTGGATGCTTCAAATATACATGAAATAGAGGGAATTGATTCATTGCTGGACTGTAAGATGGGTTTTGGGGACAGATGTGATACACAGAGGGAGATGCAGTAGAGTGAGCGAGGTGATACTAAATGCAGGCACAGCAGCACTGACAGACATGTAAGCAGGATGGGGACATGGACAGGAGCACGGATGGTTAGGTACCATCAGATGCAGAACGAGAACAAAATAACCAGAGGAGCTGACAGGAAATAGAAAGAGACGGATAAGAAGACTGAGAATAGAAGTTGGTCTGGAGATTGTGGGAATTTCTACTACAGCTACAGTGCTTTTAATGGACAGTTAAATGGAAATTAAAGATACTGTACAATATGTATAGTTTAAACAATTTACATTTTCACATATACTCTGTATGCCTTATATTAAAAGATAAGCAGCGCTAAAGAAAACAGTTTCCAGAGTGATTGACTTGATTTTGACAAATTGATAACATTTAATATAATCCCATATTAAAAACAATCATGTTCACATAACTCTCCCCCTCCTAGCAGGACCAAAGACAGGTCACATTCTCTTATACACACACACATGCATACATGCATACATATATATATATATATATATATATATATATATATATATATATATATATATATATATATATATATATATATATATATATATAGAGAGAGACTGTCTGGCCCGGCACACCTCTTAAGCAATCAGCTGGCTGGGTGCCTTCACACAAATAGAGTATACAATACGGTTTCCAGTGCGGCACGCCAAATAAATAACGATGTATTCAGTAAGCTTCAACCATTTATTGGGAAGCTCAGCAGCAACGTTTCAATGCCACGGCGGGCATTGTCATCAGGCTCTCAGCCTGATGACAATGCCCGCCATGGCATTGAAACGTTGCTGCTGAGCTTCCCAATAAATGGTTGAAGCTTACTGAATACATCGTTATTTATTTGGAGTGCCGCACTGGAAACCGTATTGTATGTGTATATATATATATATATATATATAGCAGATTGGGGGCAAAGGCACTCCAGGGTCTTAGTAATAACGGAAGCAGACACAGGGGTCAGCACCTTCTCGTTTCTGCTCAACTGTGTTTCATGATGTTTTGGTTACGTTATCCTAGGCATTATCATTATCTTTTATCCCATATGTCCTGTTCATACTTTGCATTTTTTGCCTGCTAGGATACATTGTTAGTGTTGCTGTGCCCATTTTTAACGTGATGTTCACTCTTTGTTATTTTCAGGTCGCCTAGCAACCCGTCGACGTCCTGGCATACCGGCTGGTATGCGTCGCTGGCTAGTGACGTCATCGTGACTCGGACCTGCGGCGGTGAGCGGGCGACTTTGCACACGGTGTTTGGTGAAGGTATAAAGGTATGTTTTTGTCTTGTAATTGGTGAGCTTGAAAAAGGTCAAATAAAGACCGAAACGTTAAAGCACGGACCCCTGTGTCTGCTTCCGTTATTACTAAGACCCTGGAGTGCCTTTGCCCCCAATCTGCTATTACTGGGCAGTCTTTGCCCCCCACAGGCACCCGGGCATTTGATTTTCATATTGACTGGGTATTTGCTGGAGTGCCGATCCTCCCTCTCCTCTATATATATATATATATATATATATATATATATATATATACACTAGTAGCCCACTTGAAGCAAATGCTTTGAAAGCTAGTAGATGTAGTATCACTTGCTGCCAACAGGTGGCAGTGTATGCCCGCTCTAAGCAAATGCTTCCAAAGCTAGTAGATGTAATTACACTCACTGCCAACAGATGGCAGTGTTTATGGAGCTGCACAAACAATATAAATATATATAGATGACTAGACATATATAGATGATAAGGTTGGTGCGTGTGTGTGTGTGGGGGGGCATCAATATTTATCTTGCCTCCGGGCAACTGGGACGAACTTACGCCATTTGGTGTTTTATCAAAGACCTCTGATAAAGCTGCACTTAGGATGCAGTGAAACGCATTAGACCCACCCCTTTCTGTCTCTTCTAAGCTCCAAAGACAAGGCTTGTATGTGTCTGAACTAGCCCCAGATCCAAACATCAAATTTGGTGTGATATTCAGATCCAGGAGTGGACAAGTGGAATTGTAACAGTGGAACTCATCTGAAGACAAATATCGGTTCCAGCACCCTATCCTCTAACAGTAATCAAATTGTACTAATTGAATCTTTTTTTTTTATTGCTTTTTGCCTAGGTGTTCAATGAAAATAATGTTGATACTTTTTTTGACACTATAGGGTGCTGTGGTTCAAGAAAGTTTGGAAGCCACTGAACTGAAAGTGCAAAAGAAAAATCTTCTCCAACCTGATACTAGCCAGGACTTATTAGTATGTGCAGTGTTTCTTACCTCCAGTCCTCAGAAACCTCTAGTAGGGCATATTCTCCAGATCTCCTCGTGGGAGCACAGGTGGAATCATTACCGGCTGATATGTTTTAAAAGATCCACAGGTGTTGCTCATCATTGTACTTCTGATACTGAGGACATCTATAAAATATTTACTTTTCCTAGCAGTGTGTATTTTAGCTGGGAATAACTGGTATGAAGTGTAGAATCCTGATGGAGCTGCAAGGCCTCCACATAAAAATAGGCCCACCATCATGGCAGAATGATGATCACCAGACATTAAATTACATTCCTATTTTACACATTTACATTTATACAATTTTTTTTTATTTTTTTTACTTTTTATTGGAAAACTCTGAAGTACATAGGGCCTTATTATAGTTGGTGCGAGCGGACCGCCGTACGTACGGTCCATATGAGCAAATACCGCATTCTTTCGGGCGAGCGTGAGTCCGCTCACAGAACAGCCGCACACGGACGGTCACAGAAACCGACAAAGGGGAGTGGTTGTACTTTTGAGCGGATCTCAGTCCTCTCCCACTGACACCTGGCGTACATATGAGCGTACACCAACGTGCACGGGATGGATCGCAGCCTTTTTTGCTCGGAGACTCAGCGTGTCTCCCCGAACGTGAAATTTATGTCCAAGGTAAATATTAGTGACATTGTGTGCAAAATAGTGTCCATGAGCATACGACATTTAACAAACATTGCAAGTAGAAAAGGTGACCCAAAAACACATTGTTGGTGTTAGACGTGATAGATGTGTTTAAAAAATACATTAGAGTTGTATGTTTGTGTTGCAGTGAAAAAGTTGACACATGTCGACTCCTATGAATTGTGTATCCTGCTTTGTAAAGATGTAAAACACACTTTCACTAAGGGTGAAGATGGTTAACAAATAACTACCTGGACATATTGAAACGTGTATTTGCATTAATACTACATAAAAATAAACCAATCTTTACATGGTGAGAAGTGTAGAAAGAGAACCCTCCTATGTATTTCTGGGCTGTGTATGGCTTGCAGGTACTAAAATTAGGCTTTTAACTTAATAGCCTGCAGCATTGCTTAATATTGCAGTCAGGTGTATGCAATTTACTTGTAATTGGCGTTAATTAGCAGACCAGGCGTAAACTCTAAGAGTGGTATTGAGCACTCTTTGGCGTCCTACTGGTTTTGGCCCAAAATGCACATTGCGCTCGCCGAACGAGGCGGTTGTCCCTCCATGCATTTTGAGTGCACACTCCCGTGTACGCCCAGGTATACGCCCAGTTTTGCCCAGTTTTCTAGCCTCTCCCCTAAAAACGCCCACATCACGCCCACTGTCACTGTGTGATTGCGGATAGGATTTTTCGCTCAGAACAGTCTGTTTATCAGCGGTTTGCTGACGCCGCACATGCGCATAGCGAATGATATGCATGCGCAGAAGAAAAAACCTCTGGACCGTGCGAACACGGTCTGCCCGCACCAACCAGAATAACTCCCATAGTTCCAAAGCAGTCAAAGATTACAGATATCAGGTAACAGGAGCTAAGCAATATCTATACTGTGCACTGGTGTGAATAATACAAAGTTTTTAAGGACACGTCTCTCGATGCCCAATCAGTGTGTCAGCTAAATTGGTGGGTTATTAGCTATCAGTGGAGTTAGGTACCAGGATGTTGCTGAGAAATATTTAGTATAGTTTTGTCGGTTCAGAGTTTAAAAATCGAGGCAACCTAGGCTCTTTATGAAGGGAAGTTTCCATCCAGTTCATCCAGAATAGATGGCATAACTTTTCTTTAAATAGTGAAAAAATGGGGAGTTTCAGGATGGGTCCATACCTGAAGAATTGTTTTTTTGGCAGTAGAGCTCAGGATTAATAAAAATTTGTGTACAACTCATGAGATTCTTTGGCCTTGATGTATCCTCGCAAAAAAGGCCATTTGGGTGTAAGTAATATCCATAGCAAATTTTTAGACTTTAAGCCAAAAATGTCTAACTTTTGGGCACAACCACAGACAATGAAATAAGCCTGCATTATCCGTCTGATATAATACCCATGATTTTGCGAGGAATCCATCATGAAACAACTACGATGTGGACTAATACAAGTTCTATGATGAATGTTTAAAAATAATTCCCTATATGAACATGCTGGGACAATGCGCCAGGACAAACGGTGACATCAGGAAAAAGTTGTTCAAGGAATTGTAATCTATTATGTCACATAAAAAGTCATAATGTCTTGAAATCGCTTTACAGTCTGGGTTAGGATAAGTCAAATTCAAATTCTGTAAAAACCTCACTTCTAGAGAAGAATTGGTGTAAACATTTGTATTATGAATCCAATCTCTGAGGTGGCGGAACAAAACGGCGTAGTTGTAATTCGTTAAATGTGGGAAATGATTGCCTCCATTTAAAGATAGGTTGCTGAAGTCATAATAAACCAATTCTATGAAGTTTGTGATACCAAATAATTTTAACAAAGCATGAGTTCTTTTTTTTGTGTCTTTAATTGTAAGTAAAAGAGGAAGTGACTGTAACAAATATGATATTCTTGGGATGGATATAATTTTGAGCAGGTTAGCCCTACCGAGGTAGGAGAGCCGGATACAATATATTTAGAAATATTCATGTGGAATAAAGAGGAAGGGTTTTCGGAAATCAAGACACCCAAATATTCAAAGAATTTGGTAGCATTGGAGAATTCCAAATAGGATGAGAATATCCAGGCCTCAGAAACATGGCTATTGACTTACAGTATCCAAGTTCACTTGAAGACCTGAGATATCTCCAAAATCTTGCAGTAGTGACTGTAAATGAGGCATTTAGGATTTGGAGTCAGACAAGTACAAAAATATGTCGGCGGCAAAGGCCATATATTTTCGTAGGAGCTTATTTAATGCCTTTAATCATGTCATTAGTCTGCAATATTCTAAGAAAAGGGTCAAGTGACAGATTGAACAGCAGGAGTGTCATAGGACACCCCTGTCTTGTTCCCCTGTACATCTATAAACCCCCAAGAAGAAAGGTTATTTTTGAAGAAGTGTAGAAATAACAAATGAAACCTATAAAAAATCCTGTCCGAAAGCTGTTCACGTTAGGACTTCATATAGATGTGGCCATAGGACCATATTGAAAAACTTGTGTGTGTGAAGGAAGTGGTAGGGTCCTTGGAGAAAAGAACCGTGGCTTCTATGGCTGTGTGAATGACTTTAACTGAGGGTGACATTCTATGGGATGAGAGTTTTTCGCACGTCAGTTTTTCACCCATTATCGCACTTTTTTAAATCGCATTTTTGCCTTGGATTCGCATATTTAATGAGGTGCGTGTTCCGGCAAGAAAAGTGCGATTGAGTACGATAATGGGCGAATTTTTGGCACGAAAATGTGCGATTTTTAGGCATGAAAATGTGCGAATTTGAGCTTATGTGCGATTTTGGGTTTGTAAAAAAATATATATATAAAAAAAAATTGCGTCAGGGTCCCCCCTCCTGAGCATAACCAGCCCCGGACTCATTAAGCCGGACCTGGTTCCAAAAATCTGGGGGTCCCCCGTATTTTGAAACCAGCACCGGGCTCCAACAGCCCGCAGTGTCATGCCACAGCCAGGGGACACTTTTTACATAAGGTCCCCCGGCCGTACCATGAGCACCATGGCTGGTCAGCCTTGGACGGGGTACCTGGAGAAGTGGCTCAGGGCTGAGCTATGCATCTCCATGGAGACGCATCACCCAATCACGCTCTCAGCCTGTGTCGCACTGTTAGCTGCATCGGAGAAAGTCGGTTGTCCCCGCTGTCAGTGCAGGGGTAGCCGGCTCTGCAGAAGGGAGACCAGCGCTGGATCCTGGATCGGTGAGTATGTGGAATTAAAAGTGAGATGTGTGTGTGTGTATATGTAATAAAGTTTTACTTTTCTATGTGTGTGTTTTCTTTTAACATTCTTTTTACAGGTGGACTACAAGTCCCAGCGGGCGGGTCCAAGAGTCCGGGGTTGGTTTCAGAAATACGGGGGACCCCTACGCTTTTTGTCCCCCGTATTTTTGGAACCAGGTCCGGCTCAATGAGCCCGGGGCTGGTTATGCTCAGGAGGGGGGACCCCACGCAATTTTTTTCAAAAAAAAAAAAAATTAACACATTTTTTACCACAGAACCATGCACAGATCTCAATGATCTGTGCAGGGTTCTGGCCAACTCGCATATCAGAACCTGGTCTGATTTTTTGGCGAATTTAAGACACATTTCCCAAATTCGCATCTCATTAAATATGCGATTTGTATACTTTTCAATGGGAAAACATCTGGATGCAAGTACCGGCGCAAGTTAAAATCGCACTTTGTAATCTCATTAAATATGTGAAAACGGGATTTCGGCTGTTTTTTTGCGAAAATTTCGCCAAATAACACAAATCTCATCCCATAGAATGTCACCCTGAATGTCTGCCTTTCACGAATCCCAATTGGTTCAAAGTCAATAAGTCAGGGAATTTGGACTATAATCTATTGGCTGTTATTTTTCCCAATATTTTAAAGTTCGAATTCAATAGAGTAATGGGCCTATATGAGGACACCAACTGGGGATCTTTGTTGGGTTTGGCCAAGCAGATCGTATGAGACATTTTTATACCCTTATATATTTGGGAAGACACTTTGTGCAGAACTTCATTTTAAAGAGGGTCGTTTAAAAAACTTAATCTATGAGTGGGGCATGACTTACTATACTGAATCCTTTCTTTTAACTTTTCTGCAGCATTTGGAAACCGGAAGTCATGAACTGGCAATTCCGGATCCGGGTTCAACATGAATTTTGGCGCCATTTTCTGGGATAAATATCCCCACCATTTTTTAAGAAGGGCCACAGCAGTTTTGAAACACGTCAATTTTCCATTGACTCGCCTTTTGGACTCAGGGGAACTTTACCAAGTGCACACCTTTTGGAGACTAACAGGGTGCACTTCCGGACTGCAGCTTGCTCTTTATATCCCTACAAGCTGAGAATCCCCATCTGGGTCAGACCATCCCCTGTCCTTATTTTGGAACACTTTCTATTACATTTCCCATTTGTGTATGTTTTTTCATATGCATCTATAAAAAAAATATACATTTTTGTTTTTACTGTGTGTCTGTGTGTTATCACCAACTATTTTTGTTTCGCTTATCCTCACAGTCCTGAGGGAGACCACAGGGGATTTGCACTAAGGCTGCAACAATTGGTAGTACTGTGAAGTGGCACCCGATCCTTGCTGTACCTCATGAGAAAATTAGGTGATGCCAATGTCATGTAGACATGTAGAACCCATACACTATGGGTTCTACATGCCTACATGACATTGGCGTCACCTCGTCATTTTCTCATAATAGGCCCTTACACATTTCCAGCTCTAGGCCCATTAGGCCCTTAATCTTACCCTGACCTTAGCAAGTCCTAAGAGTCATTATGGTCATTTCTTTCCATGCTCTGTAAACGGCTTTGTGTTCTAACTTCTAAGCTAGTGCCGATTGTGTCTGATGTCAAAATATTTATTGTACAAACACCTTTGTAGTAAGTATAAGTAGCATCCTCTGATCTATCCTAGCAGAAAACTAAATAATCATGTCAGGAAATATGCAAGTGTAGAAAAAAGAGTTGGTAATTAAGCGGCCATTAACAATGCTTAGATATTATCTCTTGGGGAGACAGATTAAACTAATTACTGACCACACCACTTTCAGATGGATGTTCGAAAATAAAGAGAAGGTCAAGTGTGTTAGCAGGTGGTTTCTGGCTTTACACAATTGTAGAATTACTGCAGAACATAGGAATAAACCTTATCTAGCGAATGTGATGCTTAGGGCCAGATGTATCAAGCTTCAAAAAGTGATCAAGTGGAGAGGGATAAACAGCCAGCCAATCAGCTTCTACCTGTCAATTTTCAAACCCAGCCTGTAAGCTGGCTGTTTACCACTCTCCACTTCATCACTTTTTGAAGATTGATACATCTGGCCCTTAATGAGGAGTTGTATTGGACAAATGTGGTCTGTCTCTAGGCCAAATCAAGGAGGAAGAATGTGTGAGAAGCATTGGGAAACACATTTTTTCTTTAAATAGTGAGTGGAGTCACTATTAAATAGTGGTTAGTGGAGGTATTCCAGGCTTTAAGGATAACCATGTCTAAGCACAGGTGACTTATTTAGTACCCTTCACTTTATCACTTCACCAAGTTTAATAAAACTGGATTATGGATCTAATTCAGCATGGATCGCTAATATGAGAATTTGCTGCATAGACAATTGCTAAATTGTGAGAGAATTGCGAATGGATAGTAATCCATTCGCAAACCCATGCACAATTCCCAAACTATTGAAGAGTTTTTGCCATCTTTGCAATTGTGAGGCTTCCGCTTGACAGTCTGCAAATGGTCTTTGCTGACGTTACAGGCCATCCTCATAAATGACTGGTCACTTCTGTGAATTTTTCCCCCACACCCAGAGATAGGCAGGTTACTACCCCAAATGCCCGACTTCCTGTCATTCAAGCTCCAGCCCCTTTGCGTTTAAGATGTATACGCGTTGTCAGGTACTATTTCCCTTTGTGCAAGCGCCATGCATACGGTACACATGCACAGTTGTTAGATAATGGCTTGATTTGCGAATTCTCTGATTAGCAATCCATAAGGCCCAATGTCAGTGGATCTCAAACCCGGTCCTCAAGGAACCCTAACAGTTCACATTTTCCTGGTCACTCGGCAGGTACACTGTGTATGACCAAATTACACATCTTAAAAATCCACAGGTGACCTGGAAAACTGTGTGGCATCCTTGAGCATGGAGTTTTGGAACTACTGGATTATGACAACATACATACAAAATGATCCACTCATCTTCTAGCCAGCAAAAAATATTCCAAAACATCCTAAACGACAGTAACTGTAAAAGCAGATATTGTTGTTGCATACATTACAAATGTGAGTGATACATCCACCACTTACGATAATAGGATTGTCCCAACTCATTGTTCTGAAGCAGCAAAAACAAAGAAGCTGCAAAAACAAAGAAGCTGCTCCATCACTTTACTATAGATATTGCTGCCAATTTAAGTGCAGAATTCATTGAATAATTTTGACAACATACAGTAAGTTTTCTGTGTTTTTCATCATCAGAAGTAAGTAAAGAGATGTTTTGTACTTTAACAGCAAGTTTATTATTTCTGGGCATGCGTTAAAATGAGATTGAAATACTGCAGTGATAAGTGCTTTACAATAGGTTTTTGTTTCTCATTGTCCGTATACATTTTCAGAATATGATTTTATGGGCATAAAACACACTGCGATTGCTGTGTGTTTCAATGTTTTTTAATTAAAATATCCTGTTTCCTGTCCCAACTTATTCTGGGCACCAGCCACTAGAATTTTTCTAATAAAATATGGTCGATGGGGGCACTCAAATGGTTAACTGACCAATTTACTAGCATATGCTGACACAAGTAGGGCTAATGTGAGGATCTGTGCAGCTTCTAGTATAAATCTGCACCAGCAACTATTTTTGCTTCCACATCTGAAACCATCCTCTTTAGTTATACTTTGTCAATTTTGACCCAACCCATATGCAAGTATGAATCAAGTGCAGCAATTTTCCCACAAGGGGAGAACACCACAACTAGCTCAGCCCCACCCCCATTGCCATCCATCTGCACCTCTTCTCCGAGAGAAACAAGGAAGTAGGCAAGTATGTCATTAGGATTGGCACATGCTCCTGTCCTATGCAAGAGATCCATTAGAAACAGGCTGCGTATGACTCAGAGGTATAGACACACCCTCATAACACTGGCATTTTTTTTGCATGAGATTGCAGCTGTCACGCCCACTTGCCCTGCACAACTGCCCAAAAATTTGCAAATTAGCACCTGCACAATTTTCTAAATTTCCTATTTGGGGCCGTATAATGAGCTACTTCTGACTGAATCAGGTGCTGTAAATCTAACAGGCTCTATGTTATTACTACCCATGTCCATGCTTTTGTTGCATTATCCCTGTTGTCATATTGGAAAGTTGGGATATGCAGTAACACACTGCAGCTTTAAGAGTTCTGATGTTGTCTTATGGCCTGGTTCAGAGATGGGCAGAAATGTGAAGCTGCTTGCAAGTAGCTTTGCATTTCCTCCAGGATACATCTCATTTAAGAGGTACCCTTTTTCATTTAGCTGCGATCCCAGCACTGCGACCGTCATCACAATCAGTTGGAATTTTCAACACAGACAGCTAACTGAGTAAGCTCCAATTTACTCAGCTGACTGACAGAAGCAGGGGCTGTGGGGTCAGGAAGTCTGCGTGGTAACATGCAAACCTTGGACTCTCCTAGAAATCAGAAGGCAGTCCTCCACACGTCCACTGTCCACCCCCTCAATGCCACTGCATGTCAGTCAGGCAGCGGAAGAGTAGTACAGTGAGTGACAATTTAAGGCCGGTTCTGTGCATGTGCAAAATGGACCTTGTGCAGCCAAAGATTCACGATAAGCAGGAAACTCCATGGGTTACAGGCCCTGCGTTTCAAACTGAATTAGGACCTTAGTTTTACCAGTCTTAAGTCGTGGTAAGTATAGGACTTTTGTCTTAAGTCCCATACACACTAGGGGTGGGATGTTGTAACATCCGCAGCCCTGAATCGCCGGGCATCGTATTTTTAATAACGACATATGTTCTAACATATGCAGTTATTAACGCAAGGGACAGCTCTTGCGATAAGAGCTGTCCCTTGCGATGCGGTGCCGGTGCTGGACTTCCAGGTCTGTGAACCGGGAGTCCATCTGCACGTGCGCAGAGTGCCGGCGCCGGCCGCAGAGCATGCTGGGAGTGATCCTTGATGGATCCCTCAAACAGCGCTGCAGTAAGAAGCCCATAGGCTTCTGCAGGGAATCGCCAGCTTTTGCTGGCGATTCCCTCTACAGCGCTGCTACTGCGGAGGGGGGTTAGAGCATACAGAAATGCGTTAAAAACCCAGATAACGGGATTTTTACTGCATTTCTGTGTTAGAGCATCGCCCCCTAGGTGAGATAGAAAAAGATATCGCTCAGAAGGGTCCTTCTAAAGAATATCTGTTACCTGTATAGTGCGTACATACTGTTAACAATGCAAACTCCAGCACATTGTTAATGGTCCTGCATGTACAGATGAGGGAGGTCCTCATTAATGGCAGCCATGCTGCGGCTGCAGCTTGGGCCCCTCTCCCCCGTTTCTTCCCCCACCGTCGCTCCCCTCCCTGCTGGCATCAGCAAGTGTGTATGCACCCATGCTTAACGTGTTTGGGGTATTAGGCTGCTGTCTTGTGAAAACTTGGTATACTGTTGTTTGGGCTACAACTGTAAACAGGATTGATATAAAATCCCGGCGGTCGGATTCCCGGCGTTCAAAATCCCAACCGCCGAAATCCCGACAAGGAGGGGACGTGGACAAGGAGGGGCCATGCAGCGGGCCCGGTGCCTCGCTACGCTTGGCACACTAATTTATTATCTCTCTATGGGTGTCGTGGACACCCACGGAGGGAGAAAGTGTCGGGATTTCGGCGGTCGGGATTCCGGCGTCTGGATTTTGAATGCCGGGATTCCGACTGCCGGGATTTGAACTGCATCCCCTGTAAACTGTAATTGTGTATACACCAGCATGAAATCCAGCAGGCAGAGTGTTTTTATATATTTTATTTTACTTTCATTGTTGTATTTTATATAGTGTATGTACATGCCATTTTTTGCTTATTCATTTTATATATGGACAATTTGTCCAATTAAATAAAACCATTTGTACAGATCATCCAATTTCTTAATTAATTGTATTATAAAATATTCCACATAGCGCTGCCACAGAACTTTGTTCTGATACCTTGTGTTTTTTTCTTGTCTTTATCGGGCCTAACTAACCCGCTAGTGCAGCTGCCTTGCTCATTGCAGCGCCCCTTGGTGGACACTCCCACACAGTGCCCAACCTCCCCCCTTGTCTTTTATCCCCTGTAAACTACCTCTTCTTTTCTGCGTGAGGGGACACGGATGTCTTAAAACAGGTAACTCAGCAGTGGAAACTTCAATAAATCAAGTTATTTTCATTTGAAAGCATCATATATAATTGAATAAGGCATGTTTTCTGTAATAAGGCTGGGGCAAACAATGAGATGATGGTGAGGGTAAGGAAGTGAGTAGATGGAGCTGAAAGGGTGATGTATGCTGGCAGACAGTAATCCATTTCTTCTATTATGCAGATAAACAGGGCCTAGGTTTCCCAATCAGTATCATTTATGCTAATCTGTTTTTAATTGACTATTTTGTCTGTGTCCGTGCTAATCCTGATAAGCGATGAGTTGTGTGTGACTCAGCTCACAGGTCCTGTTAGTGCGGCAGACTGTCCCTCCCATGGGACACACAGCCCGGGCAGGATTATGGCTAGCAGACATTTATATCAAGCCTCAGCTCAGTAGTACTGCCACACAGAGCTTCTCAGCAGCCAGAGAATAACTTGTCTAAATATCAGCATATAAATTGTTTGGATAACGGGAACATGTTACAAACAATACTTGCAGACACGTTACAAATCATATGGTATTTGTTATGGCCAAGAGAGGAGAGGAGGGAAAGGAAGCTTTTTTTTTCATATGGTGTCAGAAGCCTGGCACTTGGAATGCCATCGGTCCGATGACTGACAGCTGCATTCTGATGGTCCAGAACTGCACTCACCACTTCTAAAAAAAATAGCTAACTAGATAAACTTTAAGTTGCATGTTTCTTGAAAAAAAATATATTTATTGAATCAGGTTGAATAAGAATCATTTATCTAATTTGATAATTATATATATTTTTTTACTTTGAGCAACAGTTGCCACATCTTAAGCAGCTAGAATCCACCGCATCAAAAAAATAAAAAGGTGTTACAAATTCCAAAAGGCTTTTACCTTTTGCAGAAAGCCCTGCAACAACCTGCAAATGTGAGAACACCATCAGTTTTGTGCTCTGCTCTTTATAGCTCATTTTAATATCTTGTGTACATAGCAAAATCTTGTCACAGTGATTTAGGCTGCTAATTCCAATTAGATAGTTGTGCATAAGGAATGCGACCATCTGCCAATAATCTCCAGCAAGAAAATTCTTCCCTCAAAAGAAGCCATCTTGCTAAGAGCAATAAAACCAGATGCAACAGTTGTGAAAGTAGTTAACAGCCAAGATTCAGATTTTTTTGTTACACTGTACACATTTTACTCACATAACTAATAATAATACTTATAATAGCAGTCTGCTTATCCTTGCATCAATGCATACAAAATGTAAAACATTTAAAAACTCCATCCCATCCATACAGTACATCCAGGGGTTAAAGTGGGCCGGAGTGGTGTTCCGCCACTTCAAATTGGAGGCGGAATGGTTCCGCCTCCGCCCGGTCACAACACACCAACAGCAGTGTAGCCGTGGTTAAGGAGAAGGCAGCCTTCTCTGCTCTGTGTGCAACCCTCATAATCAGCCACAGTACTCTTCCCCCATCTCCCTCCCCCAGACACTGCAGCCGGAAAGTCCAGAGCCCCGCCGCCTGCACCCACTCCCTACAGGCTGCGACTCATCCCCTCCACTTACTCCCCACAGCCGGGGAAGAGTTACAAGCAGAGGCTCTGAGGGTATTACCTGAGACCCAGCGCTGCTGCCCTGTCCCAGAGACCCAGCGGTGCCGCTGGAAGTCCCCGCCAACTCCCCCTCTCTGCAACCAGAGTTCATGTGCAGAGTCCCTGCTGGTATTACCTGAAACCCGACCCGGCGGTTCTGCCCCATTTCTCCTTCCCTGCAGCGAGGGCAAAGTCATGCAAGGAGCCCTGCCAGCCTCTCTCCCCCTGGTGATTACACTGTAGGAGAAGGAAGAGGAGCAAGGAACTGCTCTGCTTCATGGCTGTTTGTTCCAGGTTCCTCATGTGGATCTGAACACCATATAACTGCTTGGAAGATCTGGCCTTCAACCCAGATATGTGGCTGTGTGGGCTGCTAGGGGTGTGGTAATTATTATGTACATAATTGCGCTACACTACATGAGGTGTAACATGAATATGGGTTTACTACGTGAGGTATAACATGAATATGGGTCACTATATGAGGTGTAATATGAATATAGGTCACTATGTGAGGTTAAAGTGAACATGGATTGCCACATGAGGTGTAACGTGAATAAGGATCACTTTGTGAGTTGTGTGACGTGAATAGGATTATTCTATGCTATGTAATTTGAACTGCGGATAATATTGTGTGGCCATGCTAATTTTTTTTATACCACGTCCCATTTTTCACCACTCACACTATTTCTTTATATCGTTTGGACAGTAGGAAACAAATTTAGAATTTGCTCGGCCTGCTGGATGGGCAGTAGATGGCAGGGAAGGAGAGTTCCACCACCTCTCCACGACCACTTTAAGTCCTGAGTATATCCACTCTATATGTAGGGCCGTACCAAATACATCACAACTGTTGCAGTGGTAGATCTTGTGGATGGTAAAACCAAGTGTCAAACGACACCAAGCTAACGATTAAAATTGTATTCCTGTGTAGACCATAGCTGAGGGTTCTGCCTTGGTTGCAAAGGGTGCAAAACCTAAGAAACAAAAGTTCAGGTGTTTTGTATGTCACAAGATAAGACACAAAGCTTCAGATTGCAAAAAGAAAAATACCAGTGGTGCACAGAAGCGGCAAGATGAGTCAGGATTGCTGGTACATGGATTCAGGAGCCACTAGGCATTTTAGCTGCAATCAACATTGGTTAACTTCTTTGACACCGTGTGAACCGACTACAGTTCGAGGGATCGTGAACAAGGTCCTTACTGCATTACAAGCTGGGTCAATCACAGTACATTTAAGAATTGGAGGAGAAACAGTTGTTACAGACATCCAAGATGTATTGTTCATGCCAAATTTGGGAAGTAACCTCCTCACCATCAGCGTATTGGAGAAAAAAGGTTACAGAGCCCAATTTGCAAAGGGCAGGTGTATGGTGCATAACAAAAGAGGTACTGTCATTTCTTCAGCAACCCAATGCAACCAACTGTATGTCCTGGACACAGGAATGTTCAGCAATGATGGCCTCTGACAACAGCAAATCAATGGAGCTGTGGCACAAATGCTTAAGTCATCTTGGATATGACATTGTCCAATGAATGAAATGGAAACAGGAATCACCACGAGCAATGCTGAAAGACCTGTGTGCAAGAGCTGCATAAAAGGAAAGCAAACTCTCAGCCCATTACCCAAGTAAATCAGTAGAGCAGTGACACCGCTAGCTCGAGTGCACACTGACGTTTGTGGTTCAATGGAAGTGGAATCAATTAGTGGCTACAGATACTTTATGACTCTCTTTGATGATGCACGTGTACTTCATTAAAGAAATAAGTGAAGTAATCAGCAAAATTGTGGAGTACAAAACCTTAGTGGAGACTCAGATGGATCTGAAGTTAAAGATTCTGAGATCCAACAACAAAGTATTAGCCGAACTCCTTAGAAAATATGGCACACCGGAACAGAATGACATGAGTGAGGGGGTAAACAGTACAATTGTCAATAGAGCATGGACAATGTTAAGTGACGCTGGTCTGGAAAAAAGATTTAGGGCAGAAGCAGTATCTACTGCAGTTTACCTAAAAAATTGAGCACTTACAGTAGCTGTTAAATGTAAAACGCCACTGGAGGCCTGGTCCAGGAAAAAGCCAAGTGACAGTCATCTTCATGTCTTCTGAAGTAAAGCTTTTACCCATATACCAAAAGTAAAAAGAAAACTAGATCCAAAATCCATACAATGCATAATGCTTGGCTACTGGGAAGAAAGTAAAAGATACAGACTTTGGCATACAGAAAACAAGCATCTTCTAAAATCCAGAGATGTGTTGGTCCAAAAAACAGCGCCACTAACTAAGGTAATGGAGCAAGAAAATAATGTATTGCTGGATGTGCAGGCAGTAGAAAGCGTGTCTGAAACAGAGACTGTAATATTGGAAAACAAATCTGGGTACAGAGTTTCCATGAGGAGTAACAAAGGCGTACCCGCTATGACATACAGCAAGGAGTATGTGAATATTGCTTACTGTGAACCTCAAAACATTCAAGAAGCAAAGACAAGCAGTGATTGGACAAAGTGGAATTCCACAAATGATACCATGCTGTTAGCACTGGATGACGATAGTAGATAGGCCAAGTAACCGTAAAACAATTAAAAATAAGTGGTCTTCTGCAAAAAGTTGAATTCATATGGGACAATTGCCCTTTACAAAGACCACCTTGTTACCAAGGAATATACCTAAACATCAGAAATCAATTACGGAGGAATCTATTCAAAGAATCCATTAAATCAATGACTCATGACAACATGGACTAATATTTAGTCAACATGTTCTTAATGAAAATTTTTTTTTTGTTATTGTTACATTTTAGTCACAGAAAAAACCTTCGTCAATGAATAGTTTTAGTCTAAATTTTCATTGACGAAATGAACGCTGCCTCCATCTTGGCCCTGCACAGTAATTCTAACAGAAAGGTGTTATAGTTTGTAGGGAGTGCCAACAACCCTTCCACTGGCCCTGGCTCTGCCTAATGGGGGAAGGAGAAGGTTGTGAATTGGGTAGAAGATGGAAATTACTTTTACCACCTCTTCAAGACCACTTTAAGCCCCGTGTCTAATAGTCATGATAGTAGTACTTTCACATCCCTCCTTCGCTCTTCATCACAGTATAACAAGTACTGGGTATACACTGTACAATAAGTAGCTTATTCGCCTTATATCGGCAGATCCACCAGATGTTTGTAGTGTATGTGCACTTCCGATTTTAAAACATTTATCATGTGGTCATGCTGGACAATCCAGAGTGTCCTTCTGAAACCATATTTTGAATTTGTAAGTCAGCCGCATCTGGCACCATTTGACCAACCGTGTTTTAACCAATAGACAAGGTCAACATTGATAAAAGGTCAACACAAGCAAAAGGTTAGCATGGAAAATGTAGAAAGCATGGAAAAAGGTCAACATGAGTTTTTCACGGTTTTTGGTGTCAATGTCGACATCTGAGCACCTGGACACCTATCAGAGCATCAAATGAATTCCTCTGATGGGCATCCTTTACTTACTAAGGCAAATTGAATTATCCCAATATTGTACTATGCAACCATATTATTACATTAAGGGCCTTATTCTAGTTCACTCTTTCTGACAAAATCCTTCTTAGATGGACAAAACCATGTGCACTGCAGGGGGGCAGATGTAACTTGTGCAGAGAGAATTAGACTTGGATAAGTTATTTTGTTTCTGTGCAGGGAAAATACTGACTGCTTTATTTTTACACTGCAATATAGATCTCACTTTGAAGTAAAACCCCACCCAAATCTAACTCTCTCTACACAAGTTACATCTGCCCCACCTGCAGTGCACGTGGTTTTGTCCATCTAAGAAGGATTTTGTCAGAAGGAGTGAAATAGAATAAGGCCCTAAGTGTAGAAAATTCTTATCTAAAAACCTAATATGAGCATTGACATAATTAAGGCTAAAGCTTGGAGGGGAGTTTTCATTGGGCTAAACAAAGAGAGTGACAGTGTTCAATTTGCAGAATACAAATACACAGCATTTCCAACCTGCAATGCAAGATATGCTGTGATGCATGTAGTTCCTTGGTCTACTGTACCACAACTTATGCACAAAGTCAGCTAAACAGGAAGAACTGAAGCATGGCAGGACAATTTAATGCATGGCCAAACTTTATTGAGAGTCTATGATCAGGACAAGAAAAACAGAATTTGCTGAACGGTAGTGGGACCAGAATGACATAAAGGAGAAGGAAATTAATTTGCATAGAGTAAGCTGTTATAAAAAAAAAAAAAAGATAATTTCCTTATTTGATATTAAAATATTTCTGACATTGAAATTTTATAGATTTGATGGTGCATTGAAATTAGATTTGAGTGCAGTTATGGCAGAATTTTCAGACAATCAAATCTCAACATGGAAAGGTCACTTTATAACCATCCTGTCAGGACTCCCGGGTTTTGTGAGTCCGTTTGCTGATCAGAAGCTAAGGGGCACACTGAGGGATGGAAGATAGCAGGCTTGATAAAAGTCTTTCTCATAAGCAATGGTAGAAAGGTACCTGGTGGCAATGTATCACAGTCTCGAAGGAACTAGTGCCTGGAAGCATGGAACGAGAGTCTAGTGGTTCAAGTACCTGGAAGCACGGGGTTGTAGCCACGGGGAACAGGTGCCTGGAAGTACGAAGAAGGACCACTGGAGTGCGGGTGCCGGAAGCATGGAGTAGGACCACTGGAGTGCAGGTGCTGGAAGCAAGGAGTAGGACCACTGGAGCGCAGGTGCTAGAAGCACGGAGTAGGACCACAGGAGCACAGGTGCCGGAAGCACGGAGTAGGACCACAGGAGTGCAGGTGCCAGAAGCACGGAGTAGGGCCTCTGGAGTGCAGGTGCCGGAAGCACGGAGTAGGACCACTGGAGTGCAGATGCCGGAAGCACGGAGTAGGACCTCTGGAGAGCAGGTGCTGGAAGCACAGAGTAGAACCACTGGAGTGCAGGTGCTGGAGGCACGGAGTAGGACCACAGGAGCACAGGTGCCGGAAGCATGGAGTAGGACCACAGGAGTGCAGGTACCGGAAGCACGGAGTAGGACCACTGGAGCACAGGTGCCGGAAGCACAGAGTAGGACCACAGGGGTGCAGGTGCCCGAAGCATGTAGTAGGACCACTGGAGCACAGGTGCTGGAACACACTGGGAGATATCAGGAACAAGTCTTGGAAGCACACAGGTGTGGGAACGCTGGTGCAGGTACTCGCTGGGAAGAACGCAGGTATGGAGACGCTGGTGCCGCTACACACTGGGAGATAACAGGAGAAACAGGCTTGAAGCACACAGGTGTAGGAACGCTGGTGCAGGTACTCACTGGGAAGCACGCAGGTATGGAATCGCTGGTGCCGGTACACACTGGGAGATATCAAGAACAACAGTCTTGGAAGCACACAGGTGTGGGAACGCTGGTGCAGGTACTCACTGGGAAGCACGCAGGTATGGAGATGCTGGGGCCGGTACACACTGGGAGATATCAGGAACAACAGTCTTGGAAGCACACAGGTGTGGGAACGCTGGTGCAGGTACTCACTGGGAAGCACACAGGTATGGAGATGCTGGTGCCGGTACACACTGGGAGATATCAGGAACAACAGTCTTGGAAGCACACAGGTGTGGGAACGCTGGTGCAGGTACTCATTCGGAAGCATGCAGGTATGGAGATGCTAGTGCCGGTACACACTGGAGAGCACAGGTCGAATGTTACAGATGGAGCCAGGCTCCCTCTTGCTGGCGAATCGCCATAACGTCACCGCTGGCGATCCGCCAGCAGCCCGGCTCTCCATCTGACTGAGACGTGTGTGCAGGGCGAAGGGAACCTGTCCGTCTCCGCTTCAGGGAGACAGACAGGGTAAGGGGGGGGGGGTGCGGGTAAGCGGTGGGGACCCCGGGTGACCACCGACAAGCCGGCGGGGACTTGGGGGAAGCCGTCGGAAGGGGATGCGCATCCCCTTTCGCAGATACAGATGGCGGCTGGCGGGGGATGGCGGCTGGCGTCGCCATCGCCATCCCCTGCAAAGAAGAGACCCTCTCCATCTGTACCTCCTTGGAAGTGATAGCGAAGCACTGGCATCTGCTGAGAGTCAGGTGAGGGGTTAAATCCCCCGGGCATGTTCCTGATTGGACGAGCGGGAAAGTCTGAGTGAAAGCCATTGGGTGGCCATGGAAAGATGGCGGCGCCCTATAAGACACAGGACCACGCCAACATGGCACCCGGGAGAAGGAGATGACAGGCGCGGCCGATGGGACACAGCAGCAGGACCCCTCCGGCCAGTACCAACGCGGAGGGAATGGAGGCCCTGCCGGCGGACCCGGACCGGTAAGTGCCGCTTGTGTCCAACGGTCGTGACACATCCTAAGTTACCTCAATACGATCTTTGAATATGTTAAATATCCATGGATGGTTGGTGGGATCTGGGCCACTGGGAATTTAAAATCTTTAATAGACTAAGATGGAAGTGATCACGAATCCTTGACGTGAATATCCAGCAAGATGACCTTTAATTGTAATAAAGTATTACATAGAAAATTACAGTAATCCAGCATCAATTAAACAACATAAATGCAAAAGGGCTGGTTATAAAATCAAGCTGGCACAAAGAAAGTTTATTGCCACAAAGCCATTTTCTGGAGTTGTAGTAACAAACTTGCCATCATCCTCTCTACTTCAACTGTAAGTGTGTACAGCTGAAAAATGTAGTTAGACAACAATGTAGTGCAGGCATCTCAGTTACCTTTGTTGCCAACCTCTGGATTCACAGCTATAGTCTCATGTTATGTATGTATGGACCACAGTGTCAATGGCGGAAATTTCCTAAGGTGTGATTTGTATTTCACATGGGATGTTGCTATGGGCAACCAATCAGAATCTACTTATCATTTTTTTAGCTCCTTCTAGAAGATTATAGATAGTATCTGTTCCTATGTGAAATATAACTCACATCTTAGTAAATTTCCCCCAATGTCTTTAAATGTAATGAGTCAAATTGTCTGGCATTCACATGTAAATTCCCAGTCCCATGGCCTATTTTTTTTTGTACCCCTGAGTGCGGAAATGTCTGTTATCCTTTGTTTTCAAAGCACATTTAAATCACTTCAGGCTGGTAGACTATATGTTCTCTAAAGGTAGGAGTGCTCCAAAGGAGGGGAGCAGCATGGGACAAGTCTTGGATGTAAGGCAATAAGTGTAGAGGAAAGTTGACACTCAGAAGATGAGTGGAGAGATAGTGGTAGGGGGGTGAATTGAGATGATGTCCTAGTTGTAAAAGGGGGAGGGGTGGTTGAGTACTTAAAGCTGGAGTGAGAACATTACATTTTGATCTGTGTGCAATATTAGGGCCCTGGATTGCATTGTTATATTCAGTTATTATGGCAAGATGTATCATTGGGTATCCGCAGGGCTCTGAAATATGATCAGTGAGATACTGGTGCTCCTGTACATGTGCGTTCCTGCTTTTCTGTAGAGGTTTCCAGGGGAACTACATTTGCAGTCTGTAGCCTATAGGCAGCTATGGGGGACAATCTCTGAAACCTATGAGGGATGCAGCTACTGGCGGTAATGGAATGACTGCAGGGGTCCCCGCTACATACAATACTTAATATTTGTGGTTAACCCTCTAAAACACCTGCTTAATACAATGATATATGGGCCCCATGATAGTCTCTCAATCTGTATGCATATGGAAACGTGTTTTCCACATTCCCTCTGCGTTCCACGGGGGGGCGGATGCATCCTCCCTGTGATTCCGTGGGTTTCATTTGGGTACTCCTACAATCCAGAAATATACTGGTAGGTTAATTGGTTCCTTACAAAAAAAGAAATAATAATTATTATATGTGTGTTCGTGCCAAGATGGAGCAAGTGCTGTCAAATGATATGGTCTGCAGGGTCCGCTTTCCTGATAGATTCAGCCATGGTATAGAGTTAATATATTATATAATTACATAGCTTCTGAAAGAGGCACTTCAAGTACTGTAATACGCACAGTCACAGGTAATATGCACACATGCTTGCTCTGTGTAATATGCAAATTGCATATTTTTTTATGAACGCAATGTATGCCTCAAATTCTGAAGCAACTGTGCATGAGACCCATTCAGTCCACACCCCTGGCAGCAAGAGAACAAGGACAGCACAATATACAGATAATAATTGAAACCAATTATCATTATCTAAAGAATCCTCCTACATTAGCAACTGTGAAATGCATATAAACTAATTAAAATAAACATATAAGATAACTGCGTGAGAGAAATAAACTATAATTTAATTTGTACTGTTTAGCAATATAACAATTATAAAGCATGGCTATTCCCCTCCAACAGTTAAGGACTGTTTTTGTAAAATTGATTTCTTTATGGAAATGGGAAATATGTTAACATCTGCAGGTGGCAGTTACACTTCGTTCAGGGACAAATGGTTCCGTTGGTTGATTTTAATACGGCACAGTCTTTAAGGATCTTCTTATACCTTCTCCCTCTTAGGCCTGTACACGTTCTAGGTTTCTCTAAGATTCTGGTTCAGGTGATGAATTTGTCTCTAACATACAGTACTGTTAGCCTCTCTGATAAAATACAGTATGTGCAGCATGATCCTCCATTTTCTCTTTCTGACTAGAAGATGATCTATTCCTTTTCTCCCTTTTTCATCTATTCCCTCTTTCTCTTCCTTCTGTTTTTTGGGTTTGTTCATTTCTTGACTTTCCTAACCTAAATCCTTGCGCAAATTTACTTTTGTAGTTATTTTATTTTTATTGTGATTATAACATATTATGTTGTGATGTTTTACACATTCCTCCTAGTTTTTGTTACTTTCTATACAGTATATATTCTTCTTGTTTACCTTGAGACATACCTCTGACCAGGACTCACTGGCAGTTGGTGTTAGTCCCCTATTTGAATTTTGGACTGTACTGCAGCCAATCTTCTGGAGCCCTGACTGCCATTTACACATCCTTCAGGGATACATGGTTCCATTGGTTGACTTTTAAAAACTCTGCAGCCTTTATGGATCTTTTTAAACCATCCCCCTCAGATTTATACAGATGGGCACCTCTCATTCAGAGCCAACGCTCACCAGATCCCCTCTGCTGGCGAGAGCTGGTGGAGAGGCGCTCCATCTATCTGGGATGCACGTGCGTCCCAGTCACTCGGCGGTGGGGAGCACAAAGCCTGCCCATCTCTGCTTCAGGGAGACGGGCTGGGTTAGGCGGGAGTGTAGGAAGGCAGCGGGGACCGGCGGACAGCGACGGGGAGGCGGCAGAGAGCTCCATCAGAATGGGGCGCGTGAGCATCTTGTGTGCACGCAACCCCATTCTGGCGGATGGCGGGTGCTGGCGAAGGCTTGGAAGCTGGCCATTCTTCCACTAGTCCTTGGCTAAATGAGAGGCGCTACATCTGTACATTCTTTCTGGGCCCTCTTGGGACTCTTTTTTTACTTCTTAAGCCAGGCATGTCCAAACTGCGGCCCTCCAGCCTCCACCTCCCAGAATGCCTTGCTAGTTTTAGCATTCCCTAATACCAAAACTATAGCAAGGCATAATGGGACGTGTAGTTTCACAACAGCTGGAGGGCCAAAGTATGGACATGCCTGGCTTAAAGCTTAAGTTTTGAAATCAGTCTGGACCATCTGTGTAGTGGCTGCATAATGCCACAAATGGCTAGTAATTATGTGTGTGTGTGTGTGTTTGCGGAGCAGCACACTCAGACGAACTTGCCACACAACAATAGCCATGCAGGCTAGGTATGTTATTACTATCTATCTGTAATTTTATTGACTTTATTCTACTGTATTGTTTGCATTGTTAGGGGGGAGAGTTCTGTGAATTATTGTGTAGCATTTGGGTATTACAGCACACAACAACCAGAACATATTGTTTGTTACACTAGGACAGGGGTCCTCAAACTATTTAGCTCTGGGACCCCATCAGACAATAAAAATAATTGCAGGACCTCAGCAATTTACCACAGAATGGTCGCCACACATGTGAGGTCAGCAGACAGCACATACATGGCAGTATTGTGAAGGCACAACATGATGGGAGGAGTCTAAAATAACAGACAATTCAACAGACTCCTTGATTCACTGACTGAGATTAGAAAAGTCATCAGCCTGATGGTCAGCAACATGGAGTTACGACCCCATGCTGAGAAGGCCGGGACCCACTTTGGGGTCAGGACCCACAGTTTGAGAACCGCTGCACTAGGATATAGTTATGACTGTATACGTTGTAATTGTTCCTGTAATATGGCCTGCATGGGGGGTGCACTGTATTGTAACTCCAGGTATCATAGACAGTGGGGCTGTTCTGTGACAGAGGATGAGCCTGGGTACAGTGAGATTAACATCACATGGACTCCAATTTATGAACAGTAAAGTGTGCCGATCATCTCATGTCAACCTTTAAGCATGTTTCTGAATATGAAATTACAAATATGTCTTTGTCATATAGAGGGTTTATATTCATACTTGCCTACTTTTGAAAATTAGTTTCAGTGAGATTATAGTTGGTAGAAATTTGCACAGCACCCCATTGAGGGGGCATGTCATGCTCCACCCAAACGGCGTGTCTAGTTCCATATATGGAGAGATTGTGGAAAGAGATTGTGAAAGTGGTCTACATAGGCGTGCGCACAGGGGGTGCCAGGGGTGCACAGGCACCTCCTAATGACCGGCACCGCCCGCACAATTGCAGCACCTCTAATGACTGTCAGCGACAGTGCCCCCTCCCCCGGCTGGCTAGCAGTACCTGCGCTGGCCTGGCTGCAGTGGCTGGGCTCCTTCAGCACAAGGTTTTTAAAGGGGGCGTGGCCACAGAGGTCCGTGATTAGGCCACGCCCCTGACATGTCCTGTGCTCGGGTGGAGAGTGGAGACGGACTAGTGAAGCTGCAGCCTACCTAGTGAACTGTGGCAGGCTGGCTCCTGGCTGAAGCCTGCAGGTAATGTGTGCAGAGACTGGGGACAAGTGAATAAGGTTGTGTGTGACATATACTGTGAGGGAGTAGTGCGCTGTGTGTGAGAATGCAGAGAGGGGAAGTGAGGGGAACAAGGGGCCTGATTCAGGATCGTTCACTAAGTAGCAATGGTGCACCCCCTAAGAAAATGGGCTGCGCATGCCTATGCACCTCGAAGTGTGGGTGTGCACTCCTGCATCTGAGAGGAATCTTTTAAAATGACTTATATCCAAATGTAGAAGAGCCCCAGAGCAGTTAGTAAGAGCTACTATACTTGCTAAAGTGCTGGGAAATGGTGCTGATAATTCACTGTAAATGTATCTATCTCTCATTAGTTTTTTCCCCTTTATTTTCCCCAGAAATGTAAGTGTAATATGGGCTAGGTGAAATGAGGGAGATTGCTAAACTAATGAGGGAGAGAGGGAGATTGCTGCTATTTCAGGGAGTCTCCTGCAGAATGCAGGAGGGTAGGCAACTATGTACATATATTGTATCAGGTTTATACAATCGCTGATTTTTATTTATCAAAATATATCCCTGAGATATTTTTTCCCCATCAGTGACATGTATTTCCATGCTAAGGAGCTAACCAAAACCGCCCAATCTTATTCACAGTTACAACGTTAAAAGCTTTGAAAATGAGGGTTTAACAGGAAACACCTGGCCAGCCCATAACTATGTCAGCACGATTGTGTTAGAATAATAAATCTATTGTGCTGGCACAATTATGGGTCATCTTGCACTTTCAGCGTAAGCGCAACATTTTCAATCAGAACCTTTGACAAATTGGAAAAATATAAATTTAGCTTTTATTGAAAGCAGAGCATTTAGTTTGTGGGTGTATTTTAAAAGGTTGGTCTCCCTGTGGTGTCTACCAATATATGTGAGTATACAGTGAAGGCAATACATATTTAATGCTTACTTATGCTTACAGTAGATGATTGCTGGTGGCTTAATTATACAGCTTGCAGTGGTCAAGTTTCTGGTTAGTCTCTGAAGTACATTTCACAGATCTGTAATAGACTTATGTTACCACACAATAGTGATGCTATCTCTTTTATTTCTGCCAGGTTCCCAGCACTCAGTTATAGGACTGATGGGAAAAGCAAGCAGGAAGGTATTTCATTCATTTCTACCAATGGCTTGAAATATATATAGCTTAGAATCACGAACACTTTTGCAATTTAGATATCATTTTTAAGTAGTGGCTTCCTGTGACTTCACTGCTGTAATCTGTTACCGGTGGATGAATACGATTTTCAGTGAACTGCTTCATGTACAATTGGGCAAACGAACAATTCTTAGCTGTAGACATGAAGATGAAAGCAATGAAGATTAGATTTGTGGTTTCAATGCAGAAAACAGAAACTTGACTTAGGGCCAGATGTATTAAACTTCAAAAATGTATAAAATGGAGAGTGATAAGATAACAGCCAATCAGCTCCCACTTGTCATTTTTCAAACCCAGCCTGTAACATGGCAGTTAGGGGCTGTGTGGCTGGGTGATTATCACTCTCCATTTTATCACTTTTTTAAGCTTCATGCATCTGGTTCTTAGGGCAGTATTCAATGAAAAAAATTCTCTGTGCATGGCGAGAGATTTTTTCTCTCGCCATGCACTCTCCCTGTTCCGGAGCCTCCTGCTCCCACTATTCAATGTATTTAAGACTCGCCGCCACTCGCGGCGAGTCTTAACCCCTGCAGCAGACAAGCGTCCGCGGCAGGGAGCTTTCAGGGAGCCGGGGGACGGAAGCAGAGATTAAAGTCTCCCTGGCTGCTCCAGAGGAATGTGGAGGGGAGGAGGGCTCCCCGGGACCCAGGCAGCACAGGCTGCCCCCCCCCCCCCCCCCCCCTATAGCCAGCGGGGGACCCAGTATTCCCTGCACCCGATCGTACATATTAACGATCGGGTGCAGTGAATATATGAATATCTAATGAGCGGCTCGAGCGCTCTGGCCCCCTGCTGGCTGCACTGTGTAAAAAAAAATATATATATATACTGTATATATATTTTTTAAAATTAAATATATATTCATGTGCTATAAGCACATGAATAAAAATAACATGCCCCTTCACAGAAAAAAAAACCTGATTTTTTTACACCAAAATTTAAAAAAAAAAACCTTTTAGTTTAAAAGTTAACATTCCAGCTCTCCATCAAAAGATGGAGAATTTCTACACGGAGAGAGACGGCGAAAATCACTTAGAAAGACGGCGAATATTTCACATTGAATAGGGTGGTTCACTTTTGGAGAGCAAAATGCTCCGTCCAAGGCGAAAAAAGCAAAAATTCTCCATAAAACACGGAGAATTTTTCTCATTGAATACTGCCCTTAGTCATGACACATTTCCAGGGCAGTACACAAAACATTTACCTGCCTTACAAAGTATGGAGAATACAGCTTGGAGTGTCTTCAATATATATGGTGAATACAGAGTTTCTGTCATTTTTATTTAAACAATGTGGTTGCAAAGGAGTACTGAGAGTGCAGTGAGTCTATACTTCACACATTCATTATACTGTAAGATCAAACACATGTTTGGGGGGAGGGGCACTTCACAGTGTTCAAATCAAATTACCCCTTGAACCCAGTCCATTTTTTGGGGATCTATATATTCACTGGATATGAATTTCCATTTTCACCTATAAACGATATACAATTCCGACAGGGCCAGATTCTCTAAGCTTCAAAAGTGATAAAATCCAGAGTGATGAAATGTCAGCCAATCAGCTCCTACCTGTCATGTCACAGACTGTGTTTGAAAAATGTCAGGCAGGAGCTGATTGGCTGGCTGTTTATCACTCTCTATTTTATCACTTTTGAAGCTTAGAGAATCTGACCCTCAGTATTTTGTTGCTTCTATTGATTTTATTGCTTTTGTCTAGAGACAGGATTATATGCATTTGCATATTTGCATATCTATTTGCATATTTTGCCCATTCTCACTGGTTACTGCATATTTTACCTAAAATCTAGTGATGGTGCATATTTTTCCAGGGGTGCGGGACCTGCCCGGGAGGCTGATTGACAGCAATGGAGAAGGTGAGACCTGATTAGTTGGGGTGTCTGGAGGAAGAGAGAAAGAGACCTTTGTGTCAAATTGATTGTTTTATTAATGGGACGAGTGAACATTTGCAAGAAACAATAAGTGCTAACATAGCACTAAAATTCAAATACTCCCCAGTTACCTCAGTGGATGTGGAATGGTCCTTTTCCACTTATAAAAATATTATGAGTGATCAAAGAAGACACATTCTTACTACCGAACATTTGGAACAGTACCTGATTGTTTACGTTTTCAAGAGTAACAGAATGTTAAATAATTGTTAATTATCAATATGCTTATGCTGATTGCTAAATAAAGAACTAAAAATTACTTTTTTTATTATATAATGTAGCATATTTTAACACTTTTCATGCATATTTTAAGTATTTTTCATGCAAATTTGCATGCACATTTCAAGCTTTTTATGTTGAATATAATCCTGTCTCTACTTATATCTATTTATTTCATCTGTATAGCATCCCCTGGTTTTATCCTCTGGTTTTTGTTTTTGTTTTGTATTATTTATTATATTTATTGAGTGATCCCTACTATCTCCAAAAGAGACAGATTTAGTGGGCGTTACACCTTTTGTTGTCAATACAAATTAATTGGACAACTTTTTAAACTTAAAACATGATAATACCTTTTAATATTTTGTCACCTAGAGTCATAAAAGCAATATTTAAACAAATATTTAATATGCATTTGACATAAGAACGAGATTTCATCAGAACAAGTGCAGCAATTGTTACAATAACAAATCAATATACATGTCCACATCAATGGAAGGTTAATTACTGATCATTTGATTCTCCTTGAAGACACAGTGGATTGTCAGATTTCCAGCTGAATGTTTAAACATTGCATTTTTAACCTTACGCGTTTCGTCCTCACAGACTTTGTCATAGGTAAATCAATATGTAAGATCAGCTCTAACAGACTGTTAAACATCATTTTGTGAAAAGACAAGTCTAATACAACCAATTAATAAATTGGAAGAAGACATGTATAATTAAATGTTGAAATACTTCCTATCGAGTGGTACATATATTTGAAATACCTCAGATGTAG
The DNA here is from genome assembly GCF_055691185.1 of Crinia signifera. Classification (NCBI taxonomy): domain Eukaryota; kingdom Metazoa; phylum Chordata; class Amphibia; order Anura; family Myobatrachidae; genus Crinia; species Crinia signifera. The sequence continues at coordinate 105,130,239 of NC_139220.1, read as the reverse complement.
GCAAAATCAAAGTAAACTAAGTGTAAAGTTCTGTAATGTGACTGTATTGAACTTCACTATTCACAAACTGATTTACAGTATGAACAGTCTATAAGAGTCAACATGTATTTTTCATGATTTTTTGGCTTTTTTTCATGCATTACCATCCATGTGGACTTCGAATGGGAACGGTATAGTATTCCAAGTGCATCAGTAGCGGAACAAGGTCACACGCTACACTAATTTGGGGTTCACATGCTGAGGTGTCAACATTATCACAAAAAACTAAAATGTCATGTCAACCTTTACTTGTGTCGACCTTCTGTCACTGTTGAACTTTTGTCATTGTAGAACATTTCACTGTCTACCTAGACATTGTCTGAGATCTATACCACACCCCATCTTCATAGACGCCCAGCTCTGTTTTCAAAGAGGTTGAGGAAACCACCCCGCTTCACTACACCCAGCGGTAGGAGTTGGTTATTTGTGCCATCCTGGGCCACTCCTGGTTGTCTTATCTGGTCCTCCCTCTGGATTGTACAAATTGGGGACTGCCGTTGTTCTATATGGACTCATAAAGTCAGGATTCTCCTGGTCACGCTTCAACATTATTGCCTGGTTTGGTGAGGACCTTTTTATCCAGTTTTTAATCTTTGTTATTCATATCTTTCGACATCGATGTTTATTACTTGCTTAGTATGTTAATTTTAGCTTACATAATACATTTTGTACTAGATTCACCAATCTGGTTTTATTTTTAAACAAATATTATCAGTAGCTTTGTATATTGTTTCTTGTACAGGACTGATTATCCTGTTTTTAGAGCAGCAGCTGGTAAACATGACTCCTGTAAGGCGCCCTAGGTCCATTATCACCTAGTGTGACTTGGGCCCAAACTTTGCTCCTTCCTGTTTTCAAAGGACTCTATTAAATGTGGGTGGGCTTGTAATGTTGGAAGCCAGGCTGTGGGTGATTTTTCCCATTCCATGATTCAATCATTATGCTGCAGTATTAGGGGCAAATTTACTAAGATGTGTATTCTACTTCACATGTGATGTTGCTATGGGTAACCTATCAGAATCACTTCTTAATGTCTTATGATTAAATTAACTTTAACTGGTGCATCTAGCCTCAAAGAAGGGTCTATTTCTAATGAGAGTACCCCAATCTCTCTGTGTTGGAACAATATATATGAAGTTTATTATATTTACTAAAGGCAGATTTTCATTTAGTACAGATCTTTTTAATTGATGTTGGGCTTCCAGTGATAAAAACACATTTAATAACATAAAAAAATCACCTAGTTAGTAAATGTGTGTTTTAACACTGAAAATCTATCAAATTGAGTCCCTACTTTTTTTAAATACATATTTTCTAAAGTTATATAATCAATATGGTGTCCTTGTCACTGGATCCACAATACTGTAGGGTAGAGATTTACAATTCAAATGCAATTTTAATGTAATGATAGTTAATTTAAAATATATGCTGCATATCTCCACTCAGCTTATATGATAATATAATATACTGTACGCCACATTTACATCAATTTTTCTGGACATATATTGGTGCCTGTTCTATTGCCGACTCTGCTTCATCCTGTTTATCCTCACCTACAAACTTACATCAGTTTTTCTAATTTCCTCATTTCATATGTATTTGCTGAGGAAAATGAAAATGTTTTACCTTGGTGCTGTACAATGAAGCAGACATCCCTCATCCTCTACCACCTTCAAGCACAGATCTGTTGTGCCTATTGCTAAATCCATCTCTGCTCAAAGCACATAAAAGTATAATATTGTTTGTCATAGTATTCTATCTTCTTTTTGTTTAAATGATTGCTTTCTTTTTCTTAGACGTACAGAAAGCACATAAATATCCAGCGCCAAAACAAATCCTATGTACTAGCAGATTTACAATAGCCAATTCAATACCCTAATGCTTTGCCAAAGACGTTTTCCCCAGAATCTGCAGAATTATATAATCTTCATAGCCACTTTTAGGAAACGTTGGTCTAAATTCAATTGCAATGCATTGGTTACATTGTTTTATGTTCCTAAGAATAAATAATTGCTAGTGCTTACTTATGTGTTCTTTGTCACAGCCAGCAGCCCTGTAATTATTTATGGAAGGCAGTGTATAGTAATGCTTATTGTGCTGATGCTATGGATGTTAAAATTATGTGTATGTAGTGAAATATCGGTAAACAGAACTGTACATATGCTTATTTAAAGTAATTACAGTAATGCAGTACCTGTATACAGTATTTGCACATTTCTCAGGCATAGCTAGATAAAGGCTAAGAGCAAGCAGGAGTTAGTGTTTCTAAAGAGGCTTTTTCATCCCGTTGTCAGCAAAAGGTAAAGCATTATTGGGAGCAATTTGAGTTGGTAAAAGCATACTCAGTTCATGCAAAAATGCCCAATTATCAAAAAGTAAACAGAAAAATATACAATTGCCGGTTACTATGGTAGGTTTGGGCTACTATTGTTGTCCATTAGGCACCCAGACTTTTCTTAATACACATTTTCCTACCACAGAGCAAAATAAGAAATGCTGTTAATGTGGTTTCCAGATTTTCACACCTCACAAGTGCATTTCCAATAGAGTGAAGGGATTGGAACAGGGTTGTTCCACTTTTGCGTTTCAAACTTTTCTGAGTGATATTTAGGAATGTGGCACATGTGCACAAGAGAGCAAGTAAAAGTAGTAGTAGTACGTTTATTTAAAAGGCGCCACAAAGTGTCTGCAGCGCCGTGCATAGCAAACAAAAAAACAATTACAAGGTAACGTACAGGGGGCCTTTTTCTAGTTCACTCTTTCTGACAAAATCCTTCTTAGATGGACAAAACCATGTGCACTGCAGGTGGGGCAGATGTTTCTTGTGCAGAGAGAGATAGATTTAGGTGGGGTTTTACTATAAAGTGAGATCTATATTGCAGTGTAAGAATAAAGCAGCCAGTATTTACCCTGCACAGAAACAAAATAACTCACCCAAATCTAATTCTCTCTGCACAGGTAACATCTGCCCCCCTGCAGTGCACATGGTTTTGTCCATCTAAGAAGGATTTTGTCAGAAAGAATGAACTAGAATAAGGCCCAGGGTGTGTTGATAAAATACAGCATAAAGCAAAGGCAAGAGAGCAAAGTTTCTTGCACACTGCCAGTGTGCGGCACCATCTTCCTAAAGATTTCACTAGAGATGGCCATGAAGAAGGGAGCCGCTTCCCAAGTCAAGGTAAATATACTCTGGTAGTGGGGCGGGGGGAGGGGGCCCCTACTGGGCCCTCCAGCATGCCTGGGTCCAGGTAATTAGTACCCACACCTCCCTGTCCTCATTGCCACTCTGGTTTATTCTGTAGCTGCTGATAATAGTTTACAAACAAATGTGCTGCAATTCTCTAAGTCCATAATGAAAATATAGATGTTAAAAAATAAATGTCACCTCTTGTAACGCAGCTGAAACCACAGTACTCTTACCTCCTCCAAATTGCCTTGCCTGCACAGACTATGGACAGAAGCTGTGCCGTACTGAGAAGTTTACAATGGATGGAATGGCCATAGCCCAGCAGCCGTCCCTTCCAGTGGTGGGATCTGGTTGCAACCAGGTGGCCGGGCCGTGGCCGTCCCGTGTGAATGGACACAATTGTGCCCATTATTAACTACTGTGTGCGGCATGGCTTTTCGCAGTGTGGGGATTCGCTGCCCGGCAGGAACCGGAGCGTGTGAAATAGCCCTATATCTACAGTCTATAGCTACACTAGGTGATACTGATCACACATCGCTATCGCCTACAGGGGAAACACTATGGGATTTTGGCTAACTGTCTAGACGATTTTGACTATTTAGTCAAAATCACCTGCCAAAATCACACCTTCTGTGCACCCCTAGGAAAATAAAACAGAAACACTACTGACACCACACTGTGGGCATAATTCAGACCTGATCACAAAGCACATTTTTTCTCAAATGTATAAAACCATATGCACTGCAGGTGGGGCAGATGTAACGTGCATAGAGATTTGAGTGAGGTTTTTTTGTTTCTGTGCAGGGAAATACTGACTGCTTTATTTTTACACCGTAATTTAGATTTCAGTTCGAACACACCCCACCTAAATCTAAATCTCCCTGCACATGTTACATGTTAAAAAAATGTGCTTTGCGATAACATCTGAGGGGGTTATTCAGACCTGATCATGGACCTGCTAATCACCGATCTGTGATATTTCCACAGGACTTTTACAGCCTTGCACAGGGTGAGAAGCGATCAGGTCTGAATAACCCCCTGTATTAGGCCTAGGATTGCAATAGTTTTGCATATGGTGGTACGCTTCTACCGCAGCAAGAGATCCTGTCACATGTACTGTACATTATCATTTATTCCTGTGTCTTTCACATTTCAATTTATAAAATAAGATCTAGCAAAAAGAACAATGCTTTACTGATTTCATATCAGCGCTCTACAAATGTTACAGTGTTAGGAAATAGATATATCTACGTACTTTAAAATGACTCATACTTGTCAATATCTGAAAATGATTTCTAGAGAAACTGCCATTTGACAAGTGAATCTATATATGCTAACAGTAAGGGGGTATCGAATTAGCCCCAAAGAAACATGTTTATCTGATTATTATTTTTTTGGGAGGGGGTGGGGGGGCTATCCGATTATTAGTTCTCCCTAGTAGTAATTGACCATTGAATGAGTTTTACCCTCTTTGCAAATCTAAGTCAGTGTCAGCTGACAGATTTGCGGTGTCTGGTCCGAGAACTGGGCAGGCGGCTGACATTGACCTTTTCACTGTCAACCTAGACACTGTTGACCTAATGCTTAAGTTGACCTTCCATCCATGTCGACCTATTTGAGGTGTACACCTAAGCCATGTCTACCTTCTGTGGTCGACCTAATGCACTTTGACCTTTGGTGGTTCGACCCAATGACCCATACCCTTCTGAGTATCCACCACTACATCAGTGTGGTATTGATGGAGACCTGCCGGTAATGGATCCCCCCCCCCTCCCCCCACACACACACACATATATATATATATATATATATATATATATACAAACAATCATACATACTGTACACACACTACACACACTACACACACACACATACACAGTCTCTGTGGCCAGTATAGAATATCAGTCATGCTGAAGATGTAGTAGGGCCTCATCATACCCATCAGTGACGTAACTATAAATTTTGCTCCCCCCTGCCAAAAAGTTTGTGGCGCGCCCTCCCCCCCCCTTTCCATGGGCTCCTCTCCAGCGTGTTTCCCCACCGTGAGGTGATGATGTCACACACATAAAGGAGAAGCTGAAGCATTCCCTTGGCTCTGATGCATCCCAGGCCGCCCCAGTATGCCCATCCTGTATACAGTAGCCAATAGCTGGCTCTGTGTACAGTCAATTGAATCAGTGGGGGGGGGGATTTATCGTCTCTACCATGTCTGCACCCGTGCTGCGGCTGACTCGACTCCAGTGCTCAGCCAGTGGGCAGTGGCAGGCAGCAGCATGTCAGTGCGTCCAGCGGGTGCTGGCACCCACATAGACCCCACTGTGGCTTGCTCCCCCAAGCAGTAGCTGGGGCTGCCTAACAGTAGCTACGCCACTGATACCCATCATACAGAGGACCTTCATGTGGGGGGGCATGTAAATGTAGGAAAGGGGGCGAATCTGCTGCGATGATATGTAATCTTATAAATACAATGTTGTATGTACACCATATAGAGTGGTTTGGTCTCCAGTACATCAGGGAAGGCTTGGAGGCTCAACTTTTAACCCTGTAAGAACTTTGGTTGCTGCTGATTTCTGGCATCTGCTTTGTTCCTGACCGTTAATTGCAGAAATGTAGTCTACAGTACATAAGAAATATCATGGTAATTGCCTCTAGAGCGGCCACCTTGCACTGGAGAGTATCTACCAGAACATTACACCCAGCCAAGTGTTAACCCTCCAAGCATGTCATGCTTGCAGGAAATCCATGGCATCGGCCACAACCAGCAGTCCCACTGATTAGCCTGAAAATTCAGAGCCACGATCCACCTCTGACTAAACAGTAGAAAGCAGTGGCAGATCTTACCTCTGTGGAGAAGGGGGGCTGCTGCATTGTGTCGTCCCCCCCCCCTCTTCTACTGCCACTGCTGGTCTCTGCCACTGCCTAACAGTCCCCGCTGGCTTCTTTAGTATTGCGCATGCTCTGGCCCCAAAGCTCTATGGGCTGCATCGGCAGAAGTTCATAGAAGCATATTCACGGTTCCGGGTCCTGCGTATGCACAGTATTGTCCTCGGTACTGCCCATGCGCAGAACATGTTTTAATGGGCTGCCGCCACAGCAGCCCACAGAGGCATCCCAGAGGGAGGGAACACCTCCCAATGGGACTTCCAATAAGAAGCCACTGCCAGTCACAGTGAAGCCAGTGCAGTCTCACAGACTGCATCTGGCTTCGCACAGCTGCAGATTTTACCTGGGGTGGGGGGTTTGCAGCCCTGAAGCCTATAGGTAGAAACCGCCACTGTATATATACAGTATATTTAATATTATTCTGATTTTAAAATATTTTTATTTTATTTCTGTTGTCGCTAAGTTGAAAGCCACTGTGTATGCGTGCGCTGCTGGGAGGCTCAGGCTTGCACATGTTGGCAGAGATTGGCCCAGTGAAGCAGCAAAGTAATTGCTCTGGACCCATTTCTTTGTTGCAGCTGAATATTGCTTTTTTTACATTGTGGTGACAAGAGATTTGTCATTTCTGTGGTACCTGTCAGTAAGAAAATCATCCCTGTGGTACGCAAATACTGTAGCCCTCTTATTGCATTTGGATTCTGCCATATTTATATTATTGATATTTTTAGTCTAATAGAAATGCTCAGAATTTATGTTTGTATTTATATTTGAAAGCTTTCAACATGGACTCAGTCCTAACTGCAATGTATGGTAAACTATCAGATAGTCTGCACTGGCTTTGGTAATGCTTAATGTAAGTTAAATATGTGTGGAAATTATTCACCTATCTCTTGGTTAAATCGGCCAGCAATTTATTGCCAAACATATCCTCTAACAGTAGCGTAGCTATGAATACTAACCCCCCCCCCCCCAAGCAAAATGCTTGTCACTCCCCCATACCTGCTTATTTTAGGGGATCTCTACCCTCCATCTGGCCGCCGTAGTCCATCAGAATATTACCCCGTCCGTTCCACTGCTGCCGCTGGGGTCCCAATGCACCTGTTGGCAAAGTCAATGAAACTATCCCTACCAAAATATCTACCGCCTCATGGAAGAGAGTTGTTATAGATGCTAGAAAAGTTGGCAAACATTTTGTGAGGGACATTTTCATTACACAACGGGACCCCAGCAGCAGTGGCACATGTGTATGGAGGAGAAAGAGACAAGGGAATCCCCTGACAATGGGCAGGTACTGTACACAGAGCTAGCAGTGTTAAAAATAGCCCCCGGCGTGCCTGTGGAGGCTATTGCTAAGCCACTGTCCAGTGGTTCTCAACCTCGGTGCTCAAGTACCCCCAACAGTTCACGTTTTGCAGGTCTCCTCACAGAATCGCAGGGGTAACAATTAGCTCCACCTGTGATCTTTTAAAATGTGTCAGTGAATAATGAGTGCACCTGCCGGGTGACCTGGAAAACATGCACTGTTGGGGGTATCATATCATATGGTTTTCGGGATGCTCAACAATCAAAGTCATTAGTCATTTGCCTGGATGTAATAGGGGCCGATTTTAGTGGAAAAAGTTGCATTAAGTTGGATGTTGGAATGACTTTTTCTTGAAACCCAGCCAGTGTAATGGCGTGTGTCTATAATGCTCCAAATGCAGAATGGAGCCAACTCCTCATGGGATTATTATCCCAGGAAGCATCCAACTTTTTTGGGACCAACTGGAATGTGTCTCACACAAAACAGCTCTAATATAGTCAGACATATTTAGAGAGGTTTTGTTTGGGTGAGTTGTATCCGGAAATGCTGTCAATTAATAAAAAGTACATAGTTGCACAACATTTGCAATAAATATTTTTTTTTTTATTATTTTAAACCATCAAAAATCCAAAATATACTTTGTTCTGCTGAAACACCACATGTAATTTTTGCACTTTTTCCCTGCATAATGCGTCTTATTCACAAAAGGATGCAATCGGACGCAGAAGATTAAAATGATATGCAGCATGATTGTATTCTTTGTGCAATTGTGACTGTATGTGTAAACCAAACTATATTGCAGTGTTTAGTAGGAAAACACTGCAGCATAACATTTTGTATGCAGATACAATTACACGCAGATTATAGGCATGCTGCATATCATTTTATTTATCAGCAGCTGATGTCATCATGTCATTATATTCAGAATGTCGACTTGCAAAATGAGACACTGACAAAATGTCAACATGTTAAAAATGTTGACAGTAAAAAAATGTTGTCAGGTACACACTGTTAAGGCCTCAATACACTATGCAATTTGGGTCCCATTTAAACCTGATTCGTATGGATCAGGCCGTAAAATCAGCCCAAATTGCATCTGTAGACATCCTGTCTGATCCGATGCATGGTCCCATGCACATCAGATCAGATTCGGGAGGTTGGATCGGCTGCTAAACCTTATGTGCAGCCGGAGCTGGGTGGGGGACAGTGAAAAGCGGTCAGTTGGGGATGCCGTGAGCTGACCAGAGAGGCGGACAGGGGAAGCCGGGTGACAGACACAGAAGTGGTGGGCAGGGAGGCTGGAGAGCCAGTGAGGGGAACAGAGACCCCAGCAGGAGGAGCAGGGAGTCAAGCTGCAAGAAAAAAAAAGTTACAAATGAATGGGCAGCCAGTGATTGGCTGAGAGCTCTCTATCCAGGCAAGCACATAACCATCTTTTTGGTGAATAATCTGTATTCACCAAATTGCAATTGTCTATAATAAATATGTTCTCTGCGGAGGAAACTGTTTAACATATCCCTTGTCTCAACTGATCTTCCTTACCTCTCTGAAGAGTGGAGAGAATCTGAACCAGGCCTGGAAACCCAGGTTACGAGGTAAAGCCACATATGTAGTTGCCATTTCATACCACTAGTGGGTGTCACATTTGGCATCACGAACAGGATTCAGAGTCCAAAGTAAGGAGATTGAAAACTCAATGGTGGATGTTGACAGATCAACCTGCATCAGTAGAGCCATCTGGCAGAAAAGCAGGAACTGCAATCCAACAATGGTGCAAATTAACCCAATTACACTACTTTACTACTTTGGAGCACCATGGCTCCTAACCTACAGCGGAGTGGTTGATTGCACCGAAGGGACCTCTTTTACCAAATTCAAAAGCGGTATGAACTCAATGTTTCATCTGTTTCCCTTGAGCAACCAACAGCAAGTTGAGATAGTAATAGGACAATTAAAAGGATTGGCCCTTCGGGAAGTTATGGCATGACCGTTGAAAGAGAAGCAAAACGTGGATCAAGTGCTGACAAAATTGGCCACCACATTTGAGATGCAGAAGTTATCGTCACTAAAGATGAAATTCTACGCTTGAAAGCAAAGACCAGAGTAAACCCATTGCGATTATGCCCTAACTCTACAAGAAGCCTTGTGTGCAATACAGACCATAGATGCAGAAGAGGTCAAGAATACAGAGGAAGCATTAGTAACCCAGCTCATTGAAGTGGCTAATGGATAAGGGATCTGAACCCCTTTGCGAATGCTGAGGATGCAAATCTCAAAACAAACCTTTCTTAACTTCAAAGAAGCAGCAATCAAGGTGATAGGCAGTGTCACAGACAGGGTCATGGACTCTCTGGACATGCCAAGATATCATAATGAAATACATCCACTTGGAGATAATCACTAAAATCCTGATCCAACACTAAAGGTGAAGGTCACCATATTGCATAGAGTGTTCAGATGCCATCCACAGATCCTCTACAGATACTTGAATGGCAGCTGGACGATTTGACGGTGTGAATGGCTGAGATTAGAAAAGAGATGTGCAAAATATCACAGTCCAAAATATCTAGTTATAGGAAACAAAGGTGGAAAACAAGAAGGAGGAAAATTTCTAGTGACCGGTAGGAGCCACCTCAAGGCCAAGCCTTGGGGAGAACAGGAGGAGTAGATCCAGGTCCTGAAGACTGGCAGGCTTGCTATGGCAGACAATGCCATAGTAGGTGTTGATGAGTTATCTGCCATATTAGATAATGATCCTCTAGTCTGCACAAAGAAAATCTGGGGGAAAGTCTGGTTTCACGTGCAACGTGGATATGGGTTCATCAATTGTGTTGACACAAAGCAGGATATTTTTGTTCATTATACAGTTATCCAGAAGAACAACCCAAGAAAATGTTGTTGAATCCTCAGGACTGGGGAGACTGTAGATTTTGATGTAATCGAAGGAGAAAAATGTCTCCAGGCAGAAAATGTCACTGGTCCTGGTGGTGTTCCAGTTCAAGGCAGCAGATATGCTGGATAAAAGAAAGTGTTATGGGAGCTACCCATGTCGCAGAGGTTCTATGCATCACTACTGTCAAAAATATAAATCCCAGAAAGATAATATGTATCTCACAGAAGCAGAAAATGTGTCAGGATACAATTATTGGAGACCATATGGATGCAGTCAACAGTATTCTCATTCCCAAGCACAGAATGATCTAATAAAAAGTATGGTCAATCAAAAGAACCAAGTAGATATATGCAACAGAATCTGCAAGACACTGTCAGGCCACAACTTCCTCAAGAGCTACCATCTGAATGCGGACCTACCATGAATGCCTTCCTTAATGAGGCTGATTCAAATAGCGTAGACCAAGGAAGAGACACTGAAGAAGAAACCCATGAGGCCACCACAGAGGACATGGGATCCTCTAATCCCAATGCATCATATTCAGTGGTGTCATCGCCTAAACCTCATGATCTTGTAAAATCCCCAAGTGCAGTTAAACAGGATGTGAAATGGCAGAAAAAACAAAAATTCCCAATTTCACTGCGGCCTCAGATCTGCTGCCCGGTTAACCCTTTCCCGACGGGGCGTTTTTTGTTAACTTTTTTTTTTTTTCCTCGCGTTCAAATAAGCGTAACTTTTTGAATTTTCCGGCTATATAGACACATGAGGGCTTTTTTTTACGGGACAAGTTGTACTTTTTAATGGTACCATTTACTATACCGTATAATATTCTGGGGAATCAGGAAATAATTCAATGTGGGGTAAAAAGGAAAAAAAACGCAATTCCACAATTTTGCGCTGGTTACGTTTTTTTTGGAGTTCATAGTTCGTTTAAAATGATGGGTTATCTTTATTCTATGGGTCGTTACGATTCCGGTGATACCAAACTTATATAGTTTTCGTTACGTTTTACCACTAAAAAAAAAATAGAAAATTTTACGTTTTTTCTAATTTGCGTCGCGTCGCCATGTTCTGCGGCTTATAACTTTTTTATTTTTCCACCTACGGACCTGGGTGAGGGCTCATTTTTTGCGGGCTGAAGTGTACTTTTTAATTAATACCATTATGGGATATGTGCGACTTTCTGATCTCTTTTATTTACATTTTTTTGGGTAGGCGATGCGACCAAAAAACGTAGTTTTGGCGTTGGGAATTTTTTTCCGTTTACGCCTTTAACCGTGCGGGATAACTAATGTTATATTTTAATAGATCGGACTTTTAGGAACGCGGCGATACCAAATATGTTTATTTTTTTTATTTTTTATTTGTGAAATGGGGAAAGGGGGGTGATTTGAACTTTTAATATTTTTTTATTTTTTTTTTATTTATTTATTTATTTTTTATTTATTTTTTTTTAAACTTTTTTTTTTTTTTTTTACTTTTACTACAAGGCCCCCTAGTGTACTTGACCACTAGGGGGCGCGATCGCCTGTACTAGGTTCAGCCATAGAGCTCTATGGCTGAACATAGTGATTTTCAGCACTTCCTATTACATCCTGCCTCAGGCAGGATGTAATAGGAATGCTGACATGGCCAGCACAGGGGTCTACATTAGACCCCTGGCTGCCATGGCAACCGATCGGCACCCTCCGATCTCGCCGCGGGGGGCCCCGATCGGCGCCAGAGGGGGGCGCCCCCCCTCCGATCAGCTATTTAAGCACTGCGGGCGCTTTGTCCGCGGTGCTTAAAGGGTTAAACGGCCATGATCGGCGAACTCGCCGCTCGTGGCCGTGAGAGCAGGTACCTGGCTGTAATATACAGCCATTACCTGCTCTCTTTCAAGCCAGCTCACTCCGTGAGCTGGCTTGATTCCCCCGCAACCGACATATGACGTACATGTACGTCATATGTCGGGAAGGGGTTAATATCCAAGGAGCACCACTGCTCCACAACAGCTAATGGGTTTTCTGCTTGAGCTCCACCAATTCTTTCTCTAGAGATCCTCGTGGATACCCATAGGACAACACTGACCTGAGTGTTGGTCCCTATGTGCACGTAACGTTTTCTTTTATTCCATGACCTCCCTTTCATTGGCCATGTATGACACAGGTATCAAGTATTTAGTCGTTACTGACCTGAATAATGGTCCCTATGTACACGTAAAAAGTTTGTTACAACCTCCCAAATCAGGATACAAACGATAGCAGTTTCCTTCCAAAGAGTTTGTTCCACAGACACGTTTAAAAAGTCCACAGCAGGATTTAAAAGGTTAATACCAATAAAAAGCAGGAGCTTTTACCAGGTTGGACAAACACACAATATATCAATTCCTCTCACCCATAATTAGCATTAATTGTGGATGAGTGGATGTTAGTCCTTTTTGGTTCCAGCGTCCCTTTAAACACCTGAGGTTTTTAATGGCCTGTCTCTCCTCTCTGTTTAAATTATTGTTTTTAATTGGTTTAGGATGGATATTTTCTAAGTCTTACCTTACTAACTTTTCAAAAGTCTCGACATAGCAACCTTTTTTGTGTGTTGGAAAGAATGTAGATTTACATTTAAAGACACTGAATGTCTCCACAGGTTCTGATACGTCACTCTCCCCTGTGGTTTCCTTTTCCCTAAAAAATATTTTAAGGGTTAATCGCCTAATAAATTTCTGAAGGTCGATGAATACCTCATCTACTAGATGGAGCAAACTTGAGACCTCGTTCCCAAACTATTGTTTCGTGTTTAGTCAATGTGTGACTACTGAGATTGTATACTTTAGTTTTATAGGTGGTCTTACTAGGATCATTGGTGGAATCAATATTACTTTCTGTTGTTTTAAGTTTCTCTATATTTTTCCTTTTATTTCTCTTTTTGGTTATAATGTTCCCTACATGTTAAATTCTCCTAGTTTTTCTTGGTCGTGCACATCCTATAGTCAAAAAAAGAAGGGGAAGGTTCTCTTTCCCTTAAGGGGAGGTATCTGTTGGGATGATATCTTCGCGTTTGATACTTTTACTGTCCCCTATCCTGTTTATACATAAAGTCCTGATGTTTATCTGAGTATGGATAAGTCCTATTCCTCGAGAATTCCAGATAAGAGTATATCCATCTTCTGGGGTTCCTAACTATATAGCCAGTCCTTTATTTCAATATTACTGGGGAGGGTTACTCTAGGGTTTTTGGTCCTATCATGTATTTTATTGGAATTATTGTTACTATTTTCTCTGGATATTGGCTCTTTATACTTATTGGATGTATTTATTGTGTGTCTCTCTGCATAATTTATTTATTTTCTAGTTATAAGATGTTCCTTTCCAGTATTGTAATCCCCCTTGTCCTTCCAATATTTTTTTCGTTTTTTGATCTTAGGTTCCCTCTCATTCTTTTCAATTTTAGAGATTATTTCTTCCTCTATCTCTTTATATTCTTTCTGTTTAGAATATGGGTTCACTAGGGATTTATATATATCATTCTCTAATTCCACCTCTTTTAGTTCTTTTACTCTCTCCTGAATAATTAGGTTCATTAGGGCCAGCGAACAGGAATCCAGAATATGAAACCATGCTTTTCTGAATTCCTCTGTGGCCATCACAAATGAGGGGACTTTATCTAGACGAAGTCCTTGGTTTTTCAGCTTGATATTTTTCAAGACTAGCTATTTCCCACCATATGCTGTACGCCCTTCCTTGAGTAATGATTTCTCTAATTTACTCATGGCGCCCTCCAAGCTATAATCCAGTACACTTTCACAATCATTATTACCAAAAACATCATTAATACAGTTGTTTCTCTTCCCCCTATGGGAAAACATAATGAGTGCAGCAGTTTAATCAGGAACAAGGTGCAAGAAATCACAGAAAAAACTAAAATTCCCAATTTCACTGCACCCTCAGATCTGCTGCCCGGTTAATATCCAAGGAGTACCACTCCTCCACAACAGCTAGAAATAAAGAAGGAAATTAACCAGGCGCTGATCTATTCTAATGGGTTTTCCCCTTGAGCTCCACCAATTCTTTCTCTAGAGATCCTTGTGGATACCCATTGGACAACACTGACCTGAGTGTTGGTCCCTATGTGCACATAACATTTTCTTTTATTCCATGACCTCCCTTTCATTGGCCATGTATGACACAGATATCAAGTATTTAGTCGTTACTGACCTGAATTATGGTCCCTATGTACACGTAGCAAGATCTTTACGACCTCCAAAATCAGGATACAAACGATAGCAGTTTCCTTCCAAATAGTTTGTTCTACAGACACGTTTAAAAAGTCCACAGCAGGATTTAAAAGGTTAATACCAATAAAAATCAGGAGCTTTTACCAGGTTGGACAAACACACAACATACCAATTCCTCTCACCCAGAATGAGCATGAATTGGATTACTCAGATGACAAAGAGTGCATGTTAGTCCTTCCTGGTTCCAGCGTATCAAATACTTGATACCTGTATTATAAAAGATCAGCGCCTGGTTACTTTCCTTCTTTTTTTCTAGGATGTGAAATGGCTTTTCCCAGAGTGGCATTGCCCTGATTGCGAGTACATGTCAATGAGTGGTGAAAAATGTATCTCAGCAGGCAACAAGAAAACCAGGAAGGAGGCACAAAGGGATTTCTGTTCATTAGATGTCTGTTTGTAATAATGATATCGCCTTGATAGCCTGTCTTTCTGGTAAAGTTTAGTGAAATGTGATTTTCAAAACTGCTTTCTCTCCCTGATACCATATTTCTTGCACTGAATGATAACTGTACATCATACTTGCCGACTTCTTATCTCCCCTTTGCGGGAGACCAGGGAGAGGGAAGCTAATTAGGGGGCGTGGGAGCTCTCAAATGTAATTTGGATAGCTCCGCCGATGACCACGCCCCATTTACGGGGGGGTTTGGGTGGAGCTATCCAAATTATATTTTGAGAGAGTACCGGTGCACTAAAGGAACGAAGAAAAAATAGTGGGGAGCAAACTAGGGAGAGAAGCAAGAGGGAAGCACGAAGCAGCTAGCCGCTATCTTATCTCATCTGCGGCGCTGCCTTCTGCTGCTTGTGCCGCTCCCTCTGCTGCTCCCACTCCCATGGCTGCCCCCTGCTGCACTGCCACTGTAGGCCTGTAGCCACTGCCAACAGATCTCGGGCCGGCAGCTGGACAGCCGTGACGTCTGCCCCGGGGCGGATGCGCAGTCACTTTTTTTAACTTACTGATGCTCATGCTCCCGCTGCCCGGCTCTGGTCCCGCTCTCACTTCTGCTGCCGATGATCCCGCTGCCGCACCTGTTCTGTTGTGTCTATGGCCCACCGCTGCCAATCCTTCTCCTGGTGCTCCTGCTGCCGAAAGTCCACTCTCTCTTTGCGGCCAGTGCTACCCATACAGCCCCGCGGTGGCCAACAATGAAATATCATGACTGACTTCACGACGTCGCGCATGCAGGCCCCGCCCCCTGTACTTCAGGTTTTGTTTTGTTTTTTACATAAGGGGACAGAAAACCCGGGAGGAACCGAGGGGCTTGCGGGGGAGCGGGAGGATGAGTGAAAACCCGGGAGCCTCACGCTAAATGCGGGAGGGTAGGCAACATTGCTGTACATAATTCTTTTTTGTTGTTGATTTTCTCAATCATAAAATCAGACTGTTATATAGGGAACTTTGCCAATTCCTATGCAACCTTCAAGTGGAGAAAACTAATTTCCAGTCCTTAGGACAAGCCAGACTAATGTATGGGGGCCTTAACACACAATCAGTTGTAAACCAAATCTTACAGATGTGTCCCATTACAGTTTTGTTGAATAGAGAAACGCACTAGAATGTGACAGTGCTATGAATGCAGTCAGCATGACGTGCTCAATGTCATCATTGCTTGGTAATGTGTGCATCGCAGCAACAACATAGAAGAACACATCTTTAACCCTAAACCCGATCTTAACCCACAACCCAAACCTTATAATTATTTCAGCTGACATCTCATTTATTGTCATTTGAATTAAATTGATATTCTGTGTCAACATTTTAATTGCATTAATATTTGCAGGTTGACATTTAGGGGGGTATTCAATGTCTGTCGTGCTCCCGCAGCCATCTCCCGACAGGGGAGATGGCTGCGGGGCCCTATTCAATGCTGTCTTCCCTGACAGCATTGAACAGGGGTTCTCGGCAGAGCGAGCCCAACATCACAAGCTGTCTTGCTCCTTCTTCCGAGAAAGGCCAGAAATAGTTGAGATCCCGGCCGGAGCTCGACTATTTCTGGCCTCAGCTTGTGGCCACGCCCCCTTCTCACCGCTCTGCGGCCAGGACATTGAATCACGACTGCCGAGCTCCAGTCGAGCAAAGTGAGAACGGGACAGGGGCATGGCTGTCGAGCTAGCTCGACAGCCGTGCCCCTGACATTGAATACCCCCTTTAGTGTTGACATTTATCTGTGTTAGCATTATTACATTTAACATAATGATGTCGACTTTTTGATTGCCCACACTGGGCCTTATTCTAGTTCACTCTTTCTGACAAAATCCTTCTTAGATGGACAAAACCATGTGCACTGCAGGTGGGGCAGATTTTACTTGTGCAGAGAGAATTAGATTTGAGTGGGGTTTTACTTCAAATTGAGACCTATATTGCAGTGTACAAATAAAGCAGCCAGTATTTTCCCTGCACAGAAACAAAATAACTCACCCAAATCGATTTCTATCTGCACATTTTACATCTGCCCTGCAGTGCACATGGTTTTGTCCATCTAAGAAGGATTTTGTCAGAAAGAGTGAACTAGAATAAGGCCCATTGTGATTGTTGACAAAATAACTAAATATCCAACATACTTACTTGTCAGTATGCTGCTCTAATATCTGTCATTATTTGGTGGATTAACGAGCCACCAGTGGCTGGAATGCCCTGGGCTACAGAGAGAAATGACAGCTTGACGGGTAGGGTAGGGTTGAAGAAAACATGTGACGTGGAATTGTTCCCCTGGAGAAGAAATTAAAGAAAAGCATTGGGGACATTATTCCTTCTGGACAGCTGACCCAGGCTCCTAAGCAAGTTTGGGCCTAGGTAATTAGTAATAGTAACCCACCCTCTCCTCTTCTCAGTGCCCTGGTAATGTCTGATAAAATGTCAGCAGAATCAGAATCACCTTTATTGGCCAGGTATACTTGCATATGCTAGAAATTTGTTTTTGGTTTGCTGTGCAACAAGTAAACAGGTAAACAGTATACAATATTAAACAATATAAACAGGTGGGGGAACACGTACAGTCATACAAAAAGACACAGTGTTAAATTACTGTATGTGCAAAGGGTTATGGCGCGACTAAAGAGTGAGATGTTCAGAAGTTCATGTGTCAGCAGATGAACCGCTTGAGGAAAGAAACTTTTAAGGCTTCTGGTAGACCTGGAGGAATTTTTTTCCTGTAGTGTCTGCCTGATGGCAGCAGATTAAACACCCCATTTCTGGGAGCAATCAGCAGGGCTGCGCGCTCCAGAGGTGTGGCTGTAACACAGGCCAAAATTCAAATAAGGGAGCCATACCCAATGCCAGTCAGTCAGTTGGAGATGGCAGTTGGTGGCAGTTGCTGAGTCTCCCTTGTTTGAATTTTTAACTGTGCAGCAGCCCCCCGATCTGGAGCTTCCATATGTACACAAAAAAGTAGACTGTTTTCTATTGCGCAATTTAAATTGCAGCCTACCTACCTACAGGGGTTATTATCCTGTCAACAGAATATCAAACACAAAACAAATATGGTAGGTCAGCGCTATACTGCGGGTTCAAATTGGATATAAACAGATCTCACATATGCTGATCTATTGTTCACTTCAAAGTTCCACACTCCCAGCTTCTTTTACCCGTATTCTCCCGATTACATGCAAAATGAAAATTGAAAGTTCATATGGTGAAGTACGTCCAACCAAATAAAGTCAAGGTATAATATGGGTGGGATCCTCTAAGGTCCTCTATTCTATGCCATGTGATAGTATCTTCTTTACGGGATCACCACGTGTGCCAACTTAAAATGTTGCTTACAATGTAATGTAAGCTACATTGTAAGCAACATTTTAAGTTGGCACATGTGGTGATCCTGTAAAGAAGATACTATCACATGGCATAGAAGAGAGGACCTTAGAGGATCCCACCCATATTATACCTTGACTTTATTTGGTTGGACGTACTTCACCATATGAACTTTCAATTTTCATTTTGCATGTAATCGGGAGAATACGGGGAAAAGAAGCTGGGAGTGTGGAACTTTGAAGTGAACAAGAGATCAGCATATGTGAGATCTGTTTATATCCAATTTGAACCCGCTGTATTGCGCTAACCTACCATATTTGTTTTGTGTTTGAGCTCCCATATGTATCCATGTTGCGAGGTCCTCAATCAGAGTTCAGGGATCAGAGTTTATTTGCTGATGCATTATCACTCTCCATTTTATCACTTTTGAAGCTTAGTACATATGGCCCAATGTAAGAACTGCTGGCAATGCTGCCTGAGTGCCTGTCATATAATGTGACAGGAGCAGCGCAGCAGGCAGAAACAAGAAACAGTGCACATCAGCAGGGTAGCAGAGCAGGGAGAGTGCCTTTCCAGTCCTAACGCCTCCCTGCACTGCATACTCTGGTGAGCCGGTAGCGCCGTCTCTGCGTCTCGGCATAATGCTAATACATTATTTACATTTTAATGAAAGAGATGTGTTAAAGCAACAACAGACATATTTACTATGGGCAAATGCTGTGCATACTCTCCCAATGGCCAGCCAATCATATACTTCTGATTGTCACCTTCCTCTGCCGGTTTGGCTTTCACCTTTTGACTATCTTTCCAATTGGGCTGCCCCTTTTTTTTATTACTGGGTCATTCCACATCAGATCCACACAATTAAAAAAAAAAAAATCTACCACACAGTCTTTAATTTCAATTAAATTTGGTATAATAAATGCTGCCATGGGTGTAAAGAGAAGCTCCAAATCTAGGCTGATACTCCATTTATTGTCATAGATAACACTAACATACCCACTGATGTCAGCAAGTCTAAGCCTTTATTGGGATGTTGTCACCATCTGTTCCAATGAATATTGTAAGATTTGTGCTGCGACTGCTGCAGGTATGAAGCATGGAATGGCTGATTCCCAGGAATTGTTACTGTGTTTTTGAAGCGATCATCCAGAAATATTGAAGTCACATTATGTTCTTCTTGTGTTGAGAAATGCATTTGTGTAAGGTTTTCCTCTGCCCAGTCAAAAATATGTTGTGGTTTAAGACAGTGGTTCCCAACCTTTTTTGTCTCCCGTACCCCTTGATTAGGCTTTTCATTTATTAGTACCCCCTCGTGAAATTTTCAGGGTCGTGGCCTAAAAAGGGGTGTGGCTTAACAGGGGCAAGTCATACTGGCAATGACGAGAAAAAAAAAAAAAAAGTGCAACCACTTGACCACTATATAAGCTCAGCCCATTCTGCGGAGGGCATATAAAATAACAGAACCTTGTCAAATCTCTATTACTGAAGCAACAGACATTCCAACGGATCACTTCCAATAGTGCCAGATACACATATGCCCCCAAAAGTGCCAGATACACATATGCTCCAATGGTGCCAGGTATGCCCGCACAGTGCCAGAAACGGGAATGCCACCACGGTGCCAGGTATGACCCCATGGTACTGGGTATGTGCCCACAGTGCCAACAATGCCCCTACAGTGCCAGCAACAAGTATACCCCCATAGTGCCAGCAACAAGTATGCCCCACAGTGCCAGCATTGCCCCACAGTGCCAGTAACAAGTATGCCCCACAGTGCCAGCAACAAGTATGCCCCACAGTGCCAGCAATGCCCCACAGTGCCATCAATGCCCCACAGTGCCAGCAATGCCCCACAATGCCAGTAACAAGTATGCCCCCACAGTGCCAACAATGCCCCACAGTGCCAGAAATGCCCCACAGTGCCAGTAACAAGTATGCCCCACAGTGCCAGCAATGCCCCACAGTGCCATCAATGCCCCACAGTGCCATCAATGCCCCACAATGCCAGTAACAAGTATGCCCCCACAGTGCCAACAATGCCCCACAGTGCCAGCAATGCCCCACAGTGCCAGTAACAAGTATGTCCCACAGTGCCAGCAATGCCCCACAGTGCCATCAATGCCCCACAGTGCCAGCAATGCCCCACAATGCCAGTAACAAGTATGCCCCCACAGTGCCAACAATGCCCCACAGTGCCAGCAATGCCCCACAATGCCAGTAACAAGTATGCCCCCACAGTGCCAGCAATGCCCCACAGTGCCAGTAACAAGTATGCCCCACGCCTGAGAAAAGACAAAATCCCTTACCCCTACCCCCTCTCCCCTCGGCCACAGCAGAAGCACATAGTCAGCAAAATTTGTTACTTACATAAATGTAGGCTGAGCTGGCTCCAGGCTACCAAGCAGCGTGTGGAGTGGGTCTGCTGGCTGTCCTGCGCATAACTGCGCGGGTACCTCCATCCTCTGTCCCCTGCTTGGCTAGTCTGGATCAGAGGAAGGGGGAGGCACTACCCGGCAGTCACCACTCGCATGTCGCACACACAGTGCGACATGCAAATAGCAATGGTCCCGACCGACGCAATGCCCCCGATATTTTACCTTTCCCGACACGATTTCAATGTTAAAATATTTTTTAACATTGAAGCCTATGGAAATATCGGGGGCATCGCGTCGGTCGCGTCGGGACCAATGTTAATGGTCCCGACCGACGCGATGCCCCCGATATTGTGTCCTAGCTGGCAAAATGGACCTGATTTCAAAGGAAATCGGGTCCATCGTATGGATCGTGTACCTTAACTTAAAGGTACACGATCCATAAGATTGTGGCCGTGCTAGGAAACAAGTACCAAATTTTCATTAAAAAAATGCAGATATAAAGGCATAGAACTTAAAAAAACAGTGTACTGTACATATCAGCCTAACATTTTGAAGTTATCTTCACACCCAGAACATCAAATAATATACCCTGTTTTGATTCGATATGGAGTAACCCAGCTTGCTTCACTAAAATTGTCGGTACTTGTGTAGTTTCACAGCTCCACTGCCCCGAGGATTGCATTACATGCAAATCGCATGCGATTTGCATGTGATGCCATTTAGAACACACCCCTATCGCTTCGCATTGCACGCAAATCGCATGCAATTTGATCTGATGTGATGCAATTTAGCACACCCCCACTATCCATGTGAGCCCAAAGCGCAGCGAGCGCACGCGGTACGCATCCTCCCTGTTCATTCCCCCACTATCCACGTCAGCTCGGAGTTGATCTTATAAAGTGTGGCTAGCGCAGAGAGCCACCGAGCCCGAAGCGTGGCGAGCGCAGAGGGCCACGGGCCTTCCATCAAAGTTTGTCCAGTGGTTCTCAATATTAGCCCAACCAAACAGGCAGATGCCTACCAGGGAAACTATTTTATACTACAGTATGCAGAGATAAAAGGGTCATGGGACACAGTTACTGTACATTTACCAGGACCATCGAGTAGGAAATACCAAGCTAAACCCTACGCATCTGTCGCATCAGTAACGGGCAGATGGCATTGAGACCACAGAGTTCTAGGTAGGAAAAAGTGTAATGGAGTAAATTGCAAACTAGCCTTCCTGAGGAGGGCCAATGGAGTATTTGCCAGTTCCATTGTGGTAATCCACCTTCTTAGATGAGTTAATTGTGCTGCAAAATAATAAATGATCACATCGGGCAGAACCAAACAACCCTCCCCCTTGGTCCAGTATTGAATTCTGAGCCATCCCAACACGGTCCTGGGGAGCTGTATACTATGGAGGTTATTCTAGTTCACACACAGTGCTGCAAATTTCACAGTGCTGTGTGTGGTTTTAATGCCGCCCGCTGCCCATACAGCCACCCTCATAACCCCCCCCCCCCTCCCGAAACACACACTTCCATAAACATCCATTCATAGCCTTGGGTGCGGGGATAAAATTATTCATGTGTCTTAGTTTTGCGTGTTCCTTTTACAGGAACAGGGCGGGCAGCTGCGCTACTGCCCAATTTCCATGGGAACGCCCAGAGTTTTCATGGGAACAAGCATGAAATGCTGGGCATTCCCATAGGCGCACCCGCTTGCCGCCACCAAATGCCCCCCCTGCCCGCACTGGTAGGTGCGAACGAGATGGCGAACTATACGTTTGCCATGCCCACACCCATCAGCATATTCCCTTGCACAGAATTGCACATGCACATTATGAAAACATCAGTCCCCCATACAAACACGCCGGGAACCAAGTTACCTATATAAAAAAAACAACCGGGTGGAAGTGGTAAGGTATGAGTAGGAGGAAAGGGGCATGGTCTCCGCCCCAAGGTGGGAGGACAGGCATTTGTTATGGCACAGGTTGGGGGTGGGAGGTCTATGCTTTGGGGGGTGTTGATCTATGTCCTTAACTAGCCTATGTTCAAGATCTTTTAATGTGACATTCTGCAGCACCTGGATATGCCTGGTACCTATGCAAGGGTCCTGTTTGTCGACTTCAGCTTGGCTTTCAACACAATCATCCCCAACATTCTCCACCCCAAACTACTCCACCAAGCTACCTGTTCTAGGATTGTGGAATTTCTGACTGATAGAAAACAAGTTGTGAAAGCGGGGAAATTCACCTCCCAAGTGCGGTCCATCAGCACAGGAGCTGTGTACTTTCACCCCTGCTCTTCTCCCTGTACACCAACGACTGCACCTCAGAGGCGCAATCAGTAAAGATAATAAAATTTGCAGATGACACTACCATCATTGGCCTCATCAAGGACGTCAACGAATCGGCTTACAGACAAGAAGTGGACCAATTGGCCCGGTGGTGCAGCAGCAACCATCTGGAGCTCAACCCACTCAAAACCATTGAGATGGTAGTGGACTTTTAGCTAACAATTGCTGACAGTGTGGTCTCGCAAGTGTTCTCCTTCAAGTTCCTAGGAACCACAATCTCCAGGAAGCTTAAATGGGGGCCCAAAACTGATACCATTGTTGGAAAAGCACAGCAGAGGCTGTTCTCCCTTAGACAACTGAAGAAGTTCAACATCCCACAGAAGCTTCTGCGATTGTGGAGTCTGTACTGTGCTCCGTAATACTGGTCTGGTATGGCTCCTCCAGTGAGAGAGACAAATGTAGACTCCAAAAGGTAGTCAGAACTGCGGAGAAGATCATCGGGACGGACCTTCCCTCGGTCCTGTGCAGAGCAAAAAAATTTGGGCAATGAGGATAGTCAAGGACCAACTACCTCCTGGCTATGGCTTGTTTAACCTGCTCCCTTCAGGAAGACTCTACAGGGCCATTCCCACCAGGTCCACCAGAAGCCTTAAAAGTTTCTTCCCTCAAGCGGTTCACCTGTTGACACGTGAAGTGGTGAACACCTCACTGTCTAGACATACCGTAACCCTTTGCACATTATCTAACCCTGTGTCCCCTCAGAATAACTTTCTGTATGACTGTACATGTTACCCCACCTTTTTATATTGTTTATTGTTTATACTGTATGCTCTGTAAATACTACCCCACCTTTTTATATTGTTTATTGTTTATACTGTATAGTGTGTACATGTTACCCACCTGGCTTATGCACAGCTAACCAAAAACAAATTCCTAGTATACACAAATATACCTGGCCAATAAAACTGATTCTGATTCTTGAAATAAATAGCTGTCGCTGCAGTACTAGTTGCTATTGTCTCTCATTCTTTCTTCTTCACGTGCACATAAAAAAGCATCTATTCTTATCTTCCAGGTTTCAGGGAAAGCACAGGAGTTTTCCATATGACCTCTAAGATAACAGTTGAGGAAGGAAAGGGATGGGGGATTCGCACTAGTGGATACACTATTATGACTGGTGTAGCATTTGGTATGGAGTCTAAACTGGCCTTTTGGAGACTTGCTCCCTGTTGGTCACTCTTCACATTGGGGTCAATTTCCCCATATGTGTTTTTTGTGTGACGGACAGTGGTGCACCCGCGAGTTATAACTAGTTAATTCACACAACAAACAAGAAAAAAGAAACTCGGGTGGGGTGCACGCATGACTCCCTCAGAACTTATATGCCTTAATGCAATTTAAAACATTTTATTTAGGTTTTTTTATGGATACATTGTTCCCACACAACAAAAAATGAAAAGAGAAAAGAAGGGGAAATATTCATATTTCCTATGCATGTGCCTAAGTTTACGAATGTTGTTGTACTATCCGGTAAAATTGTGTATCTTTACTGTAGCTAGTCACTGTCCGGAGGTATCTAGAAAAGTGTGACCATCATATTTCCTTATACCTGGTCATGTACCAGTGTTTATATTTTTCACTTATCAGGTAGTGTTAAGGATTTAATCATTGGTCACAATGATATCTCTGATACTTTTATTTAAAGTTGGGACTTCTATGGCCCACAAGACTTCTGCTGCTCACCCGTCTTACTGCAAGGTATAGGACGGGGAGTGAGAGAGCCCTGCGCCCATATATGATCCCTGAGGGATAGTATAGAAAGGTGATCTTTTAGACCAATCTCTGGGGCACCCCCCTGTTACCCAATGGCGTTGCAGGGTAGGTGATCCCGGTGTATCCGCCAAGACCCTCTTTTGATAAGAGGGATGGAATAGTATAAAATGTGGACTTGGGATAGTAAGGGTTAAATTTCAAAGTTTAGAACCTTTATGGTGCACTGGACTTCTGCTGCTCACTCGTCTTGCTGTACTGCATAGGACGAGGAGTGAGAGAGTCCCTTGCCCACTTACGGCTCTAGAAAAATAGATATATAAAGTGGCCCCTTGAACAGGAAACTGGGGCACCCCATTGTTACCACCGCATTGCAAGGTAGGTGATCCCAGTGCATCCGTGCAACGTGTTTCGTCACATAGGACTTCATCAGGGGTATGGCAAAGAAGTTCTTAAACTCCCAACAGGTTTTTAATGGGAAAGTCTTTTCAGGCAATTATATGTGTATGATGGTCTGAGGTTTCTTTACCCATCAATCCTTTCTCTTGTATAGCGGGTTAAAGCTTTAACCAGTGGGCCCTATTATGATTCGATTGAGGTGGTTCTTCTAACCATGAAGGTAATAAAGTGACCGTGACCTTATTATTCAAAAGGGGGCGACTCCACCCACTCGATCAGTCTTTTTATATAACTGGTCCAATACCACCTTCACCTCCCTGGGTAGTATACCAAAAAAAATGAGCTTCTAAAAGAGTTCTGCTGACAGTAAGGATATATTGGTGTTATACCCCAATCCAAATGTCCAGTCTCCTCTGCTAGCAGGAAAGATGCTTTAGACACCCACATAATGGTAAAGAATATTTTATTTGTCATGTTTTGAAAAGTAGGACCTCACATGTGATATTTGTCATTACCTGTCCTTGCGGATTGTAATATGTGGGTCAAACCACTCATACATTTCGTGAGAGAATGGGGCTCCACAGGTCTGCTATTGATCTGTCGCTCTCTGGACGCGACATAGATCAGCCTGTGGCTCGCCATTTCGAAACTATGAATCATTCATTGTCTTCCCTTAAGTATTTTACTATTGATCATGTGCCGGAATCCCCCCCCGTGGTAGCAACAGAGCTAAGAACCTGTTGCTTATGGAGTCCAGGTGGATTTAGCGCCTGGACACCATTTATCCACATGGATTAAATTATAAAATTAACTGGAACTCCCTGCTATGGTCTCGTTTGGTGTCGTATTATGCATTATTTGTGTTGTTGTATTATTTGTCTCGTTTGCATTTATGTATGCCATGTGGTTAATGTATTTTTCTCCCCCTGCAGCACTACTTGGATGCATCGCGGCAATGGTATGTGAAGGTTCCCGGAAGATGGCCGCCGTGGAACGCAAGCCTGGCTGTTGCTTGGCAACGCTGGGATGCATGTACCCGGAAGTGCGTATCCAGATGACATCTTCTGACCGGCGCCGGTGGCGCAAATCCTGGAGGTGCGGCGTGGGTGAGTATGTCTAGATAGGGTATATATGTGGTGATAGTGTCACTGTTTGTTTGATATAGGATTACTATTGTAAAGCGCAACGGAATCTGCTGCGCTATATAAGAAACTGCAAATAAATAAATAAATAAATAAATAATTGTGTCCTGACTAAACACCCTGAAAGCTTGCTTGAATACACATCCTTTTAAAACTGAAATTTTGCCTCCTGAGTGCCATTTCTTTGGACTGTCTGTATGCTGATCATTTGGGGCACCGGGGACAGTTGTATTCGTGTATTGGAGTGCCGGCAGGTTTGGATTTGTATATATAGATATATATATATATTGTATATCAATCCCCAGATAGAACAGTCCAATCTAGAGACAGACAGGTCCAGCACACCTCAGCATGTCACATGCAGTAAAATCATTTAATGAAGCAAATAAGCAGTACAGGGTTTCATTATACTTAGCATATCCATGGCAGTAGCTGAAGACAGCAGTATAATTTTATATCCACAGGCATAGCCCTGACGGGCCGTTTCGGTGTCCAACCACCTTCATCATAGGGCATCAGCCATATAATGAAACCAGCCTCAATATATAGTGAAATCACACCTGAATAACATATAAACACAATTACCTAAGTGCCTGGTCCTCCCATTGCCTCTCCTGCAGCTCCAGCGCGTGTACTCGGTGTCCCGGAAGTAATATCAGGACCCGGAACTAACATGCACTGCCTCAGTGTTCAGGGAGGCAAGAAAGGTTCCCAGGTGCAGGATGTGTACATCCGGTTGCCAGGACAACGCAGCTCAGCAGCACAAACTACAGGCAGCAAAGTCTCTAGCTAAACAGACTGCAGAAATCTGCAATAGTGTGGCGAAAATGCCACAAAGTGGATGCATTGTCCACTGTAAGCAAAAATGGACCTTAAATGCTGTCTCTTAACTGTGCCAAAAAAACGTTGTCATGGCAACCATAAACACACCCCCAACAAAATACATAAAAATAGAAAAATACCAGCACCAAAAATATACATAAGAAAAAGAGAACTATATACAAAGGCGATTGATCTAGTAAGCACATAATAGCAATCGCTCATATTTGGTCAATCAAGAACAATATTAGATCAATATTAGATCAAAGGAATCAAATGTCGGGTCTGTAATTAAAGAAATACCGCCAAATTAAGCTCCTCATTTAAGCCTAAGGGCGCCATAGATTGAAGCGTGTATGTCCAGTAACTTTCCCTTTGAAGCAACAAGTTATGCCTATCCCCACCCCTCCTTAATGGTGGAATGTAGTCAAATGGGAGAAACCGAAAGTCACTCAAGCGGTGTCCCTTGAGGGCAAAGTGCCTGGCAACAGGTGGTGTGTTGCCATCCATTTTGAGCAGAGCTTTATTTATTGATGAGCGATGCATATTAATCCGCTCTTTAAGCATCCTAATGGTTTTACCCACGTATATCTTGTTGCATGGGCACTGTATAATATATACAGTATATTTGGTGGTACAGTCCATCCGGTGCTTAAGATAATATGTCTGCTTCGTCAGTGGATGCTGCCAACTACTGCCACTAAGTATATATTTGCAATTGACACAGCCTGTACATTTTTTGGCGCCTGTGCCAGTGTTCAGCCATGTTGCTCTTGCCACTGGTTTCGGGCCCACATCCGTGGTAACCACTTGCTGTTTGATATTAGAACTCCTTTTATAGCAAAACATCGGAGTACGCTCACAGTATTCGCCAATGACAGGATCGGTCTTCAGTATATGCCAATGCTTCATAATGGCACCCCTCAACACCCCTGAATTGATGGAATAGGTGTTGGGAAACAGGAGTTTGGTCTCCTTGGCACATTTTACTCGTGTTGTCAGCAACTCCTCCCTGTTAAGGGCTAGGCACCTCTCTTTAGCCGATTGTACCTCGGTGGGATCGTATCCGCGAGCCACAAAGCTTTGTCCCATCTCGTTCAAAGTGTTAGTCAGATCTCTCCTGTCGGACGTGATCCTGGCTGCTCGCACCAATTGCGAGAACGGCAGTCCTCGTTTTAGGGGTTGGGGATGGAAACTTGTTGCCAGTAACAGATTGTTTTTATCCGTGGGTTTCCTATATAGTGTTGTTTTGAAACCCTCAGGTGTCTTCGACACCAACACATCTAGGAAGTTAATTTGGTCTACACTACTAGTGCATGTAAATCTAATAGACCCGACATTTGTATTAAGCCTGTCCAGGAAGCCATCCAGTTCCACCTGAGATCCAGTTCACACTATGAACAAGTCATCTATGAATCGTAGATAAAATGCAATAAAATGAGAAAAATCTGGATCCGCCATAATATGTGTCTTTTCAAAATCATACATAAATAGGTTGGCATACGATGGGGCCATGTTGGACCCCATCGCAGTCCCCTGCAACTGTAAATAAAAGGCGTTATCAAACAGAAAATAATTTTTATGCAAAATGAATCCGATGAGTAATAGCAAAAAATCAATCGGTGGACCTGCATAGTGTGGACTGGATTCCAGGCATCTTCTGATGGCCGCCATTCCTTCATCGTGACCAATATTGGTGTAGAGCGAAGTGACGTCAAGCGTCACTAAAATACACTCTTGTGATGGCATGCCAAACTGGTTAAGCCTATTCAAAAAATGAGTTGTATCCCTGAGCCAGTATGGTGTGTTCTGTACCACATCCTGTAGGAAATAATCCACAAACTGTGATACAGGCTGTGAAAGGGAACCAATAGATGAAATAATTGGTCTCCCAGGAGGGGAGACCAAAGATTTATGTATCTTGGGTAAAATATAAATCAATGGCACCCTAGGAAACTCCTGCGTAAGGAAGTCCTGAGTGCCCTCATCAATCCACCCATTCAGACTCCCCATATTCAGGATAGAATCTAACTCTTTTTTGTAACCCACTGTAGGATCACTTTTTAACTGTTTATAACAGACTCCATCGGACAATTGACGATGGAGTCTGTTATAAACAGTTAAAAAGTGATCCTACAGTGGGTTACAAAAAAGAGTTAGACTCTATCCTGAATATGGGGAGTCTGAATGGGTGGATTGATGAGGGCACTCAGGACTTCCTTACGCAGGAGTTTCCTAGGGTGCCATTGATTTATATTTTACCCAAGATACATAAATCTTTGGTCTCCCCTCCTGGGAGACCAATTATTTCATCTATTGGTTCCCTTTCACAGCCTGTATCACAGTTTGTGGATTATTTCCTACAGGATGTGGTACAGAACACACCATACTGGCTCAGGGATACAACTCATTTTTTGAATAGGCTTAACCAGTTTGGCATGCCATCACAAGAGTGTATTTTAGTGACGCTTGACGTCACTTCGCTCTACACCAATATTGGTCACGATGAAGGAATGGCGGCCATCAGAAGATGCCTGGAATCCAGTCCACACTATGCAGGTCCACCGA
Source organism: Crinia signifera (assembly GCF_055691185.1). Classification (NCBI taxonomy): domain Eukaryota; kingdom Metazoa; phylum Chordata; class Amphibia; order Anura; family Myobatrachidae; genus Crinia; species Crinia signifera. Next base: position 105,100,560 of record NC_139220.1, on the reverse strand, counting down.
TTGATTTTTTGCTATTACTCATCGGATTCATTTTGCATAAAAATTATTTTCTGTTTGATAACGCCTTTTATTTACAGTTGCAGGGGACTGCGATGGGGTCCAACATGGCCCCATCGTATGCCAACCTATTTATGTATGATTTTGAAAAGACACATATTATGGCGGATCCAGATTTTTCTCATTTTATTGCATTTTATCTACGATTCATAGATGACCTGTTCATAGTGTGGACTGGATCTCAGGTGGAACTGGATGGCTTCCTGGACAGGCTTAATACAAATGTCGGGTCTATTAGATTTACATGCACTAGTAGTGTAGACCAGCTTAACTTCCTAGATGTGTTGGTGTCGAAGACACCTGAGGGTTTCAAAACAACACTATATAGGAAACCCACAGATAAAAAAAAATCTGTTACTGGCAACAAGTTTCCATCCCCAACCCCTAAAACGAGGACTGCCGTTCTCGCAATTGGTGCGAGCAGCCAGGATCACGTCCGACAGGAGAGATCTGACTAACACTTTGAACGAGATGGGACAAAGCTTTGTGGCTCGCGGATACGATCCCACCGAGGTACAATCGGCTAAAGAGAGGTGCCTAGCCCTTAACAGGGAGGAGTTGCTGACAACACGAGTAAAATGTGCCAAGGAGACCAAACTCCTGTTTCCCAACACCTATTCCATCAATTCAGGGGTGTTGAGGGGTGCCATTATGAAGCATTGGCATATACTGAAGACCGATCCTGTCATTGGCGAATACTGTGAGCGTACTCCGATGTTTTGCTATAAAAGGAGTTCTAATATCAAACAGCAAGTGGTTACCACGGATGTGGGCCCGAAACCAGTGGCAAGAGCAACATGGCTGAACACTGGCACAGGCGCCAAAAAATGTACAGGCTGTGTCAATTGCAAATATATACTTAGTGGCAGTAGTTGGCAGCATCCACTGACGAAGCAGACATATTATCTTAAGCACCGGATGGACTGTACCACCAAATATACTGTATATATTATACAGTGCCCATGCAACAAGATATACGTGGGTAAAACCATTAGGATGCTTAAAGAGCGGATTAATATGCATCGCTCATCAATAAATAAAGCTCTGCTCAAAATGGATGGCAACACACCACCTGTTGCCAGGCACTTTGCCCTCAAGGGACACCGCTTGAGTGACTTTCGGTTTCTCCCATTTGACTACATTCCACCATTAAGGAGGGGTGGGGATAGGCATAACTTGTTGCTTCAAAGGGAAAGTTACTGGACATACACGCTTCAATCTATGGCGCCCTTAGGCTTAAATGAGGAGCTTAATTTGGCGGTATTTCTTTAATTACAGACCCGACATTTGATTCCTTTGATCTAATATTGATCTAATATTGTTCTTGATTGACCAAATATGAGCGATTGCTATTATGTGCTTACTAGATCAATCGCCTTTGTATATAGTTCTCTTTTTCTTATGTATATTTTTGGTGCTGGTATTTTTCTATTTTTATGTATTTTGTTGGGGGTGTGTTTATGGTTGCCATGACAACGTTTTTTTGGCACAGTTAAGAGACAGCATTTAAGGTCCATTTTTGCTTACAGTGGACAATGCATCCACTTTGTGGCATTTTCGCCACACTATTGCAGATTTCTGCAGTCTGTTTAGCTAGAGACTTTGCTGCCTGTAGTTTGTGCTGCTGAGCTGCGTTGTCCTGGCAACCGGATGTACACATCCTGCACCTGGGAACCTTTCTTGCCTCCCTGAACACTGAGGCAGTGCATGTTAGTTCCGGGTCCTGATATCACTTCCGGGACACCGAGTACACGCGCTGGAGCTGCAGGAGAGGCAATGGGAGGACCAGGCACTTAGGTAATTGTGTTTATATGTTATCCAGGTGTGATTTCACTATATATTGAGGCTGGTTTCATTATATGGCTGATGCCCTATGATGAAGGTGGTTGGACACCGAAACGGCCCGTCAGGGCTATGCCTGTGGATATAAAATTATACTGCTGTCTTCAGCTACTGCCACGGATATGCTAAGTATAATGAAACCCTGTACTGCTTATTTGCTTCATTAAATGATTTTACTGCATGTGACATGCTGAGGTGTGCTGGACCTGTCTGTCTCTAGATTGGACTGTTCTATCTGGGGATTGATATACAATATTGATTTATCGTCCTGGCACCCTGATTGATACCTCTACTAGGAGTGTGCGTTTCTTCCCTACACCCTAGATATATATATAGATATATATATATATATATATAGACAGACGGACGGACGGACGGACGGACGGACGGACGGACGGACAGACAGACATAGATATATTTCTATAGATTAAAAAAAATATATATATATACTGTATATATAGCTAGATAGATATATCTACAGCATTTACAGATATATCTATCTATATTTCCATTCCAATTCCTAAATGTGGGATAAGTCATGTGTAATAGACTTCCTGACTTTGATTGTCCAGAAGCAGAGTGGTTGTACTGGCAGAGGTTTATGCTATTTATAGTTAGAATATTTTTGGCTTTTGAGGCAGGTTCATGAAACAGAACATTATGATATTGCAGAGAAGCCTTCCCGAACATTCTCTGCCATAGCACTTGCTGTGCTCAGGCACTTTGTAATGCCTTAACCCATCTGCTATCTGAGGGGACTGCAACACATTGTACTATAAAACAAGGATGGGAAATTGGTGGAGGGTGTAATGTGGAAGTTCTTAAAGCATATAAAGTTGTGGTAGGAACATCTCTTATTCTTCCAGGAGAGATAATGAATTATTAGTGAAGAAAGCATGAAGGCAGACATCCAAGCAAAAAGGACAGGAGGATAGCAGAAAGATAAGCCAGTCAATGGATAAATCCAATGAAGGAAAAGAACATGTTGCAATGTGACTGACTGTAAAAGGATAGAGGAATTACAGAAAGCTAAGAATAATGTGGTCTCTGTCCCTCATATACATACAGTATATATTGTAAATAATAAGGTGCACACACAATATCAAATTAGGTCTTTATTGATATTTTTGCATATGTAAGGAATTTTTCTTGTGTAGGGCTGTTGCTCTGTGCTAATCTCTCTCTCTCTCTCTCTCTCTCTCTCTCTCTCTCTCTCTCTTGTTCGCTCACTAAATACTCCTCACCTCTGAGGTGAAGTACCATAAGTGACCACTAGAGGCTACTCGACAAACCAAGTTACTCCTTAACAGAAAGTGAAAGCAAAATGGTATGTTTCAAACTTGGTGGATATGGACAGAGAGAGCTGCAAAGACAGAGGTTGGAGGTAGGAGCAGATGGGGGCTAAGCTATCATTTTCACTGGCTTTTAATAAGTGCATAAGAAATAGGTTGCGCTGTTTGCTAAATGTCATGGTGTAAATAACCCCATAAGTGACTATTCATTTATTTTATGCAGTTAGTAAGTAGGATCAAAACTACACTTACTGTATAGTGTATTATACATGTCATATGCTCCTATGTGTAAGTTTTACTATCACTAGTAACATCCAACATACAGTATAGGGGTCTGCTAGATATGTTGGTCATGATAATGATGACATGTAATGTTGACATCAAAGTATTGATATTGAGGATGTTGACACTAGTGTTATGATAACATCCAGGGGCGTAGATAGTGTAAGGCAGCCCCCGCTACTGCTTGGGGGAGCGGGGGCTGCGTGGGAGCCGGGTGTCACCTGTGTGCTGGGAGGCAGAGAGAGTAGAACAGTAGCTCCAGCCTCTGCTTTTCAGGCTGCTCCGCAGGTTTCACTTCCTTCCGGCGCGCTGTGATGTGCTGCCTGTCACATCACACGCTGCCTTCTGCCGGCCGGGGGAGCTGAGTTAGTGCTGACTGCTGTCAGAGCCGGAGACCAGAGTGCTATAAACACAACAGGAGATAACATTGACAGCGCTGTGAGACTTATCTGCAGCCTGGCCGGGATGGATGACCTCAGGTCACTGGTTCCTTGCTTCGGTTTAGTAAGTAATGTGATCTAACCATCTGCATACTGTAGCTCACATTGTTAGCAAGGGACTGTCTGCCAACTTCTTGCACCTTTACAAGTGTATTCAAACATTGTTGAATACATTTCTGTAGTAGTGAGTAGTTTGCAAACTGTCCCTTTCTCCCTAAATGAGTAAGATCTACACATAGTAGAATATAGAGCTTTTTCAGCTAGGATAAACTGAGCCCCCCCCCCCCCCTCCATGTAGGGACCAACTCTGCTTGCCACCCCACCATGTGTTTTTTATACCCTCATGGTTTTCCACTGTGCCTTGAGAATATGGACTGCGCATAAATAGTGCACATTCAGAGTGGCACCCGCAATACTCCCAGACACTGCTCAGGGCCTCACAGCGGGAGCCTCATCAGTCAGAGATGCTCCGCTATCCTGTCTCAGATGCCGCTGAGTTGCCTGCATTGTCCCTGAGCTTGGGGCACTACTACTGTTCAACTACAGCATCACATCACACTTCCCTACCTACCTCTAACCTGTAAGTGCTATGAAATTAGCAGCATCTTTTATTATTATATATAATAACCGTATGAGCTACCTATGCCTGTGGGAGGGGAAGGTTAGGGTCTACGGGAGGGTAGGGTGATTTTTAAATTAAATTACATGACCTCACCTTGTTGGTGAGATGCTGCTTCTACCACGGGCATGGGCGAGTCGGCCGTGGCGCCATTCACGTGTGCGGTGAAGCGCGAGACTCCCTTCTTCCTCCTATCGCTGTGCAGTGCTAGTCTCCCTCCACCCTATGCTGCACGGCACAGCACATTAACTTCCTCCACTCTCTACTGTCCTAGATCCATCACCGGTGCAGTGTGAGTCTCCCCCGCCCTTTGCTGCATTAACTCCCTCCTCTCTATCACTGTGCAGCACAAGTCTCGTCCGCCCTCCGCCGTCCACCCCCCTTCCTCCTCCTCCCTTCACCATCCGCAAGGCCAATACTCCCTCTGCCGTCCTCCATCCATCTTCTGACCTGCTGTGTACTACGTAGAGACGCAGGGGCGGAGAAGACCAGTAACTCTGCTGGAAAATGGATGCTTAATGAAAAAAGATGATAAAAGGTGCGTTCAGGCAGAGAAGTACTGTATGTGTTCAAAAAGTTTAAAGATGTATGTGTGTATGTCTCTCTCTCTCTCTATCTAATATATGTGTGTGTGTGTGTGTGTGTGTGTGTGTGTGTATGTATGTATGTATATATATATATATATATATATATATATACATACACACACACACATGTATGTATGTGTGTGTACCCTAACATCCCCCTGCACAGCCTAACCCTATGTTCCACCCACAGGTGGCTAATCCTAAATACCCTCCCATTAACCATCTTGACCCTAACCTGGCACACTTACATTCTGGATATCGGCTGTCCGTGTTCCGGCATCGGCATCATGATTTGTTTTGAAGCCCTGGCGCCAGTGTTCTGACAGCAGTCAGGATGCTGGTGTCGGTCTACTGAACACCAACATCTTGACTACTTCAGGCATTACGATTTGTGGCATAATGTATAAGTGGCATTACGGTGTGCGGCACATTGTGTAATGGGCATTGCGTTGTGCGGCATAATGTGTAATGGGCATTACGGTGTGTGTGGCATATTGTGTATTGAGCATTACGGTGTCTTGCATATTGTGTAATGGGTATTCTGGTATAGCATAATGTGTTATGGGCATTACAGTGTGTAGCATACTGTGTAATGGGCATGACAGTGTTTAGCATTATTTGTAATGACCGTTATGGTTTTGTAATGTGCACATTCATTTTCATATCTATTGGAGGGGCACATTTTTAATAAGAAGAATGGGGACGCCAGAATTTTTTTTGGCTTGGGGGGAGCAAAATTTATAGCTACGCCACTGATAACATCATACTGAATTTTGGGGTTCTTCTGTCCCTAAGCCTATCAGTAACCCTAATCCAGACTCCAGAAATAGGGGGTGTGGTCAGGGTGTGTCTTTGAATGTATTGTAGCACACCATATACCCCTTTTACACATCATGCAACACAATAGTATGCCCCTTATACTTGCCCCTTACATTAGTAACTCTACACACCAGCTCCCCCTTAGTAATTCCACTCACCTGCTCCCATTAGTAATGCTACACATGCCCCTCACATTTCCACATACCAGCTCCCCCTAAGTTACAGTATTCCACACACCTGCCCCTTTTTAGATATTCCACACACCTGCACAACAGCCTTGCCAAATGGTACCAATTGCAGTCCAATGCAGTCAGGGCGAATCACCCATCCTCGGCGGCAATGCTGCGGCTGTAGTGACATGCAGGCGGCTCAACGCTGCTGTATGTGTGTCCGATGGCAGTTGTGTTCTGGCACCTGCTACGCACAGGCTCAGCGTTGGCTACACAGGACTATGCCGCGTGCACACACAGCTGCCATCAGACACACATACATCAGCACAGAGTGGTGGGCCAGTCAGGAGCTGTTCGTGGGCCGCATGTGGCCCGCTGGCCCCCTGTTGCCCACCCCTGCTCTATATGCTACAGAGGATGGTGGAGCAGCAAAAGGCCATTCAAGCATACACAGCAGTGGCGCATGTAGGGGGGTTTCTGAGCACCCAGAACCCCAGCCCCCCCCCCAGGAATCTAGATTGAAAGCTGACCGTCCCCTCTTTCCATGGGTACAAGAATTTTAAAATTTGGCCCTGGGGAACCGGAGATATCTGACTTCAAAGCAGTGGTCCCCATCCAAGCATGTTAATTGTTTTCCCAGTCAGATATTTCAGGTTCTATCTGACTGCTCCAGCTCCACACACCTGGTATGTAGATTTATATGCAGTACTCGTTGGTGGATTGCTCTGCCTACCTAGTCCCCTTGGTAGGTGGGATTCTCTAGTTTTTAATTCCATTAAAATCTAAGAAATCTAGTTCTGGAAACTGGAGATATCTGCAGTCAAGCAAGCTGTCCTCCCACCAGAAAATTATGAATAATAAGCCCACTCCACTATACACCCCTCCTCTGCGTATTAAACATCCTCTCCTACCCTGGAAGTTATGTATCAGGATCCCTCCATTCAGCCCAATGCCCCCATCTCCCACCCCATCTCCCACCATATGTGCAGTAAAGGGGTAATTAGTGGAAATTACTGATCCAGGCCCTACATGCTGAGCGGTTGATATAATACCCCCTACCACCCGCGGGATATCAAAGCTTCCGCTCATAGCACCCCTACCCCTACCGCTGGAGGATAGGTAGGGGCCCCAATACATTGCTATGCCCAGAGGTCTACACTGCTGTTATGTATATATATATATATGTATCCCCAATATTCCAACTCGCGCTAGAGCCTATTTGACAAAAAAATTTTGTTTTACAAAGTGATAGATGTTTATATGAAAAGGCATATATATATAACAATCCGACAGGGAGGGCGGCACTCCAAAAGAATAACTCAGACAGCTGGTGGCTTGCATAACGTTTCAGTTATATTAACTGTTATCAAATACACAGATCACATACAGATAACATACCTTTATACCCCAACCCAAGTGTACAGCGCTCACCTCCGTGACGGATCTCCCGCTCGGTGTGCGTGAACAGCTGCGTGTGACGTCATCCTGCTAAGACAGTATGAGTCGCTGCCCAGTTACTATAGTAACCAAATGCCGCTATTCATATCTAGAGTTTAAGAATGCATTTGACATTATACTCCTGCTCGCGTAATCGTAGATATACTAATGTTATTCAATACAGTTTTTGTTACACAAACAGATCTATAAACAATGTTTCCAAAATGACTCGTAATCATGTTGCATTCATGTAAGGAATTTCCAACATATTCATAACATTTACATTTACATACAATATTACAATAATGCATAAATATTCTTATATCTTCAGCTACCTGTCCAAGCCTATAATTACCAAGGCATATATTTATGAAAAACAAGAATATGATATATTTTCATTCAGACCTTGTGGAACCAAGGTTCCCAAACGAAAAATCCACTGTGCCTCACATCTCAAGAGTTTTTTTGATCTGTCACCCCCCCCTAATGGAATAGGGGATGTGGTCAATCATTCTATAATGTAAAGAATCCACTGCATGACCCATCTCTAAAAATGCCAGGCTACCGGCTGTTCACTTTTGCCTGTTTGAATAGCAGCTCTTATGCTGGAACGATGGGCTGCCATTTGTTCTTTAAATTTTTGGTCTGTTTTCCCCACGTATGATTTTCCACAAGGGCAGATCAATGATACACAACATGGGTGGAATTGCATGTTAATTGATGTTGATGTTAATTTTTTTTTTTACCGGTTAATGGATGTGGAAATTGGCTGCCAGGTAATAAAAACTGGCAGGTCACACAGCTACATTTTAAACAACCTAGTTTTTTACACTGGGCTATAAAAATTTTTGGCTCTGTTATTGACGGATATTGCGATATATCTGTTTTGTGATATATCTGTAGCATGACATTAATTGTGTATCATTTAGGGGAAGCTGTGGGTCACTGCTGATAATTGACCAATGTTTTTTGGTGATGTCATTCACTTCTTGGGACTTGATATTATAATTGCTCACCCAGGGAAACTTTTTGGTATTACTGATGTTTTTTTTGTTTGTTTTTTAACAAACCAGACCTGTCCATGGCTAAAAAAATTTCTTTGGTTTTTAATAATTGAGGGCGAGAGTAACCTCTAAGGAAAAATTTCGGTACTTGTGTAGACTGATGTTACCATTCTCAATGGTCACTTTTACATCTAAAAAATTGATGGATACTTGGCTCAAGCAAAATGTGAATTTAATGGCACTATTTGTTTTGTTATGGTCCTCTAACAGCTAGACCAAGGATCCTTCAGAACCTTTCCAAATGACACACAAATCATTAGCGATCAATGGGGATGTGAAAAACAGATCTTCTATGGCAAACATTACCACATTAGCATACACAGGGGTAGCACTAGACCCCATTGCACACCCCTGTACTTGTAAATATAACTGCTTACCATATATGAAGAAATTATTAGTCAAAATAAGTTCTAACATTTGTAAAATTACATCTACAATATCTGTTGAGAAAGAACTTTTTGCTAATAAGAATCTCTTGACTGCCATTAAACCAATGGTTGGAAGTATACAGATTTACCACATCTATGCCTGCTAATCACGCCCCTTCTGGTACCTTTGATATGGCAGCTAGCTTATACAAAAAACTAGTTGTATCTAAAAAAAAGTTCTTTCACATTGAATCAATGGTTGAAGGATAGAATCCAGAAAGATTGCCACTGGCTGAAATAAAGACCCGCTATTATTGGTCTGCCCGGGGGAGCCGTCAGGCTCTTGTGTATTTTCGGGATGGTGTGAAAGTTAGGGACCAATAGATGAGAAGGGATCAATACATTTTTAATTGCTGTGGCGATAAAGCCTAAATCTTCGGCCCTTTGAAAATTACAAGTAAGTTCTGTTTTACATCGCGACGTAGGATTTTGTGCCAATTTGGTATATACCGATCCGTCAGCCAACTGTTTTTCCGCCTCTTGATAACCTTTGAAGTGCTTCAAGTTCCAATTTGGTTATATTTGGAAATGATTAAGTATGTGTAGATATTACTTTATCCACTTCAGTTTCTACGAGCCTCATATAGGTCTTGATGCTGGCATTGTTGCTTAATGGTTCAAAAGAAGAAGAGGGTTTAAATTGCTGTAACTTTGCTGGTATCGATGTTTTTAATGACATCTTCTGTTGCGTTAGAGATATCTTCAGAATTTTTGTAAAATTCCTTCAGTTTGAGTTTACAATGGAGTGCGTGCTTTTCCACACTCCAATCCAAGTTGTCAAACTCAACTGAAGGGATAAAAGATAAACATTTTCTTAACAGACTTGTCTCGCTGCCAGAGAGTTCGTATGAGGACAAATGAAATATTAGATGTTTTTCACTTTCGGCGGACGGCCTACTCTTCTTTTCCCTCCAGTTCTGACTGCCCTCCGCGTCCTAGCCCTGGGGCGGCTGATGGTCCTGCCCGAGTTCGCACCCCTAAAGGGGCTGCTACTTGATCGCTTTTTTTAGTTTCACTGTTGGAACTCTGGGCTTCAATTGAGGAATCTGTATCTAGATTGAACCGTCGGTTACGTCTGAAGAAAGGTTTCTTCCGCTCTTGGGGATTATCTGACAGCCAGCGATAGACCGTGTGTTGCTCGTAGTCAGTTTCCACTTTAAATAGTTTGTCCTTTTTTAATTTAATTAAATCCTTTTTATATTGTGAGATTTGTTGTGTCACTTTAGTCAATATATCATTATCGTCCTGCCTGGAGAGAAAAGCGCTGTGTTCTGCTTGAAATGCTGTGATTTTAGATCTCACTTTATGTAATTCCTTGGTGGCTTGCTCTATCACCAATAAAATGAAATCAAACAAGCATTTGTTTAATATGGCGACCCAGCGCCGACAAAACGCGCGGTCATATCGTCCAATTGTCGTGCAATTTTTCATTTTAAGATATTCGCTTAATGACAGGGAGTGTAGTAAAAAATCTACCTCTTTTTTCAAGTGAAGCAGATCTCTTCATATTGTATCTGGTGCTGCTGCTTCCACTTCATCATTCAGGCCAGTTTGACATAAAATGGCTTCTGTCTCTGAATCCGTGAATGAATAAATGTCCCCAATTGGAAACTGCAGGTGTGCAAACGCTTGAATTGCTTCCTCTGCCATAATCAGGGTTCATAAGATGTTGGATTTTAATCACATACATTTCATGCACAGTGAAAAAAGAGTGAACTTCACCACCATTAAAATGTTTGTATTCCGTGTCAGTGTGACACTAACTGCTTCCTTAACTCAGGCAAACAGACTGGAAGATGAAAATGGAAAAGAAGGGATCCCTTTATCTGCTACAGGAGCAAGTGGGGGGTCCCCTGGGGGCGCAAGGTGTGACCTGCTTAACTCGAAGCAGCTGCAACAAGATCAGGTGTGTCAGACCTGAAAATATACACAGAAAAAGAAAACCAAAATTTTGCAGCGCTGTTGAAAATGAAACCAGTAACTAGTTGGATTGACTTCACAATTTTTATAATAAAATAATGTTTAAAAGAGTATCACAATTTAATAGGCCTAGGGGCCACACATATAATACATAGACTAATAAAAGTGCATGGGTGAAATAAGCAGAACTCGGATAAACTGAATTACTGTCCGTTCCTATATTGCCTTGGAATAAATGATAGGACCACCTCTGTATTCAGAGTGGGTTATAGTTACCGTCCTCCTTGCTCAATTTGGGGGGAGAATGGATCCTGATGGAATATAAATTTCCCTTAGTACGTCCAAAAGTCCCTTGTTAGAGTAGAGTGTCCTTTAGATAGGAGTGGGGCTTGCCACTTGTTAATAGAGCAGGTAAAAGAGGAATATTCGGTCCTTTCAGGCTGGTTCGGGCAGTTGTAAATATAAATGTGCTGGAGTCAGTGGTCCGCTTCTGCTTCTGGGGTTAGTGTCCACCTGGTGGAAGGAAGGAATGGAAGGAAGGGTTTATACTAGCAACATGTGACATCAAGGCCCTCTACACAAGTATCAGACATGAGGATGGGTGCACCAATGTCAGACAAAGACTGGAAAGAGACTCAGACATAAACCCCAACCACATCAACTTCATACTAGACGCAATAGACTTCATTTTATCACACAATTATTTCTGGTACGAGAACGAGTTCTATGTCCAGCGCCAGGGAACAGCGATGGGGACAAAATTCGCCCCATCATACGCAAACCTGTTCCTGGCGCAATGGGAACAGGAAACCATCTGGAACAACAACCCCCATCACGAACATCTGAGTCTATGGGCAAGATATATAGACGATGTGATCATTGTCTGGAGAGGGAACGAGGAAGAACTCACATCATTTATAAATATGATTAATAAGAACAACATCAATCTCGAATTTACGAGCAGCGTCAGCAGACACAAGGTCAATTTCCTGGATTTGGAAATCTTTATAGAAAACGAGAAGATAGAAACGAGAACATACATTAAACCTACGGACAAGAATAACTACCTAGATGCAAGAAGTAACCACCATAAGACCTGGATTCAGAATATTCCTGGGGGACAACTTAGAAGGATCCGTAGGAATTGCTCTAAACAAGAAGACTACAACACCCAGGCCGATGAACTCCTGAACAGATTCAAAGAGAAGAGATATGACCATGCCCTTTTGGAAAAAGAAAAGGCAAGAGTAACAGGTATGGAGAGAGAGAAACTTCTGAAGTATAACCAAAAAGAAAAGAACCAGAAAGATGAAATACTCTTCATTTCTGAGTACTCAGCCCAGAGCAAAGAACTTGAAAAAAGCCTCAGGAAACACTGGCACATCCTGAAGGCGGACGAAGAGCTGAAGGACTTCCTCCCCCAGAAACCACGGATAGTGTATAAACGCACAGACGACATCAGATCAACCCTCATAAGAAGCCACCTGAAACCCATGGAAACAACAGGGCTAAGAAGCATCACACATACCGTGGGCTTCTCTCGATGTGCTACATGCACAGCATGCAGAAAAACAAAGAACAAAGGCCTGCAAATCATCAAATATGTCGAATCATCCACAAACAAAAAGAAGTACACAATAAAAGAAAGGATCACGTGCCAAACCGCAGGGGTGGTCTACATGTTGGAATGCCCCTGCGGCCTACAATACATTGGAAAAACAAAAAGAAAACTCCATACAAGAATTCAGGAACACATCTGCAATATACAGAGCAACAAGGATAATCACAGCATACCTATCCATTACAAAGAGAAGCACAACAGCAACCCAAATTCACTCAAATTCATCGGCTTAAAGAAAGTGACTGCACCCTGGAGAGGAGGGAACCAAGACGATCTACTAACAAAAGAGGAAAGTAGAATGATCTACACCATGGGAACCCTCTCACCCAAGGGTCTGAACATCGACATGGAGATCACCCCCTTCATAAAATAGAAATAAAATACAAAGAAATATAAATAAAATAAAAATAAAAATACACTAATAACAATAAAAGCAAAATAACACACACACATAGATATATGGCTGTTTTGACCAATGCGGATATAGCCAAACTACCTCGACTGAGCGATCCCTATTTCAACCTCTCCATTCCCAAGACAGGTGTCCAGGACCCTTATTGGCATTTATTATTATGAGTGTATACTTGTTATATTTTAGTACCTGTGTATATATCTTTTATATATTTTTTTATATTTTTTTAAATTGATTCGGATTCCTAACTTTAATATAATTGTCCCTATACATATATTTTTATTAGCTATTTTAACATATATCATAAATACCAATCTAAATCACTCAATCATCGATTATATATTTTTTCGGCATCAATATATATACCAGTTGCATAATTTATGTCTTAATAAATTTCTGAGACCATTACACATAGCTTTATTGTGTTCTTTTCTCACAGCAACATTACTATTAATTTTACCACCTTTACTACACATTTATATATTCATATAGGCATCCACAATATAATTTATATATCGATATGTTTATATTTATTTGTTCATATATCTCTATATGTAGAAATAGAATACTAAGCAAGACTTCTACAAGTGTCTACTACCCCATGTGTCATCTATGTTTGTATGTCCCGAATGTTAAACTGTACAAATTCCAATACTGGCAAATTTGCCAGTTTCAAAGATGGCGGACATAGCCCCAGACACCCGTATCATCGGACCAAGACTCCCAGACAATGTATAGCACAGAATAGTGCAAAGAAGCAACTCCCCCTCTCCCCCCGTTTTATGAAAGGAGATGGGCACTGCAAAAATACGCTACATAGCAACAGAGTATGTTGCGGTGCGCGAGTACCGGAAGTGACGAAACGCCGGCATATACCGGCAGACACACAGACCCCCAAAAGGGCGGAAGTGACGCCGAGCACTCTTCCGCGACAGCGAGCGGGAGAGCGCTCAGACAACACAGGCTAATACCTAACGTATCACCACACAGCGAAGGGCGGAAGTGACGCCACATACTCAGGGCGGAAGTTATCATCTAAGCCCCAGCTCCCATTACACTACTAAGGGTGGAAGTGACGCTGCATACCCAGAGCGGAAATGAACATTACCTAAGCCCCAGCATTTACGTATTTAAAGAGAAGTGGCAGAGGCACCAGACCATTCAGCATCCTGAAGAAGCCGCAAGGTGAAACTAGTTGATGACCTGAACTAGGTTTGGATCCCACTGGAACTGTGCATCATCACGCAGCCCATCTGGGAAGTCTGCCGGCAGACCCTCAAGCCACCCACAGCACCCTGGTAAGCCACCAAAATCGGGTGTATTTATAATACAACACTTACAGGAAATACAAGTTTGTCACTGACTTACGAAAGGGACAAATAAATCCCACAAAGAGACTTTGCAATCCACCACCTACTAAGGAGAAACTACACTGGACTGTTCCTATTCATTCATTTATTTATTTATTTATTCATTTATCTATGTTCCCTGTTTGTTTGTCTTGTACTGTCTAAACCTACCCCAGTGTGTATACCGGTATTAGAGTATGGTTTTATTGAGCACACCCTACTAAATGTCTTAATATGCCCCCCATTATAGATTTTTAGATTGTATGTACATACATTTATTTCTTAATAAAGTTATTATATTTTGAAATTACCCATCGATATATTGCATTTATTGGCACACGGTTTTGTGGCGCAGAGTACACCCCCTTTGACCAGAAAAACACTATTCCTAAGGTATTTGTAGTATACCTGTACTCAGCAGCAACAACACTTTGGGTTACAGCGCATACCTCTACCCCCATTTTCTTCGAGGGTGGTTAGTCTGTTAAAATCAGACCACTACATTTTGGCTGACGTGCTCGATCCTTTGTTTAAAGTGTATGTTGCGTCTCTGTTTCTGGAGGACACAAGTCTGCAGCGATGCAAAGACCTGATGGTCAGGAGTGGAATGTGACACGACAACAGCTCCAGTCAACCCTTGAAAAACAAGCCATCCTTGCCATAAAACCCCCCTCGCAGGCCACATTGAATACACCCCATAGATGCCAACTGTAGAAAGAAAATGGTGGCACATGGCTGTTCCTGATAAAATGTTTGGAGCCATTCAGATGTTGAGTTTGGCTCTTTAATATGTAAAATTCATAATGGGAATACAAATGAATGGAGAACACACATTGTAGCATGTCCTGAAAAATACAATGAGGAATTGCAAATATATCTGCATCTGAACTGTATCTAAGAACAAATTTATGACATTCAGTGGCTGGTCTAGGCTCAGTTCATTCAAGAGTAGTCAGATATGACAGGTTATAGAGAGATTCATGGGGTCTACCTTGTTAATGATACTTTTCATGATGTGCTTATCCTGTGCCCTGACCCTGTTCCTATTAGATTACCTTCTCATATATTGTGCCAAGTATCCTGTGTGAGATAAACTTGTATTCTGGTAATGCCTCCTAGATGTATGTAGCAGGATTGGACACAGATTGGATGTGGGGAATAATGGATAGTTCTGAGTGAAATATGATACCTGTCCTAGGCAGTGACATTTAGGTGAAGGGTTTATATTGTATTTCAGCAGAAAAAGTCAGTAAGGTAGCTTCTGTGGACTAGTGGGGATTGTATGAGCTCAGCTTTTGAAAGACTGTAATGGTGGAGTGTTTGTTTTGTGTGACCGATTGTCACATTGACATTGTGATTAATGTTGAAATGATATGGAGCCAGAGTCAGGATTTGAGTATTGCAGGCCAATTGGTGATCCAATTTTCTGATTAACGGACTGTGATGATCTCAGCAAGGATTCGTTCATTTATACAGATGTGCCTATTTAAGTTGTTGCTGCATACAACATGCAGCATAGTGGGGCACAAGCATGTTCTGTGCAAAATACACCAATGGGAGACAACAGGCACGTGCAGTGGCGGTTTTTACCTATGGGCTGCAGGGCTGCAGCCCCCCCAGGTAAAATCCACCACTGTCTCTGCATAAAGTGAAGCCAGATGCAGCCTGTGAGACTGCTCTGGCTTCACTCTGACTGGCAGTGACTTCCTATTGGAAGTCTGACCTGCCAGTCACTCAAGGCAGTCCCATTGGGAGGTATTTCCTCCCTTTGGGATGTATCTGTGCGCAAATGCGCGCAGCCCCAAAAAACAGGTTCTGCGCATGCGCAGTACCGTGGACCATACTGCCCATGCGCCGGACCTGGGAATCTGATTAAGCCGCAGGGGCTACTGCAAAGGCAGCCCATGGAGGCTTGGGCCAGTGCATTCACAGTATGTATGAAGTTACTGCGCATGAGCTGGCCCGTGCAGGGGATCAGCGGCCTGGACCAGATAATGAGGGGAGCGTGGCAGTGGAGGAGGGGAGTTCATTGCGGCATATGAGTTTAATGGGAGATGACCGCAGGGGAGGATTGGCCCACCAGGAAACCGGGCCATTTCCCGGTGGGCCGGCCCAAAACGCTTTTAAAAAGGGCCGGCCGCGATCCTCCCTTAGCTGGCTGGCCCAAATCGCAGCAGTTTGCCCAAATCCAAAATGTCCACGGCAGGCTGCTGTGCATTCGGGCACAGCACCTCCCAGGGTCTTCAAGCGGCACAGCACCAGGCACCAGGCTCCCAGAAAGAAGCAGCAGTAGGTGAGCCGCCCCCAAACCCCCCCCCCCCCTCACCGCAAACGACCCCAAATTTACACAGGTGATATGCAGTGGCACAGAAGGGAAGTGTAATAATTGCCCATGCCCAGGCTGCTGGAGGTGCTCAGGAGTAGCCCAAATTTTCTGACCCCCTACTCCAGCTGAGTATACCTATTCTAAAGGCCAGCGCCATCTACACAGTAATACAGTATCTTTGGGAAGATGGCGCCCATACATTTAAAGCAAAGACTCTCTAGTGCTTATGTGCCATATTTCCAAATATCAATGGGAAGATGGTTCTGGCTAAGGAACCATAAGCCATGTATGGAAGGAAGTGTTGTGCAACAAGGTGAGGCAGACGAGGCAAAGCCTTTCCTGTTATACCCCAGTATAAGCCTGAGTTTGGACTATATAAAGCTGCGTTTTTTAATCACTGTGTTGTGGCACACTAGTGTGCCTTAAGCTGTTCTCAAGCGTGTCCACACCAGTTTACTGCTACCACCACCAATTCAACTGTTCACTGGTCTCTTGTTTTCATGTGAGGGCCAATGTGTTTCATTTTTGCTATTTGTGAGTACGTGTGATTGCTTTTTCATATGTGAGCCAATAGGGTTTTTTTTTTTCCTGTGGGAGCCAATGTATTTTTTTCCTGTGTGGGTCTGATGGTGTGCCCTGTCAATTTTAAAATCTTGTTTGGCGTGTGGCAAGTTAAAAAGGTTGAAACTCACTGATATAAAGTATGTGGAAAACACAAAGAATATATTGGAAAAATGTTTTTTTTTTGTATTGTTCTTAGACTTTTTATAGTAAAAACTGTGGAGTAAAATGTATATGTCAGGTGAGGCAGTGCCTCCCATGCCTATGCCACACATCTCTGATCAAAATTCACTAAATTTCCAGTGGCACCTTTGTATAATACTCACATGAACCCTTGGGCTCATATATTGTGTGTATATCTGGCTCTGGTACTATCCAGTGTTTTCTCAACCATTAACCTCAATGCACATTCCTGGAAGCAGGTGCCCTCTCCCAGTGCCCCCTCAACTCGCCTTAGTTAGAATGGCATCCCCTTTTACATACTTTTGAGGCCACACACACCCTACTCCATTCATTAACGGGGTTCAGCCTGGCTCTCTACGGCCCACTCATAAACTATTAAATTAAATAACCACAATGAACCCGTGATTATACCTAAGGCTATTAATGCTCATGTATGTAAATGAGTTGCAGCACTGCAGCTAAGTGATTTATCCCCAATGGTGACAAATCAGTTGTTTTAGTTGTTCACCATACCCTCCAACATGACCCATTGCATTCGGTACACAGTGCTCTGCTCCTGGACTTCCCTGGTAATGTATGATTGCCAGCACCTGTGTGGAACTAGGTAATTGACGAGAAGGGTGTTTCAACACAGGTGATGACAATCATACATTACCAGGGAAGTCCAGGAATAGAGCATTGTGTACCGAATGCAAAGGGTCATGTTGGAGGGTATGCATCACTCCCAATCAACGTCACTTTACACCGTGTGCTATTCAATTGCTGTTCTGGCCTTTGGTGCCCATTGTGTTTTCATTCTTACTGAGCCCAAGTAGACCGGGTGTAACAGCGTAAAGTGGTAAACCCATCTAAACTATTGGGCCTGACAAGAAAAATATGTAAGAAGCTGGACTTTTCACATTTCTGTGTGGGGCGAGCAGAAAAAAATATTTATCTATTCTTCACTTTTAGCAAAAAATATTTATTTTATTTACTTTTTATTGAGTATGGATTCCAGTTCCTGTGAGTATATGGGAGCTGACTCTTTGTTGCTGGAGAACTAAGCAATGCTTGGGAAATTCTCAATTTGCAATTATAAGATCAACGTACTGTATGTCTTAAAATCTATTTGCCTTTTAAGAAAAGTAGTAGGAAAGTAGTTTAGTGCAGTATAACCTAATTTCATAAAAATCATTCTTTTAATCGTGTTTTTTTATAATGATCTTTGGTTGCTGAAGTTTCTATGCATTGTACAGTATACCTGGATATTCAATAGTCGCCACCAAAGTAGCTCTGAAAAGTACATACACAAACCTGTACTTTTGCCTCTGATCACAACAATTCCAGTTTCTGTCATGTCATTGTCCCTGCACAACCTTGTGCAACATACTGTATGCACCAAAGAGTTGGGGGGGAGTAGACAATTCTGTGATCCCTTTTCACTCTTTGATAGCTTGGGTGCAACTTCCAGGGGCAATGGGACTTTGCTTTTTTATTAGCATTAGGGCTAAGCCTAAGCAGGCGACTTTGAAGAACTTGCATATCTTGAGTTGACTAGTGGCAGCAGCTTCCCCACTACAAAGTGGGTCCTGATCTTTAAATTGTGTGTCCTCCTCCTCCATTTTTGTATCAACACTCACCACCACTGCACTTATACGGCAGCACAGGGCAGCACTGCTGGACTTATATACAGCACCCCTAACAGCACAAGACAGCAGCACCCCTAACAGCACAAGACAGCAGCACCCCAGAACAGCAGCTCAGTGCACCCCTATATAGCACAGGATTGCAGTGCCTCTAACAGCCCAGGGCACCACTGCTGGACTTATACATCTTATACAACTTATATGGCAACACAGCTGGAATTATACGGCAGCACACTTGGACTTCTACAGCAGCAGAGGGCAGCACCACCACACTTATACGGCAGCACAGGACACTACTGCTGGACTTATACAGCAGCAGCACAGGACACCACCACTGGACTTATTCAGTAGCACAGGGCAGCACAGCAACAGCACAGGACACCACCGCAGGGCTCAGATCCCGCCTTCGATTTTTACATTGGGGGGGGGGGGGGGGAGGATTGGATAGATAGATAAAGTGGGGCAGTCCTTACAGCAATATTAATAATGGGGACCTCCTAGATCAGGGCTGTACTGATGCTGTCTCACTTATTCACCTCACAGGACTCAGGCCGCACGCAGCTTACCGGCAGGAGGACATATTCACATAAAGTTAGTGACTGGGCAGAGATAAGGGCAGGTTAGTGGGATGCGGCGGCAGACTCTGAGCGTGACTACTGTAATATATGACTTGTGACAGAGCAGTATTGGATAAAAACAAAATCTCACACCTAGGAGGGTAGTTCCGTACTTAGCAGCCTCTAGGGCTGCACCTGGGACACCTAAGGGCGGTGTCTGGATGGCACTGATTTATCCCTGTATGGAGCGGTTAGGACGTGTCGATAGGCACTAAGGTGTCCTATGCTGCATCAAGTCCCCGTACTGTTCCTTTCTTATTAATGTGCAGAGGTGTGAGAGATATTTATGGTGCTTTAGCCATTACTGTATTTTTGCTATTATCTGATACTGTTGTTAGCTACAGTATATCACTCCATTTAAGAGTGATGCTAAATGCTGGCAGCATATTGTGTTTAGTGTCAGTATGAAACACAGGAATATGCCGCATCACATACAGTATCTGTTTGCCGAGGACCAGCGGTGTCCCATCCTCCGCTGCATCCTCTGCTGTGTTGCTGGCAGCCTAATGCTGCTGGCAATGGGTTACTGACTAATGCGCATACATGATGGCTGTCTGTGTATGTGCATAGAGCTCAGACCCAGTGAGTACTTAGGAAGTAGTGTTAGAGCTGTTTGCTATATATCATTGCAGCCCTAGCCCCTTATAGAATTAGAGATGAGCCCAGTGGCATAACTATAGAGGGTGCAGGGGGTGCAGCTGCTATGGGGCCCGGGGGCTTGTGGGGGCCTGAAGCCCAGCAGACATCCCCCTGCACCCTCTTAAAATGTATGTATTAAGTGTGCCCCCTCTCTGGGGATCACCCCTTTACTACAGCTGCCATATATGTGAGTGGAAGATCCCCTCCTCGCCCCATGCCCACCCCACGTCACCACCTGTGCGCCGCCTCCAGAGCAGAAAGTGGAAGCAAGCTGCAGAAAGTTAACTGTCCTTGGTGACACCCCCCTCCCTGGCCCAGCTGATCTGAAACCCCAGACGGTGGGACGGTGCTAGGGAACTGGCATTGGAGGGGCTCCTCCGTCCATCTTGCCGGCTCCGCCTCCAGCACACTGACCGCGAGACCCAGCAGTGGGGTCTTGGATGTTCCCTCCTCCCCCGGCACTGACCGCCAGACCCCCTGCCAGAGCTTGGAGGCCCCCCTCCCCTGGGAATGATCGTAAAACCTCCATGGGGAGCTTGGTGGCTCCCTCTCCCCCGGGACTGGTCCCAGTAAGCCCCAGTGTTGATCCTCAGACCCAGTGGGGGGGAATAACTTGGTGGCTTCCCCCTCCCCTGCACCAGCACGGAACTTCATGCAGCACCTGGAGCTGAGAAACTGGATTGTGCAAGCCAGATAAGCAAGGTCAGTGTTACCATCCACTGTCCCCAGCCCAGTACACTCATGTCCTTGACCCCAGCCGAGTGCACCCCCCATCTGCCAACCATCCCCAGCCAAGTGCCCCCATCTAACCAACCACACCGTCCCCAGCCCAGTGCCCCCAGCTAACCACCCATCCCCTGTCCTCGGCTCAGTGCCCTCCATCTAATCAACCATCCCCAGCCCAGCACCCCCCATTTAACCAACCATACCCTGTCCCCAGCCCAGTACCCCCCCTTCCTAGTGTCGTCGTCCCCAGTGTCTTGTCACCCTGCCCCCCCCCCCCTGCCCACATCCCACTGCCCCCCCCCCATGATCTTAATCCTCACTGTCATGTCACCTTAACCAGTATCCAGTCTATCTGGTCCTGCCGTCTACTCTGTCATACCCCTCCCCATCTACTAATCTGACCCCCCCTCTCATTCTGGCAGAATGCTTGGGGGCCCGTTAAAAATGTTGCTATGGGGCCCAGGCAGGTCTAGTTACGCCTCTGGATGAGTCCTAAAGGGGTTATGGCTGTTTCTTACATGGAGACCTAAATACTAATGGGGAACTAGGGTTCACTCTCTCTCTCTCCCTACCTAGTCTTTCTCCCCCCCACCTTGTCTCCCCCCCTCTACCCTGTCCCTCTCTCCCCGTACCCTGTCTCTCTCTCCCCCTACCTTGTCTGACTTTCCCCCTACCTTGTCTGTCTTGCCCCCTACCTTGTCTCTCGCCCCCTACCTTGTCTGTATCAATGTCTTTATAAATATGACCAGATGGATAACAATTGAAGTGCGCAGTTTACGTACTTTGTCTGTAAACCACTAACCATTTATTCCTAGCTACGTGCGAACAAAGCGTAACACAGCGTAGCGAATCTTGTATGTGTATGATACACTCTATACCAATACTTATAAAACAGTATCTTTCGCAGTACTTAGTCCTCAACTTGAGTACACCTTTAAAGGACAATGTCCGTATTACACCTTTGTCGCTAAATGCGAATAAAAGCCTAGACTCAAGTATAACTCAAGAAATAAGAAGATAGAGTCTCCAAATAATGTATTTAGTCCCTAGCGGACAGCAGAGGTTACAGAAAGAGAAAAACAGTATAACACAGTGTACAGTTTGTCTAACAATACAAAGTATGTTTTACACTATTAGGGGGAAAAGAATCAGATATAAAATACAATCAGCCACACTATAGAAAATACATACAGCAATGCAAACAGTTACCGTCTCATCTAAAGCGCTGGCGCTGCCCTTGGTCATGAGCTCGCTATTATCTGTCCAGGTTATAGCCCTGGGAAATGGAGAGGAGAACAGACTGAGTTTGGGCTGTGCTCCCACTCTTATAGTGTCTAGTAGAGAGGGGGAGGCAGTGAGGTACATCATTGGTCCAGGGATCAGATGTCGCTTCTTGCGGATTGGTGCAGGGGAGTGGACTTCAGTGTCCTTTGTCTTCAGACATCGTCAAAGGGGTCGTAAATCAACACTGAAACCAGCTGCAAACCTGATCTCCTAAGGTTTCTCAGAGCACATGGAAAAATGGAATTGATCCATAACTGTTGGCCGTTAGAACTTGTGAACTTTTAACAAGGATCGGAGTGCTGCGCATGAGAGACGGAACATACAGTAGGAGCCCATCTCATCTATCTTCCTTAGGCCATGGCTCACCATGGCTCACCGTGGCTATCCTATTGTTCTCAGCTGCAATACAATACATAGAACAATAGAGTAGGGGATTAGCATAGTAATCCAATTACTCACTTAATCCTATTATAGAGATATTGTAGATGGCAGTGGCTCGTACTGTATAGATGCAAAATATGTCCAGGAAAGATCGTGTATTATCAATATAAACTATGTGCTGTGAACTAAAACCATATGAAATATATTTTATTGTCTGTCTCCCCCCTACCTTGTTTCTCTCACCCCCTACCTCATCTCTGTCACCCCCGACCTTGTCTCCTCCCACCCTACCTCGTCACTGTGGGCATGTGCATGCTATTGGGTGGTTTCCCTTACAGGGGTTTTTTCCTCTCCTGAGTGCTGATGGATGACTATTTGTGAGTCATCAGGCTTCTGCCATCTTGCTCCTCTTATAGGACAAGTTTGTAAGAATTCTGGAACAATTTTGGAACAGAATTCCCCATATTATTATGCAGAGTAGAAATATAAAACTACAAATTTACTTGAAATTAAAGATTTAAATTTTTTTTTCTTGAATTTGTCTTTATTTCTATTAGTAAATGCTCAGAAGGGTGACAAGGCCACTGTGAGGGCTTGTGGGGTAGATGGGAGCAAAGGTTGTAATGGAAAGTAAGATGGTGGTCGGGAGGCTGATGCAAGTCAGTAATATAATATATAGGTGATACACTCCTGATAAGTAATAATAATAATAATAATAATAATAATAATAATACATCCAAAATAATAAAGAAGAGAAGGAAGAAGAATTATAGTTATATTTTTTACAGCACTTTTCTTCAATTCAGCACAAGACACATTACACATTATATATAACAGGAACCATCCATTTTAGGTGATCAAGTCCAATGGTTTTTCCTTCTACACACAATGGGAGCAGGAGAGATCCTTCCTACATCATCAGAACCAGTCAGTGCTCTTTCCACACAAGAGAGTCCCAGGCGGCAGCCATCTTGGGTGTGCTATCTAGGTTACATGTTACAGGAACAGCAATACATTAACATAAGACATACAAGGGTATAATTAATAGTTAAGAGAAGACCAGAGAAGACCAGAATAACAGGACGCCCGAAGAAGAAAAAAAGGGGGAAAAAAGGAGGGAATAGACTTAAAAAGTCAAAAGATCTTGAAACAGGAGGACAGGGAATAACTCAAAGGACCCCAATCCCTGAAGTAAACACCAATAAGAAAGACAACAGGATCTTCAACCTCAGTCAACACCCTTTAACCCAAGAAGAAACAGCAGTATTGAACCATGGTCTAAAATTTGCATTAGACAACAAATTAGATAAGTTTGGCACGTATGTGGATATACACAAATTTACCAGAAACTTGACGCTAAGAAGATTCTTTAACGGAAAGAGGAACGAGAACGATAACGATGAAGATACAGCGAGAAATATTTTCAGGCCAAAGTCAACCTTTAACCCCACATTTGCCAGGGGCCATTTGGTTGAAACCTTTCATAAACTGGTTTGTGATGACCATGAAAAAATCAAACCCAGTTGGCCTAGGAGATCAAATTTTGGAAAAGAGAAAAGGGAGGCCCTCATCTCACTCCAGAAAAATAAGGATATGACAATAAAGCCCGCTGACAAAGGGAGAAGTGTCGTGATTATGGATAATCACAATTCCGAAAAGGAGGTCTTACGTCAGCTGAACGACCAAAACACCTACAGCCTCCTACGAGACCTGAAGTCTGAAAATAGAAAAGGAACTGAAAATACTCGTACTAAAATCTCGTGAAAATCTCACCCTCACCGAAAAAGAAGCCGGTTTCATTGTTAATCCGAATCCATCCTTTCCAGTCTTATATATCTTGCTGAAGATCCATAAAAGCCTCGAAAATCCTCCAGGAAGGCCAATTGTCGCAGGAACAAAAACCAAAAACGGCAAATCTCTTCCAGTTTGTGGATCTTGAATTACAATCAGAAGTGGTAAAGATAAGATCATACCTTAAAGACACCATAGACATGTTGAATTGTCTAAAAGGAATACAGTGGAATGAAAAGTACTACATGGTAACTGCAGACGTGACCTCCATGTACTATATAATAGATCATAAAACAGGGATCAGAGCTGTAGAATACTTTCTATTAAAAACCACCATGGAGAAAGAGAAAATAGAGTTCCTAAAGGAGGCCATCAATTTTATTCTAACGAACAACTTCTTCTAGTTCAAAGACAGATTCAATAAACAGACCACTGGTACCGCAATGGGTACAAAGTTCGCGCAATCCTATGCCAATATGTTCATGGGGTGGTGGGAAGATCAGACAATCTGGACAAATAACCCATTTTTACCCTACATCAAAATTTGGAGGAGGTTTATAGATGATATTTTCTTTATATGGGAAGGGGATATGGAAAGCCTTGACTCATTCTGTGACATCTTAAACAAAAATCTGCATAATATAAAACTAACATTTACAAAGAAGAAATACACTTCCTGGATCTATGTATAAATATCAAAGAAGGCACTCTGGAAACTAAAAACTACTCAAAGCCCACGGATAACAACAATTGGTTCTTGTTTAGTTTCACGGCGGCAGTATTGCCGCGGTGAACTTCCAGCTGCTGCACTCACTAAACTATCAAAAATAAGGTAAATGAACGCTATGCCAATGAAGATAGTTCATACCCCTACTATTCACGTTGGCATAGAGTTGATTCTAGATAGCGTGGCGAGCGCAGCGAGCCACTGAGCCCGCAGCATGGGCGAGCAAAGCGAGCCCCTCAAGGGGACTCAGACGCACGGCCGCTGCCGCCGTGAAACTAAACAAGTACCAATTGTTGTTATCCGCATATCACCATCCAAAATGGCTTAAAAATAGACCATCGGGCAAATTAACTAGGATTAGGAGAAATTGCTCAGAATTGGATATCTTTGAGGAACAAGCAAAAGGGATGAAGGCACTCTTTGTGGAGAAAGGATATCAAGAGAAGGAAATTGATGCAACCATTGAAGCCCTGAAACAAAAGGAACGGAACATGGTATATAAAGAGAAAGGAAACAACAAAATCTCTACTATTCCTTTCATTTCAAAATTCAATAACCAACACAAGGAGACGGAAAAAATAATAAGACGCCACTGGCACATCCTTAAAAGGGATCCTTTGTTAAAAGACCAGATAGGCGACCGTCCCCATTTCATCTATAGAAAAGCGGATAATTTAAGAACGAAAATAGTAAAAAGCGCTGCCCCTGAGTCCAAAATGGGGAGAATCAACACAACAGGCTTTCATAGATGCGAAGCATGCGCCATGTGTAAAGCACATAAAAGGAACCCCTAAAAAAGTAACAGAATTTTCTTCTACCTCCAATAAGACCAAATACAATATAAAGGAATTCATCACGTGCAATACCAAGAACTGTATATATTTAATCGAGTGCAGCTGCGGACTCCAATATGTAGGGAAAACGAGTAGAACCCTAAGGGAAAGTTGGAGTGAACATGTGAGGAATATAAAAAGGGGCTAAAAGGCCATCATTTATCTGAACATTTTAAAAATAAACATGCATGTAGTCTAGGAGAAATAAGATCAGTTATAGGTATCAAAAAAGTGGTCGGAAATTGGAGACAAAGAGGTAGCGAGATCATTGTAGCACAGACCGAGATGAAATTCATCTATAACCTGGGTACAATAACCCCCAAGGGGTTAAATGGTGAATTTGAAATGAAATGTTTTTTATAGGATATTGGCTCTTTTTTAAACTTGTCATTATTTATTTCATTGATGTAAAAATTAAATTATATATTATTTATTGTGTTAGGACAAAAAAGCCACTTTGGTACATATACATAATCATGCTCATATACAAAGACTGTATAATTATGCCCTTGTGGACTATATTTCACTTGGAACGGGATTATTATAAGAAACTTCCAGCATATGCGTTCCAAAGGACTGTCCTTCACCATCCGGTATATGTGCTTCAAATCCCGGAAGCGCATGCTGGTTTGTTATCCCCGCCGTGGTAAGAGGAACCATGCTGTCGGGCCGTATACCAGGGAGAGCCTTCTGAGACGAGGCGCGCGGAAACGCATCATCCCGCCGGAGGGTAAACACGTCACCCCCGGCGCACTACTGTCACCAGCCGGAGCAGCCGGAGAGATGGGTTTATTATACCCCGCCCGGAGGAACGAAAAGTGGCACCATATTAAATACAGAGTCCCGGGTAAGTGTTACCCTTATATGGACTTCCGGTGATCATTATTTATTATTTTATTCAAAACCTTATTTACTGATTACAAAAGTGGCCTATTTTATTTATAATGAAGTGTAATTTGATGTGGATAAGAGCACTGTGGATTACCGGTATCTATTGAATGATGTGTAAAAACTGTTTTTAAGCTTTAATTGGGAAGGAGGGGAGGAGTCACATGGAGGGTTTATATACCTGTATTGTAGCTGATGGAGGTACCACCTTGAAAAAGACATACAGGTCGAAACGCGTTGGTGGGGTACCTCTTTCCTGTTTTTTAAAGTTGTTTGCTCTGATGCCCTTTCTCTTGAACTGGTGAGATGTCCCGGGTATCCATCACAGACTCCCAGTGATAGACAAGTGGTAAAGGAGGACTTCTTTTATGTGTATTTTTGTGATTGTGATAAATAAAAGCAAAGTTTTTATCTTTATCACTGGATGAAGGATTTATTCTATGTGGATACTAAAGAAACCTTTATGAGAGGATCACCATTTTTAATCAAGTAAGCATACATGTAAGCACCTTTCTGGAGAAGTCCCCCTTGTGTAGCTTCCGTAAAGATACCTTGATGAGCTGGTTTTACACCTGATTTATGTAAGCTTTAATGTAAGTTCATACTTACTTGGAATACACATGGTGGACCCCTAAGTTTATACAGAAGGAGCACCGGCTTCAAAAGAAGAAATAGTACTGTTTTTGGGAACCATCCCCCAGATAAACCTTTGAACTTTCTCACCTGTGGGACTAATCGAGTGTTTAATATATTTTGTTTTCTATGTCATTGGAACACGGGAGCTTTCGGGCTCTCCACATTACAGTGTTGGATGTTATGATGCATATTATTGAAATATTTTCCATTTGATTCCATCATTGGGGCGCTTCACTACTCTTGTTTTACCATTTGTATAATTAGTAGTGACTGACAGGATTCCTGACTGTAGAATGAGGAATATGGTCTTACTCTGTTATTTCTTTATCCACTATTCTCCCTTACACCATTTTTAAAGTAAGCTGAAGGAAAAATATCAAAAGAGGTTCCAGTCACAGCAATAATTACATATCTGACGGAAAATAAACATAAATAAAACAATATTTTTATATACCGGCCAATATTAGTGTTTTGGGTTTTGTATATGCGCTTGTGCAAACCCCTGGAGTGAACGCCTTTGGAAGGGGTGGCGAATATACCCAGCCTAGCGAACAGGACTGAATCAGGCATTTAGTGCAGTATAGCCAAATGTAAGTGCTATGAGACCATCTAAAAATATATTAGTACAATTCTAAAAACTGATGGTGCAGATAATATCATACAGTTTTACACTTACTTTAAAATAGAACCAATATAAATATAAAACTATAAACATGTGGTCCGACTGGCCCTTGTACTGGGGTTCTGGGTCGTATGGTCAAATCTGGGACCTCCAACTGGCCTGGGCCCAAGAAAGTTTTATCCACATCAGTGGCATAAATTCGTCCCAGAGGCAAAATAAAAGTT
Source organism: Crinia signifera (assembly GCF_055691185.1). NCBI lineage: Eukaryota > Metazoa > Chordata > Amphibia > Anura > Myobatrachidae > Crinia > Crinia signifera. The sequence continues at coordinate 105,072,158 of NC_139220.1, read as the reverse complement.
GGTGCCCCCATCCGATAGACGAGAGGTCAGAGGAGCATGTGATGGGCTGTCCTCCAATCAGTGCTCAGCACATGCCCTCTAACCCCACTGCAGTGCCTCCTTGGATTTTTACCCAGTAATGCACTGCAGATTACTGTGTGCTGTACCTGTTAGTAAGGTGCGGTCTGCATTTGCCCCCATGGCAACCCCAGCAGCAGCTTCAGCCTGCAGGCTGTTTTATCCCCCTGTGGCCACCGTTGTTAGTGGTAGGCAGCCCAATCGTCCACGCACACTGTCACATCTCAGAGTGACAGCGCACTTAGCCCATCAGCAAGCAGCACGCCTTTATTGACCAGATCTTTATTGCTTACCGGAGTGTGTGTTCCCGCGCTGTGTCTGTTACCACAGTGCTCCTACAGTGTGTGATAGAGAGAAGCTAGAGTAACAGGGAGGAGATGGAGCCCCACAGTTTAGTCTGACAGGAAAGCGCTATTACTGTCAGCATGTCCTGGGTCCCAACAGCTCACCCCGCGAGGAGGGAGTTGTCAATCACCTTCTCACAAAGTTACCTGTATATAGCGCCGCAGTGCTACCCCGCTGTTTAACTCTCACAGACCACAGCTATTAGTCTGCACGCTGTGTAGGATACGATAAGTAACTGCACCGGGTGTGCATCAGTTGGTCACCAGCAAGTTATTAGACAGTCATTAGGTCGACATACATTTAGGTCGACATATGTCTAGGTCGACATGGGTCTAGGTCAACATGGGTTAGGTCGACAGGGTCATTAGGTCGATAGGGTCATTAGGTCAACGTGGGTAAGGTCGACATGTTCCTTAGCTCGACATAGGTAAGGTCGACAGTGAAAAAGTCAACATGTATTTTTTTTTTACCCTTATGTCCTAGTGGATGGTAAGGCATGAAATACCGCCTGTTGGCACATGTGTCAACTTGGACACCGAAACGTACCACCGTGCCCTAGTGGATGGTAGGGCATGAAATACCGTCTGTCAGCAAATGTTGTGTCGATATGGACACTGAAACGTACCTTTGGAGGACGACATGGTCAAAAGGTCGACATCCAAATGGTCGACATGGAAAAAGGTTGACGTTGTGTTTCTATGTTTTTAGGATGTCTATGTCGACATAGGTCGACGTGGACACTGTCTAAGTGTACCGCGTCCCCTTGCATGGCTCGCTGCGCTCGGCACACTATTTTATTCTCTCTCCATGCCCTGGTGGATGGAAGGGCTTGTTGGCACATGTCGGCTGAAAATTTAGGAAAAAAAATGCATGTCAACCTTTTTCATGTGGACCTTTCCATGTCAAACTTTTGACCATGACGACCTTTTGACCATGTTGACCTATTCCCTGTCGACCTTTAAACCCTGTCGACTTATTGTCTGTCGACCTTTAAGCCCTGTCAACCTTTTGACTGTCGACCTTTTGACCCTGTCAACCCTGTCGACCATTAGTAGTTGACCATATGACTGTCTATCTTGAGTCATTCTATGATCAGTCCGGATACCCCTGTACCAGACACCTGTGTATACATGGCTGTAATTACCTGCTACCTCTGTACCTGAATGTTATATACTGCATACCTGCAAGTTAACCATTTCATTACTACTGTTAACTCTATGCTCATTACTACAAATAAACCACATTCCTGGTTAAGCTTCCAAAATCATGTGTCGTCTAACAACACCACAAGCACCGCTATATACTGCCAACTGTACCGCCCCCCATGCAGCAGAGGTAATCTTCGGCAGATGGGTCCCTCCTGCTCCTCTACTCTGGGAGGGAGGGAAGAAGGGGTGCTGTGAGGTATGTGAGGAGATGTGCCGCCTTGGAGCAGGTGCCTGGAGGCAGACGACTCCATTGCCTCACCCCTGATACTAGGTATACTACTGGGCACAGTACTGCACATATTACTACTACTGGGTATAGTACTGGCATGTTGCTACTACTGGGTACAGTACATCCCCTTTGAAAGGACATCCCGCAGCCCTAAACCTCAATGTTGGGAGGTATGCAATGGAGCTTTGCAGAACACCATTAGTAGCTGGGAGTATGGCTCCTGCCTGGTACCGCTCAGCAAGGGCGTAACTACCATAGGTGCAAGGGGTGCAGCTGCTATGGGGCCCCGAGCTGAAGGGGGGCCATCTTTGCTGTATAGCTAATATGTTTTACATACATTTATCACCATCAGTTGCTAAATAGGGGGCCCTTACAAACTTTTGCTATGGGGCCTACTACTATCTAGGTATCTATGGGGCCTACTAATATCTAGGTACGCCTCTGCCGATCACCCTTTGCTGCAGCAAGCAACGGTGCACCTGCCACTGCTGCTGCTGGACTGTGTGATGGGATGCTGATTTATGGTTGCAGACCATTGAATCTTGTGAAGCGGGCACCAAATTTCAACTTGCCTCTCTAGGTGACTGGTGTGAACTGGATTGTACCATTGACAAGAACCAATCACCCTCTGCCGATGGCGGTAGCTATCAGAGATAAGTTTCAGAGCTTGATACATTGCAGAATCACAATGGAATATGCTCCAGTTATGTCAATAATGCATATCTCCGGTATACGCCAATGATAAATAGGCACAATAGAAAAACCCAGCAGAAACTGCTGCTTCTGCATAATTATAAGGGTCAGCAAGCTTGATAAATAGGCCCTTAAGACCCCATGGGGCTCTAGGTAACATACAGGTTTGCACGCTCTAACTCACTCCATTTGTCAAAAAAAATAAAATAAAGGGATAAAATGGGTTACAATAATCTGGGCCCCACAGTTATTTCCTGGGCCCTAGCCAAGAGCCTATATTTACAAATGTATGATGTGGCTATGGCTGCTGGGACAGCTTTATTCTCTGAGTGTCCATGGTCATCATGGAACTGCTTCTTTATGTACTGTAATTTACAGATCTATCTATAGCAAAGTGACACAGTTCTGCAACGTGCCCCAGGCTAGCATTACGTTCACTGCAGACATGTACTGCATTTTATATTTATAGATGGTTTTAGGATTGTATTATTCTTTAAATAATCCCAATCTGGAAACAAAGATAGAACCATCATGTAAACACACACACACACACAAAGGATTAAAATACTGTTAAGTGCGGTCAGTATCTGCCAACAGATTAACACAAAAACACACTGCAAAGAGAGCATTCGTCATTGTGCAATGCAGTCAGGAAATAAAAAAAAGAACATAAAGCCAAAATCTAACATAAAATGTTTGAAAAACGATCTATTATGTGATGTAACGTCAACACTTCTAGTTATGTTCCCTTGCTTTTGCTTTGCTTGCAGTTGAAAGTGATTTAGAAAGTTATTAGATAGAGCAATAAGAGGAGATAGCAGGAGCAAAGTTACTTGACATCCATTTGATTATATGTATTTTTTGTCTCCTGCAATCACATTTAAAAACTATGTTTGTTCCAAAACAGCCTGCCTGTAAACCGTGCATTGTACAATATGCTAGGAACCATTAAGCAATAGAAAATGCGAGATGCAATGGAAGAACGGAGACTGCTGGTATATACTGTATGTGTTAGGTGTGATGAAGGTCATACAGAGTACACCCTTATGGCTGTCTAGTTAAGAAAGACGCACACCTTGGCATCTATTGTATGATAAGTATATGTGTTCGGCCGGTTCTTGAAGTATGTATACAGGCTGTAGAGAGAAGGGGTAATTTTATTAATGGGATAGATTAAGCATCTCTCTTTCTAATTACCAGTTTAATTAACCTTGGCACGCAGTGCTATCAGCCAGTGAGGGAGCAACTGTAAATTTACAGCTTACAAGGAGAAGAGCTTGGTGCATAGGGAGTGTGCGCTAGCTGAAACTGCAGGCACAGCACTAAGGGTTAAGAGGCATATCCAACAATCAGCATAGATTGTCAACTCTCGAGAGCAGGGACCTCTCCACCCCTTTTATTTGTGTGTGTCAGGCTATTCATGAATAATTATGCACGTTACACTCTCTTCTTTCTGATCCTTGCATCAGGCTACGGCATGGGAAATTATGCCGCTGTATAAATAAATCATAAACAATACTTGTTATCGTTTATTCGTAAGGTGCTCCTTTATTAGTCTCAGTACAATGTGGGAGACAAACGACAGGGATGAGCAACATAACAATATACATTATAATTAACATGCTGTCAAATTCATTTATACCTCAATATTGGTTTTTAGATGGGAAATCTCATCTCAGCAGTATTTCGCCTAGAAATGAATGAATGAGGAGAGGCGCAGAAAGCTACAGTGCACTCATATAGCGGTACCTATGTTCCAGCCTGATATTGACCCACACAAGCAGATCTGGTTGTTGCCAAATGACAATATATGTGTACAATTATTGAGGGATGCGGTCATTTAGTCTACAGCATTATGGTCGACAGTCATTAGGTCAATACCATTAGGTCGACATGGGAAAAGGTTGACATGGGAAAAGGTCGAAAGGTCATTAGTTCGACAGGTCGTTGGTTCAACAGGTCATTAGTTCGACATTGTCTAGGTTGACAGTCAAAAGGTCGACATGGATTTTTTTCACTGTTTTTTTGAGCCAACATGTGCCGAGAGGCGGTATTTCATGCCCTACCATCCACTAGGGCATGGTGGGAGAATAAAATAGTGTGCCAAGCATAGCATGGCACCGTGCCTGATGCATTGCGAGGGCAGCGAGCAATGCGAGGGGATGCGATGCACTTTAAACTGTGTCCATGTCGACTCTGTTGACATTCAGGTAAAAAATCTGTGAAAAAACGGATGTAGACCTTTTGACTGTCGAGCTAGACAATGTCGAACTAATGACCTGTCGAACTAATGACCTTTCTACCTTGAACCACGTCGACCTTTTCCTTTGCTGTAGACCAGTGGTTCCCAACCCTGGTCCTCAAGTACCCCCAACAGTGCACATTTTCCAGGTCTCCACACAGAATCACAAGTGATATAATTAAGCTCCACCTGTGGATCTTTTAAAATGTGTCTGAATAATAAGTGCACATACTGGGTTACCTGGAAAGTGTGCCCTTTTGGGGGTACTTTAGAATCAGGGTTGGGAACCACTGCTGTAGACCAAATGATCCGAACCCATTATTGACACCACATGTAGGGGTCCTATTTAAAAGATTCAGGGGCCTATTCATCATGTTAATCATTGGTGGCCCCGACAATTATGTGTCCAACTCGCTGTGAAAGGCAGCAGTGATTATAAAAACACTGGGGTTCACACATGAGCGACACGCGGTGGAAGGAGCCGAACAGAGAACTGAGAGGATCCTTCTTGTTAACTGTTACTACTTCCTATAGGGAAGAGCGGGTCTACAAATCAGCACATCCCAAGATGGCGAAGAAGTGAAACACCAAATTTTCGTACTTTGATGAATTTAGGTGCCCCCAATATTCCACTGTCCATACCACAGACCAAAGTGTCCCATGATCCTGTTGGTGGGGGTAGGGGAGTTATGCTTAGCAGAGCAGCACTGATTAGATACTGTGCACATGTACAGAGAGCGTCTTTTCACGGGCGGCAGAGGGGCTGAGGGCATGGCCAGAGCGAGAGAGAGCATGTCCCAACAGTTACTAAAACTGGAGGCGTGGCTCTCAAAATCCCTCTGAAGAAACGCCCCTTTTACCACGGTCACACCCCCATTTCGTACACTACTTCACAACAAGGAATTCCTGACTTAACAATCCCAGATTTTGGGAGGTATGATGAAAGGTAAGCAGGATACTGATCATATTGCTCCCATCACAGCTCACTGCTCAATTATCCCTCCCCGCCAATGTCTAGGTAGGCCACGGATCTGCAACAGCTCCACCTCTCAACCAGATTTTCAGAGCCAGACAGATATCAGCCTGTTCACATGGCCAAGGATGACAAAACACACTACAATTATTAAGTCCAGAATTCATTGTGACAAATGGTTAACCCCAGGGGGTGTATGCTGAGCTGAAATGTCTGTAGGCCAGGCATAACATGTATGTTTTTGTACTGTGCATGTTCTGAAAGCTAGCTCACTGCGGGTAGGGCATGTAATACCGTCATACGCTTTTCACACACATCTCCATTTGCAACTTAAGAGGCGTAACATTTACTGAATGGTGTGCTAATGAACCTGCGTGCTATAGTATACAGTGTTGTACAAATATATAAAGACATGTTATCTATAAAAACTTATCTTTTGCATCTAATATAGGACTGGTGCAGGTGCCAAGTGTGCGGGATGCGGTCATTTGGTCTACTGCATTATGGTAGAAAGTCATTAGGTTGAATCCATTAGGTCGACATGCTAAAAGGTCGACATGACTCTAGGTCGACATGGGAAAAGGTCGACATGATTCTAGTTCGAAAGGTCATTAGTTCGACAGGTCATTAGTTCGACAAGGTCATTAGTTCGACATTGTCTATGTCGACATTCACAAGGTCGACATGGAGTTTTTCACTGTTTTTTGAGCCAACATGTGCCGACAGGCGGTATTTCATGCCCTACCATCCACTAGGGCGTGGTGGGAGAATAAAATAGTGTGCCGAGCGTAGCGAGGCACCGTGCCCGACGCATAGCGAGCGCAGCGAGCGATGCGAGGGGATGCAGTGCACTTTAAACTGTGTCCATGTCGACTGTGTTGACATTCAGGTAAAAAAACAGTGAAAAACCCCATGTCGACCCTGTGAATGTCGACATAGACAATGTCGAACTAATGACCTTGTCGAACTAATGACCTGTCGAACTAATGACCTTTCGACCTAGAATCATGTCGACCTTTTCCCATGTCGACCTAGAATCATGTCGACCTTTTAGCATGTCGACCTAATGGATTCGACCTAATGACTTTCTACCATAATGCAATAGACCAAATGATCCCAACCCAAGTGTGCACTGGTGATGATGATTGACAGCACACCAAGCATGAATAGAACTCTAGATATGCGCACATACCTTATAGAAATGTTTTCCATGCCCACAATGCAGGCGCACATGTTCCTGATTTCTATTTAACTCAGCAACAAGCCCAACATTTAAATGTCATCGTCAGGGACCGGTACTAAGCTTTGAAGAGTGATAAAGTGCCGACCAACCAGCTCCTACAAGTTATTTTTCAAACCAAGCCTGTAACAAGGCAGTTAGGAGATGATTGGCTGGTACTTTGGGGATTATTTCGGTTCACTCTTTCTGACAAATTCCTTCTTAGATGGACAAAACCATGTGCACTGCAGGTGGGGCAGATGTTACTTGTGCAGAGAGAGTTAGATTTGGGTGGGATTTTACTTCAAAGTGAGATCCATATTCCCTGCACAGAAACAAAATAACTCACCCAAATCGAAATCTTTCTGCACATTTTACATCTGCCCCCCTGCAGTGCACATGGTTTTGTCCATCTAAGAAGGAATTTGTCAGAGAGTGAACCAAAATAACCCCCTTTATCTCTCTTCATCAGTTTTCAAGTAAATTGGGCCCCGTAAGAGATAACTCCTACAGTATCGTCCATTTGTAGAACATATACCAAGATGGACAAAGTAGGTAAAAAGCCTAAGGGTGAGATGTATTAATATACATCGCCACCCTTCGTCTGACAGCCGCTGCGTTGCTGCCGCATATGTACTAACATATGCGGCTAGCATCGGATTGCGGTGACGGAGACCCCCGCGATACCTGTGATGTGGTCTGCGGGGGTCTCCGTCACATCCCGGTGGCTGGCAGTGTCCCCCCCCGTCTCTTCCTCCCCCCTGCAGCCGGATCTCCTCCCGGCTGTGACACCTGCTGGGAGAGGAGGAGATCAAAGGAGGACAGGAGGGGGGGGCGTGTGGACGGCGGGCAGCGATAGAAGCCCATAGGCTTCTATAGGGATACCCTGCCAGGCGGAGACGGGACGGATGGGTGATGGTAAATAGGAAAATACAGTAAAACCCCCATTTTACCGCATTTTCCCTTTAGTACATCCCGCCCTAAACATGTACTTTTCTTTATTTCATTATATATCTACAAATCTCAATGTACTCTATGCTAGAGATGAGCGCGTTCGGATCCTAGAGATCCGAACTGCCCCGAACTTACCTTATCCGAGGCGTTCTCGAGCCGTTTGTGTCCATCCCACCGATAATCCGGGTCGAAAACGAGGCCAAAACGTCATCATCCCGCGTCGGATTCTCGCGAGACCGGATCTCTATATACATCCCGGGTTTCAGTGCCATCTTCAGTCTGTGTGACAAAGTCAGACAGCACGGATGTGTGTGTCCGTGCTGTCTGCAGCAGGAGGGGGACACTATGGGGGCTGAAGAGGGAAAAAATGGCAGAGGGGAAAGCGTGCTGTCTGCAGCAGGAGGGGGACACTATGGGGCTGCAGGGGGGGGGGGGACAAACAGCAGAGGGGAAAGCTATGGGGCTACAGGGGGGGGGGGGGACACAAAAGAGGGGGAACTAACAGGATGCATGACTTATACCCCTTTTACACCACCGAAAAATCCGGGTCAGCGGCGGGTCAGACCCGGATCCTCGGCGGTGTAAATGGGGGGTATCCGTGTCCATTTACACGGGTCCTCTACCCAGGTCCTGACCTGGGTAGAACCCGGATGGGACCCGTGTAAATGGCGGTGTAAATGGTCCCGCTGCGGGTGCAGGCACCCGCAGCGGGTCCACAGCGTGCAGCGCTGGGGAAGCTGTCCCCACGTGCTGCAGGAGGAGGGGGGTCGCTGCGTATACTGAGGGGAGATGGGGTACCTGTCAGCGGCCAGCTGACACGGCGCTGCCACTGCTGTATCTCCCCCCGGCGGCCGGTCCTTGCGGCTGATGGGAAGTCAGTGTCGGCGGTCCCTCTGGCGCAGGGGAAATAGTACTATTTCCCCTGCGCCAGAGGGACCGCCGACACTGACTGTCCATCCGCCGCAAGGACCGGCCGCCGGGGAGAGAGACAGCAGCGGCAGCGCCGGCAATCATATAGTGATAGTGTCAGGCTGACAGGTACCCCCTCTCTAACTTTCTAGAGTCGCGCAAACTGTTTCTGTGGCGACAGTCGCACTAAAGTCGCTTTCAGCGTTTCTCCACTGGAAGGCATCACTACCTGCTGAACCATGGTGTTCTATTCCCTGAGCTGGATACTCCGCCGTATATTCGTGACCAGAAAAACAAAATCCGCGTAGTGGATAGAAATTATATGGAAAAAAAATCCTGGATTTATATAGATATATATATAGATATATAGATATATCTATATAGATCTATATATCTATATCTATATAGATATATATATCTATATATATATCTATGCAGATAATGCTCCGGCTCTCTGGTGCCCCCACGGGGATACTGTGCTCCGGTGCCCTCCCTGGAGATGAGTCCACATACAAATAGCAAATAACGGGCGTCACTCGGAGACTTTTGATTCAGCAAAAAAAGTGTATTGATACACACATTACATCATCTACGTTTCGGGGACGTGCTCCCCTTCGTCAGGATAACCGAAAAGTGTTACAATAGTGCATTAAATAGGGTCTTACCGTCAGTGTCAGATCACGCACCTTGTCCAGGGCAACGCCGCCCGCAGCTCCGTCGCGTCACTTCCGTTTCCGGTCTCCGTGCAGCGTCAGGAAGCTCGGCGGCGCTGTCATGGAAACTAAGGAGACATAACAACACAATCTGATCAGCTGCTCTGTGCCAATAACAGTGTACAAGAAGGATCGTCCCAAACATGGGGGATCTAAAGTGCAATGTGCAAACATAATAACAATCATATAAATAACAAACGGCTGATCGGTGATTCTCTGTGCTATGCGGGTGTATACATATGTGCAGATAAATTGTGCAGATAAAAACATATATAGAAATTCAATTGTTTTTTTAAAAAAAAGACATTACTGCATATCATACAAATATGAGTAAAATAAAAGAGAAGCGCACTGTTACCCACTGCAATGGTCCTCAGCTATGGTTTAGTAAATACTGTACTAAATCGTGGGGAAACTGTCCCCAATTCAGCAGTGTGTATGAAGACACCCACTGTCATAGTTTCTTGGACAGTGTGTGGGGCCGATGATGTTCTGTGACTGATGCTAGATGAAATTTATCAGTCCCAAGGAATCATTTAACCCCTTGGGGCGTAAAGTGTCCAGACGGAAAATCCATCTGGACTCTAATTGAAGCAACCTTTTTGAACGGTCACCTCCCCTAGCGGACTGGGGCACATGATCTATTATCTTATGTTTTAATGTTGCCATTCCATGCCTGGCTTCGGCGAAGTGGCGTGCCACCGGCTGATCACCTGTGCCATTTTGTAACGCTGTTCTAATGGCCAATCTGTGTTGTGCCATACGGGTCTTGAAGGCACATTCAGTTTTGCCTATGTAATATAGGCCACACGGGCACATAATTGCATAGACCACGTATTTAGTACTACATGTCAAGATACATAAGGACACACAGAGGCCCCCTGGACGACCGATTATCTCGGCCCGGGGGTCTCTGTGTGAGCCTGTAGCTTGTTACTTGGACTCTTTTCTGCAGCCGTGCATTCAAAGAACTACCACTTATTTGAAGGACTCCAAGTCACTGCTACAAAGATTTGAGAGTAATTCCTTCATTGGCGACAACATGGTCTTAGCCACCTTAGATGTTTCCAATTTGTACACCTGTATTCCCCATTCAGCAGGGTTGGAGGCAGTCAGGCAATTGTTGTTTGGTAATACAGCTTACGCAGGGCCTGACATTTCTTTTTTCCTGTCACTGTTGGAGTTTACTCTAAAAAACAATTACTTTTTGTTTAATGGCAGATTTTATTTACAACTCATTGGCTGTGCTATGGGTTCTCCAGTGGCGCCGTCCCTGGCGAATTCATACATGTGGCAGGTAGAGAGAGAAATCTTCTTTCAGGAACCGAGCGTGGCAGAGGGCATTGTGCAATATGTTCGCTACATAGATGATGTGTTTTTAATCTGGTCTAAGAGTGGTGACATGCTAGGAAACATAGTCAACACACAGAATATGTCTAATCATCCTGTTAAATTGACATTGACATGTAATGCCGCTGAAGTCTGTTTTCTCGATTTACGTATCATGTTGAGAGCAGGCAGAATTTCAACCTGCCTATACTCTAAACCAACAGACAGAAACACTATGCTGCGGTACAATAGTTTCCACCCCATGCCCACCACCAGAGGGTTACCCTACTCCCAGTATCTGAGAGTCTGTAGGTCGAACAGCGAAACCTCAGAAAGGGATAAACAACTGGACACGATGACTAAAAAGTTTCGTAGCAGGGGGTATCCAGAACAGATTCTCAGTTCAGCCAGAAAAAGGGCAGAACAGATTCCCAGGGACACTTTATTACAAGATCTCCCCAAGAAACAACAAAAAGAAAAAAATTTTCCCTGGGTTAATGCCCATAACCCTAAAAGCAAACACACCACCAAAGTAGCTAAGACTCTATGGCCCATAATCTCCAGTGACCCTGATTTACCTTCTTTGAAGGACTCTCGCCTCTTACCCAGTTTCACTAGAGGGAAGAGTATCAGGGATTATTTAGTAAAAACAAACATCACTGAACCCAAGCCCACCAATACTACTCATTTTCTGTCCCGAAAAAATGGATGTTTTAAATGCCTGGGGTGCACTACATGCAACTATATGGCCACAGGGGACTCCATTAATCATCCCTTCACAGGCAAAAAATTCCCCATAAATTGGACATTAACATGTAGTACTAAATACGTGGTCTATGCAATTATGTGCCCGTGTGGCCTATATTACATAGGCAAAACTGAATGTGCCTTCAAGACCCGTATGGCACAACACAGATTGGCCATTAGAACAGCGTTACAAAATGGCACAGGTGATCAGCCGGTGGCACGCCACTTCGCCGAAGCCAGGCATGGAATGGCAACATTAAAACATAAGATAATAGATCATGTGCCCCAGTCCGCTAGGGGAGGTGACCGTTAAAAAAGGTTGCTTCAATTAGAGTCCAGATGGATTTTCCGTCTGGACACTTTACGCCCCAAGGGGTTAAATGATTCCTTGGGACTGATAAATTTCATCTAGCATCAGTCACAGAACATCATCGGCCCCACACACACTGTCCAAGAAACTATGACAGTGGGTGTCTTCATACACACTGCTGAATTGGGGACAGTTTCCCCACGATTTAGTACAGTATTTACTAAACCATAGCTGAGGACCATTGCAGTGGGTAACAGTGCGCTTCTCTTTTATTTTACTCATATTTGTATGATATGCAGTAATGTCTTTTTTTAAAAAAAAACAATTGAATTTCTATATATGTTTTTATCTGCACAATTTATCTGCACATATGTATACACCCGCATAGCACAGAGAATCACCGATCAGCCGTTTGTTATTTATATGATTGTTATTATGTTTGCACATTGCACTTTAGATCCCCCATGTTTGGGACGATCCTTCTTGTACACTGTTATTGGCACAGAGCAGCTGATCAGATTGTGTTGTTATGTCTCCTTAGTTTCCATGACAGCGCCGCCGAGCTTCCTGACGCTGCACGGAGACCGGAAACGGAAGTGACGCGACGGAGCTGCGGGCGGCGTTGCCCTGGACAAGGTGCGTGATCTGACACTGACGGTAAGACCCTATTTAATGCACTATTGTAACACTTTTCGGTTATCCTGACGAAGGGGAGCACGTCCCCGAAACGTAGATGATGTAATGTGTGTATCAATACACTTTTTTTGCTGAATCAAAAGTCTCCGAGTGACGCCCGTTATTTGCTATTTATATATATATCTATATATATATTTATATATATATAGATATATCTATAGATATATATAGATATATATCTATAGATATATATATATATATATATATATATATATATATATCAACAAGGAAAGGCAGGGGTGACCCAGGTTCAGTGTAAATGGTGCAGACCCAGGTCCGACCCAGGTCGAAGTGCTGTGTAAATGCAGTATCAAGCAGGGTCAGACCCTGGAAACTCCAGCGTTCAAAGACCAGGGTCGGACCAGGGTTTTTGGTGTAAAAGGGGTATTAATGGGGGCTGCTGGACGGGGAAAACTAATACCCCTTTTACACCAAAATCCCTGGTCAGACCCTGGTCTTTGAACATGGGAGTTTCCAGGGTTGGACCCAGCTTCATACCCCATTTACACAGCACTGTGACCCAGGTCGGACCCAGGTCTGCACCGTTTACACTGAACCTGGGTCAGCACTGCTTTTCCCTATGGATGACATTAAAAATGTCCATTTTAGGATAAACTGCCATCCAACTTTCCCTCAATGATTTAAAATAAAAATGAAAAGACATGACAAGTTAGCACTGAAAAAATTAGTTTTTTTTATTTAGTAAAATATTTTTCAAAAAGTTTTATTCACTGCTCAAGCACACATAGCGGTATAAAAGTGCAGCATCACCCATGTGCTCTCCCCAGCCCCTTCCCCTGCAGCAGCAGACCGAATCACCCATGTGCCCCCCCCCCCCCCCCCCAAAAAAAATATAATAATATAAATTATACTGCATCCAATTATCCAATTATGATTTCTGTGTGCACTGCCCGTATCCTTCCTGGCTGCTGTCATTTGCCACTGCAGCGCACTGTGGAAAGTCGTCCACCACTTCTGGTATCCTTTCAGCACTACCCGGATATCCCAACCTGGGTTGGGACCATTTACACCGCCCACGACCCAGGTCCAACCAGTGTTCAACCCTGGTCAGGACCTGGGTAGGAGACCAGTGTTACTGGACCTGGGTTGACCCCTTTTACACCAACGCTGACCTGGGTCCGACCTGGGTTATATCTTGGTGTAAAAGGGGTATAAAGGGTACATACACTAAGGGGGAACTACTGAGCTGCCAGGGTACATCTACTAAGGGGGAACTACTGTGATGGAAACTATACTAAGGGAGAACTACTGAAGTTACCACTATTAAGGGGGCATTACTAAGGGTGCTATTATGTGGGCACTACTAAGGGGGGCTGCTATATGGAACTGCTGTGGGGGACAACTAAGGAAGAAAGAAGAAATTTTTTTTTTACATGTTTACTACAGGGCTGTCTGATATAAGTCCAGCTGTGCTGCCCAGTGTTCCATATCAGTCCAGCTGTGCTGCACAGTGTCCCATATCAGTCCATCTGTGCTGCCCAGTGTCCCGTATCAGTCCAGCTGTGCTGCCCAGTGTCCCATATCAGTCCATGTGTGCTGCCCAGTGTCCCATATCAGTCCATCTGTGCTGCCCAGTGTCCCGTATCAGTCTAGGGGAGCTGCCCCCCCCCCCCCTTTTTTTTGTATTAAAAGAAAAAAAAGGTGTTTTCTTATTTTTTATATTTAATGGCAAGGGCTGTTAAATGTGCTCTACCAGTCCAGGGGTGCCCGCATGTGTCCCGTATCAGTCCAGGGGTGCCCGTATGGGTGCCGTATAATTCCATGGGTGCCCTCATGTGTCCCATATCAGTCCAGGGGTGCCCCCATGTGTCCCGTATAAGTCCAGGGGTGCCCGCATGTGTGGCGTATAATTATATGGGTGCCCTCATGTGTCCCGTATCAGTACAGGGGTGCCCGCATGTGTGCCGTATAATTCCATGGGTGCCCCCATGTGTCCCATATCAGTCCAGGGGTGCCCTCATGTGTCCCATATCAGTCCATGGGTGCCCTCATGTGTCCCATATCAGTCCAGGGGTGCCCGCATGTGTCCCGTATCAGTCCAGGGGTGCCCACATGTGTGCTGTATAATTCCAGGGGTGCCCATGTGTCCCGTATCAGATGTCCTTTTTTTAAATGAAAAGAAAAAAAGGTGTTTTACTGTTTTTTTTATTTTTACTGTAAGGGCTGTTAAGTGTACTGTATCAGTCCAGGGGTGAGCCAAGTGTGCTGTACATTTCATGGGGTGTTGCTAAGTCTGCCGTACAATTCCAGGGTGTGGTATAGGGTTCCGACAGTCGGGAACCCGACAGTCATTAGCCTGACGTCGGTATCCCGACTGGCCGGACTCAGACAGAATGATGAGCGCAACAATCTATTCTCCCTCTATGGGGGCCGTGGAGCCCCACGAGGGATAATAGCCGGTGGCCGTCGGGAACCCGTCTGTCGGTGTTTTAACAGTCGGGATCGCAACATCGAGTAAATGACTGTCGGGATCCCGACTGTCGGGTCCCTGTCCGGCACCCATAATTCCAGGTATGCTGCTCTTTTATTTAATTAAAAGAATAAAAAAGTTTTTATTTTTTTTACTGCAGGAGTGTCGCCATGTCTGCCATATAATTCCGTGTCTGTCGCCATGTGTGATGTATCAGTCCAGGGGTGCCGCCATCTGTGCCCTATAATTCCATGTGTGCTGTATCAAGTATGGGGTGCCCGCATGTGTGAGCCAAGTCTGCCGTATAATTCATGGGGTGCTGCCAAGTGTGCTGTATTAGTTCAGGGGTGATGCAAAGTGTGCTGTATCAGTCCAGGGGTGATGCTAAGTGTGCCATAACAAACCAGTGTTTGTGGCGCCCACTTGTGTGGCTTAGCATAGTTATCCAGCTACCTTGGTGCAACCTTTTGGCCTAAAAACAATATTGTGAGGTGTGAGGTGTTCATAATAGATTGGAAATTAGTGGAAATTAATGTTATTGAGGTTAATAATAGGTTAATAATAGCGTAGGAGCAACAAAACCCCCAAATTATGCGATTTTAGCGGTTTTTGTGCTTTTAAAAAAAAAAAATCAGAACCCAAAATCCAAAACCTTGGTAAAACCTATAAGAACCCAAAACCTAAAGGTAATCAGACCCCAAAACCAAAAACTCGAAAAGCGGCTGGTGTACAACTCTATGCACTCAGGGCCTTATTCTAGTTCACTCTTTCTGACAAAATCCTTCTTAGATGGACAAAACCATGTGCACTGCAGGTGAGGTAGATGTAACTTGTGCAGAGAGAATTAGATTTGGGTGGGGTTTTACTTCAAAGTGAGATCTATATTGCAGTGTATAAATAAAGCAGCCAGTATTTACCCTGCACAGAAACAAAATAACTCACCCAAATCTAATTCTCTCTGCACATTTTACATCTGCCCCCCTGCAGTGCACATGGTTTTGTCCATCTAAGAAGGATTTTGTCAGAAAGAGTGAACTAGAATAAGGCCCAAACATACTACTTTCTGTAGCATATTTATTTTCCTTTTAATCTTAAATGCTACATAATCTTGACAACCATGAACATACACATCCCAATCTGAAGTGCAATTAATGCATTTCTTTCCATTTAATGTAGAAATATCCTTATCTGCACATGACACACAGTGTTTACATATCCAGCTCAGTCTAATACGGTACAAATATAAACATTCCTCCATCAAACACAACACAAACTGTAAGGCTGGTTTCACACACTCCGGCTCCTGCCGGATGGTGAAAGCCCGTACGGCCAGGAAGCCGTGCAGCACACACTAGTTTATCATGGAGGGGATGGCCACAGCCCGGCAGCCGTCACAGGCTGTGTTTAAAAAAAGTCAGTAAGGAGCTGATTGGCTGGACGTTTATCTCTCTTTATCACCCTTGCATGTATCTCTTGTTAAGGCTTAATACATCTGCCCCATTATTGGCCAACACAGCACACGTACAGTATGTCAAAATTTACCTAGCATGACTCATACTGCATATGTGCATTATTGCTAATGAATTATATGTTGTTAATGACCAACTGCTTATGCAGTTTCATCATCTATATATATGTATATATCTATATATATATATGTAAAGGGCCTGACACCATCTGTCAAGCATGGGGGAGGAAATGTGATGGTCTGGGACCGCTTTGGTGTTGGTAAAGTTGGAGATTTGTACAAAGTAAAAGGGATTTTTGAATAAGGAAGGCTATCACTCCATTACGCAACACCATGCCATACCCTGTGCACAGTGCTTGATTGGAGCCAATTTACTCCTGAAACAGGACAATGACCCAAAGCACATCTCCAAATAATGCAAGAACTATTTAGGGAAGAAGCAGGCAACTGGTATTCTGTCTTTAATGAAGTGGCCAGCACAGTCAGCAGATCTCAACCCCATTGAGCTGTTGTGAGAGCAGCTTGCCGTATGTTACGCAAGAAGTGCCCATCAAACCAATCCAGCATGTCAGTGGTGCTTTAGGAAGCGTGAGGTGAAATTTCTTCAGATCATCTCAACAAATTAACACCTAGAATGCCAAAGGTCTGGTCTGCAATGCTGTAAGTGCTGCAAAAGGAGCATTCTTTGATTAAAGCAAAGTTTGAAGGACAAAATTATCATTTCTATAAAAATCCTCATTTATAACCTTACATAATAAAATAGTAGGAAAAAAAAAACAGTTTGTTTCCCTATTGCACACTGAATGAGAAATATACATATAATAATCAGATAATACAGAGATATATGCAACCAAGATCTCTGTATTATCTGATTATTATATGTATATTTCTCATTCAGTGTGCAATAGGGAAACAAACTGTTTTTTTTTTCCTAACCAGATTTACCCCTCCCTGTTGGCACCTGAATGACAGACCTCTGATTGAGCAGCTTGCCAATAAAAGTGTTGTTTAATAAAATAGTAGTTGAGACTGAAAAAAGACAGGCGTCCATTAAGTTCAACCCTTTTTGCAGATTTAACTAAGGTGTATAGCCTTACTGCCCTAATTGTAAAGAAGCCTTTCCTCCTAATGGTAGGGAATTACTTTTTCTCCAGTCTAAGCACATGCCCACATGTCCTAATGTCTGCCCTCAAAGCAAAGTTGGTACCTGATTGGTATATTGCCCCCTGATATATTTGAACATGTTAAGCATGTCTCCTCTTAAATGCTTTGCCAGACTATATGTTCTATTCATTTTGCAACTTATTTGGTAAATAAAAGTCAGTTTTCACGTAAAATATGAAATTTTGGGGGTGACCCCTTACTTTTGAGCAGAAGTGTATACATAAAACAGGGCATGCAGGCCTTCTTTTTACCTAACCCAACACACAATTCCACAGAGGGTAGCTCCATACTTTGGGTTCTAACATGTGTCTATGCCAGGCCTGCTCAAGGCATTGCGCACCCACAGTGACCATAAGTGCCCAGGTGCTGAAACGTCTAGAGCGAGGGGAAGTTCTGTCCAATACTGACATCTTGAATGAAGCTGAGGAATCAATCCTGCCACCTCTATCCTGAATTTGAGCTCCAGAGATGAGCAACCAAACTCTCCAGGCAGGGTTTCATGGCCATAGATGGGAAATCTCCTTGGAGCTCCATCAAACTCCTTAGCTGTGTTATGTGGTCTGACTAGTGGTGGCTCCTGCTATAGGGCTCCGGTGCACACCCCCCCTCCCCCCCACCTCTGCAGCTCTGGTGCTGGCTGTCTGTGTCTCTGACACATTGGTATCCTCCTCTCACCAGGCTCCATGAAGCAGCAGGACAGACACAGCAACAGCCCAACCCTGTGGGGAGGAGTTCAGCATGTAGTAGATTCCTATTGGAAGCTGCTACTACTCATCATCATATACACATACCTCCCAACTGTCACAATTACAGCCGGACAGTCCCGATTTTCGGGTCCTGTCCCGCTGTCCCATCCGCGGCAGGCATTGTCCCGCTGCGGGGGGTGGCAGTTGGGAGACTCCCCAATGTAATAGAATAGACGCTGTGCGCATGCGCACAGCGTCTATTCTCGTATGAAAATGAGGTTGCGGCTAATTAGCATAAGCTGCGCCCTCATTTGCATACACCCCCGCCCCCTTTTCGGGCGCTTCACCGCGCGAGTGTCCCTATTTCCCCAACACAGAAGTTGGGAGGTATGTATACAGACAGGCTCAGACTGGCCTGGTGGGGCACCGGGAGGTTCCCCGGTGGGCCCCATAGATTCAAAGCTCCTCCCACTTTTAAAGGTGGGAGGAGCCTGGCATATGACAATGCCTAATGCCACCGGCCTGGGAAGTCGCCGACGGGTAGTCAGCGTCATCCACTGCGGATGACTGACCCGGCGGTGGAGGCGGCCGGCATCTGAAAATTGACAAGCTGCCTCTACTGGGCAGCGGGTGCCAGGCTAAGTTTGGGTGGCTGCAAAGTGCGTGCTGACGTCACCTTGCACTGCACTGCCCGTGGCTCGCATAGCTTAACTGGGAGTGGGGCTGCCATCCGGTGAATCTTTTCCTCCCCCACAGGGCCGGCGCTACCCACTCAGCAGCTCCTGCAAAGTAGGGAGGAGCCATGCCGAAAAGGCGCTGTCTCCCTCCCTGCTCTGCTAAAGCTGCCTCAGCCCTCACTGTCACTGCCTCCTGCACGCCGCCTGCAGCACCTGTCTGACAGCAGGCGGGCGGCAGTATAAACAGCTTCTCCGTGCACCGCGAGTGCACACAGCCTGCACGCCGCCCACAGTGCCTGACAGTGGGCAGCAGTATGGAGAAGCTGAGCAGCTCCCTGAACCGCGCACACACTGTCCTCCTCCTGCGATCTGCCCCCTCTTCCTCACGGACACTTGCGCTGAGGCATGTAGCGCTGTCTGTGAATGCCTGGATGACATGTCACGTCCAGATCCGCCCCCTACCCATTGCTCCCTGTGCCTGTCAGCTGTCAATCAAATGCCGAACAGGCAACAGCGCCACCTTTCCCTCTTCTCAGTGTGCTGTGCCAGTGCCACTGCCAGTCCTCAACTCCGGCCCCTCTTCTTCCATCTCCTCCTTCTCTCCCCTCCTTTCCCCCTCAGTCACGAGAGGGGTGTAATAACATCCACCCTGTCTTCTCAACTCCCTTTCTCTCCTCAACCCACTATCTTGCCCTCCCTGTCTCTGCAGCCCCCCTTTTCCCATCCCTCTCTCCCCAGCACCTCTATCTTATGCCCCATCTCTCTCCAACTCCGTCTCCACTCTGCCCCTCCGCCTTGCCTCTCTCCCCTCCCTCCCTTTTTTCCCAGTCCCCCCTATCTCTGTCTCTCCAGCACACTTTCTTGCCCTCCCCATCCCTGTCTCCTTAGGCCAACTCTCTCTCCCCATTCCTCTCATTCCTCCCCAGCAGCTCCAGTACCAGCATCAAAATAAGGGCCTCAGTAAGGCTTACTTTCTTAAACAAACAAGGCTGTGTGATACTGTACATGTATTTAGGGGCCCCCTCTGCACTACTTTGCATTGGGGGCCCATAATGCTGTTAAGATGGCCCTGGGTCCCTGTTCCACTCGCGGGCTGCGTCAGTTATCAGCGCACCCTGTGATATTAGTGTCAGCACGGCTTTGCCTGAGGGAAGCCCGCACGCCCAGTATAGAGTGTGTCCCATGTTGTCAGGAGAGAGGACGACGCAACAATCCGCTGCGCGTCCTGACCCCAGGCAGTTAGCCCCGCCGGGAGCTGCCCAGTTAATAACCGCCTCACAGAGAGTTTCTAAAGATAGCGCTCCCGGACCATGAGCTCCTATTGGCTTGTGGTCCAGTGTAGAAGAGCCGCTGACAGCGCACGGCGGCAGCTTGGAGGTGAGCGGTGCAGGGCTTCATTAAAGAGGCAGCGCACTTAACCTGTACCTCTGGGCGCACATGCACAGAGGGGCCGCTGTTGGAGGCACCTTACCCAGCATAAGCCAAATGGGGCAGCACACAGGCAGCAAGGGGACATGGGAGTCAGCCACAGCACCAACAGGACATACCTGGCCCTGACAATCCAGGAGAAGTGGGCAGTGACCAAGGTACGGTCCAATCCCACTTGGCAATGAGCATGAAGCCCCCTTGGCATCGAGCTTGAAGCCCCTGTCATCAAGCAAGAACCCCCTAGCAATGAGCATTAGGTAAGTGGCACTTATGTGTCATATGTATTATGGTTTGTTATATACAGTAGTATGTAATGGGCATCATGATGTGTGGCACAATGTGTAATGGGCATTATGGACTTATGTGTAAATGGCATTAAGGTGTGTGGCTTTATGTGGAATGGTCATTACGGAATTTCAATTTGCTAAAATGAGTAATGGACATTATGGTGTGTGGTCTAATGTGTAAGACCACACCCATTTTTGTGATAACACGCCTCCTTTCCATGAGAACGACACCATAGAACCAATGTTTATATGTGAATTTGAATACTTAATTTTTTTATTAGTCATCTACACTTTCTATTTCATAGATTTGAAATCTCTCATGCTGAATCTCCATTATGAATCTCTGGCACAAATCTGTGCTGCACTACATTGCATCGTGTTCAAAACACATGCAATGTGATCAAGTACAAAACCCACGTTGCCTATCACACCAGGGCCCTCATTCTGATTGACCTGCAAAGCTGCAGAATTCGCAGCTTTGCCAGTCATGTAAACGCCGCCCGAATATAAATTTGCATAAACATCCATTCGCAGCTTGTGTGCGGGGCAGAAATCATTCGATAGTCACTGACCATCGAATGATTTCTCTAGTGCTTGCAGATCTAAGACAGTCTCTGGTGTCTTAGATTTGCTGGTCCCTGTGCGGAAAGAGGCACATTTTGTTTTCTTTATATACTATGCGAGGGGGCACCTATGATGATTAGCCACTCCTCTCTGGTCAGTTGACCACACCCCTCCAAAAAACACGCCCCTTGGTGGGCCCCTGTGAGTGCATTTCCCTGGTGGGCCCTCCATGCCCCAGTCCGACACTGTATACAGAACTGGAAACTCCTCACCCTCTTGGGCTGCCAGTACATGGAGTGATGACAGCAATAGCTTCCAACAGGAAGCCATTCTATGCAAATCTCCAGAGCTACAGTGCTTCTATGGGCTGCTGTCTGTGCAGCCCAGAAGCAATTATCTGCAGTGAGCATGCCCAGACTTCAGTGAGTCACTGATGAGTGTGATGCAGCTGAAGGAAGGTATGCATTGCACCAGAGAGGTGCATGGAAGTTTATTTTATTTTAATAATATTTGTGCATATATCTTTATAACGAGTATCATTTTGTGTACTTTAATTAATATTAAAGTTATTAAAAGTGTGTATGTTGCTCTGTACCTGTGTTTGTGTGCATATGAGTACATCATGTATTTATAGAACATGCGTACAAACACTAGTACAGCGCAAATCAAACTAATAACCTGCAATAAGCAGTACCCAGGAAATTGCAGCCCCCCTTAAGTCTAAAGGCAGGAGCCGCCACTGGGTCTGATTCAGACCTGTTCACTAGGCTGCTTATACTTGCAGCCTAGTGAACAGGTAAACGCCGACTGAATGCCCCCCCCCCCCCCCCCCTTGTGCCGTTTGAATCCCCTCAGCAGCATGTAAGGGGATGTGTTCCCTAACACTTCCCTGGCATGTGGTCAAACAGGAGAGAAATCATTTGAGGGTCGCACACCATCAAATGATTTCACTCCCCATTGGTAATAAAACAGGCTTTTATTCCTGCTGCAGATTGCTGAAAAGGGGGCGTAGGCTGATGTCATGTGATGTCCGCCACCCACCCTGAGCAGGCATTGGCACGCATGCATTCCAAGGGGAACACCCAGTGTTTTTATAGAGACGGCTCGCCCATGAAAATGCTGGGTGTTCCCCTGCTTCAGCCTCCTTGCCGGTCCCCTTCCCTCCCCTCTGCAAGTGAACGGCTCAATGGCCCTTATTCTGGTTGGTGCGGCCGGAGCCGCATATGCGGCTCCGACCGTGCAGGCGAATCCCCGCCTTCCACACGGATCGCCACGGCCGTCCGTACGCGGACATGTGGCGGTCCGCATGAAAATGGCGGGGGGATACGCCTCCACCATCTTGGAGCAGCCCCCTGCATTCGATGGTCGCCGACCATCGAAGGCAGGGCCGCACGCTCCACCAGATCCCGCACCCATAGACCTCACGGACACTTGTCCGTGTGAAAGCATGTATGGGGGCGGGCAGCTGACATCCGGCGATGTCAGATGCCCGCCCCCAACACATGCGTCACAGCCTCATTACCATGCGTACGCCCCGCGTTTGCATGGGAACGCCCATGAAACGCGGGGCGTATGCATAGGGAAATGAGGCTAAGTAGCCCCTCACGCCCCTATCCACCCCCTTTGCGGCGGTAAAAAAAAATGTGCGCGATTTCGCCTGCACATGCGCAGAGTGCCCTCTGCACATGCGCAGAGCGAAAACATCGGCGGAACGGCCGCAAGCGTCCGTTACCGCTTAGATCAGAATAAGGGCCCATGAGTGTGAAACTCTCTGTAGTCGTTCGCTCCAAAGCATATTCGCACATAGGGCAAGCGGCCAAAAAATTGGGCCCGTATGAATGGTCTGAATCGGCCCCATGGAGCACTGAGTAGCTGTCCAGTGTGCATATCTGTATATGTTAAATTTAGGTAAGATGGATATCAGTGGCCAATAATATCTCTGATTCAGAGATGGAAGCTAATGCAGCCGCAGGCATGGTTTTCCCAGCAACCCAGCTGCTGATATCAGCCAGTGAAGCTGACCCCCCCCCCCCCCCCAGCCACCGCAACTCATTCACAATTGCATATGTATGTGTAGCCTATACACAAAAATGGGAGACGTTAACTGCTCGAGTAGTTCTGTGGCTATGCAGACTGGCTGCAGCAGTAGCAATGCAGACGTTGTGTGTTTGTACGCATGGGCTCGCAGCTGACAGCCCATGCGTACAAACCCTGAATATAGCCATCACACACCTGTGTTGTGAGAACAGTCCCCGTGAACACACCTTAATGGTCACTTCCTGTCAATCACTTTGTCGTTGCATCCTTATTGTGTGTGGATATGCAAGGACATCTTTATCTGCATGCACAGTCTGTCGATAATCACTGGACATCCATGGCTGAATCAGGCTCGCTTTCCTATACTGAATGTTGGGACAGTTGCACGGTAATGCTCCCCTTGAACAGTCCTGCATGTAATTATCATCAGCAGTTCTGAATGCGTCACCCTGGACCTACTATATATTGGTCTGGGCAGCATTTGTTCAGTGCATAAACTCAGCAGCGCAGAAGAAAAAGGCCTCTAAATGGCCTTTTGTTTGTTAGCTGTGCCAGGTGCTACAGCATCGAAAGGAACTTTTAAAAATGATTAGGGGGAACTTGTCATATAGATGAAGAATGGTGAGCTGGCTCCTTTGCTAGACTACCTGCAGGGTGCACCTGTACATAAATCCTAGTCTATATAGGGTATTAGCAGCAGGGGGTATGGAGACACTGGGAAATCTCCTATCCACACCTCTATTCCTATTATTAATCTGAGGCTTCTTCTAGTACCGTGCAACTCTCAGAATTATCTGCAAAACATGGTGAAGTTGTATCAGGCTTATATATTTTGGTACCCATCAATAATGTGCAGTGCAGCCTAATTCAATATGGTCTTGCAGCATCCAGCAACACTTCTAGCTGTTGCATGCTTCAAATCCCTAAAGTACAAATCCCCTGAGAGCAATTCATTATATACACACATAGTACAATAGTATCCGTTCACTGCATTTCCATTAATGATGTCCCTTTTGTAACATTTGCATAAACACTGTACATTTCTTGCTGTGAAGGAATTCTTTGCTGCCCTTCCTTGCATAAATCTCAATCTCCTCCTGCATTAAATGCACAGCACTCCCTCCCTCATCACTGACAGACAGCAGCTGGGGTTAGGATGCCTGCGGCTGCAGCAATCCTGTTTCCTCCCATCAGCATCACAGAAGCTGCCACTTTAACCAGCTGTTGCGTTTCCCCCAATCCACCCAACCAGCTGCGATCCAGCCCGTGTTTTTCAGCCTGTGTCTGCATGTCCCTTTCTCTCTCGCTCACTGGCTCATTCTCCTCTCGCTGCTCTGCATTGCTGTGGATCGCACATAGCCAACACTGGAGAGTCCAGAGCAGAAGGAAGAAAGAAACGGTGCATCTTATTTTCTGGCGACTGGATCTTTGCTATGTGCTGACGAACCTGGAGACTGGTCCAGGATTCACACCTGGAAAGTCAGGTGCAGGAGAGGGTCTGGCTGAGCCACAGTGATACGGTGCACATATGGATCATTCAGCAAGGCAGAGGTACAGCCGTGCACTGCGCAATGGAGGGAGACCCTAAAATCAGTCAGACTTGAGATCTCACTCTCTCTCATTCACTGACAACTCAACTTCTGTCCTGCAATGGGCTCATGGCTGGGGGACTCCAATCTGGACACCAGGATGGGGGCAGCATGTTTCTTACTGGTCAGTGGTTTCCTGAGTGTGCAGCTTCCTCCTTCTGGTGAGTGTGACCCCTGCAACTTATCTAGCACTTAAACAGGGAAGTTGGTACCCTGGTAGACACTCTTGCTCTAGCTGTGCTATACTGGCAGCCTGGTGATCGTGCCCCTTTCCAGGCTGCCAGCTCCCCCCTCCTCTCCCTCTCTCGCACTGCACCGTCTCATGAAGCGCTCTCTCCTCTGATGCTTTAGCCTCTCACCTCTGTTCTCTCCTGGGAAATACTATAGTAACAGCAGGTGTCATGCAGTCTGCCATAGACAAAGAACATGCATCAGGAGACTGGGAAGTATATGTAGACTGGGGTTTTTTTTTTTTTTTTGTAATTCTGCCAATTGAATGTTTAACAGCCTGTAGCCAACACAAAAGTTGAAGGTTGGAGCAAGCGCTTAGATAGTGGTCTGTATGATGCTGCTGCTGGGAAATGTAAAGCATTGCGATAAAGGATGCTCTCTATTCGTGTGTATTTAATATGAGTAAACGTTCCCGATGATAAGGGCGAGCAGTCCACATGCAATACTTGCACAATGGTATGGGGAGCTACATGAATAGGCAAAGACCTCCGTATAATACTTTTATTTATTGATTTATGTATTGACTGATGTGTGTGTGTGTGTGTGTGTGTGTGTGTGTGTGTGTGTGTGTGTGTGTGTGTGTGTGTGTGTGTGTGTAAACATAATCATTGCTATCCTGAGTGCCCTGGATACAGTAGGCAACATCCAGATCCCCTGATGAGTGGCTTCCACATGATTATATGTGTGGGAAGGGACAAGCTTTTCTAGATGGGGTCAGGAAGCCAAGGATTCACTTTGGTTTATTACTTACTGGCTCCTGCCCTTGCAGAAAACATTGCTAATAACTCACTGCAAACAGGGCCTGGAAGTCCTGATTTAGTGCAACTCTCACCAATGTTTTACAGTGTAGGTGGCTGCAGACAATGATTCTCTGCGGTCCAGAGGCCAGCAGGAGATCTTAATGAAATGATATTGTGCTGGGCTACAAAATCATGATCTGCACTGGAGACATTGTTTCCTATATGTGGGTACCACTGACACCCACTCTTGTGCCTTGCTCCATCAGTGTGTGAGGTTGGATGGTTGCTTGGTCCCTATAGGAGAGTGGTACACTAACTGCAGCTCTGGTGTGTGCATATTGGAAGCTACTGTATACAGTATATACTGTATGTATGAGCAGACATGCTGTGTAAGTAGACGTGTCAGTTTATAGATCCACACTGATTTCTTTGTTATGTCATTTTATCTAGTTTTATTCATTGTGCCTATCTTACTTTAGTGTAGCTGTGCGTATTGTGTGACACTTCTGCTTGCCATTGATTAGTTTGGCTATAGGGCTGACATAGATATATGTGTGTGTGTCTATGAGGGAGTAAGGGGCTTTGGGTACAGCTTTATGAATGATGATGGTTAGTGGAATATGCTTATGTTGTGTTATACAGTAGCTTCTAGCCAGCAGGTATTTGAAAAAAAAATGCAGTTTCATCATAACAAGAGAGTTAATGAAGGGATGTTATGGTGACTTCAGGGTTCTGCATGGGGAGAGTGTGCACAGATTGTACAGCTATGTACGTGTATTGTGGAGTAGTAGGTGTATAGCACATCATCAATGACACATGTGACCACAGTGTCTGAGAACGTGATGTATCTTGTACTGTATGTTTGTGCCCAGTGAGGCAGTGATGTGCAGTATGTACCTATCACATAAATATGCTGATCTACATATGTAAATATGCATGTTTTATTATGCAGTAAGGATGTAAGTATATCTCATATACAGTGCATTAATCACTGCATCACCTGCACAGTGCATGTATATGCATACAGACATGTCTTTTTTCACATCTACCTATAGTTTGTCATTGTATTTATTGTAAGTTGTAGTATACAGTTACACAATACACACATGTTTACTTTGCATGTGTCTGTGAGTGTAAATGTATTCTAATAATGTAGGTTAACCCTAACTGAGCACTTAATATGCTGATCAGTCTCTCCCCTTTCTGTAGTGTGTGTACTGTAAATAGTAAATTGTGGCCCCTGTTCTTTATGCAGAAAAGGGTGATGCCCAGCATTTTGCACAACTGTACCAAACCAGAAGTGGCAGATGTTGTGTTGGCATCACAATGTAAGCTCTCCAGTAAGTCTACTGGGCAGTGCTCCAACCACTTACAGTCTCCTGTGAGGCTCTGTGTAAAGGTGCTGGATTATTCCATGTTTCCAGAGGTGGATGAGCAGCTAGACAGCACGCAATAAATGACCAATACAAAACATGAAGAGCTTCTCATTTCAGTTTATGCGGCACATAAGATGTATGCAAACCCTTATATTTGCCACACACTCATGTATATTTTGTCAATCGCTGTAGTTGTTTCCTACCAAATTGGGCAATTATCATAGAGCTTGATTATTCTAAATGGCCAAAATCCATTCTGATTAGATTTGAGCTATTAGGTATTTCCACTGCAAGAGCTGTAACACCGATGTCCCAGCAAGACCTATGCAGACATTTCTTACATGAGTCATACATTTGCCACTCATTTTCATAACCCATTCTACTCTTTTCACAGAGAAACATTAATTGTCTAAAAATAATCATACTAAAAAAATTGTCAACAGACAGATAATTAAAAGCTTCTTCACATATGGTGATACTAATAAAAGACAGTGTAAACTCTCATAAGTTTGTGAGTTTCTTTCTCAAACAGCGTATTGTACAGCACTAACAGGTGTGAACATTTTACCTATCTTTTAAGATTGGAAAAGTATTTTTTTATTATTTCTGTTTTCATTAGTAAGTTTAATACTGGTTTGCTAAAATGTCTGGGTTGATATCTAGATAACAGTCACTATAAAACCAATTTGTACACACAGCAGTGTGTCATAGCCTTTGCTAGCAGTTGGTTTGGATGCATTACTGCCCACTTTTTAAGAACAGTTATAGCATAAATTGCTCCCCACAAATCGATTCAAAATGCTATGCACTAATTGTGCAAAAGAAGCCATGAACACAATCATGATAGTGTGTATGTACTGTACTCTATTGTGCTTGTAAATCAACTTAAGTATTTTGTGTTGCACTATTATAGTATCTAGCATCATGCACTCAACTTTTTAGGAACAGTTGCAAACAGCTCAGGTGTGTAAATTAGTGTGATCTTTATTAACTCAGATTAACTATACCACCGGCTGTGTAATGTTAGATCATAGCAGAGCTAGAAAATAGACCAAGGGAGAGGTAGATTAACAACAATGGCAATTGGAAAAAAAACAATTTGTACCTTATATAGCCACGCTATGTAAATTTTTTTTTTTTTTTAATTTAACAGCTTGGATATGCACCCTGCAGACTGTGGAGCTGTGGACAGAGCTAATAGCCACGCCCCATAGGCATGATGTCATGGGTTTAGGGGTGGTGTACACTGCCACTTTGTTACATTACTGCTCTCATTGTACACCCAGCACTGTCCACCAATTAAACAGCTGGGCAGCCACTGGCTGACCTTGAAGTGGCAATGCCAGTCAGCTGCTGAGTGTAAGGCAAGTAAAAATGAAGTGAAATAGACACTGTTACCATAATACTCAACTGCTTTCTATCTTTAATCTGTACTATACAAATAAAAAGTGCAATAATTCTAAAGGTGGCCATACATACGCAGATGTATCTTCAGATCTGGCTGGTTGGAACAAAAACATGGTTATGGATGAGAGCAAATGACAGTTGACCATTTGCTTGGAAATGCTGGAAAACTGACAAACTGTCACTCATCCATAACCATGTTTTTGTTCCAACCAGCCAGATCTGAATATAAATCTTACTAGTGTATGGGCACCTTTAGTCTGGCCATACACTTATGCGATTTAGCCTCTTTTCATCCAATTCCGACAGATCGGGCTGATAAATCGGATGAAAAGTCTGAATCGCAGGTGTTTGACATCTGATTGGATCTAATGTGTGGTCTGTGCGCATCAGATCAGATCCAGAGATTGAACCTGCTGCCCCAAGGATTAACCGGAATCAGACCTATCAGCGGCACACCGTGGGTGCATTTCAGCACCTGTGATGTATCGGATACGATTCCCTTGAGCCCCCCCGGCATGTTAAAAATGGTACATAAAGTGCCAGTTCAGATGTGAGGACTCCCAGGGAGCTGCTGGGGAAGTGCAAGGGAAATCGGGTCTGACTTGTGGCTCAGACAAGTCGGACAAGGGTATGGGGGCTGCAATACAGTAGGAATTGTTTTCTCCATTGGAATAGCAAACATATTGTATAACAAAGTATATAAATTGGCTTTCTATAAAATATCTGACAGTGCCTAGTATAAACAAGTACAGATGTCTTCTGTAAGTCTAGGGATTAGTATCTGCTATATCTAATCAGTGTACTATTCTTAGACCTTTAGGCCAGTCGTTCCCAAACTTTTTTGAATCACGGCACCCTTGAGCATCAAAATATTTTCAAGGCTCCCCTAGGCCAAATGCTTCTTATCGAGAAATTCAGAAAATAAATATTAAATTAAGTGCATTGTGTTTATATGTCACAGTTATCTGGTGAGGGACAGGATTTGCTTCTGTTTGTCCACATATATTATGATTGGCAGCCACCAGCACTGGTTTTGCCTGGTGCATTGACCATAAATAAGATGAATTGATCTTGGTCCACCAACCCAAGGCACCCCTGCAAGTGTCCTGAGGCACCCCAGGGAACCACTGCTTTAGGCAATAGCAATTCCCCTCAGTCATGTCTTCAATATAGGCGGCCGCAGGGACCCGGCAGGGTGCCTGCATCGGCAAGTGCATACACACTTGATGATGTCGGCGGGCAAAAAGAAACAGATGACAGAGGGGTTTGTAAATGACCCGCGAGAGCATGCATCGACCGTTGGGACATCGCTCATTTTACCGCACCGTGCGTATGCACCTTTAGCTATTCTATTATGAGAGTTCTATCATCCATGAATGCAATTGTTTGGATGGCTCTCGAAATGATAAGAGATTATGCAATTTAAATTCAAGCAATCTAAAAGAGATATTACATAAACAATACTGGCAGATCCCATCAACCAACAAATTGACATTTTCCAGTACTCTCGACTCGAATAGTCTCTATAAATAGCAAGGGGCTAAAATGTGAGCTCACGGACTTCATGAAATAGAACGTGTCCTCATATCACAGTGTAACACCTATTATTCACCATTTCATTTATTCCCATGGTGATGCCCTGATGTGGAATACTTCTTCATTTTATTAGTAAGCTCTCCAAATCCATCATACCTTGTGTAGTGCTACTCATCTTTGTGCTAGGCTGTGAGGCTGAAGAGATCAGTTACAGCACTCTACATTTAGGCATTTACATCTCTATTATTATTATTATTATTATTATAGAATTAGTGCACTGTTAGCCAGATGCATCTTTTTGTATTTATATTGCGTGCATTCCATTTACCGTTTGTCATAAATCAGACTTTCAGACTTGTTT
Source organism: Crinia signifera (assembly GCF_055691185.1). Classification (NCBI taxonomy): domain Eukaryota; kingdom Metazoa; phylum Chordata; class Amphibia; order Anura; family Myobatrachidae; genus Crinia; species Crinia signifera. Next base: position 105,041,552 of record NC_139220.1, on the reverse strand, counting down.
TATGCATTAAGCGATTCATCAGTAATCTGTCCCACAGGTCAGATTCTCTAGTTATATTTGTGTCATGGAGCTGATGCATGGACTTCACCATTTTGGATCTTGTCAGCTAATCTCATCTCCTCCAGTCAGTGTTTCTAGCCTCTGCTGTCTTTGGCAGCCTATCTGTGACCTCTATGTAAACCTTTCCTGTTCACCAACTCACAACCAGAGCGGTAAGTCATATCGTTGAAATCCTGGCTCCTGTTTAATAGAAAGCCTGCAGATCTTAGTTTCAGTGTAGTGCCTCAGTATTGCTGGGTTTCCTTCCTGCAAGCTCTCCAAGTCATAGATTTGTCCTGTCTTTCCAGTGCATCTAATCTGCTAATTCTCAGTATTACAAGTTACAGATATTACATGTTACTTCTGCCCCTCAAGCCAGTATTACTTTCAGCAGCACTTCACTAATTGCAAATCTCTCCAGGTTGCTTCAGTTCTCAGCCTACTGGAATCTGCTCCTGAAACCTACAGCCTTGTTTATAAGCCTGCATCCAGGGCCAGCGCCACCACTAGGCAAATCTAGGCATTTGCCTAGGGCGCTGGCCACTGGTGGGCGGTATTTCGCCCCCCCCCCTTGCCGCCCGGGTACCTGTCCTGCGACGTATAAGTGCATAAAAGCTGGCGGCGGCAGTGGGGGGTCCCTGCAGTCAATAAGAAATAACGAGCGCTATCCGCCGGGCTATGCGGAAGCGCTTCTGTTTTGGAAACACTGGCCGCACGCTGATTGGCTGAGATTCCTCCAATCAGCGTGCGCCGTGCGGCCAGTGTTTCCAAAACAGAAGCGCTTCCGCATAGCCCGGCGGATAGCGCTAGTTATTTCTTATTGACTGCAGGGACCCCCGCTGCCGCCGCCAGCTTTACAGCGCCGCAGGACAGGTACCCGGGCAGCAGACACCGGGGCGCCCCCACCCTGACTTGCCTGGGGCGCTCTGGTGCCTTGCACCGGCCCTGCCTGCATCTTGGTTTTGCTGTGACTCTCTCCTGATTGTGCTTCTACCTGAGAACTTCACGTAAATTACTCCAGTGTATCCTGCCATTTGATTTCTGATCTGGGTCTGATTCAGACTTGATTGCTGAAGAGCGATTTTGCAGAGCCCCGTGATCAAATAGCCGTCACCTAGACAGAGTGCGACCTGCCCCGTGCAAATGCGAAAGGCTTGTGAAATTAGGCCGATTAAATGTTTTTGTTTCCAGTCTGTGTATAACCCTGACCCTTCCACAACTCTGCAATAGAAATATGCTGAATGGTGCCAGAGTGGACCTTGAAAACGCCCTCCTTGAAAATGACCGGGCATGCCTGTGTTTTTTCTGACCCTCCATGAAAACGGGCAGTTACACCCATAAATTGTGCATTCCTGTCACTCAAACTGATTCCAGGTTGCGGTTTTAAAAAAATCACAAATTTTTCTTGCTGTTTTTGCATGTGCAGTTGTTCGATAATCTGCCATCTGTATTCGCACAACAACTCTGAATAACCCCAATTATCATCTCAGTTCTGTGCTGCTAGTCCATAGTTCTTCTGAGATCTCCAGCATTCTCCTGCAGAAAGCATATACTATAGTATATGCATTTCCTTAGCTTCCTACCACAATACAAGCACTAAATACACAGACTCTTCAAGTGTCCTGAGGCTACTACATTACTAGCCCAAGACCAGCATTAACCTGCTCAGTAGCACTACTATATCCAACAATACCCAGTTAATAGCATAGCTGGTCCCAGCCAGGCATCAATCACTAATAGTATCCACCCGGTATCAAGTCACAGAACTGCTGGACCCATCCCAGTATCCAGGGCCACTGCTACCAGTCCAGTGTCCAGTCATAGAACTGCTGGACTCAGTCCAGTTCCCTTTGGTTCTGTAATGGTGAACAGCTCTCATCCTCTGGCTCTAGCTTAGATTTTAGTTCCGCTAGTCTTGGCCAAGTGTCCAGCTCTCATCCACTGGTTCCAGTCCAGTGACCAATCCCACCAGATCTGGCCTAGTGTTCAGTTCCACTGGCTCTAGCCAGGTGTTCCGTTCAAGTGCCACAAGTTCTAGCAGAGCCAAATTAGTGCCTTGCCCCGGGTGATGAAAATCCTGGATTCAGCCATGAATTTGGTAGCATACATGACTGTGTAACGTATGTTATCATCTGAAGTTGGCTTTAGCCAGTCTAGCCTAGAGGCTAAAGATCTCAAAAAGCACAGGAAGAGGGATCCATTCCCAGAATTCACCACTCGTGCATGCGTGGTCAGCAGGAAGCACATGTGCATTAGTGTGGCAGCCCCAGGAAAGTGAATGTAAAGTGATTGCTAAGTGATCACTTTTCTGTGTTCAAGACATTGCAAATGGTATTGTTGGGAAAATACTGTATGCCTTTTTGCAGATGACACATAAGTATGCAATAGAATAGACACACCAGGAGGGGTGAAAAAAATGATTGAGGAACCAAATAGACTTGACGAATAGGAAATAATGTGGTAACTACAGGTCAATGCCAAAAAATGCTAAATTATGCACTTGGGTCTCAAAAACCCAAATGCTAAATATAGTATTAACGGAGCTATAATGGAAACTACTGAGGAGGAAACGGATCTAGAAGTTACTATTTCAGGTGATTTAAAGGCACGTAAGAAATGTAGCAAAGCAATGAGAAAGGCAAGTCAGATGCTAGGTTACATAGGGAGAGGAATCAGTACAGAAAGAAAGAAGTAATAATTCCATTGTGTAGGTCATTGGTACGACCTCATCTAGAGTACTGTGTTCAGTTCTGGAGGCCATATCTTCAGAAGGATATAAATACATTAGAGACTGTATAAATGGTGCATGGTCTACATCACAAAACTTACTAGGGAAGAACAAAGTATCTTAGTATGTATTGTATGAAGCAGAAAAGAGAATGAGGGACATGATAGAAATGTTCAAATATATCAAGGGTTTTCACAAGGTCCAGAAGGGAAACATTCTTCAAAGGAAAAATGTGTTAGGACAGGACAACAGCTGAAGCTGAAATGAGAAGGTGATAGAGAGACTGTGGCTGATGCTAGGGAGTGGGTGTCAGAAATGCAGTGGGTGACAGGAAAAGGCAGTGGGTAAAAGCGAGTGGGTGATGGAGAGAGGCAGTGGATGACACCATGTAGATGGTGACAGAGAGGCAGTGGGTGAAACGGCGAGGGGGACAGAGGGAGACAGCGGGTGACACTATGGGAGGATGACAGAGAGGAAATGGGTGACAGGTAGATGGTGATGGAGAGAGACAGCAGGTGGAAGTGGATGACAAAGAGAGGGTGGTTGAGAGAGGCAGTAGGTTGATGCCAGGCAGAGGGTGACAGAGAGGCAGTGTGTAACAGGGAGAGGCAGTTGGTGATGCCAGGGTAATAGACAGTGGGTGATAAATGCATTACAATTTACTTACCTGGTACCAGAACTGCAGCTCCTGGAAGGTGGCCCCTCATTAAGTTTTAACACTGGGGATGGTCATGAGATCCCCAGTGCCAGTGGAAAGCAAGACAACCTCAGCTAGAGAGGAACTGGAAGCCATAGCTATCGGTAGAGGAAGGAGTTAGGAGCAGAGGGGATTATGTCTGTCACTGCACTAACTAACAGAGGCACCTCTGTCTCAGCAGCTGCTCTCATTATACTGCGTTACCGATGGCCGGTGGAGAAAGATCAGGTGACGGCATATCATGGCTGATTGTCCAGCTGTTAGAGCTGCGGCAGGTCCGAGTGCCCACCAGCTCTCGATACAATTTGATAGTGGCAGCAGCACTAGTGCTGCTCTTTAAAAAAAAAAAAACTACACAGTAACGACAGCAGGGGGCCATGGGCATATGTGCCTCCCATGGAACAGCCTGTGGGTGAGGTGAACAAAAAGCTAAAAGGGTCAGACTAGATGAGCCAATTCATTTTTTTATTAGACAAATTATCTGCATGTGTTTCTATACATGTGTTCAGTAATACATGCCTGAATTAGATAAATTCTAATCTGGCTAAAAACTCAATAATAAATGGGCCCAGACGTATGCTAATGCAATAGAAAAAAAAAAGGTAACAGCAACTACAATTAATTCCAATATTAGATAATAAAAAGGCATCCATCCTAAATCAATGAAAAGAATAATAAAAAAAAAAAACAACCTGAACTGGCATTTATTAATTTTCAGAATGTGATAAAGTAATCATTCTTTGGATGCTACACTATTGCTAGTGGTGGAATGCAGGGTTCGCCTGGGGCCCATGTTTTTTTTTTTTTTTTTACCAGGGCCATTATGTTTTTTTTCTTTGTATGAGCCAATGTGTTTGTTCCTTTTCCTGATAGGGGTCATTGTGTTTCACTTTTCCTATCAAGGCCAGTTTGTTTGTGGGTTTTTTTTTCAAGTGGGATTTTTGGGTGAGATTTAATAGGATGAGAGAAAGTGAGAGATTTGGTAAGAAACCTCTAGTTTTTTTAAAGCGGCAATTATTTACACTGCAAAACTGGTTTGATTTTGCAGAGTAAATGATTGCCGCTTTAAAAAAACTGGTGATTTCTTACCAAATCTCTCACTTTCTGAATCTCTCATCCCATTAAATCTCACCCTATGTGTTCATTTTTTTTATATTTTGTGTTTCTGGTATTTCCTGTGGAGTCCAATGTGTTCATGTGATTTTTTTCCTGTGGGGGTCAATGTGTTTGTGCTTTTTTTCTGTAATATTATAATGGAGAATATGAGATTTGTAGACCCATATTTGAATGAGGGTGTAAACCTGGAGCTGGCCCTGCTGTAGCCGAACATGTATTGAACACACAATGTAAAAGTAAATATGACAGTGTATGAAATTGCATGGGACTACAAATCTCATATTCTCCATCTTAAACATTTTATACCAGGGGATATGCTTACCCTGGTTAACAACCTACAGTATGCTCTAACTCCAATAGTGTATATAGACAACTTAGGGCACAAAGATTCCTCTTTCTTTAAGCCACCCCCCTCCCATCCGTTTTGTTTTGGACACCAAATGTGTGTTGTTTTTTTTTTTTTTTTTTTTTTTTTGCTGAACTGAGGCGGCACAAAGACACAATGGCATCAACTGAATTTTGTGCTATGCTTTGTAAGAACTCATTCAGAAAAGCACTTTGGGAACATTTTCTTATATTGCATTTTGTTTGGACTGATAAAACTATTACTACTGTATGTCACTTTATTGATAAAGCTTTAAAAAAATTGCAGTGATGTACTGTATAATGGCCAGTCATTGCATACATACTTACATACATACACACATATACATACTTACATTGATTACAATATAATAAAGACTGTTAATTGGAACAAATGAAGCAAGATCTTACATTGTAATAGGAAACAGGGGATTTAAATGAGATACAAGCACTTGTCTTTGATAATGGACCAGCCGCGTTTGAACACATAAGGAGATTTGAGGATATCACTCAGACAGTAGTATGCTGATAGAAGTCTGCTGTTCAGATGTTTGGCAGAGTAAAATGCGGACCAACCAAAATTCCCTGATAATTGCACATGTGCTATTTTTACATTACCACCTGTGTTAGCAGCAGACAAGCAGACACGTGCAGGCAGACTGACAGTATTTTCTCGGTGGTTTTTTCTTGTCTCATTACAAGTAAACTGCTGTATAAGAAAATGCTCCCAAAACGAACCATCTCTATAACCCGAAAAGCTAAAACAATTGCAGAATTATTTCTGTTTACGAAATATAAAATTGAAATCCTACATTTGTGACTTTAATGTAGTTGTGCCTCCTATTCCGCCAAAGGATTATGGGCAATGTAATCATTTTCAGAGTACTGTACAGTGCCTTGTAAACACATATACGCATCACACTGTGAAATTTGTCGCTGCAAATTGCTCCTTAATACAAGTTTCATAAATGACTACGCTGGGATCTCTTCTCCTTCTAATTGCTCCTGTGTCCTAGGGGCCCAGGAAACTGATCAAAGGTCTGCATATCTCTGTGTAGTGTCTACTTTCTTTCCAGCTTATAAGGATCTCTGTAAACAAACTGCTTCAAATGCTCGAGGAACCTAACCAGCCATATAGTTCATTTAATGTCACCGTTCTCCCTCCTCGACAACCCACAGACAATAAAGACCTTTATAATCTGCTGTTTGTATTTCAGAAAGACAGGATGCTGCTCAGTCTCCTTTCCAGAGTATCTCTACATTCAGCCTCAACTCATCTTTGTCTATTGACTTTTGATTTTGTTATTTCAATCTATAATTTTCTGGGATGCTATTAGGTTGTTTTTTTTATTTAACTATTTTGAAAAAATAACCTTGTAGTTCCACCTTTTATTATCTTTATATATTGAAGTACTTGAACCCCATCATTTTGTTTATTAGTAACTTGATAACAGAAGTCTTATGTTATTGCCTTAGGGGGTAATCAATCTTGAATTCCGACTGTCGGAATGTTCCCGACAGTCAGAATCCAGGTCCGCTTTCTCTCTGCTCGACAGGCTTAATTCAATGTTCCATCTGTCGAGTGGCGAAAAGTGGGCGTGTTGGCAAAAATGGCTGTGGATTGTCGACAATCCACTGCGGTTTTCGACAAAACAGATTTGATTTGTTTTAAAGTCGATTCCGATTTGTTGAAATGCTGTCAGAAATGGCAGCATTGAATAGGCGGCGAGCGATATTTCCCCTGACGGAAATTGTGCCGGACATTGAATCCCCCTCCTACACCTAAAGCTGAATTAAACAATCCACATAGGGCTTGTTCCTGATATAGGCTCCAACTCCCTAGATCAGTGTTTCTCAACCACTGTGCCGTGGCACACTAGTGTGCCTTGAGCTGTTCTCAAGTGTGCCCCCAGATCTAGAGATGCCCAAACTAGTTTACAGCCACCACCAGTTCAAGTGTTATTTACTGGTCTCTTCTTTTCATGTAAAGGGCCAAGGTATTTTATTTGTGTTACCTGTGGGTACCAGTGTGATTGTTTTTTTTATATGGGGAGCAATAGGTTTGGTTTTTCGTGTGGGGGCCAATGTGTTTTGCCCTGTGGGGATCTCATGGTGTGCCTTGGCAATTTTAAAATCTTATTTAGTGTGCCGCAAGGTAAAAAGGTTGAAAATCACTGCCCTACATGCTCATGGGATGCACCCAGCCACTGGCTAGCAGCTTGTATAATAAAGACTTCATTTAATTACTCCCTCTGAAGACCAATGCTATATCGAGCTTCGGTGCTACTATTAAGATGATTGAATCTACTGTACTTTCTATGGCCGGCGAAAGTTCTATTCGTTATAAGAATGGGCACTGAAATAAATTATTTAATCAATTTTTCTTTGTGTTAACACCCGACACTTACTATCTTCTCATCCACCAATAATCACCCTCAAATATAGCAATCTGCATCTAAAGGACAATTTGTACCATTTTAATGTACCTCTACAATATAATTTAAGTGATTCTAAATTTAAATAGCCTCGATTGAACATAATAGAGTCTAAGCAAGCCCATTCTAGGTCCTACCTCTTCCGGTCCTTCAGACTTTTTTAACAATGGCATGCATCTATTTATTATGGTTTTCAAAAGACTTTTCAGATATTGCAGTCAGTGGCTGTTTCAGAGTGCAGTATATATAATCAGGATCACAGATGCAGCTAGCAGCATTCATAATATGAAATCCATCTGCAAGCGAATGCTTATACAAAAGGCTAAGCGCCTGACGGACTCTTCCACAAATTGGCCATGTGCGCAATGTATGTGTCTTCTTCTCTGACAAAGAGATGAGCGGTTATAGAGGTCGCTTATTTCATGTGACAAATATGTCACATGTTCTATATGTGTATGCTGTAGAGACATGTGAAGCCTACAAGTGTCTCATCTCTACATAACATCTCCAGAAGGCTGACAAGAAATGTGTGAAGATTTTTCCAAGCTATATTTCTGCATTACAAGTTGGGTTGTTGAAATATTATTTTTGTTCACATAGAACCGTGTTCTGTCATTTTATTACCAGCTATAGGAGAACGCTGCCAAGGAATGGGAAGCCATTTATGTTAACTCCCAAGTGACATTGCACAGGGTACTCTATCCATCTGATAAAATGAGTTATGTACATGTAATTGGAATGTGCTTGATTTAACATATACACTAGGTGACCATTCATGGGTATTAAATGCACTTATGCAACTGCTACCATGTAATAGGCGTAATTGAGATATGTGATGTTTGGTGATAACAAAACCTGTGATGAATTATAATAACACTGCATCATTTGTCCTTATTTATTTAACAGTTTCTTATATAGCGCACACATATTCCGAAGCGCTGTACAGAGAATATTTGACTGTTCATATCAGTCCCTGCCCCAGTGGAGCTTACAATCTATATTCCCTACCACATGTACACGCACACACAGACAATCTAGGGTTAATTTTGCTGGGAGCCTATTGGCCTACCAGTATATTTTTGGAATGTGGGAGGAAACCGGAGCACCCAAAGGAAACCCACGCAAGTAAGGGGAGAATATACAAACTCTGCACAGTTATGACCATGGTGGGAATAGAACCCATGACCTCAGTGCCGTGAGGCAGCAATGTTAACCATTACACCATCCGTACTTGCATGTTGACTTTCCTAATCCCTTACAGTGTTGGTGTTTTAGAAAGATCCCTTTTCCTATGCAGTCTCCACTAAAAATTCTGCTAATGCCATCAGAACGTGGTGTTAGTTTGGGGTGTGCATCAAAGGGTCGACAGTGGCTACGTCAAAAGGCAATAGGTTGACACCATAAGGTCGAAATTCATGAGGTCGACATTGGCAAACGTTTAACACAAGCAAAAGGTCAGCACATGAAAAAGTCAACGTGCGTTTTTGTGTCAATATCGACACCTGAGCACCTGTATCACGAACCCTGGCATGGCCGGCGCTGATGCTGCTGTGCTCAGAACACTTTACTGTCTCAATCGGAGTCCACATGGATGTTAAAAAAAAAAATCAATGTCATGAAGTAATGTCAACATTTTTATGTGTCGACCTTTGCCATGTCAACCTTTTTGCTTGTATTATACACTGGTTTATGTTGGCCTAGTGCATGTTGACTTTTGTCAGTATTAACCTTGGGCATGTCAACCTATTGGTGTTGACTTTATGACTGTTGACCTATCATCCTGATACCATTAGTTTGCAACATCACGCTCCTTTTCAGCGCTTGACACAAATGACAAAATGGGTAAGAATAGGTGTGTTCTGGCGACCGTCTGCTGGTACATACTGTAAGTAACGCAGGAGAACATTGCAAGACCTCTTGCATTAATGGTTTTATACATCTGACCAAAGCTAACATGCAGGATATTGAGTTTCCATATGTTGTTTGGGAAATATTCAAATGCCCAAGTGTCCAACAATCAATGTAACAATGTAGCTCTATCAAACACAGTTGTACTTTAATAGCCTATTTATCAATATAGCCTAAGAAGACAGATTTTTTTAACGCCACTGCGGCTGGTACTCTTTACTAAATAACAGAAAGCCTTTCTTTGTTGAGAAGATCCATTTTTCGCTGGAGATAGGGCTTTTTTGACCCTTTAGAAGAAGGGCTAATGCAAATACCTTTAAAATGATTACTGACTTATCACAACTGTAAATGCTGTCCTTAGAGGCCTGGGAGTACAGGTGAGGTGTAACCACACATCTCAGGATGCCATGACCATGGGATCCTAATTCAGACAGCACAAATCGGCTCTCAAAATGGGCAAAACCATGTGCACTGTAGGTGGGGCTGATGTAACATGTGCATATAGAATTAGATTTGGGTGAGGCATTTTGCTACCTGTGCAGGGTAAATAATGACTGCTTTATTCTTACACTGCAACTTCGATTTGAGTTTCGACACACCTCATCCAAATCTAACTCTCTCTGCACATGTTACATTTGCCTCATCTGCATTGCAGCATGGTTTTGCCCATTTTGAGAACAGATTTGCCCTGCAATCAAGTCTGAATTAGGCCCATGGCCCCCTCAGTACATACATTAGTCACTGAGTCCAAGATGGCAGTAAGGCTTCCTTGTAATCATGCCCACCATCTGTAGGGTAACAGCCCATTGGCTTCTAAAGCTGCCGATACCCTCCGCAGCGCTGCCCCAGCGGAGAGGCATTAGAGTATAGGAAAATGCGGTAAAAACCCTGATAACAGGATTGTTACCACATTTTCCTTTTAGAGCATCCCGCCCTGTATGTAGAATTCTCTTGATTGAAACCCGTACTGACTATTTCTGGCATGTAAGTTTGGCTGAATTTCTTTCCATGCCTGTGCTGTGGGTATGTAACTCAGACAAATCATTAGCTTAATGTCTGCCAGTGATTCTCATTCTTTATACAACTGTGCCCAGGAAGATGGGCTAGTCACAAACATCAAGGGAACAGCTTATGTCTATGCTGAAGAGGGAGGGGAGTCTCAATGTGCCTGAGACATCCCCAATCTGGCAGGCAGGAGTCTCTTAGAGTGGGCTATTAACACGGCTGTCATCATTACAGTACATTGTTAATTTATACTTAAACATGAAACCAGCCATTAGCACAACAAGGTTCCCACTAGCTGTTTGATAGGCAATGTCGGATGTTATTGTGTGTTTAACAAGGGAATTTGAGTGATGGGCTGAGTGAGGGAGCTGTCATCTTGGCATAGCAAATACTCAGACCGAGGGGTGACAGCAGCACCCGCAGGGCATTATTTAAGGACAGTTACTATCGGGTGACATGGGCAGACGGGAAATGAGGCAGCCTGTAAAAGCTGGAAATATGCACAAGCTGAAGGTGAAATGACAGCTATCAAGGACAGTTAACACAATGGCAAAAGAAATAATACAGAACTCAGAAAACAATAAAACAAAGCAACGGGCTGCACAGTGAGAAATTGGCCACTAGCATATAATAATGAACATCCAGAGAGGCAGAGGGGTAGGCAAATAGATCATGGGGAAGAGATAAGGACAGAAGCAGATGGCAATGTGGAGTGTAGTAATGAGACAGCTAATAAAAACTAGGGAGAGAAAAATAACAATAAAATCAGCTACATATCATGGAGATAGAGAAATAATGAAAGACAGCAATCAGACAATGTAAAAATGGGCTAACAACGCAAGAGAGAATGATAAGGGAGACAGGTGACAGTCACCGGCAGCGATAAAGACTAGACAGCACCATATGTGCGTGAGAGGTAAAGGACAGTTCTTAATGCAAGACACCTAAACTGAGACTTGTCATATTGAGAAAGGTAAAATTGGAATCAATCCACAGCCTGGTTTTATAAACCAGACTGTGGATCTAAACCGCATTCTCTGTATGTCAATTAAAGGAATGGGACAAGATAGAAGCCAACAGTTAATGATCTCATTACGTGTGCTGGTTCCTGCTGAAACCAGTTTTGCATTATAATTTCTATGCACCATGGCAGTGATGTCTAGGGCACAGACAGCGCCCGATAGAAATGACAGGGAAGCTATACATAATGCGTACCTACCTGTGCTATGCAGAGCAGGACATACCTTATGCTTCACAGTGCCAGGCAAAGCTGCCCAATCAGCATGGTGTAGCCCTCAAATGGACAATGTCCTGCCAAAATCAGTAGTCAGGTAGGCAAAAGGGTCTGTGGCTGAATCAGGAATACTCTTGGCTATGTGTGTTGCTTGGACCTTCCAGTGATGGGCAATATGATATACTCCGAGGGCTGCAAGCGCTCCATCCCTTAGAAGGTGGGTATACTGTAGGACATTGGGTCAATCAACTTAAGGATGACATGCATTGGGTCGACCACTGAAGGTCAACATGGCTTAGGTCGACACCTGAAATAGGTCAACATGCCTAAGGTTGACATGAATGGAAGATCGACACAAGCATTAGGTTGATAATTAAAAGGTCGACATGGGGTTTTGCTCTTTTTTTGTCCCAAATGCCGACGCCCGCAGTGTACCGCTGCGCTCGCCATGCTTCCGGCACTATTCTATTCTCCCTCCGCACCCTAGTGGATGGTAGGGCATGAAAACCGCCTGTCAGCACGTCGGCTCAAAAAATAAGTGAAAAACCCCATGTTGACCTTTTGACTATCGACCTAGCCATTGTGTGTCCACATTCAATCCATGTCAACCTTAGGCATGTCAACATATTTCAGGTGTCGACCTAAGTGATGTCGACTATCAGTGGTCCACCCAATGCGTTTGATCTTTATTTGCGCTATTTTGGCCCTTCCCCCCCACTAAATAAAACCCTGTTTTCTGTCATTGAAAAAAATTGGGCACGGTGACAATTATTTGTGCTAATCACATACTCAAGCCGCACAAACTGCTCACTTTACTTGGGACATCGCTGTCACAAGAGCTTGTACAGTACAGCATGTTTCATTCACTGCAGCAATGCTGAATGGGTTCTGCACACATCTGCTACTGGTGCATGTACATTGATGGTTTGTGGGCCAGAAAGGAAGTTAGCTGATGACCCAGTGCTTGGAAAGTATTGGACATGCAGAAGGACTTGGCCACACCCCAGTAATGAAATACATGCCCTACAGTATTTCAAATAGTTATTGCATCAGTTCCTCAACTTAAATTGTGTTCCTATGTGCAACGTATTGTGTGCCTTCTGCATTATTATATATTTACGGTACAATTAACAAAAAGGACTCTACACATATGCAGAGCTGTTTGCATCTCAGGATGTATACCTGTGCACCCACAGCTTATGCATATGAGTTACTACCATGTCATCATCAGCAAGGTTCACATGTTACTGTTTTTGCCCATGTACTTGATATTCCCCATCTTGTTGAACTGAATTGCAGTGCTCTTGGAGGGGTGAAACGTGTCGGATTGTATCATAACGATCTCACAGCAATAATACTGTATCATTGTTTTTGTTTTCTTAACTCTGGTTTCCTGATAAAAAAAATCACATTTATCCATTGCGAGTGTTTTATTCCAGTAAATATATATATATATATATATATATATATATATATATATATATATATATATATAACAATAATTTTGTAGAAGCAGGCACTCACCATAGGCAATTTTTCAGGGTCGAAGCAAAAACTTTTATTCAGTCATAGCTGGAGTCGACGTTTCGATCCTCAACAGGGACCTTTGTCAAGACAACAAGTATCCAAAGGACTGGAGGCACAAGGCACTGACTTGTGCCTCCAGTCCTTTGGATACTTGTTGTCTTGACAAAGGTCCCTGTTGAGGATCGAAACGTCGACTCCAGCTATGACTGAATAAAAGTTTTTGCTTCGACCCTGAAAAATTGCCTATGGTGAGTGCCTGCTTCTACAAAATTATTGTTATATTTGGGACTTAATTGCCTCTAAAAGTGGAGCACCGCCGAGTTGAACCAGGAGTTTATTGAGTGCGGTATCTCACACCTACTATATATATATATATATATATATATATATATATATATATATATATATATATATATACTAGGTGATTCATCGCGCCCTACGGGCGCTCTTCACACCGTCGTAAGGGGCTGCGCCCCCTTAATTTGTGAACGTTTGTATATGAGAAATATGGTTAGAATTGTATGAAAGATGCCCTGTATTGCAACTTAGGTGTCCGCGAATCGCGGGAGGGGGGGTCGCGGAGGGTGCCGCAAATTGCAGGAGGGGGGGTCGCGGGGGGTGCCGCGAATTGCAGGAGGGGGGGTTGTGGGGGGGTGGATGCTGCGAATCGCGGGAGGGGAGGGATTGCAGAGAATCGCGGGGAGGGGGTCGCGGGGTGGGTTGCCGCAAATCACAGGAGGGGGGTTACGGGGGCGGGGGTTGCGGCGAATCATGGTAGGGGGGGTCGCGGGGGGTGTGCCGTGAATCACGGGAGGGGGGGTCACGGGGTGGGGTGCCGAGAATCGCGGGGGGTGTGTGTGTGCCGTGAATCGCGGGAGTGGGGGTTGCGGGGGGGGGTGGGGGGGTGTGACGCGAATCGCCACAAGAAAAAATCAACATAGAAAGGTCAACACATGTAAATGTTGACATAAGTGTGGCACTTCATTGGTGTCCATGTCGACACATGAGAATGAATATGAAAACATTCAAAAAATGAAAAAAAAAACTTCAAAAACTCATGTCAACCTTTTTCATTGTCGACCATAGCCATGTCAGTGTTTTCCATGTGCAATTTAATTCTGGAGCTGCCGCGAATCGCGGGGGGGGGTGCCGCGAATTGCGGGAGGGGGGGTCGCGGGGGTGGGTGCCGCGAATCGCGGGAGGGGGGGTTACGGGGCGGGGGTTGCGGCGAATCATGGGAGGGGGGGTCGTGGGGGTGTGCCGTGAATCACGGGAGGGGGGTCACGGGGTGGGGTGCCGAGAATCGCGGGGGAGGTGTGTGTGTGTGTGCCGTGAATCGCGGGAGTGGGGGTTGTGGGGGGGGGTGGGTGTGACGCAAATCGCCACAAGAAAAAATCAACACAGAAAGGTCAACACATGTAAATGTTGACATAAGTGTGGCACTTCATTGGTGTCCATGTCGACACATGAGAATGAATATGAAAATATTCAAAAAATGAAAAAAAAAACTTCAAAAACTCATGTCAACCTTTTTCATTGTCGACCATAGCCATGTCAGTGTTTTCCATGTGCAATTTAATTCTGGAGCTGCCGCGAATCACGGGGGGTGCCGCGAATCGCGGGAGGGCGGGGTTCACAGGGGTTCCGGTGGGGGGTTGCCGCGAATTGCGGGAGGTGGGGGGTCACGGGGGGTGCCGCGAATCGCGGGGGGGTTGCGGGGGGGGGTGTGACGCGAATCGCCACAAGAAAAAATTGTACTTCTTTACTTTCACGGCGCCAGCATTGCGCCGCACATACTTCCTGGTTACGCTCGCCACTAACTAAGTAAAATAAACTAAGTTAACGCCATGCCATCATGGATAGTTCATACCTCCACTATCCATGTTGGCATGGAGTTGATTTTAATTAGCGTGGCGAGCGTAGCGAGCCACCGAGCCCGCAGCGTGGGCGAGCGAAGCGAGCCCCGCAAGGGGACTCTGACGCGCGGCGCCATGCTGCCGCCGTGAAAGTACAGAAGTACCGAAAAAATCAACACAGAAAGGTCAACACATGTAAATGTTGACATAAGTGTGCCACTTCATTGGTGTCCATGTTGACACATGACAATGAATATGAAAACATTCAAAAAATGAAATAAATCTTCAAAAACTCATGTCAACCTTTTTCATTGTCGACCATAGCCGTGCCAGTGTTTTGCATGTGCCATTTAATCCTGGGGCTGCCGCGAATCGCGGGGGGTGCCGCGATTTGCGGGAGGGGGGGTTGCGGGGAGTGGGTGCCGCGAATCGCGGGAGAGCGGGGTTCATGGGGGTTCCGGTGGGGGGTTGCCGCGAATTGCGGGAGGGGGGGGGTGTCGCGGGGGGGTGCCGCGAATCGCCGGAGGGGGGGTTGCGGGGGGTGTGACGCGAATCGCCACAAGAAAAAAATCAACACAGAAAGGTCAACACATGTAAATGTTGACATAAGTGTGGCACTTCATTGGTGTCCATGTCGACACATGAGAATGAATATGAAAATATTCAAAAAATGACAAAAAAACTTCAAAAACTCATGTCAACCTTTTTCATTGTCGACCATAGCCATGTCAGTGTTTTCCATGTGCAATTTAATTCTGGAGCTGCCGCGAATCACGGGGGGGGTGCCGCGAATTGCGGGAGGGGGGGTCGCGGGGGTGGGTGCCGCGAATCGCGGGAGGGCGGGGTTCACAGGGGTTCCGGTGGGGGGGTGCCGCGAATTGCGGGAGGTCACGGGGGGTGCCGCGAATCGCGGGAGGGGGGGTTGCGGGGGGTGTGACGCGAATCGCCACAATAAAAAATCAACACAGAAAGGTCAACACATGTAAATGTTGACATAAGTGTGCCACTTCATTAGTGTCCATGTCGACACATGAGAATGAATATGAAAAAATTAATAAAATTAAAAATAAATCTTCAAAAACTCATGTCAACCTTTTTCATTGTCGACCATAGCCATGTCAGTGTTTTGCATGTGCCATTTAATCCTGGGGCTGCTGCGAATTGCGGGGGGGGGGGGGGGTGGGTGCCGCGAATCGCGGGAGGGGGGTCGCAGGGGGGGTGCCGCCAATCGTGCAAGGGGGGGTTGCGGGGGGGTTCTTTTTGCCGCGAATCACGGGAGGGAGGTCGCGGGGGGGGGTGTTTTTTCCGCGAATCGGGGGGGGGGGTCACTGGGGAGGGTTTGCCGCGATTCGCGGGAGGGGGGGGGTCGCGGGGTGGTGGTTATGCCGCGAATTGCGGGAGGGGTCGTGGGGGGGTTCTTTTTGCAGCGAATCGCGGGAGGGGGGGTCGCGGGGGTGTTTTTGCTGCGAATCGCGGTAGGGGGGGTCGCGGGGGAGCGGGTGTTTTTGCCGCAAATCGCGGGAGGGGGGCGCTCACCTGGTGGCTGTGAAGTAGCAGTGCTGGGCAACATGGGAAGGCAGTGGGTGTCTGGCACTGTCTGTGGGCTCACTGGGCTGGTTCTCTGTCACATACCTCCCAACATGACCCTCTCCAGGAGGGACACAATGCTCTGTTTCTAGACTTCCCCTTAATGTATGATTGCCATCACCTGTTTTAAACAGGTTAATTTCTCAGAAAGGTGTTCAGCACAGATGAAGGCAATCACACATTAAGAGGAAAGTCCAGGAACAGAGCGTTATAGACACAGACACCCACTTTGAGTGACAGATGTAGCCAAATATATAGGAGATATATATACACACACAAACATATACACGCTAAAATCTGCATACTTTTTAGCATCCTTCTGTGGATGTAAACCATTCACTGGGGCTATTTATCACTTTGATACTGGAGCAGATCTGGGGCAAAGTGATTGCTCCATATGTATCACAGAGCACATTCCATCAATTTCAGTGAAACAATTACTTTTACAAATATGGATCACTTTCCTCTATATTTACCCACTTTCTTAAATAAAACATTAGCATACGGTGTGAAAAACATAAAAAATCTGTAATATTTAGAAGTACAAATGATGCACAGCAATATCCACTTATAGTGATAAAATGGGCAAAACATGTCTGCAGGTATAGTTTCTTAGGCAATTAAAATGTTTCTAAAAATAATTTAGAAACATTTGTAGCTATAGAAAACTAAACTAAAGGCCCCCATACATCTGAAATACATTGCACCCAATCATACAATCTCAATGGATTGTGCACACAATCATGCAATGCCCCGCCCCAGGGGATTGGAGGATTGGTCCTCTGAGCTGATGTGCTGCACGTCAGATCAGTTGGGAATGGAAGCAGATTGCATGTGCTTTTAAGCACATGCAATTTGTCTTTAGATGGCTCATACAACCAGGGTCATGTGACACTCCCTCCCTGACGGGTGCCGGACAGTTTCCCGACAGTCGGGATCCCAACAGTCATTACCCCGACGTCGGGATCCCGACAGTCAAAACCCCGACACTCGGGGTCCCGACGGCCACCGGCTATTTTCCCTCGTGGGGCGAGCCCCCAAGGGGCTTTCTTGCACTTGCCCCACTGTCTGAGTCCGGGATGCAATTATAATCGGCGTTCAAAATCCCAACGCCGGAAACTCGACCGCCGAAATCCCGACACTTTCTCCCTCTATGGGCGTCCATGACACCCATAGAGGGAGAATAAGTTAGTGTGCCGAGGGTAGTGAGGCACCAGGCCCACTGCTTGGTGAGCGCAGTGAGCCCGCAAGGGGTGGCGATCCACGTCCCCCCTCCCCCGCCTTGTTGGGATTTCGTATCAAACCCCTGAGTCCGGCCAGTTGGGATCCCGACGTCGGGCTAATTAATGTCGGGAATCCTGACTGTCGGGACCATATACAACACCCCTCCCTGACTAGCAGAGAAGAGATGTGCAGCTTCTGGGTGCCCTGTGGCAGTGAAGATGCTGGGAGCCGCAGAAGTCTCCGGCAGACAGGCGGGTGGCTGAAGGGAACGGTGGACGTCCTTATGCACAATTCTGTCACTACTCTGAAAACAGTTTTCAGAGAATTGCTGCATTAGGGCTATTTAATAATGGCATAACACAGCAGATGTGAGCAGATGTGTTAGTTGCTGGCAACCTGTAAATTAAAAAAGAAACAAAAAAAAATGAATTTCTGGCACTACTATCCTTTTGATCTTATACCCCTTACCAGCCTAAATGCCCGGGATGGGCCCGGGGACCCCCAGAAAATTTCCCGGAATTTCAACCCTGCTATGGAGCAGGGTTGTTCCTGAGTTCAACCTGGGGTCCTGGCTAGTGTGAAAGGAGTAGGGGTACTCACCCGGGTTACCGGTCCTCGGTGCGTGCTGTCAGGCCAGGGATTCACACAGGCGGCGGGCGCAGATGACAGGACAGGTGGCGGATAAAGATGATACAGCTCTCCGGTGCCCTCACTGCAGCCAGAGAGCTGCGTCATCTGTGCCCGCCACCTGTGTGGATCCCTGGCCTGCACTGAGGACCAGCAACCGGGGTGAGTACTCTCAGCTGCCATTCCGCCACAGTCCCACCTCCTGCCCACCTTCCACCATTCCGCCGTCTTCCCGTATCCTTCCCACATGCATGGACTTTTCTGGTGTGAAAGGGGCCAACCTGGGAATGCCCGGCATGATCCCTGTGGCATATTCCTGGGTGGGTTCTTGCATTTTCTGGTGTGAAAGGGGTACTAGTAGGCCAGCCCCCTATTTAAATGAAGCTTCTATCATACAATCATGCAGCATATGGATTGTATGATGGATTTTATGATAGATTGGGAGTACATTGTGTTTCCAAAAGCCACCAAGGACTGCTGGGGAGTTGAAGGGAAATTGGACACAATCATTATTGTAAGAAATACAGAAAGACTGGTCTGTCTGATGTATGGCCACCTTAAGTAAGCCATGATTACCATACAAGGTGAAGTGCCCAGAACTTCCACAATTCCCATAAAATTACCTTTCCAGGTGTGTACTGTACGAGATTGCCTCCTCACGCTGGTGCATGCATAATATATACTCTGACATAGTGCCATTCTGCTGGGTACTTGCATTTCATCCCTCTCATATCAACAAGGGATGGCCATCGGTGCCTTTGCCATGGTTGCCATCGATACCAAAAGTGCAACAGACCATTGATAGTGTAAAACTATGCAAAGGGTGACCATCGATAGTTTTACATATCGATGGTCATCTATTATGTTTAAGTCATTGGCCTGTAGGCCAATCAAAACACATGGGCGGGGCTTCGTGGGTGTCAGGGGGCGGAGCTATGCTCTGTGTCCCGGCACTTTGAAAAAAAAAAACATCGGGTTTGCTGAGCCATCGATGTAGGGCAGTGATTTTCAACCTTTTTACCTTGCGGCACACTAAATAAGATTTTAAAATTGCCAAGGCACACCATGAGATCCCCACAGCACAAAACACATTGGCCCCCACAGGAAATAAACAAACCTATTGGCCCTCATATAAAAAAAACAATCACACTGGTCTCACAGGTAACAAAAATAAAACACATTGGCCCTTCACATGAACAGAAGAGACCAGTAAATAACAGTTGAACTAGTGGTGGCTGTAATCTGGTTTGGGCATCTCTAGATCTGGAGACACAGCTCAAGGAACAACTCAAGGCACACTAGTGTGCCACGGCACAGTGGTTGCAAAACACTGATGTAGGGAAACCATTTGGTTCTCCCCCATCAATGGCAAAAGTATTAGACATCGGCCATAAACCATTGATGATTTTGAATCATCAATGGTCAATGGCCATCGCTAATATCAACTCTTATCTCTGGGAAAATGGCTCTACGCCAGCTGGTGCAGTAGGTACGTTTAATGAATGGGTGCAGTGTTGGCCCAGGGACCCATAAGCATCGCAAATCTGCACCTATTATAGATAGGCTGCCACTGCTGAAGGTACACCATGACTCTGGGAATATCAACGGAATGCCATTATTACCCCTGTTGAAACCACCTATACATTTCCAACTGTCTGAAATAACAGTACCTAAAACCTGCACATTCTTGTCTAGTCTTGTTGAATGTCTGTGAGACTTCCAAATTTCAAGGATATATGCTGAGCTACAAGAAAGGGGGAATATTTCACATTGTAGTAGTGGTGGCATTGGTTTTCTAATACAGACATAAGCCAGGCATTACTGTATGATTTGTTATTGTATAACACATATATATAATATAAAGTATATACTGTATGCTTTTTCAGCATCAACATGTTCTGTTACAATACCTGTTCTGTTATTGCCACCTTTGGTTGATGATGATGATTACATGTAAGCATTGCTGACAAAAAGCTTTATTCTGTTATTGTTCAATTTATATTATATACATTTTAAGTTTTTGTGGAACTGAGAGCCCAAATCTGTAATATCATTCACTATGTGCACTTTAACCCTTTGAGTGCAAACATCTCTGTGAAAGATGTGCAAAATATCCGCTAAAAATGTCGCAGTACTCTTTACTTAGAACGGCGCCCACGATTTTGATCGTGGGCATCGTTAGTAAAAAATCTCAGGCATCTCGGGCATTGAATGCACTAAAAAATCGTGTGCGATCAATCGACGAGATGCCCGCGATTTCCCATAGGGAACAATGTTAAATGTCTCAATTGACCCAATTTTCCTGTTCAATGCCTCAATTGACCCGATTTTTCCATAGGAAACAATGTTAAATGGGCCACAGAGGCCAAATAGGCACCCTGAAGTGTATAATGGCCACCCGAATTGTTAACGCCACCCCACGATCAACGTCAACCCGAAGCGTGGCGAGCGCAGTGAGCCCGCGAGGGGCGGCGGTATGCGTCCTACGACCTTTTCATACCCACACTATCCACGTTGGCGTGGAGTTGAGAATAGAAAGTGTGGCGAGCGCAGCGAGCCACCGAGCCCGAAGCGTGGCAAGCGCAGCGAGCCCCGCGAGGGTACGCGGACAGCTGTGAAGCCCGCGAGGGGACGCGGATACCTGTGAAGGTATCCGCGTCCCCTCGCGGGGCACGCTGCGCTCGCCACGCTTCGGGCTCGGTGGCTCGCTGCGCTCGCCACACTTTCTATTCTCAACTCCACGCCGACGTGGATAGTGGGGGTATGAAAAGGTCGTAGGACGCGTACCGCCGCCCCTCGCGGGCTCGCTGCGCTCGCCACGCTTCGGGTTGACGTTGATCGTGGGGTGGCGTTAACAATTCGGGTGCCCATTATTCACTTCAGGGTGCCTATTTGGCCTCTGTGGCCCATTTAAAATTGTTTCCTATGGAAAAATTGGGTCAATTGAGGCATTGAACAGGAAAATCGGGTCAATTGAGACATTTAACATTGTTCCCTATGGGAAATCTCGGGCATCTCGTCGGTCGCATCGCACCCGATTTTTTAGTGCATTCAATGCCCGAGATGGCCATGATGGGCGCCCTTCTAAGTAAAGAGTACCAATGTCGCTATATATAAATTAAAATAAAAAAATGTGTAAATATTACAGGTCATTATGATGAATAAAAATGTTTGCTTGGCAATTTTCACACCTTTAGGACAAACTCACTTTGCGCTCAAAGAGTTAATAAACAAGTGTAGCGAGGATAACCAGCACCTCCTCTGTTGAAAGTTGGGATATAGCAGCAGATTGGCTTGCAGCTGTGGTCTCCTAGTTCCATGGACATGGTGGCAGTTACTGCTTTAGTGTTTTGGCAGGTGCACTTTCTGCAGACCTTCACCGCTATCATTTTAACCCTTTGAGTGACAAGTGAATTTGTCAAAATAGGTGTAATATATTTCAAAGCAAACATTTTCTTTCATCATTTCTATCTGCAATGTTTACCTTTATATAAGAAATATAATCTTTTTTTTTACATATTTACTTGAATTTATATAACAAATGTGAGCGTCACTGTGTTTTTTTGTCAATATTTTCAACATCTCTCACAGAGATGTTGACACTCAAAGGGTTAAAGACAGATAACGGTAGTCTAGACAGTGCATGCAACCACTAGTCCAAATCCTACCAATCCGTCCTAGACTGTCTGGATACTATGGCTGCTGTTGTACCTCTGCCTGAATTCAGACCACCGGAGCTTCTAGTGTGATGACTTAGCAAATAGTGGCCAATATTCTTATTAAATGTGTTTTATGCTGTAAAAGAAAGATGCATAATGTAAGATAGCCTTGCAATTTGTACAGCCAGAGGCTACATACTGCACAATTAGGCTAAATGTAAAATGAATTTATTTTATTTCTAGAAACCCTAATAAACATTTTAGGCTCTGAATAAACTGTAAATCGAAGCAGAGTCTGATAAAGCAAATGAAATATAAGGAAGAATTAGAGGAAGTGTCTGATAAGAGCAGGCAGGGAGAGCAGCGTAGCAGAGGCGACTGCTAAGAGCACAAAGCAAAGACCAAGCAATACTCTTCCCTTTGTGCAGCTCACTCACATTCTCTGCTGGCTCTAACAAGATAGCATGCTGTGCAGGCGAAGGATGACATAAAAGGGAAAGATAACAGCATTTTATAAACTGGTAAAATTATGAGCAGCTATTGTCTTTAGCGTGGCAAGAAGGTGCTCTGCAAGCTGCTATTCAGAGTAGCAGGTACTCAAGGATACCCAACACTGGAGCGCTATGCCATATAAACCCCAATGGTCACCAGGTACAGTTTGTGACCGCTGCAAGAGAAGAAGGGAACGTGCCAGTAAATACAGGGAGGCATTACATTTGTCTGCAGCTTATACCTTGCGCTGAGCTTCTTCCTCAGCTGTGTCTGATATGCAAAGGCTCTCTTCATGACAACAGGGATCTGAGCTAGTGAGTGTCTGACTCTCTCCCTACTGCCCCTGCTTGCCCTGTCTCCCTGCAAGCTGCTAGCACTCACTAGATCAAGGTGACCTTCAAAGTCCTTGAGGCAAGTATTCTGCAGAATAGAAGCTGTGACTGCTTCTGCCTCCGGAGCGGCTAAGCCATTAACCCTTTTGCTGCTTTAGCAGAATACCGTGTATTTAGAATCAATACACAGTCCAATCTCATCCAAGATTGCTGGGGTTATGCATTTGGTTTGAACGACTCAGTGGCACCAGACTAATGATTGCCACATGGACCTTAATATTACAAACAGAGAAAGTATGTGGAATCTATACCGGAAAACGTAATTCCTTAGAAAAGAAATCAGTTTAATCACAATGTATACACAATACACAGGTTTCTGCCATTCTTTGATTTTAAGCATCTTTTCCAATTCCAAACCTTGGCCCAGCACATACAGGGTAGAGCCAGGCGATCCAGTTTCTTGCTCTAAAGGGCTTCCAGATTAATGCTCGGACTTAAGCAGATTTAACCACTGTGTTCCTTGCATTGCATTCAGAGTGTATGTATCATAACATTATGCGTACGTGTTGGACAGACAGGAAGACCTCCATTAGGAAGCTCATTGGAGTCGCAATGTAAAATGCTTTGGTATTAACTGTAAACTTACTGTAGATGAGTGTTTTCACCTCACCCCAACAGCTCAGGTTTTCAAGGGTTTTTGTTTGTTAAAATAAGTACTGACCTAGCCAAGTAGGTTTTTCCAGCTATGCATGATTAAAGAGATCTTGAACACATGAGCTGTTGAGCATCAGGTTAGGAAACATGGACCTTGAGGTGTGTCCACCCACCATTAATTTGGAGGCTTATTTATAATGGGATATGAAAAATCTGACCAAATTCGCAATAGAAGGAAGTATTAATTAGCACATGTGGGGACAGAGCTTGCGAGAAAGTTCTGCCCCTGTGAATCCACTTACTGCAATTTTTAGCATTAAAAATACCCTGAGACTATATGCCCTTCCCCCCATGACCCCATCTACTACAATTATACTCACCGGCAGACTGGACGGCTGATCCAGGAGGGCAGTCAGTCATCTGTTCCTGTGATGTGTTGTGACCATGGGCCCTGTAATGTGAGATGCCACTTTGTAGCATCACTTAATGGGTGTCACAGCAATCCATTGAGTGGCTGCCCTTTCCGGATCACTGCTTTCAGGGTGTAGGTAAGTATTTTTTTTTTGAGGGGGAGGGGGGGTTCTCACTTTTTTTATTCACATAGTAATCAACCTGTTACCTATCAGGGGCCAGATTTGAGTACAGCCTTCACAGCCAACAGGCACAGCAGGCTGTGTTATAGCCAGAGGACCAAGAGGAAACCTGGATAAAGCTATGTCAAGGTACAGTAGTGTTGTTATCTCCAGTGGGTTTTTTTTCACATTTTTTTTTTAATTTGTACAGATAGTATTACACATTTGCCGTTCAGTACATTCTGGTGATACTAAAATAATTTGAAATGGGTGTGAAAAGCCCTTATTCACAATAAGCCAAGCAATGCATACCTGCATACAGTTTTGCACCGAATGTACATCTTTATGCTACAAAAGTACAATGCACAAGTACCCTGTACATTGGCTCTCCATTGCTTGCAGATCCTGTGTGTGGCATGGACACTACTAAGGGCCCCTTACACTTGTGAGATTTTGTCAGATTTGACTCAATTCAGATGGATTGAGCCAATTTATCTGACAAAATATGATGTGCCTGTTTTACACAATCTGATGTGACTGATGTGTAGGACCCAATGCACAATCCCGTGTGCATTGGGTCTAACCAAGAGATTGATCCTCCTGCACATAGGATAAATCTCAAGTCAATCAGGTCCAATATTTTGTCAGACAGGCACATCAGATTTCATCTGGGTGAAAAGGCCAAAGACTGACACAAGAAAGATGTGCCATTGCCCCAAACATCATTGTGATTATTTTTCAACTTTTATACCAAATACATTATACATTTTAATAAATAACAATTTGACAAAAAACTAATCCCACATGCCCAGGATTTAAGCTCCTCAGGATGCATCTAAGATCTGAAAAAGATGCTAAATGCAGAAATAAGTTTGACTCTTCAGTAATCGCAAGCCATGAAGTGCCATGTTTCTTGTGCCATATTGCGCAAAAAAGGCTAACTGTAAGATTACACATCTGTAGGACACTTTATCCTCTCTGTCTAGTTCATCCCAAACCATCTTGATGGGGTTTAAAGTTGGGTACACATTAGACAATATGCTCCATTAACGATATCGTTAACGATTTCCCTTGAACTCCCTGGAGCTCCATGACTAATAATATCTTTTGTGAAAACTCAAAGTTTTCACAAATCATATCTTCAAAGATATCTCCAGTGGC
This sequence comes from Crinia signifera, assembly GCF_055691185.1. Classification (NCBI taxonomy): domain Eukaryota; kingdom Metazoa; phylum Chordata; class Amphibia; order Anura; family Myobatrachidae; genus Crinia; species Crinia signifera. The sequence continues at coordinate 105,016,336 of NC_139220.1, read as the reverse complement.
TACACCCAGAAGTATAACTGTTGTTACCGCACTGTACGCACTAGGCATGGAGCTTAATGATAAGGGCGGTACACACTGAACGATATAGGTTAACAAGATTTTTTGTGAAATCACCTCCTGTGCATGCCGATGGGGGGTTGCTAACAGGAACAAACCGGCAGCAAGTTAATAGTGTAAGCCAGGCATGGCGAAACTATGGCCCTCCAGCTGTTGTGAAACGACACATCCCAGCATGCCTCGCCATAGTTTTAGCATTCCCTAATAGCAAAACTGAGGCAAGGCATGGTGGGACTTGTAGTTTCACAACAGCTGGAGGGCCATAGTTTGGCCATGCCTGGTGTAAGCTATTCACTTATCACTGTTTGCTGTGGTAGGCTATATAGAAGCCATTGTTCCAGTAAGAGGACTTTGATAAATTGGCAACAATAATACTTTGTAATCACCGCAATATAAGACATTATAGTTTATGCCCCCCCTGCTACCAATGATACATAGGCCCCAAGATCACCTTCAATATGTGCAGATCCAGAAAAAAAAATTCTGATCTGGGGCTTACTAATTAATATGCAAATTACAATTGTGGTGCAATTTTATGCGTAAGGATTTACTTATCAAGTTCAATCATTTCTCTTGGGGGTTTATTATTCCCTCAGCTGCTGCAGGGGTAGTAATACAAATAAAAATAAAAGATTAAATGAAATAAGACTTTATGACCAAGGCAATTCAAAAGGAGAAAGAAAAATGTATTTTACACTGTTTGCTTACATCTATGAAACCATCTCGGTAATTAACTATTGTTATTGCCATTGTCAATTTTTATATATGTTTGTAATGCTTATGAGAAGAAATAGCCAACTCATTAATTGCATAATTTGTAAGTGGTGTAAACAAGAAATGCAGTAAGCGCCTGAAGAACATGTGCTAAGGAAATGACAAATAGATCTGGAGTGATTTCATAGAGGGCCCAGAAATATAAAGTGCCTTCACATAGTCCTACACCCGCAGCAGCTGGTAATACCTGCTTATAATACATACGATTTAAAGAACTGAGGAAATCACTGAGCACATTTACATATAAGATAAAGCCCTCATGCTGTGAGATATGAGAATATTAGAAGTTGCTAAGGAGTTCTGAGACCAAGTTCAAGTAAGAGGTGCATAAATGCATGAGAAATAGTTTTTTTTTCAGCTGCTATTGTATTAAATTACATTTTAAATACTTTTCTGCTGATTATTAAAAACTGTATTTTTCTACAAAAGCAAGGGAAGCTGTTACTTGCACAATTGGGTCTTGCAAGAGGGTTCTACAATAAAAACGATTTAATTGATTTTAGGTTTGTGCTAGGCCAAGTATACATTATTATATTATTATTATTAATAACAATTTCTTATATAGCGCACACATATTCCGCAGCGCTTTACAGAGTATATTTCAACATTTCCATCAGTCCCTGCCCCAGTGGATCTTACAATCTATATTCCCTATTACATGTATACGCACATTAATTCTAGGATTAATTTTGTTGGAAGCCAATTGACCTACCAGTATATTTTTGGATTGTGGGAGGAAACCGGAGTACCCGGAGGAAACCCAAGCAAGTACGGGGAGAATATACAACTCCCCAGTTAGAGCCATGGTGGGAATGGAATCCATGACTTTAGTGCTGTGAGGCAGTAATGCTAACCATTACACCGTCCGTACTGCCCACATATATTGTGATTATTGCATAAACTGGGGCGATATCCTAGGTGCTTACGAGCCTACACTACCATGAGCTGTGGAACACTCCTGTTCTTTTGGACATGCACTCAGTAGAGTGGCTTGATCTCTGGCACCCAACTCACCTCCTAATAAAGTGGACAGGATTAGGAGATCATGCGGGGAAATATGGTTCCGTATGGAGAAGCGGGCTTACATGACTGAAATTGCACCATTTAGCTCTGCCTCCTAACTGCAGACCCATGGATTGCAGCATTTGATTTGAGGGGGGGTCTAGTGAGGAGATTTCAATTGTTGACACCATATGCCTAGGTGGCATCATTCATTGAGAGGAATGAAAAGGTTCCAAATTGTAAGGAGGGTTTGGGGGGTGTTCCACTGCAGCATGTCAAGGAGGCAGTTGTATCCATGGTATGTAGGGACATGGTTGTGTCTACTGGAAGTGTGCCAGACCCCAAGTGTTCCATGGCCACTCATCCGTCCTACTTTGGAAATATCCTATCTTGGGAAGCATGTATCACCTAGCTGCTTCTCTTCTATGCCAGTGGACTGAAAATGTCTACATAAATTCCAATCTGCCAGTTCAGGTAATGATAGAATGACTCCATGCACTCCCTGGTTGTTGGTAGTAAGAGGTAGAATTTGCGAATTATTCCTACATAGATCCTCTGTAGTTGTATTACCCAGCGAAGAACCCGAGTACTGTTTATCATAAACCACGTTTCAACAACAGTAACCAATTGTTGTACTGCTTCAACTCAGCAGCATGAGACACCCCCCCCCCCCCCATCAGAAATGTAGTGAAATGGAAAGGTTTATACTGTACACTCACCATTTTAACTTTAATCATACAGCTCCTGAGTGAGCAAAACACCCTTTTCAGGTTACTGGCTGGGGATGGCCATCAAACGTCGATAGCCATCCGATACCTCTGAAGCCCCATGGGCCCCAGTTAGTTAAAGAAAAAAGGATGACCATCGACTGGTGAAATCATCGATAGTCATCCATGGTATAGTATGCTGCCATTGATGGCCACTTGCATCACACAGGGGCAACACAGGACTGCGCAATTCCCACACCATCAGGTTTGCACACAAGTCTGAATTAGGCCTGAAATGACAACATGAGATAGTGTTACCTTTTATTCTCTCAAACTTTGAAAATAATTACTTTTGTACTGTATGTTTCTGAAATTGCTGGCACACTGCAGACCCCATAACAGGCTACAAGGATACGTTACACACTGAGAACAAAGAAATACCAACAGTGTTGTGAATTGTGCACTCGCCTATAATTAGGTATGGCTGATGCCTTCAAATGAAACAGAATCCTTCTGGCTGTATGTTACATTTTCTTCTGTTTGTGACAAAGTCATTTTAAAATGATAAGGATTATGCAGTGGGGCTGATGCAGAGTACAATTTGCAGAGCTTTCGCAGTGCAGTTTGTGTAGAAGAGAGCACATGCAAATACCAGAGATACCAAGTCTTATTTATCTTCACTGGTGACTGAGGTGGAATAATGGGGCTATAATAGGGCATTCTTGTGAAGGCAAGGTTCAGTGAGAACATGTTGATGCAGTTGTGAGTTGCACCGAAGCGTATTTAGAAATGCAAAATCATTTGCACTAAGTAGGAGGCAATGGAAGGCAGTCACCTCTGGATACTAGCTCTGAAGTGGGCACCCTGACTTCCTCCATTGCTCTAGTTTCTGCTTTTTGCAGCCTAGAGCAGGAAGAAGCATGTGCCAAGGACCTGCCTTTCAGGTACTGTCCCCTCTTTGGGCTGCTGTGTCTAAAGGGGAGGACATTTATGGGTGGAAATAGTCTCATATGATGTGGGTGGAAGACAGGGGGCAGCCCAACTTTTTGGAAAGTGATGTACAGTGCATGCACCATGCATCACATGAAATGGAGCCATGATGTGTCATGACGATGATCCCTACATCACAAAGTCTTAAGTTTCCTTGGTTCACCAAAGCGTAAATACAGCTATGCTGGATGCGGCTGGGGAGTTTGCAATGAAGGTGGGTTTGGAAGTGGATCTATGTGAGGGTGCTGCTGGTGTGTTAGTAGTGAATGTGAGTATGATTGCATCTGCAGAGGTATTGGTGGGAAAGCTGCTGGGATTTGGGTGTTGGCAGTGAATGCGAGACGGCGGGGTAGGTGAGACATCCCACTATTTTGCCTCCAGGCTCCTGACGTACGCTCCTGGCACTAAACCTAATTCTGACATTATCCATGCCAAGAATCACTGCAGGAAATATTGTAGGGAACTCTTGTCACCCTGCAATCAGTAATGTTGCTGATAATAAGAACGTTTCTTTGGTCAGGGAGCAAACCTTGACCACTTTTAGGATGGTGATGTCTGTGACAATCTTCTCACCTAGCCTTATGGGAGTCTTACTCCTAACTTACGTTTGCAGAGGCATAATAGCATTTCAGAGCTAATAATAACATGTTTTTTTTTTTGTTATGAAATTTAGCACTGCTAGCCATGTTTTTTTACCTGGTATTAAACACTGTGCTGCTCGCCCGCCAAAGTAGTGTCAAGGAAGCAGCCCTCGTAGCCACTGCAGATTGAAGATTATCAGCGTGGACTTTAGAAAACAGGATGGAGCAGATACTAGCTGGCAGAGAGTGGGGGGAAGGGGATACTAGCTGGCAGAGAAAGCTACAGCACTGCATTGTGGGGAGGCAGCCTTCCTGTTGTAACCTCAGCACTGCTCTATGCTAAATACAACAGCAGGTACTTGGACCTAAAGAAGTGCAATGAGTGCTAATTTAAAAAAAAAATGCTTGTTAAATACCAGGACAATAACTTGTACAGTAAAATCTAAACAGACTAGAGCACAGAGCTTTAGCAGGGTGATCATACTGGTAGAGGACCCGCATTCTTTAAACAATCCAAAGCACTATATATTCTTTCCTGATTGTGGGTGGCATCACAAGAGTGCCTAGACGCATTCTTAATGCAATCATGGTGCTTAAACAGTCTACCCATAATTGCTCAATAGCGTGAATATCAGTTTTGCATACAAAACTGAATCAGGCTCTAGGTACTCAGGAAGTCGACCTAAAACCTGTGTAACAGTTAAAGTGAACCAACAGTGAATGAAGCCATTTTGTGTGTGTCCAAACATTTCTCAATAGGCTGCATTCTCAGGATTATTGGTTCATGACCTTGTATTTTTTCGATAGAAACTAGAGGGGTGATTCTGGTTGGTTTGCAAAAGCAAACTCATTCTTTAATAGACAAAACCATGTGCACTGCTGGTGGGGCTGATGTAACATGCGCAGAGAGAGCTACATTTGGGTGAGTTATTTTGTTCCTGTGCAGAGTAAATACTATTCTTACACTGTAATTTACATTTCAGTTTGAACACACCCCACCCAAATTTAGCTCTCTCTGCACATGTTACATCTGCCCCACCTGCAGTTCACATGGTTTTGCCGATTAACAAAGGAGTTTGCTTTTACAAACCAACCAGAATAACTCCATAGGGGTAGTGATGAGTGTGTAAAGGAGACTGCAATCCCACCTTACACTGCAGTTAAAAACTGTATACTCTGGGCCTCTATCTAAACATATATAGATTGGTAACCCCAGGATGCATAGCATCCCTACCCCAATCCTGACCCTAAATAAATGTTAACCCCAAACTTCACCCTAACAGTAATTGCTTACCCCTATACCCTATACCCTAACCCAACCCCTAAACCAGTGATACTATCCTTATCCCCTAATACCCTAACACAACCTAATACCCTAACACAACCAGCAAATAGGTTCTTCTTGCACACGTTGCAGTCCCACGGCTCCTCCCAAAGCACATGACTACTCTCCCCACACAGTGCGAGAGCCAGGAGGTGGACTGGTGAAAAGGCAGGCCCACAAGCGGGCACCCCACAATATAGATTCCGGCGTTTGAGAATGGCGGACCCTTCCCCAGGTAATAGGACACATGGGCAGTATGCAGAGTGGTAGGTGCCAACACAGCCGTTACTGGTCTTATTCTTAGTGTGTGTAATAGGACACAGGGACAGTATACAGACAATATAATCCTTCCGGGATAATAATGTAGATCTTTTGCATGGTATTAGCAATAACAGGACCCAGGGGCAGTATACAGCTGGCAGCTCCCACCAGCACACACCTTCAATAAAATAAGAGACCATGGGCACCATAGTGGACCTTGTAGGGTTCATGTTTTACCAACAAAGAACTGTGCCAAAAGGAAGCCATGTGTAAGAATTCAGATATGTTGCTGCAATTGAAGCCAATTTACTTAATGCCATTCTGCAGAGAGCTCCATTTTCTGGTCCCATAGACTGCACATTGCCTGGCTCCACCCTAACTGGGTGGAGCCTGCAGATTATGAAACACAACAGGGTAGTATCATGGTGGCATCCACTAGCGTAACATTTATTGCAGCGAGCAGCAAGTTCTGCCCAAAGACATCCTGCTCTTCTTACGGCCTTTGCAGTGGGGGTGCAGCAGGCTGGGATGCATCGGTGGGTGCTCCCCGCTGTGATGCTCAGTGTAGACAGTTGGCAGGTTTTCTGTGTGACGTCAGCCCTATGTACAGCACAGTGCTCCACTGTGGAACAGAGCCTAGTGGGAACCATGGATGGATTTAGTTGGGCCTGTCCATGGGCCCCTTGCAATCGATTGGGCGCTAGGCAGGTGCTTAGGTTGCCTTGCTGGAAAAACGTCCCTGTTAGTGCAGCTATCTCTAATACTGTCAGTGCTATAAGAGGATGACAGATAGCAAGAGTACCAATTAAAATTGGTATTGAGATAAAATAAGCTTATCACTCCTTCATAAGCCCTGTGTACTTTAAGCAGTGACAAACTACATTAAGAGCAAAACATACTTTCTTTATGGATTGCATCTTTCCATAACACTCTTAAGTTGTTCTTGACACATGTATTATCTGATCATGAATATTTATACAGAATAAAACTACACACAAATCCGCCCCTGTGTCCTCTCTTAGGCTCTATCCCCCACAGATCCTCATTTAAATGATTATTGGTGCAAGGCCTAGTTCCGCTCTTCTGCTCATGACACCAAACTTGAATGTGACAATGCAGTCTCTGTGTAGATTTCAGTAATAGGCGTAAAAGACCAATAACCATGATGTGGTGTGAAGGGAACATAGTTCTTTCTTGGAATTTATTAACACTGAGTCCATAGCCCGTGTACAGTAAGTATTGCAGACTTCATGTAAGCATGCCTCCTTGGCAAACACCATTTACTCCTAGTACTGGAAGCCATAAATGAGAACACATCAATGGTAATGAGCACAGTACATACAGACCATGGGGGGTTATTCAAACCTGATCGCTGGGCTGCTAATTTGTGAGTCCAGTGATCAGGTAATCGCCGTCCAGCCAGAGTGAAATCCTGCCCCCCTGTGCAAGCCTGCAATTGATGTGCAAGGCTTGCGAAAATATCACAGCCCTGCGATTATCAGGAAATCCTTATGCAAGCCGCACACCATTGAATGATATGGCTATGATAGTAACAGGCTGATCAGGGCCGGACCGGAAGTTATTTGACTTCCCTTCAAATGCCTGGGTTTCCCCGACACTTCCAGAATATGGCTGGTTATGACCCCCAAAGGCTGTTTTCCTGTGTACAGCCTGCAAATTTGCAGCCATGTGATCAGGTCTGAATAACTCCCGTTATGTTTACCTTACTAAAATCCCTGATGGGCCGCTTCTTTGCAACAGCTCACCTTGGTTACCCTTTGAAAAAGGCGCTGTTGCGCCGAAACGGCCCATCAGGGGATATGTATGGCTGTTTGGTTTCAAGGTTGCTGCTTCCACTTTGCCTGTTTGTGGATTACTAGCTGCTATGGCCTGTCTATGAGATGAGTATCCATTGATATTAAACTGCTTTCAAAAAACGTTTATTCTGGATGTGCTGGTCCTATCTGTTGCATTGCCTAATGGTTATTGCAGATGATTGATGGCTGTATTAATATATGGCACCCACCATTGATTGAGCTAAGTGTGCGTTTCCTTCAAGCAATATATATTCATATATATATTTATATATAAATATATATATATATAATCTGTTACAGACACATAGTAGAGGCTGCCATGTTATGGATTATTACTGCAACAAACTATATTTGTCTTCACTGATATCAACAGAGACCTATAGGCTTGTACTTGAAACTGACTTGAACAATTCCTACCCCCCCCCCCCCAAACCTCCCTCCCCAATATAACTGCCCCAGCCTAATGCTAACCCGTCCCACATGTTATGATCGGAATCTGAAGTCCAGCGCCAGTACCCTTATTGATGTTGGGATTCCAGCACCGGACTGCTGGTCAGGACCGCCACCTGCAATACCGATGCCACTAGCACTCCTGCACTCCCTTGAACTGAGGACACTTCCAACACCCTCAAACTGAGTACACCACCAGCACACCTGTATTGCCGCCACCCCACTCTAAGGACACTACCAGCACCCCTGCTTTGCTGACACCACGGACACTCCCTGTCACAGTAAGTGTATCACCCAACATTATATTCCGCACTGTATCTGATGCACTGTATCTGATGCACACTGTACCTTGCAGTTTTTGACCAACATTGCATACAACCCAACTGTCCTGAGTCCCGAAGAGTAGTGAAGATTAGAGCTGTGCACATGTGCATATTCAGAGAGAAAGAGGTTCTGGGGCCATGCCCCCCGCAATGATGGAAGATGGGCATGGCTCCTGGCGGAGGCAACCCTACGGGGCCACTCCTCTTCCAGCTTTGGCCAAACCCATCTTTTGGAGCCAAATGGGAGTCCTGATATCCTGCACTGAAATATTTGGAGATATGACATTGGTATCCTGCACTGTATCTAAGGCACATTGTAACCCATTGTGTTTTCTGGTGCACTGTGGTATAACCCTCTGTGTTTGTTTGTGCAGTTTGGTATAACTATGTGTGTGTGCCAGTGTAATGTGGTGTTACCCTGTATGTGTTGCTGCAATGCGGTGTGACCGAGGTGTGGAGCTGCAGTGGTGTAATGTGAATATCGGACAGTACTTTGTGGTGTAATGTGAACTGGTATTAAATTATGAAGCAACACCCCTCTGGAGCACACTGTCCCTGTTTTGAGTGGGGAGGAGGGGGGGCACACCAATTCCCTTTCTGGTACAGGATACCAACATGTCTAGCTACAGCATTGGTTCTGACACACAAGCATTGTATTCATGACATGTGAATTGTGCATTTAGGGAAGTGGAATGGGATGAGGGGCGGGCCAGTGCATCAGAAGCACTGGTAACAATCCTGTGATGTGTGGCTTTTCCCCTTCTTATGCTTGTCCAAATTACCCCATAGTTAATGTTGGGAGATATTCAGTAGAAAAGAGATGTTGGAGGGGCAATTTAAACTCTTACTGCGAACTATGGGATGTGGCCCAGTAAACGGTGCTTAGCTCAAGGGGCATTATACATGCAGACATCTTTTCATCTGTTTTTTTTTTTTTTAACACGGATAAATGTCGTTAGAAACAATAACGGCAGACTTGTGCGGAGCTGTTAATTTGTCGGCTGCCTACCATTCGAATACATTAACATTTTCACTCCAAATGACTCCCATTTTTAGTGATTAGAGAAGTATTTGTTTAAAGCATTTGAATGATTTACAGACCCTTGCCTGTGAGAATCGGGAACAGCTGCAGCAAGCAGAGAGCGGGGGAAGCCCTTTTCTTTAAATGGCACCTGTGACCAAAACCAAGGGTATGCCTCTTGCTACAGTAGATGAAGGATAATGTAGGAGTTGTATCATTTCTCATTGCCGCTCATTAGTAGAGTTATATCCAGAACCACAGGTCTTTAATATATAACATGCTGCTTTAAGATGTGGGAATTAATTTGCTGTTTCAAATATAAAAATAAATGTTTCTGTAAGTTAGCATCTAAAAACATTGCCATCTACATTTAGAACATATCTGCTGGTTTTTTCAGACCTGATTGCACAGCTTCAAATTTGCAGGCCAGACAATAATGGATAGTCAGCGCATACATATGGCTCTTAGTATACATTTTTGATCCCTGGCCGTACGCCAGTTGATTGACATGAAGCCGGCATTTGGGGGTGGTAGCCGGCCGTTTTCAGGGAGTGTCAGAGAAAATGCAGGGGCACCTAGGTTTTTGAAGGGAAGTTGTTTGATGTCAGCTGCGTCCCCGGACAGCCTGTTTCTGTCGCAGCCACCGAGTAAGTCTTGGACAACGCACAGACTGTGCACACATGATAAAAATCCTTTGATGGTGAGTGATTGAAAATGGATTTAAAGATTTTCGCAGGAATGCAAACTTTTCATAGGCTTATTGCAGGGTTGCACGGGACGGGGCGGGATTTCACTCTGGCTGGGTGGCATATACCTAATCACAAACCTCTGCAAAGTTGCACCTGTGCAATCAGGTCTGAATAACTGCCTTTGTGCTGATCCTATGTAGTGGTGTGTAGACAGCTGTTGACGTGCCAGGAAACAAAGTTGAAAAAAATAGGTGACCTAGGTGTTTCAAAATTGAAACATCAACATCTAAATACAGTGCATTTTTTGCATTCAAACTACACCAAACATTAATCCTGACATTACATTAATACTGTACCTCCTCACACACAGAAACAGTTTAAAAATGAAACAGACAGAACTCTGCAATCGCCATACAGTAATCTGATCCTCCAGTGAGCACTGCATAGAACATACAACAATACAGTGACTGCCATACGGTACACACAGCATTACAGTGACTGCCATACAATTAAACTTTCACAACTTTAAAAAGGGCACAACAGGAGTTTCACTCATTGTAGAGCTCCCCTAAAGACTGACCAAACTATTAATCCCTTGGAAAGTGCCATAGAAACAAACCTTAGCTGAAGTAGAAGTTCAGCAAGAATGAACAGATTTAATTATTCATATAACTTAAATTTGTTGCTGTGGCTCAGAGATTAAGTTTTAATAGAAAATATATGACCTGCAAGATTGACACTAGACTGAAGTTAATGAGACTTGTGATAAGGTAAGCTGCATTGACTTTAGTCAAGTCAATGAGATTTGTGATGACGTTAGGCTTCTGCCCCAATGAGTGAGACCTGACCGTACCTTACAAGTGAGAATCAGCCAAAGAGATTAAGTAACAGGTCTAGAATATAGTTCAAGCACGATTACCGACATCTATGAAAGGATGACTTCTGCCTTGAGTTTGTTTTTGACCTTTCAAGGTGTAAGATGAACTAGTGGCAGCTGTACAATACAATGAAAAGGAGAACTCTCGTCCCCTCACAATCACTAATCATAAAAAGCATGAAAAGAGGAGACGCACAAGCAATTTCTCACATCCTTTCCTCTGAACTGAGTCATGTCAGGATTTAATGGGATTTAATGGTCAATCATGGAGGTTTTGTATTAATGGAGATTGTAGAGATAGAGTGTGCTGCTATGGAAGTATTGTATGGTGTAAAGACATTAGTTAGCTATGCTGCGGAGCAGTGGTTCAGGGAAATAAAGGAATCGCCCTGGTTCTGCATGAAAACATTTCAGCAGAGACGCTCCATCTATTCTATCCTGTTTGGAGTTTGATCGAACCGGCCTGACTCAGTGACCTTGAACACTTGGGGGTTATTTTGGTTCACTCTTTCTGATAAATTCCTTCTTAGATGGACAAAACCATTTGCACTGCAGGTGAGGCAGATGTTACTTGTGCAGAGAGAATTAGATTTGGATGGGGTTTTACTTCAAAGTGAGATCTATATTGCAGTGTAAAAAAAAGCAGCCAGTATTTACCCTGCACAGAAATAAAAGAACTCACCTAAATCTAATTCTCTCTGCACATTTTATATCTGCCCCCCTGCAGTGCACATGGTTTTGTCCATCAAAGAAGGATTTTGTCAGAAAGAGTGAACTAGAATAAGGCCCTTGGTTACATCAACTGTAAAAATATTGAAATCTACTTTTGGTTTGACCACAATGATGGGAATATTATATACTCAAAGTTGGAATTCAAAATTCTTAGCTTGTAAAAATATATTTAAAATGTATTTCTACCCGTGCTCAAGTTTTAAGGTTTATAGTATTTTGAAAGGTGTTTTTTTTTTTAACACCATATATTATTGTGTTTAGAATCATTATTAATGGTGCAACTATAAGGACTTTTTAGAGTAACTGCTTCAAGGTTGTATAATGTCACATCTGTACATAACTGACCACTTAACTCTGTCCAACTTGGAGCCCCAGATGAAGTGAAACATTGTCCTTCTTATGGTCCTGCAGAGTGTGACCATAGGTGGTCACTTCTGTGCTGGGTACTGAAGAACAGGATCCATATTGTTGTTCAGTATTTTGCCTTCAAGCTTTTTATAAAGTCAGCCATGATGGGGATGGGGAAAGGTTGACACATGCCACTGTCCACAAACCAGCACATCTCGCTTCCCGCAGCTGAAATTTGTATGACTTAAACAAAAGGAACAGGTGAAAGCGAGCAGCCTTGTCTACCTCCAGGCAGTCCGCCAGTCTCTTACTAATGCTAAGCGTAAATATTGAGGTACTGTACATCAGGTTAACATATTAACAAAATATTCACCAATCCCACATATCTGTATATTATTTAACTGATGTGAGACAGGGTCAAAGGCCATCTACTGATCGAAGCTGACCAGGGCAGCATGTATACAGTAATTATTGATGTAAAGCACCATGTCCCTGTGTATGGAAAGGCTATCAGTAATTAGGTAGCGAACAATACCACAGGTCTGGGGTGGGTGAACAATCTGTTGGATCAATGCTTTTAACCTATTTGCAAGTACCTTAGTGAGGGTCTTGTAGTCCATGTTTAGGGAATTAGTCTCTGATGGCTCCCATGATGCCCTCTTTCTCCATATCTAGAAATGTCTCCTCTTGCAGCTCAGGCAGGGTTTTGGAGCTGGAGTGGAATGTCCTAAAAAAGAAAGAGTGACATTTTCAAACATCTCCAGATTCCCACTTGGGAACAGAAGATGATGCATTAGGGTTTCTCTTCAACATGACTTTTTTACGCTCCAACTGGCCTTCTTTTATGCCATCTCTCACAAAGCAGCCGCACAGTTGTCTTTTGCCTAAAAGAAACTGCAAATGTGGACATTAACACATTCTCATCAGTTACTCATACAGTCACAGTGACATTTCTACATTTTCCATGTGCTATAGTCATCTCTCAGCTCCTCAAACACATTGTGCATTTCCAGCAATGCAAAATTCAACTTCGAGGAGTACTGGAGCAGGAGGAAACCATTGCAGAAGCAATAAAACATGGTATGCCTACTTTGCTTCACTGCCCTAGAGGTATACACAAAGGCAATTGAAGATTGCACTGTTCGGGCAGCTCCCCATGGTGCCCAGAGTATCCTGAAATGATGCTTAGGCTACCATTTACTTGAACAGATGTCATAGCCATCTTATACCCCTTTCACAAAGCACAAATAACCTGGGTTATTGCTGGGTTGACCCGGATCGAGATGCAGTGTGAAAGCACCAAAGTGAATAGCCCTGGCATTTGAACCCGGGTTAAAAGAAGTGTTAAACCCGGGTTAAAGTGTGTATAATGGGTAATGCGGGATCAGTGTGAAAAGGTATGACCCAGGTTGGACCTCTGTGCAAAATCTCATTTTGGACCCTGGATTGTGATGTGAAAACAGTATTAGTTGTTTCTATTTAGGCTTTTTTAATGTTTCATGATGCAACAATACCAATTCTCTTTAACGATATGGCAAAATCTTTGGGACACAGGAAACAGAATGCATACTTGCTGACTTTGTTGTTGCACCCTCCAGGAGGGAGCAGCCAAATCAGCGCAACAGGGGACGTTGCTCTGAATAAATAGGAGGGATGTGGAGACACAAATATGTTACCATAGTACTGCCCACGCTATGCTATGCTTATATTACTGGCATTGCAAAGAGGGGGGCAGGGCTACAATGATGTGATTTAGTGCAAATTGCAGCATCACCCAGCCCATTTTCATTTGTGAGTGAGGCTTGCAGAGACTGGCGAAGGGGGGCATGGAGTGAGAGGAGAGTGCCTGGCTGAGTAAAGATCCTTAGGAAGCCTTTCCCCCTAGACCCCAGGTAGTCACCAGTTACACAGTTAAGCAATTTAAACATGTTATGCCACACATTTTGCCAGGTAGAGCCCCTCCACTTCATTCCTCCTTACCATCTCATCCCTGCCTATATTTTGAATGTAGGGAGAAGGGGGAACCAATTCTCTTTCTGGCACAGGGCACCAAAATGACTAGTAAAGGCTCTGGTGCCAGTGTTGCTTTCCCTCTTTACAGACAGGTGAGGAGCACCCCTTATCATGGGTAGCGCACACTGTGGATGGCTTTGCCGGCCATTGGTTGCACAGTTCATACATACACTGTATATACACACTGCACCTATTCTAGCTGCTTACCTTTGTTGTGCCTGGCTGCAGCATCCATGAGACTGTTCCTGTGGGCAGTCCCTCTGGACACTGCACGAGACAAAAAAGTCCCTGCAGGCACTACTGTACCTGGCAGAAGTCCCTGCCGACACTGCAGGAGATGAGGAAGGGGCAGATTACATGGGGGAGAGACAGCAGCAGCTCTGCTCACTGTAATGTTATTAGCAGCACTGTGAGCAGCAGAGAAGGAGCTGGGTGCAATGTTAATGTCAGATATTACAGCTGGTAGCGCTGCTGCTGGCAGCGATGCATATATAGGTGGGCATTTTTGTGGGTGGATACAGACAATGCGCCCACAGGACGAATGCGCTGTGTGCTGAGCACCATCTGCGCCTCCCCAGTTACTGCCCCAGTGGTATTTACCCATACATGATGATATTTGCTACCAGTTACGTGTAATACAGCCTAATTGTCCATCAATTAATGCTGCTTTCAGACCGCATAACTGGCTTTGACCCTGTATTTGGAAACGTTTCCAAAAACGGGTCTGCCAGATAAAACCCCTTTCAGACCGCAGCACTTAAACGGTATATTACCGTTTAAGTGCCGATTTTTTGACACTGGCAGACCCGTTTTTGGAAGCTTTCCAAATACAGGGTTAAAGCCAGTGCAGCCTTCAGCACTCCCCTCCGTGCAGCTCCCCCCCCCCCCCTCGCGTGTCGACCGAGCGCATGTCGACGCCCCCCGCGCGTGTCGACGCCCCCCGCGCGTGTCGACGCCCCCCCCCCCGCGCGTGTCGACGCCCCCCGCGCGTGTCGACGCCCCCCCCCCCCCCCCCATGTCGGCGCCCCCCCCCGTGTCGACTTACCCCGTGCCGGTACCTGCGTTGTGGACTGCAGCTCAGTATGCTCGGAAAGCACTTATGAAAAAAGTGTCTTCCAGAAAATGGCTGCCCCATAGGAAACCCAGTTTAAAAAAACTGTCTTCCGTATGGGGGGCAGCCATTTTCTGAAAGACACTTTTTTCATAAGTGCTTTCCGAGCATACTGAGCTGCAGTGCCGGGAACCACAACGGAGATACCGGCACGGGGTAAGTCGACACGGGGGGGCCGTCGACACGCGCGGGGGGGGGGTCGACACGCGGGGGGGGCGCCGACACGCGCGGGGGGCGTCGACACGCGCGCGGGGGGTGTCGACACGCGCGGGGGGGGCTCCAGTGCTGTGAATACTTAATGAGCGCTCATTAAGTATTCACTGTGCTGAATTTAGGACCCAGCTCATTGGCTGGGTCCTAAATACCGTTTCTGAGCCGATTTTTTGGCTAAAATACCGGTTCAGAAACGGGTAGGACCCTGCATTTTAACCGGTTAGAAAAAACTGCATTTTCTAACCGGTTAAGTGGGACTGGACCTTTCAGACCGCACACATTACCGTTTTAAAACGGTAAAAAAACGGCAATTTACCGTTTTAAAAGTGCGGTCTGAAAGGGGCATAACAGTAGTTTTCACAGGTTTATTTCCTGTAGACTTAACACTTCATTTGCATACTACCAACATATTGCCTACAATGCGCAATCAGACAAATAAAGTTAAGAAAAGAGAATCACAATGAAACACGGTGTGAGGGTCCTGTCTTCCCGAGCTTACTATAAATGCATGTGGATTATATGAATTGCCTTTGTAACCTGTCTGTAAATGTAAGACGATACTGAAGTAATATGGTTTAAGTCTCTGATCTCTAGTTCATTGTACTGGTCATAACTCTGTGACTCATTACTGCCTTGCAGTCCATTGGTTTGCTTACTCGACCAAATACTGTATGACTTTCCAAGTCTAATCCCATTTATAGAGCTCTGCAGAGCTTTGCTCTCAATCCTCATGCCCTGTAGGTAATTTTGCAGGGCATTGTTTTGTAGTCTTACTCCCTGTGGGGAAACCTATAAAATGTGTTTTTACCGGGGTCATCCTTTGCAGAGATAACTGCATAACATTACTCTGCCAGCGCTATGTGATGCCTTTGGGGACCTCTGCAGAATATTGCTGCCCACGTCTCTCTCTCCCTGTATAGATAGTCCTATTGTATTTTTTCTCACCTCATCTCTGGAAAGGATAATTGTAACATTGGTATTTTCATAGAGTGCTCATGGTGCAGTGAGTTTCAGGTCTACAGTCTATGGCACTAAATTCCTTCTGTTCCACATGAACTGCCCAACAGTTTTCTTTTATTGGTCTCTTTATAATACCTGCTTATTCTTCCTTTTCCCTCTGTCATATTGGTTTTTACTTTTCCACATTATCGTAACTCTTGCTATGCCAATAGGATCTTTTTGCCCATCTCATTAGTCAGTTGGTAGGTGTTTATTTATTTATGCGTGTAATACAGGAGGAGTACAAGTTAGTCCTCAGGGGTCATTTAACTGCTAGAGTTTTAGGACTTCTCTAATTAAATTTTAGTCTGTCAATAGTCCTTAAGGGTAAGTGTTGGACAGGTCCGCTCTCCATAAATCTATTTTTGTACATCCTGGAAAAGTAAAGATGTGTGCCAGTATGTGTCATCAAGCAGAACACAATAGGCCACATGCAAATGTGTGAATGCAGTTTTGCTTGCATCTGATACTTGGTAGGTGGGAACCAGGAAAGGGGAAGCCATTGTACCTTAAGTATAGTCAGTAGGGGATGCAGTCAGCATCCAAGTGGTCAGGTATACTGTATGAACAACAGCTTCCCAACTGCCTTCAGAAGACTAGAGCCAGATTTTCGAAATGGTCAGGACGGCAATGACTATGCAGGAAATGGGAGCCGGGGATAGGGGGGTTAAGTTTAGGTACTGCTGGGGGGAATTAAGGTTAGGCTGTGGTGAAGGGGTTTAGGTACCTACATGGTGGAGTTAGAGTTAGGCTGTGGGGTGCAGGGGTTAGGTTTAGACATCAGGGTGCGGGGGTTAGGCACTAGCAGGTAAGGGTTAGGGTCAGGCTGCGGGGACGGAGGGTTAGAGTTAGGTTGCTAGAAAAGAGGATTAGGGTGGGAAGGTAAGTATACTCACCAGACCACTGCCGAGACTCCTTTCGGGATGCCGTCATCGGTATTCTGACGCTGGCCATCCATATGTATTCCCTCACAAGTGTGTCTGCAGTATATGTCTGCTAAAGTATACATAATCAGGTCCGTTCACAGCCAACCTGCGTTCGCAGGGGGACCGGTGTTTTCTTAGTGTGCATGTGCATTTCGGCACATGTGCATACGCAGGTTGCATGCACCCATGGCGAACATTCTGTTTGCACGCACCCAACACAGCAGGCTGAGGGCGTGGTTCGCCATGCAGCCCCATTACCTTATGGGAATGCCCAGCGTTTCATGGGCGTTCCCATGAGAGCACTGGGCATTCTTATGGTAATGAGGCCGTGACGCCGGTGAGGGCTGACAACACCGGATCTCAGCTGCCCGCCCATTTCCGTCCCATTGTGCACGCATATGGAAGTGACTTGAAAGTCCATCGAAAGATGTGGGTGTTCTGCGCAGCAAATGGATGTTTATGTTAAACATCCATTCGCAGCCTGTGGGAACACATGCTGTGAGGGGATGGCAGGCTAAGTCTCTTAAGTGACTGATTTCATCTGTCTTTTTATCGATTGAAACAATATTTAATCATTTTGGGGTGGGGTGTACTAACAGCAAAATGTGGTCACAATGTAAAATTTGAATTTGACCACATTTGGAACATCTACAAAGCTCCAGAAAATTTATATACTGTATATTTCACAGAGAGTGTCCCCTGCTGCTCATACATGCGACTGCCGCTCATGTGCAGAAGGAATCGTAACCCAGAAGTCCTCTCATCACAAAGGTCACCTCCTATTGGAATAACTGTCCTTTTACATTTTTATTGAAACTGTACATGCGTACACAATGGCCGTTATTCTGGCCTGTTCACACGGACCCAAATCATCGCAAGGGCATTGATGGTTGTGTATGTGCAGGGTCATTTCTGCACATGTGCGTGCATCCATGACGAACAGCGTGTTTGCCGGGCGCATGCATCCAAGTGTGTGGGTCGGGGCAGAGAGGGTGACAGGGCACACCATTTGCATATGGGAACGCCCAGCATTTCATGGGCATTCATGCTAATGGCCCGATGTGGCAGATGCGGGGGACGGGCAGGTGACATCACCAAATGTCAGCTGCCCGCCCACTTCCTCCCAAGCGACCGCGCATATAGAAGTGACTTGAGAGGTCGCCGACCATTGAATGATGTGGGAGGATTCCCCAAGGCTGCGAATGGATGTTACTGTGTAACGTCCATTTGCAGGCACTGTGACAGAATCGTCCTTGCGAATGGGTGGCAGCTGGGTCTCCATTCGCATGGCAGGGTTTGGTGGACTTGTGAATCAACCAGAATAACCCCCAATGTATGAGATCACTGGTAGCATTCACCTTTTGTGAGTATATATTACCATTATATATATATATATATATATAATATATATATGCGGGCCTTACAGTATCTGTCTCTGAAAGGGAGAATATCCCTCTTTTGATCAGTTATATATTTGTATAAGATATATGGTGGGCGGCACTCCTAGACGCTTTAAATCAGCAATACAAGTCGTGCTTCTTTATCTTGATTTTATTTATTTATTTTTTGCAAAAATCTAGTTATACCTGCTAAGATTTTATGTAATTCAGTAATAATAATAATATAAATCTGAAATAATAAGTGCCTCTTACTCTATCAATACAAAAGATTGGAAGTGTATTTGATGTATATCTGATATAAGCCAAATGTTACTGGTGTAAAGTGCTACACTTCTAACAATTTGTCCAAATCGGTAATTCAAAGGTTTTTTTTAGTGAACAAATTTTATGGGCTGTATTCAGTGCGGCCGGCGAGGGGGTTAAATGGTGAGGGTCAGCGAAAAACCCCCATGACGGCCTCTCACCCTATTCAATGTTCCGGGTGAATCTTCGCTGTCAGAGGACAGCAAGGATTCCCCCAAAAGATGAGGCTTGTGGCTAATGCAGGGAGCCCGCTGCATTTAGCCGTGAGCTTTGCTGTTTTGGTGGCCGCACACGCCGTTTCCATCTCGCTGTAAAAACCCAGCAAGGTGGAAATGGCGTGTGCAGGGGGGTCAGTTGAATACTGACCCGTGAGCTGTGACTGGAGCAATCAGCACTGTTCACCGTCTCGCAAAAGAGCATTGAATACTGCCCGTCTGTAATATTTTACTCAAATGGGTACAAACTCAGCATGATCAGAGACTGCATTACACAATTAACATGTCACCATTCCACATGAAAAAGTTCATTGATATCAGCTAAATGTAAGCATTTTCTGAAAATTAATCCCAAATCAGAATGTCACATGACTGTAGGGGGTTCATTTGCACTACAAAATAAGAAGTCTTGTCTGATCCAGTGTCTATTTAAAGTATATATACTGTAGTAGAGGTTATTATGGCATATGGTTGGATTTAAAGTCTTTCTTTCACGGATATGCAAATGAGTCCTTATCGGCAATGCTTTTAGGCAACAGTATCAAAGTATAGGCCAGGCGGAAACTTTGGTCTCCCACTTTGCTTGTCATTGATGGAGAGCAACATACATGTATGCCCTGGATATTGGATATGTGATGTTGCCCATAGGAACCCAATTCTGTCTCTCTATTGTACACCAATTTTATATGTGGGATGGCAGGGCAGCACTCTGGGACTTGGTAAGCTGTGAGCTTCGCAGCTTACAGAGTTGAGCAGAATCAGGCTCCTGGAGTAGGGATGGCTTTGCCATCGATGTTTGCCATCTATGGCAAAAATGCAATGGGACATCGATGGTGCATAACTATGCAATGGATGACAATCGAAGTTTGTACATGTCGATGGTCATCCCTTGTCTTTTACTGATTGACCTGTGGCCAATCAGAATATGGAGCAGTGCTTCACGGGTGTCCTGGGCAGAGCTATACTCCTTGTCCCAGGAAAAAGCAAAACGAAACTATTCATTTAAGCTTGACATCGATGTTGGGAAACCATCTGGTTCTCCCCATCGGTCAAAACTATTCGACATTGGTCATAAACC
The DNA here is from genome assembly GCF_055691185.1 of Crinia signifera. Lineage (NCBI taxonomy): Eukaryota > Metazoa > Chordata > Amphibia > Anura > Myobatrachidae > Crinia > Crinia signifera. Next base: position 104,996,125 of record NC_139220.1, on the reverse strand, counting down.
ATCAATGTTTTCTAAATTTCGATGGTCGATGGCCATCCCTATCCTGGAGAGAGTCCTTTAATACTAGACTACTAGTATACTACTGTATTTCAAACCTCATACCTGTTGAAATAGCCCAGAGTAATGTTTTTTATTTATAAAACAATCCCCCTTGGGCCATCCAATAGAATCTCCTTAGGTCATTGTTATGGTTACAAAAAACACATAACCAAACATGTTCAGAAAAACAAATGTTGCTCTTCTTTTACTGTAATGATTTATTTTCTGTTTTTATACAGACTCACAAGACCTTTAGTTAATTGACAGCATTTCTTAAGAAAACATTAAGTGCAAATGGGTGGAGTATAGAACAAACCATAAACGTTACATTTACCCACATGCTGCCAGGGAGATAGGGAGAGAAAAAAAGTTCGTTTTTTCTTTTTTTATTGTTTTGCAAAAGCTACATCAGAAAACACTTATTGTTTTAATTACCTGCTGTCATGGTACAAGGCAGAAAGGTTGTAAAGCGAGATAAAATCTTTCATTTTAATGGAGTGTCTGGCCTGTCGTGTGGAAGGCTGGATTTATTGGCTTACATCTGGCAACTTAATTTTGCTTGTAAAAAAATAAGACTTTTTTGATTCATAAATGACTCCGGGGAGCTGGCCTGCAGGGGAATGCTTCGTATCCCTTTGATATCTGCAGCTTTTAAAATATTCTCTGAAATTACCTTTTAAATCTTCTCCTTTTTTCAGATTTTAATTGCTCTTTCATGCCTTCATTTCGACACCAGCATGCCAATTCTTCTCTGTTAAGAACTGGCGCAAAATGGCATCAGCTGAAATAAATATCTCCTCATCAACCTTTTCTATGCACTTAATGCGCTCATCTTGTGAACCATGTTAAAATGCTGCAAAGCATTCTGGCTAGAAAAGAGCAGGGATACTTCTTGCAAATTGAGTTTTGGGATGTGCAAGGCTGGTGATCCAGTTGTTGCATTCCGATGTAACACTGCTATTCACCACAATGTGGTCCTAATGGAGAGATGTACGCAACTGTGAAACTGAAGGCAGCAGCTGTGCAAAATATGCTAATTTCTCTGCCACCTGAAATTGTAGTTAGACCCTTAGGGCTAGATTTATTAAGCTCATGAAGTGATATAGTGTCTGGTTTTATCACCGGCCAATCAGCTCCTACCTGTAATTTTTCAAACCAAGCCTGTAACTTCACAGTTAGGAGCTGATTGGCCGGTGTTAAAAACCACACACTTTATCACTTCTCCAAGCTTAATAAATATGCCCCTCAGTGAGACATGCACTAGAGGCTTGTTTAATCTGTTTTAGTTTAGTCGATTATTGAAGTTCTGAGTAGCCATATAATCGCGTGGCATACTCATAGGAAGTAAGACAGTGAAACACTGCTTGTGATTGCAATGCTATATAGAGTTATAACCCCCCCCCCCCCCCCCAGGGCCGTCTTAAGATTTGTGAGGGACCCTGGGCAAAGTAATTCACTATGCCCCCCCCCCAACTCACCTCATTGAAGCAGCGGGAATCCAGGCAGCGACGGCTGGGAGCTTGTATCGCTATTTGCCGGGCGGGGCGGGAAGCATTGCTGAATTTGAATAGACTGGCCAGACGCTGACTGGCTCAGAGAATTCAGCCAATCAGCATCTGGCCAGTCTTTTAAAATTCAGCAGCGCTTCCCGCGGGCAGCAAATAGCGCTACAGGCTCCTACTCGCCGCCCATGTGTGATATGTTCTACAATTGGCCCTTTCTGCCTGCTGCATGCCAGGGATTGTTGATCATGCGATTACCTACTGATCCGTATTGTAAGTGTAATCATATAATAAAGTTTACCGCATAAAAGAAGTTATTTGCACTTTTGTCTGTTTTTTTCCTCCCTGGTATTGATATACTTTGGGAGAGTGTTTATAGAGGTTCTCCCCAAAAAATCATACATATGAGTACTGGACCCTTGGTTGACTTCTAATTGAAAACCTGGACGGACCCATCAACCCATTTTGGGTGATATCATTCCTATTGAAAACACTTTTTATCTTGGTTACCTTTTGAGTGCTTATTTGTCTGCATGCACTTTCATATCCAATTGGTCAGTGACAATCAATCATTTTGTGAATATATCCTCTCTGCAACCACTATTGCAAGACCACAGGTGAGGTCCGCCGATAACACTTACCTGCAAAAAAAATCAGGCTTGCCTACATCTCGAAATTAGGCTCTGTATTTAAGTCTTATTTTGATAAATTACTGGAGATGGGATAATGACGGTCAACCTATTCATCTAGGTCACAGGCTCTCAAAGTTGGCCCACAGGACCCCACACAGTGCATGTTTTTCCCGTCTCCTCAGAGAAGTGAAATAATTAGCTCCACCTGTGGATCTTTTAAAATGTGTCAGTCAGTAATGAGTGCACCTGTCGGGTGACCTGGAAAGCGTGAGCTGTGTGGGGCCCTGAGGACCAAGTTTGAGAATCACTGATCTAGGTAGTGTGCTTGTGGTAGGAGTCAGACTGGTAACACCTTATCCAAATAGTTTGCGCCAAAATGTAAAAAAAATTGTGGGTAAAGAAGAATTCCTTACAGCAGTAGAAAATAACAAACTGTAAATAAACGCATATATTTACTCAAATGCCCCTATTAGTCTTCTTTAAATACTAAAACAATTTAGTTGTCTCAGTAAACATTTTTCAGTGCTGTTTACGCTGATTAAAGCTACTGTATGTAAACTACAGCTATTTGGTATTTTGTTATTTTTTGGAGAAAGCAGAATTTTCTTTCTCATTAGAATTTCTGAATGTATATCCAATTAAATTCTCTTTACAAATAAATGGAAATTTGAGAAGAATAGCAAGGTGCAGTAGTTGCTATGACAGTTTAACTTATACGGTAACTTGTTAATGCAAGTTTGTGTTAGGCAGTATATCTACCGTATGTATGATCACATCATTTCCAAACTCATTGCACTACATATAAAGAATAACATTGACATAAATCTTAGTTTTATATTTTTTTCAATCAATAAAATTGTGCAGTTTAGGAGAAATCAGCCTTATTGTAAATAGATGGAAGTAAAACACAAACTTCCCAAAACACAGATATGTAAGAATTCCATCGCATTGAGAAAACTACGGCTTCTGCAATGTACTTTCACTTTGAGCTATGACAGGTTTTACTTTGAGCTGTGAAGTTTTTAGCTCACAAATTCTAAACCCCACTCCCAGTCCTCATCTGCTCCTACATCCAATCTAAAAAAAAACAGATTATTGTCCCTGCAAAAATTGCTTTAATTTTTGTTATGACATCTTTTAGCACACAAAGGAATAATTTGGTCCATCGAGTGGCCTCTAGTGGTCACTGATGGTACTTTTCCTCATAGAGATAACGAGTACTGTAGTTAGCATTGTATATTAATAGATTACTTGTCAAATTCCATTTCTTTTAAGTTTTCTTGATAATAGCAGGGGCAATAAGGCAGGGTCAGTGGTACAAAGAGCTTGTCCATGCCACAAACCCCAATAATCCTGATAATTAAGTATTCATTATTATAGTCTTTGTTATACTAGGCAATAGGGCAGTACAATACACTTTTGGTGTAAATGAAAACCTAAAATATAAATGTGCTACATTGCTATCAGTCTCCGATTTAGGGAGACGGGCAGGGTTAGGGAGGGAGCTCCATTGCCACGGGGCGCGCAAGCGTCTCATGTGTGCGCACCCCCTGGTGGGAGCTGGTGAAGGCTGGGTTAGCATGGCTACATCTGTAGTAGGCGGATAATATATTGTATTCCTGCAAGCTAGTGGTCCCGTACTGGGTACTGTGCAAGTGCCCTGCAAGGGTATCGTGGTATGATAATCCAGGACAAACTCAAATTATGTGTGGACAATGTAATCAGCAAAACCTGTGCTGGCTGGCACGGCTGCGACGGTATCCATGTTGACCTTTGTCATCATAAACACCAAAAAAATGCGAACAACTTGTGATGACCTTTTCCCATGCCGAAATTTTGCACGTCGACCCTCTGCATCCTGACCTTTTTTACATGTTGACATGTTGACTGTCTGCTAATAGTGGTTGACCTTTGAACTGTCTACCTAATGACCCATACCCCACTCAGGGGCAGATTTATTAAGCTCAGTAATGTGATAAAGTGTGTGGGTTTTATCACCGGCCAACCAGCTCCTAACTGTGAAGTTTACAGGCTTGGTTTGAAAAACGACAGGTAGGAGCTGATTGGCCGGTGATAAAAACCATACACTTTATCACTTCACTGAGATTAATAAATCTACCCCTCAGTCCTGCTACCACATACTCTAAAACATACAATGAAATGTTTATACATAGTACAAAAACTGTTTCATGTACAGTGTAATGCAACACAATTGTATTACATATAAAGATGGAATGTGTGACTTAATGTATATTTCAATGACATTGCCACTTCCAAATGGTCACAGAGGGAAGAAGACAAAGTCAGCCCTATGTCCACAGGAATTTTTTCTGATTTAAAGAGCAATTATGTCAGGAATTCACGTTAGATGGTAGGTGTCCTGGGATATGCCTTTGATATTGCTCATGTTGTGTCAGGAAAATGAGAAATTTAAATATGATTTACAAGGTCACTCAATGTTCCAGCATTGACATCCTCATGTATATTGCAGCATTGCTATCGGTCACTACAGGAATGTGAGGGAGGGAAGAGCCTACACAAAAAGCAGCATTTTATCAGCAAAACAACATGTTATATCTGTGGCCTCTGAAAGCTACAGGTAACAATGCAGTATGTGGGTAAATATAAATTGTGGCCAATTTGTGAACTTATCGCACAAATTTAGTGACTAAACCTGCTGGGTGATTTGAGCGGGCTGACATCTCCTCAGCTTCCAATAAGAAACTTATCTCCAATAACAGCCGCTATATGTTTAATACTGTAGTAAAAAAAAAGCTAGTAGCACATTTTCCATTTTATCTATCATATTGACATGATATTACCGCATTCAGCTACAACAAAGCCAAACAGAGACCAGAACACCATCTATTTAAAAAAAAAATCATAGCATGTTAAAAAATAAAAACATCAGCAGCCAAATGAGTGCATTATATTTATTTATTAACAGTTTCCTATATAGCGCATACATATTCTGCAGCGCTTTACAGAGTATAGTTGAACATTGACATCAATCCCTGCCCTAGTGGAGCTTACAATCTATATTCCCTACCACATGTACACGCACATAAGTATAGCATATTCAAGTCAGCAAAATACAGGCAGGGTACTTAACATAGCCCAGCACAGACAAGATTTTCTTCCAGCAATCACTGGCCGACAGTTGCTTTGGTGGCTCCATCCATATGTATATTTCCGGCCCACGTCTCTTCCCGATGCCCTCCTATCCTTCAGCCTAATCAGTGGCAGAAATCTCTGCAGCGCTGTGTGAATAATTTGCTGTGGGAGCTCCTAATAACAGAAGGGTTAACTTATTCAGTGTAAAAACAGGCAGCTAAAACAAGGTGGTTAAATAATGCCTTCAAAGTATGCCTGACACAGCTAAAAAGAAAGCCCACTGGGGCAATTCATTAAAAACTGCCGTTTTTGCACAATATCCCCTGTCCCCCAGTTAAAAGGAGAAAGTAGATTGGCTAACTGCCGTGGTTGACTGAAATAACTACACTGCATCCCTATTTATTTATGGGTTAACATTTCTCTTTATATGCTTATAAAAAAAACTGTTAAGAAAAGCATTTTCCTTCAACTTTAAGAAGTATTTTCCCGTTCTTTATAAACTAACCAATTGGCAATTAATTTGAAGGCTTTGCAGCTACTTTTACAATGATTCAAGCAAGACGCAGAAAGCTATTTTATCAGGAGGGTGCAAAGTGGGATTACTTCTTTGTTAACAGTGCGCCCATGCAGACACCTCTGATCTTGTACACAGTACAATTTGCTGCAATGTTAACATCTTTGGATTAATAGGACCAAGCATTCAAGAATGATTTGTCTGATCGTGGATCATTACCACATGGTTAACCCGGCATCAGTTCGCAAACATGGGATCATATAAACAATTAGTACGCATCAGTTAGCAAGACCCCATTGGCTGGATAAACCTTGAAGCTCAGTTACAGAAATCCTTTCTGTTTCATAGGCATTGACTTGCCTGCCCTGTGTGTTGATTAAATAGGCAGTACTACATAAAAGGTACCACTAGAGATCATTTATATTTTATTTTTTGTAATAAAGGAACAATATAATAACGTTGGAACTAACACAAGTTTGGATTCATACAGAAAACTGCACTTTCAAAGCTAGCATTATAAAATGTCACATCATAGCCTTGTACAATAGGAGTTTATTGTGTGCCTACCAATATCATACTTAAGGTCCATACACACTGGGCGACTATGCCCAGCGTGTATGGACAGCAATGATGAAAATCATCACTGCGGAGAAAGCCGCTCAGTGCATACACACTGAGTGGCTTTCCCCCTTCCCGGCGCCGATGGAGGGGGGATGGACGGCTTTGCATAGCGTAGCACTATGCAAAGCCGTCCTGAAAGCCGCTCATCTGCAGATGAGCAGCTTTCCCGGCGATGTTGCGGGAGCGTGCAGCAGCACCTCATCTCTGGGGCATACACACTGGGAGGCTTTGAGCTGAAAGCCGCTCAAACCTGGTGTTTTGAGCAACTTTTAGCTCAAAGTCGCCCAGTGTGTATGGGCCTTTACCATTTTCAGGGACAGTTATTGCTGAGTGGGAATCTCTAAATATGTGTTATGAAGAACTACTATGTACTACAATTCGCTTCATAGCATGTACACAGGAGGTTTTTGTGTAATGAGTCTCATACAATTTATAATGAATTACAAAAAGAATAACATTCAGTATTAGAATACAGTAATTGATCACTTCTGTGAGTTGGGTAAAAAATTATGGGATACCAACACATCACAGTAAGTATTTTTACCCTACCCTTAATACTACTTACTGCTCCGGCATCCTAACCCTAACCATCAGGGACGTGCGGTGAGGTAAATGGCTGAGGTGTCCCTGGCAAGTATCAGAGCCAGATTTGCACACAATATATGAGCCATGGGGTACATGCCAGCATTACACACATGTGCAGCAGTATATACTCTTCGCTGATATTTGATAAGAGATGGGCAGAAAAGGTAGCCAGGTGAGGCACTGCCATAGACTTTTTACTCCAGCGTTTTGACTATAAAAATGATTAGAATAATAAAAATAAGATTTTTTAAAATAAATTATTTGTATTTTTGACATACTTTATCAAATCAAAACACCGGCATATATGCCAGTATGGCAGGAAAGGCTGTGCCTCACATGCCTCGCCCCACTGCACGCCACTGCTAACCATCCCACCCTGCAGCCTCAACATATCTCCCCTCCCCAATTCCCTGCAGCCTAACCCTCCATCAGGATTGACTGTCGGGACCCGGGATTAAAAGTGCATCCCATTTCTGTTAGTCTATGATAGCACACGTTTAAAATTTGGGCCTAGAATTTATTCAGTTATGGAAATGTGTCAGTTGACGATGGTGGCTATCTGGTTTTACAATTGCAAGGGTCACATGATCATAATGTATTTGGTTGGAGTTAATGTTATTATATATAATTTTCACTTTTCTATTTTATTACAAAGTCTAATATACGTACAATATCATATATTAGTTTCACAAGACAAAAAAATACATTTTTAAAAGTCACTTAAATGGGACAAACAGCCCTACTGTAATAGTGTAATAGACTTCATGGCTAGTAGGGCTAGAGATGTTTTTAATCCTGTATTACTTTTCCTAGCTATTATTTCTCATGTTTCTGTGTGATAGGTTTGTGATATTTCCGGGTTACATTCTAGGACAGTTTTGCAGTGAAGATCTGACGGCTTATGCATTAATAATTTAGAGGCAGAGGAGAGTGCCCTGAAACAGGGCTGTTCTCCTGCTCCATCTGCTGCCGCTTCTGTGACAGGTCATTAACAGCTTCTGTACAGCAGGGACGAATCAGCACAGTGGTGGTTAGGAAAAAAACAAGTGGCTTTATTTTTTACCATGTGCTACCGACTGCATGTAACATAAACCAACTGTAAACCAGAGCAGAAATCAACGTGTCTCTGACTGACAGTAATCTTTACTGGCATCTAGGGGGGTCAAGTTTTATTTTTAAAAGCTTTTTTGGCATTAAAAAAATGATATTCCTCTCAGTCGTATGTCACTTGACAGGTTTAGAGCCTAAAGCTTTACGACATTTGACTTCAATATTAATCTCTCCTTTCCAATTCAAACGCTTTTATATTTTTTTACATTTGCGCAGAGATAGATCATGCCGGTCTTACAGTATATGCTACACTTCTACTTAATATTAACAATTGCACATTAAGCTTGAAAATCAAATATGGCTGCGAGTTGGAAAAAATTAGATGTATACTGAGTAATCGATCATTTTTAAATGTCACATGCAATTATGCCTTTTACATATCCGTAATTATTAATTATATGCTAATAGCCCAGCCATATGTATATGCACACTGAAACAATCTATCAATGTGAAAGCAAACTACCTCAAGTAAATAAAAAATATATAGTAGCTTTCTAGAAAAGCTACTATATATATATATATATATATATATATATATATATATATATATATATATATGGATAACTAAACCTCACCTCTATGAGGTGAAATACTGGAAGTATTTCACCTATGAGGTGAAATACTGGAACTGACCACTAGATGACACTCGGCTGTCAGAGCTCAAAGAGAAAGTAAAAACTGTCACAGCTCAAAGTGAAAGTACATTGCAGAAGCCGTCATTTTGATGGGCTTTGAACTAGTACAATATAACACAGATCCATATTAAACAGATAAACTACCTTTGAGCTGTATGGATGGGATGAAAAGTAGTTATGCTATATATAGAATATTGCTTATTGGGCCCAGATTTAGCCCTGGTTTAGCGAAATCTGACCAAATTGCTGGATATGATGTGGAAATTGCCATTTGGGCAACTAAACATGTCTTTTTTTAGCACATTTCTAAAGAAATGTATGGTGGCTGTTCATGAGGTAATGGAGTAACAGTTGACTTGCTCTGTTAGGTGCCATCTAGTGGCTGCAAGTGCAAATAACAACTGAACCCCCTTATTAAGTGTAAAATACCCTGGATCCGGCATGCTGAGATGCAGTATTTGGTGCAAATGAAGCAACAGTAAAGAAGGCACATCTGTATACTACAATGAACTTATATAGAACCAACATATTGTATTGCACTTTGCAAGTGGGAACAAAATAATAAAACAAGACTGGGAACAAAGAGACAGGCACAGAGGTATATTTACTGTATATATATTTTACGTTTTCACTTTATTACAGCATGCTGTATGTTGGTATTTTTTAAACTGATAACAATATCAATACTACCAGTGTTCCAATTGCTGTAGTTCTTAACCTAAAAAGCTTGGGGGGGGGGGGAGAACACCAATGGCAGTCTTGGTTCTTTTGGTTTGGAAGAACAAAATGAAAGGAAACTGGTCATGCGCTCCTTTCACTGGCACTTAGTAAGCCACCTTCCACTATCTCTTGAAGAAGGGGGTCTTTATATGAAAAACAAAAATGGACTATACTGTATATACATATAAAATGTAACATTTATTTTAGTAGTACGCATACAAGTTCCTTGTATACAATAAGAGCAAGCTAAACATCAGGTACCATGTAGTTCTTAAAGACAGGAATAATAATATACAAAAATGCAACCAAAAGCACTCACTGCGTGCTATGATTTCAGCACCATGGACAGTATTATGCATACTGTAGGTCTATAAATGGCAGACATTGTTCTGCTTTTTTCAGGATATTTCTTCAGGTCTGTTATGTCCCCACTTGGCTTGCACTGAAAGACTGAAAACATGTTATAGGGATGTCTGCAGCTAGACAGATGGCACCTACCCTGGAGAGGTGGTCAACACAAAAACAAGCACATGTCCTAACTCAGGTTATTTCTCAGCAGGGTGAGGTATGACTCATTTTTACATTCATTCTCTGTGTCATTTGTACACTGTAATTATCACTTCAGAAGCATCCCATTCTCTGTGCAGCGTTGTATACACAAGTTCTGCAAGTTCCTTCTCATTTGTTCTGTGTAGTGGTAACTTATACTTTCCAAGCCATGCTATTGCTGTGATTTACCTCATCTTATATATCAGGTCAATAACAAAGGTGAATAGTATATTGGTAATGTTCTGCTTTGTGGCACAAACATAAGGTTCATCCCAGTGCTATTAAATTACTGGTATGAGAACTGGAATCTTGTTTGTTATTCATTTAATTAAAACTCATTTAGTATTAAGTACTGTACATGTAAAATGATCACATCAAAATCAGGATATGCCATGAATATTATAGCACCAAACTCAACCTTAGGTTTGCACAAGAAATTTGTTAGCAAGGTAGGAATAACCATCCAGTATACAATAAAGGGGCATACACACCGAGCGATTTTGTGCTCTTTTCTAAGCAATCTGACTAGATCGCTTAGAAAGTAAGCACAGATCTCTCCGTGTGTATGGCCCGAATGATTACGATGAGATCTGATTCAGATCTGATCGCAGTACAAATTTGTTCTCAAAATGGGCAAAACTGCCCATTTTACGATGAGATCAGATTCAGATCTGATCGCAGTACAAATTTGTTCTCAAAATGGGCAAAACTATATGCACTGCAGGTGGGGCAGATGTAACATGTGCAGAGAGAGTTAAATTTGGGTGGAGTGTGTTGAAACTGAAATCTAAATTGCAGTGTAAAAAAATGCAGCCAGTACTTACCCTACACAGAAACAAAATAACTCACACAAATCTAACTCTCTCTGCACATGTTACATCTGCCCCACCTGCAGTGCATATGGTTTTGCCCATTTTGAGAACAAATTTGTACTGCGATCAGATCTGAATAAGGGCCTTTGTGTAAGGGATCGTTTTGCTGGGTGTAAGCATCACTATGGCAAGTTAAATAGGTCACTTCCATCACAACTTTCTTTATCTATGATTAACAGATTTCTACCTATGAACCCCCCTTCTCCCTCTCTCTCTCTTTCTATATATATATATATATATATATATATATATATATATATATGTCATGTAAGACAGCACTCAATTTTGAAAATAAAAGAACTCACATTTTGTGGTGCACAGTCCTGTAATGTAAAGATACAGAAGCACTCACCCTCCTTGCAGAAGGTTTTGGGAAGAACCAGCACACACTTGTAGAAGTCCAATGTAGATTTATTTTAAGGCATGAGATGGTATACAGACACGGCCCAACAGCCGTTTCAACTGATATTCACAGTCTTTCTCAGGCCCCTGAGGAAGACTGTGAATATCAGTTGAAACGGCTGTTGGGCCATGTCTGTATACCATCTCATGCCTTAAAATAAATCTACATTGGAGTTCTACAAGTGTGTGTCGGTTCTTTCCAAAACCTTCTGCAAGGAGGGTGAGTGTTTCTGTATATATATATATATATATATATATATATATATATAGCAGCAGATAAGTGGGTGGCACTCCCAGAAAAAACGACACTAGGTCCAATGGTTAAACCAACGTTTCAAATGTATTGTGACATTTTTCATCAGGGTGTAAATGTCACAATACATTTGAAACGTTGGTTTAACCGTTGGACCTAGTGTCATTTTTTCTGGGAGTGCCACCCACTTATCTGCTGCTGTATACCGGATTGATTCATTCGTTCCAGGGAAGGCACCCAGCCTGTTTGTTTGTAGCGGAGTGCCGGCCTATCCCCCTTGGCTTATATATATATATATATATATATATATATATACATATAGTATTTGTGGTGGCGGTGGCACTCACCATAGACATATGCATATAGGTGCCATAGGCATATCTGATGTCCGTCTAAACTTCTTTGAAGCGAGTGCCACCGCCATCACGAATACTATTGCAGGCCCTGGTTAGGGTCCTACGGTAGGCACCGCACCTGACTTCTTCTAAGGAGTGCTGCTCCAGATTGTATACTATATATATATATATATATATATATATATATATATATATAATGTTTTACATTTGTATGTGAATATCTTCACACAGTTTTCTTACACAGTTGTGTTGTATCGTAAAAAGTTATAAGACAACATAGCAATAATGGTTGTAAACAATCAGAGCTTTTGTATATTTTCTAAATAGCACTTACCAAATGATTTTATAATATATATAATTCTGCTACACATTACAAATCAGACCCATGCAACGTTGGGTCATATTAGGTTTAATAAAGACCAAATTGTGACATCACGCATATAAAAACCTCACTGTGATGGCTTAAATGACTCTACAGTTATGCTAATATGATACTGTAGGTGTTTATATAATGGATACAATGTATGCACACTGGTGGGGGGGCAGATGTCACCACTGCAAAGGACGGCTGCCGGGCTGTGGCCATCCTGACCATTGTAAACTTCTGTGTGCGGCACGGCTTCTAGGACGTGCAAGGTTTCACCGGCCGGCGTCAGCCGGATCGTGTAAAACAGCCCTGTACAATGAAGTATCTCATTTTGCTATTGCATTGCACAACTTTTCTGATAAATACTCATACACACAGGACAGGACGCTTGTGGGATGTGAAGAATGGGAATAATGCCGGATGTAATCTACAAAATTCTTTTGTCCCCTACTTTTTAGAGGTCAATAAAAGATATTGCTACATAAATGCAGTATACAATTAGCACCACATCTCTTCACTAGACAAGATACATGCACTTCATAGTGTAAGTGTTAACTGGCCTTTGTGGACTACAGAAACATTAGCTAATTATGGTATGTTAATGTTTTGTATAATATATTCACTGAAAATTTGTAGGTGCCATTGTGATACTCCAGTCCACATCAATATGCTAATGCATTTATAGAAAACAAAATGTTCAAAATAATTGCAGTCATTTACTTTGCAGTATCTCATGCCAGGAAAAAAATTCCAACAGCTTCAAAAAAGAGTTTACATATTAATAATGACTTTGTCTTACAAATACACTAATAAGTAATATTGCAAACAAAATCCCCTATCTTGAACTGTATATCTCAGTAAAACAATGATTCCGAGCAAATATTCAGAAACGCTCATATGTTAAATGTTGAACGTTAAATAGAAAAATAAAAATCTAGACTAGGCGTGGTACATTTATAGAGGGTACTCTGCAAAATGTTTTTCTACACAATGGACAAAAAGTTGGAAATTAGCAGTGTTGGTTTGGCAAATGTCCCTATATATTTGGGGTTACCAAGCCTTGATGGGTTTGGATTGGTTTCTATTTGTTTTAGACCTAATTTTAGATGCGTTAACTCATGTGCAATACTATACACATTCAAAGTTACAATTCTTACGGGAATATCCTACTACTTGCAATCACTGATCACGGGTAATAGGCATGCTAAGGGCTATCTAATTAGCCCTGATAAGCCAGCGACTGCCATGACTTCTCTGGTATTTGTTTCATCTGCCTGAAAAACAGGGCTGGGCAGAAACACACAGATTTCATTGAATGTATGTGGTTTCACAGCAAATTCAGGCTTTTATCAGGCGATCCAATAGGATTGCCTATAAAAAAAAATGTCCCATTTTATGCACACAGACACATGGACACCCAGATAGGCACACATAGAACAGAGACTGAGAATAACATCCAGTATGTAGTAATCTGACTCCATGAGTGAAATACCTGCCTGCGGTATATAAGTGGAACTGATATTTGGTAATGCTGCTAAGGGAAATATAGTTTTTCCAGAACATAAATTTCAGGTAAAATAACTTCTACTTCACAGTTTATCTCTAGTGCTTAATGGTTTCACCCACAGATGGTCATTCCTGCTTTTGTGTTAAGTGAGCTATTGGCCAATCAGAGGTAAGGTACCTGGGTGTTGGGACTATGGTTAGGCTTTGTGTCCTGACACTTGAAGAAAGAAAAAAAAATTGGTAGATGTGTATCAACAATGGCTGGAAACCGCCTGGTTTCCCTCATTGAGGGTAAAAGTAGCCATCATTGGTCATAGGCTACTAATGATATCAAGTCCTTAATGTTCGATGGCCATCTCTTTTGGGGACCAGTTTGAATGTGACCATTGATCACCAATAGGTAAGTTAGAGAGAGAGAGAGAGAGAGAGAGAGAGAGAGAGAGAGAGAGAGAGAGAGAGAAGAAAGGAAGTGTATTATTCAGTTGCAGTCTGACATTTTAAAAACTGTTCTGTCAAAAATGTTGTAGTTAAAAATGAAACAATTATACCTTTATTTCAGTATTATTATTTATCTAAGGCCAGATGTATAATTTTGAACAAATTAGAATTGATCAAACTAACGACAGTGACACAGAGCAATTTTGTTTATGCTGATTTTTTATACTCATGTGCCTAGAAGATGACACAATATGAATATAAAATAAACCCCTACTGTTTTAATTTACCTTAGAATGAAACTGTTTATTTTATTTATTTGTTTATTACCAAATTATTTATTTAGAAGCCAATCAACCTTCTAATTTGTTTTTTTTGTTTTGTTTTTTTTAACTGCAAAGCTGGTTACACACTATACAATGTATTGTACAACATATCATCCTGAGGTAGGTCTTAATTAGAATACTGTAGTAGGGTGGCCAATCCCGGGATCGGGATCGACAGAATCCCGGGATTTGGCCCCAAAATCGCTGGGATTTCAATCCAGGAATTGAAGGTTCCAATTCTGGGATTTCGAAATAAGATAGAGCATGCACCATCTGATGCCAGGCAGCGTCTGAGCTCCTACTCAGATGCTGCCCAGATACTCCGGACGCCAGCGCGGATCTATGCAGAGTGACATAATGTCAGTAGTCACGCTGCGCAGCCAGAAAGCTGCAACGCTGCTCTCGGACATGGTCGCATTGACTTCCAGCCGCACAGCTCAGCTCCTTCCCCACTGCTCACTGCCTTCTGAGTCCTGTCACACCACCTGGATCCCGGCCGCACCCACCCAGGTATGTACATATGCGGGCGCCAGGGCATTTTTTTAAATAGGGAACCCTATCACGGGATCCCAGGAATCCCGGGATTGAGCATTTTTCAATCCCGGGATTAAAAACATGCCCCAGGATTGGCATCCCTATACTGTAGGTATATTTATAGGCCACTTTACACTACCTTGTAATAGTGAGCCCAAAAAAAGTCTGAACTGACTTTTATTTACAACGGAGATGGACGAAAAGGTGACGGGTGCTGACATCATGTGGCGTCAGCTGTCAGCCCCGAGTAGGCATTGACCCACCTGCATTCCCAGGGGAACAGCCAATGTTTTCATAGGGACACCTATAAAAAGATGGGCGTTACCCTGCACCAGCCCCCTGTCCGCTCCATTTCCTACTCTAACCATGCAAACACCTCGGCAAGTGTTATACTCGCCGAAAGCGTTTGCACAGGGCGGGTGCGCATGTGCAAATTCCCCCATGTGCTTGTGCAGACCCCAACAATCAGAAACAGGGACAAATTCGGCTCTGGCTAATTGAGCCTGAATCAGGCCCCTTGTTTGTTCCACATGTGTGTTCCATGGCTAGTGGCACAGGGCAATGAGAGATTCATATGAATGTGTATATTAACTAATCATTGTCCAAATCCATTTGGCAATCTATGCTTTTCTATTGATCCTTAGCTTAGTATTCAACTATGAGCTAGATATTTTCCAATGCTTTAAAAGTAATAAAAAACGTAATAGTACAGTTGACAAATAAGGAAAGAAGTTATTTAGACATTTTTCTCACTTGCTAACACAGGTTAGGATGAAACATCTCAATGCATAAAACTAGTTTACACCTAACAGATAGAAATGTTATCACAAAAGTCCATGTAGCAGTAAAAGTACATTTACATACAGTTTGATATTTGGTCACATGGTGTGACATTAAGTGGAAAAGTGACACATGCAAAATAACAAATTAGAACCATATGGAAATTGTCTATTAGTGTAATAAAAATCTAACATGTGGTTGCACATTTTCGAGGTGTTTGTTAAAGGTCATCTCATGACACTTTGGATATTTTTGCACATTCAGAAGGGGGAAAGAAGTGAGAATAAAAAGTGGAAAAAGGGAGAGGGCAGATGGTGAGTGAAACAGCGATGAAGGGACAGTACTGTACTATATATCTAGGAGCCAGAGTTCTATTAAGAACCCATGGAGGCCCTAGGCTAGATATTGGGCCCAAACTATCCCTTGTCCATATCTGTCTGCTGAAGCCAAAGTTTTAAAATTACTCTCCACAAACTGCATTATGGAGACTGCATTATATATGCAGTGAACAACCCCTAAATAATATTGATTGGCTTACATGCACCAGAACTCACATAACATTAATATCCTGCATGTACATACAGGGTTGAACTGGTCCGTAGGAGAAACCCCCACTGGGTCCCACTGCCTGAAGGACCACCCCCTCCTCTAGGGATCAGGTTATAGATTGTGCACATTTATTATACATCAATCTGGTAAATTACTATGCATGGAATATATTTATAAAGGGGCCAAGACTATTCGCTCTGTGTTGGCTAGCCACCCCCTTGCTGCAGGATGGCCACAGCCTACGTAGAGAGCCCTACAATTGCACCCCCCATCCCCCATGGGGTCATTCGTAACCCAGTCCGACATTGTGTACATGACCTCACATAAAGTGACATTAAAACCTGGCCAGCATAACACTAATACAACAACCTACACAATATTAATACCCCAAGCACACTTAGCTATTCTTGAAAATTGTGGGGTGCTTCCTTATATGCACATTATAAACGGGGTTGTGGAGATGACAGAAGAGAGGAATGAAGTAACAAGTAAGGGGTGCAGAGAATTTACCCTTATCAAACAGGTTTAAAGCTGAGGCCAAGTTGCATTTTTCAAAAATGTAAATAAACTAATTTCTTGTAAATGGGGAAAACAAAAATCATGTATAGTGTTGGTGTGCAATAGTAAAGATGAACAGTATAGTATTGTATGTTACAAGCAGTCCCAAAAAGATGTCAATATGGGTATTAACAGTAAGCATTCATCTCTGTCACGCAATCAGATTGTATAAACTGATGTTCTTCACAAAGCGCATGATCAGCAGTTGTTATGCAATTGTATTAGTGTAGGCCAATTTGCCCAGCTCATTTCCATCCTTGGAAACACAACTGTGTTCGTGGATTGACTCTTCAGTGAAGACATTTTCATCTCTGCAAACACATGAAAACTGTTCAACTGCAAGAATCCTCACAGCTGAGAAATTATATTCCGCTTTTTAAGACTGGATGAAATCCAAGACAAACATTCTTGGCAAAATTGGAATTTATATAATTATCACTATGTGTGAAATATAACATTTTAAATCCTGCAGCATCCATATAAATCGTTAAAAACATACAGCTTCTCCGAGCTAAAATAAAGCAGTGCCAAAGTACAATGAAGAGTTAATATGTATTGCTGGCTTTATCTAAGGAGCCTAGATAAATTGTACCCACTATGTTAACATTGGATGCCACTGTACACATACATCTATCTCCCAGTGGGAGGCAATTCTCAGAGTCCCAGTAATAATGCTCCGTCAGTCCTCCCAGTGTGATGAGCCTGTCAGTGCTGACAAGGGGAATTACTGGGACCCTGAGACACTGTGTCACAGGAGGAGGGAGGAATGTTCTTCTTTATCAGATCTCTTTTCAGTTTAATTGCTTGAAAACAGACTTCTCAGTATATAGAATGACAAAGAAAGGATGATTGAGAGGGAAAAACACAGAATGAATTCCAGCGGTGTGCTATGCTGTCCTTGTGCCCAGTTAAAATAGAGGGTCTATACTTAGCTCTTTGTCAACATGGAGCGCTCTGCGGGGGTCTCCTAAAGTGCTGCAGCTAGTTTTGTATTAGCGGTGAGGTAGAGCTGGAGATGGGGTCAATCTGGTTGTTGTAGGGGCAGCTGGAAATAAGATGAATTGTGAGAAGGGAGTTAGCTTGGAGGACTGCGGAAAATGTACTGTACAAGTGTTTAAGTCACTGCAAAATATGTTCGAGATAGAATTAATACAGTATAATACAGATACACAAAAATATGGATAAGAACAGCGACAATAAGGGGAGAGACCAAGGAGAAATTGAGGATACAGTACAGTACAGGATATGCTTAGCTAAAGAGAGAGAGAGAAAATGGAAATTGTCTGTTTGGGTAATTTAAAATGAGAAAATGCCCCATGCTAATTTAAAATTAATTGGGTATGGATCGCTAACCGGGTGTGGTATGACGGCCCGGCAGTTTACCAACATCAGAATCCTGACTGCCAATACTCCAACAGAGGCCATGTGCTTAAAAGCCCCTTGTGGGTTTGGTAGCTCGCTGCGCTTGCCACAGTTTCTATTCTCCCTCTATGGGGGGTGTGCACCCCCATGAGGGAGAATAGTGCCTGTCAATCTGGATCCCGACTGTCGAGCATTTTAAAATTAGGGATTCTGATGTCGGGTCATCATCCAGCACCCTTGCTAAACGTCACCTATTCGCAAATCCATTCACAATTTCCGAAACATTGAATATAATTTGCCATTTGTGCAAATGTGAGTAGGTCTTAGGCTTTCAGTAATCTGAGACAGGCTGGACGTGATCATCAGTGACATCACAGACCTTCCTCAAAAACACCTGGGCACAGCTGCATTTTTTTCAATCACATCCAAAAAGCGGCAGGTGACCAGCAACACATACCAGCTACCTGGCAGCCAAATTGTGGCGCCATTGTGTTTAAGACCCATATACATATTCAGTCGCTAATTCCCCATGTGCAATGCATATGGTACACCTGTGTAGTAGTTTGATAATTGCTCTACTGAATATTGCTAAAAGACTATCCCAAATAATGCTCTGCAGTTAGATAGATTAGACCAGTCTTTGGGAACGTGTCACTTGTAATAAAGGTCTGTGATCTAATATAATACACATGAAGAGAGACCGTTTCTTAGTTGACTAATATAGATGTTTGTAGTGAGAATCTCTTGGTGCTAGTATGATTGAAGGCCGCCTATCTAGAGTAAAGGGATAACTCCCTTTAATCCCTAATATAAAACGTGAATATACAACTGAACTTTAAATTCTGGTGCTCCTCTCACGAACACTTTTTATCAGGGTAATATAGAAAATTAAGTTATACTCCCCTTCTGTTAAATGATAGATCTTGGCTCCCACGAGGCTCTAATTAAAGTTTTCCTCAGATTCTTTCCTCAGATATGTTTTTCAGATTTATGAAATAGAAAAAATACAAAATCCAATGTGTAAAATCACTTCTGACAAATGTGGATTATTGAATGAGGGTATACTATTGGCGTAACCCAACTCACTATTTATGGGTTAAAACAAGTATATCAAGGTTTCTTTTAAGATGGTATGGCGTACCCCTACACATGGTCTGATGTAGCATTCAACGTGTATCAAGGTTTCTTTAAGCTTCTTCTAAAAAAAAATATTTATTTATTATACATGTTTCAAGATAAAGATCTCTTCATCAGGTCCCTGAGACCCGATAAAGAGATCTTTGTGTAGGCTACACTATATCACTACCTTCACCCTGAGTTCTAATCAAGGTTTATATGTTTTTATATTGGAATGTTTTTTTGGAATAAATATATTTTTTAGAAGAAGCTTAAAGAAACCTTGATAAACGTTAAATGCTACATCAGACCGTGAGTAGGGGTACGCCATCCCATCTTAAAAGAAACCTTGATATACTTGTTTTAACCCATAAATAGTGAGTTGGGGTACGCCAATAGTATACCCTCATTCAAAAACCCACGTTTGTCAGAAGTGATTTTACACATTGGATTTTGTATTTTTTCTATTTCATAAATCTGAAAAACATATCTGAGGAAAGAATCTGAGGAAAACTTTAATTAGAGCCTTGTGGGAGCCAAGAGCTATCATTTAACAGAAGGGGAGTATAACTTGATTTTGAAATAATTTTCTATATTACCCTGATAAAAAGTGTTCGTGAGAGGAACGCCAGAATTTAGAGTTTCTTAGTTGAGGTTGTGATTCCTAAAACACACATTATTGTTATACATTATGACTTACCCCCTCACCCCTGAAGTGATTGTAACAGGCAGACTTTAGTGTGTGTGCTATAAAGGTGTCAAACAGGATGAGAGCAGAACTTTGAAATGATATGTAAATTATCATGAATATTGTAGAATATCTACACACAATTGAGACTTTAACATTAGAATATTATTATAGACTTTGCATTTTACACCCATTACACATTGCAAAGCAATTGCAATCTGTTCATCAGTGCTGACACAATTTCCTTCACAGAAAATTGGGACCCATTTAAATGCACAATATTTGTACAACTATACAGAATGCACCCATGGCTTTCAAATGCAGTAGAACATAGGCATAAGGGTAGATTTACTAACCTTCTGGTGCTTTGATGTGCAGTTTGTAAACGGAGACATTTACTAAATGGGGAAGCTGCGTGGTATAAAATACTATCCTGATTTTTATACATGGGAGTTATAGTAACTGTCCCATACTGTACATTAGGCAGCAATCTGAAACCATCTGCTGCTGTCTGAGTAATCTTACCTAACAGAAAAGGGAAAAAGGGAAAGGGGGAAATATGTCCCCTGCTTTAATATTCTGCAATATGGGAATATTACTAAATACTGTGTGTTATTAATAATGGTGACACTAATATTTCTTCTGGAACTAATTGAAATACAGGCAGTTAATTGCCTTGGTGCTCACTGACCCGGAGTACCAGGAGAGACTGTGCTGTTCAGCAGTGGATCCAGCATTTGGGAATATAATACAGTATTGAGGAATTGCACATTTTAGGGGGTAAAACTACCAGATTTTACATCTGGTTATACCACAATGTTTATCACAACCGTCATGTGGTCTGAGGGTTTAGCCCCACGCTGCAGAGTCCAATAAGACTGTTAGAGATGTGCTGTAAGGTCGCACAAATGGGAAAGTTCTGTAAAGAAAATCAATTGACAAAAGCTATACATTTCTCCAAGAAAACTGCTGTTTGTCAGAAATCGCTGCCAAACATACAGAAAGAGCTGTCAATCACAAATAGCTGCCAGGTTACCAGAGACAGCTGCCAGACCCACAGGTGACACTGTCAGTTGCAGAGGGGGATTTGCCATTGCTTGATTAAACTTGCAGAGATCCAGTAAAATAGTTCAGGTCCTGTCAATATGTCTAAGAAGAGTCCAATTTGTGTCCTGTTACATTTTTATTCTGCCAGGTGCCTGCTGCTGTTCTGACTACAGCTACATCACAGTCTATAAAGTGGAGTCACTAGTAAACCTTCAAGGCCTTCCAGGTTTTCGGAACTGGTCAGTGTGCAATGAACTACACTTTATTATGATGTAATGTCATCATCATTATCTTTATCGCTCATAGTGGGCTGACAGCGAGCTATACGGCACGCAATGCTGTTAGCCCGCCGTCAGTATTCAATGCTCCCCCCTCGCTCACTGTTTCCAATGCTCCCTGAGGCAAGGTGGACACGGTGAGTGGGGCTATCAAAATTGCGATTCTCGACGATATATGCAGCGGGCCCACTGCATTTGTGGCAAACCTCGCCGTTCTCAGAAATCCTTGCCGCCCTCTGACGGCGAGGATTTCCCCAGAACATAAAATACAGTGAGTGACCAGCGAGGGGGCTTGATGGCTTTTCCTCGCCCCCAAAAAAAGCCATCTCCGCCGTACAAACCCCCCTAGCCGCCGCTCGCCGAGGGCATTGAATAATGCCCATGTGTTGCTAAATTGTAGGTTTCTGTTCAGTAAAATCAGCTAGAAACAGATGATGGTTATTTCATCTTTTGCCGTTTCTATTTCACTGAATTTAATTAACATCTCCTGCTCAGACAGTAAGTGGCCTGTCCTGGTGAGGAGACAACTGCCCCAATGGCTACCTTTTAATGAACAGTGCCTTTAAAAGTATTGCCTCTGTTGAATGTGCCATATTATTAATGTTATCCCTGTTTTCCTGCTGCAATATTCTATCTAGTATACAAAACCATTTGTGCATTAATATTGCATCATTGTCATTGTATTTATTTTTTACATTTTATGCTTACAGTTACCTCAATCCCTTCAACCTTAGCATAATCCTGTTTGCCAGTGATGTGTCTTTACTGTACAAAGCCAGGTAGTAAATATGATATATAGCTTTTCTCACTTTCTTGGTGTTTGTACATTTTTACCAGTCACACCCTAATAGACTTTGCCAGCATCTGCACCCCAAAGAGTGTACATGTGGAAGCACTGCTAGTGGAAATTAGGTTACCATTTATTATGAGATTCACCACCCCTCCATTGTCCATGTATTGTACCCTGGGCCATCTTAACATTTGGGCTCAATGGGCAGCATCCCACAGGCCCCCCAATTCTAGGAGCCTTCGAGCTGGGGCAGATATGGTTGTGCACATCGGCATCCTTAGCTTCTTGGGAGGCAGTAGAGAATGCTGCATGGTCACACTGATTGTGAATCACAAACACAGACAGAGCGACCAGGCAGCAATCTCTTCTGGCATCCCAGCCTGCAGGCAGACAGCAAATTGCTGTCAGCATGCTGATTGGTGGATGGCTGGAGCTATCCACTAATCAGAGTGCTGACAGCTATTCGCTGCGTGGAAACAAGTGTAGAGATGGCATGGGACCACTGGAGGAGCGTGTTATGATTTATTTTTGTTTACATTTTTCCCATGAATGGGTGTGGAGGGGCCCAAAATGCATTGCTTTGCTCCGGGTCTATAATGCTGTTAAGGCGGTCCTGGTGGTACCTGGCACACAAGGGCTATAAGAAAAAGTCTAAAACAAAGAAAAGTGACAAGATTTGGGCTCTTCTTCTGTCATTGTACTCACTGGCGGCTGTGACAATGTGTGATTGTACATGGACAAAGTCATCTTGTATTGTACAATATACACTATTTGTTATTTATAAAATAGCAGAACGTTCAGGTTTTTGCTTTTCACTAGGGTTATCGTAGTGTTGAGCAGTAAATTGTAAGTACCTAGTTATGCAACTAGAATTTTATGGGCAGAGGTTTTATACCCCATGGTTGTGCCATAGTTCACATTATACCACATTGTAGTGTACCCAGTTTACATTATTCCACATTGGAATGATCCAATATTTCTCTATCTCATCTATGGCGAGGACCATGGCACCCACAGTGCTGTGGGCTGAGAGATTATGAAGCATGTGTACAGGTGCACAGCCAGAAGTTTGTGAGCCCCACAGCAACAATTTGAAGGGGCTTCTGTCTAATTGCTTCTTGAGAGACACCTCTCTAGTTGTTAGTTGTATGCTCCATGAAAGTGACTCATAGTAGTGTCTTAGTTAATGCTTTGTCACACTGTAGGGCTTCCAGTACACATTATGACATACAGTGTCCCTAGTTCATATAAATCCACATTACAATGCCCCAATTCATATTATATAACATTAGGTACTCTTTACTTAGAAGGGCGCCCATCATGGCCATCTCGGGCATTGAATGCACTAAAAAATCGGGTGCGATGCGACCGACGAGATGCCCGTGATTTCCCATAGGGAACAATGTTAAATGTCTCAATTGACCCAATTTTCCTGTTCAATGCCTCAATTGACCCGATTTTTCCATAGGAAACAATGTTAAATGGGCCACAGAGGCCAAATAGGCACCCTGAAGTGTATAATGGCCACCCGAATTGTTAACGCCACCCCACGATCAACGTCAACCCGAAGCGTGGCGAGCGCAGCGAGCCCGCGAGGGGTGGCGGTACGCGTCCTACGACCTTTTCATACCCCCACTATCCACGTCGGCGTGGAGTTGAGAATAGAAAGTGTGGCGAGCGCAGCGAGCCCGAAGCGTGGCGAGCGCAGCGCGCCCCGCGAGGGGACGCGGACAGCTGTGAAGCCCGCGAGGGGACGCGGATACCGAGGGGACGCGGGAGCCACCGAGCCCGAAGCGTGGCGAGCGAAGCGAGCCCCGCGAGGGGACGCGGATACCTTCACAGGTATCCGCGTCCCCTCGCGGGCTTCACAGCTGTCCGCGTCCCCTCGCGGGGCGCGCTGCGCTCGCCACGCTTCGGGCTCGGTGGCTCGCTGCGCTCGCCACACTTTCTATTCTCAACTCCACGCCGACGTGGATAGTGGGGGTATGAAAAGGTCGTAGGACGCGTACCGCCGCCCCTCGAGGGCTCGCTGTGTTCGCCACGCTTCGGGTTGACGTTGATCGTGGGGTGGCGTTAACAATTCGGGTGGCCATTATACACTTCAGGGTGCCTATTTGGCCTCTGTGGCCCATTTAACATTGTTTCCTATGGAAAAATCGGGTCAATTGAGGCATTGAACAGGAAAATCGGGTCAATTGAGACATTTAACATTGTTCCCTATGGGAATTCGCGGGCATCTCGTCGGTCGCATCGCACCCGATTTTTTAGTGCATTCAATGCCCGAGATGCCCGAGATTTTTTACTAACGATGCCCACGATCAAAATCGTGGGCGCCGTTCTAAGTAAAGAGTACCTAACATTATAATGCCCTCAGTCACAGCCAGGACAAAGCGAGCCCTAGAGACAGAAATCTATCTTCCAGTGTTGCATCTGCTCACTTCCCAAGTCCCCTTTATGCTCAAATTCATCAAGGCTTCAAGCCCTCTGAACTAAGTAATTTGCTCAGTTTCATTTGTCCCTTTGAAAATCATGCCAAATCTTCTACATAGCACAGGAGAAAATAGCCCACCTCTTACAGCAACAGTAATTGGAGAGGGCATTATTTATTACATATATTGGTAGCTTGAGCTAGGTGCAGGGAGGTTTGCCTTGAAGCAGTCTCAACTACCGTCATAGGCAAACCGGTTTCCGAAAATCCCTTTCCTTTGGACAAGTGGCTCGAATTATGACAACCAGGAAAAAGAGACTCCTGCTTTTGCTCCAATGTTCCGTATTGTGGCAGATTTTGAACTGCATTTTAAAACCCCTGTCTAGAAATCATGTGTTTGCCAATGCATGCACCTATTGTAGTTACATCCATGTTAATAATACAGTATCTAATTTATGTAATTTGTAAACACAAGAGCCTACTGCAGTAGTTGTGTGCAATGTCTATATAAAGAATTTAAATTAAATACAAAAATGAATGAAAAATAAAACTTTATTGTGATGCTTTACATCACAAGTGAATGAGCAGCACTTTATCAAAAGGAAAGCTGTAAACAATTTCACTGGGCATTTATAATAGGAGAAAATACTTTGAGGGTTTTTGTTTTTACTTTCTAGATAATTTAGTCAGTCACATCAACACAATGCCACACAGAGCATAGATAAATCATCCAGGCATGCCTAATGTACTGTAAATAGTGGGGGAAATTTACTAAAATGAAAAACCTAGTTTTTCGTATTAGTATTTTCCCTACGACTGCATACGACTGTTTCAGTAGTACATCAGGAACCACCATTCTTTTGAATGGTGATTCCTGTCGTATCCTATCGATGGTGTAGACATTCGTATTTGTAAATACAAATACGAATGTCCCATCATTAGGAATACGAATTGTTGTATTTTCGGGATTGTAAATCCCGAAAATACAAATGTGTAAAAAATAGGTGTATTTCTGCCTACGAATACACCTATTTTTTACGAATCCATTTTGGTAAATTTTCCCCAGTATGTCAAAACAGGCAAAATAAAGTTTATGTTTTAAAATACTTTGATCTTAAAGGGGTATTCAGTGTGTTCTGATATTTCCAACAGTTGGAAATCAGCACACATCCATTCAATGCGTCAAATTCCAACCGCATTGAAACATGTGGAGATTCATCTTTAAAAAGAAAATTCTGCATTGTTGAAAACAGTCGTTGGATTGTTGAATCTGCAGACATTTTTTTACAAATACAATTGGATATGACAATCCACATGTATTCCAACTGTTGGAACTGTTGACAGTTATACTCCCCAAAATGGCCCTGGCATCTGCATTTTCTTAACAACTCTCCATATACACTTCATTAACACCTCTAAACGGTTTATTCCTGTTAAGAATTTTTCCTCAAAATGCTCATTGCAAGTGAGATTGCAGCCTTACCTTTACGCAAGCGTTTTGTGCTCACAGCACATGTTGATAATCGCCCCATTGCACAATGATCATCAATTGGGTACATGAATTAGGTCCATTTTTATATGCAGTATTTTAATAACATTATTTATTTTTATTTATTTATTAGCAGTTTCTTATATAGCGCACACATATTCTGTAGTGCTTTTACTGAGTATAGTTGACAATTCACATCAGTCCCTGCCCCAGTGGAGTTTATAATCTATATTACCTACCACGTGTGCACACAGACATTCTAGGGTTAATTTTTTTTTGGAAGCCAATTGACCTACCAGTATATTTTTGGAATGTGGGAGGAAACCGGAGTACCTGAAGGAAACCCACGCAAGCACTGGGAGAATATACAAACTCCACACAGTTAGGACCATGGTGGGTATTGAACCCATGACCTCAGTGCAGTGAGGCAGTAATGCTAACCATTACACCATCCGTGATGCCCAGCATGTAAACAAATATTAATAAGTTAGGATTTTTTGGATCAATGACAAGCATAGTATACAAATAATTCTTACAGTTTATGCTATTATACTTAAATATAAATAAGTACATTTTAGTTTTTGTAACTAGAAGAACACTTAAGTAGAAAATAGCTTGTGTCAAACTGATCAGCTGATTTAACTACCACATGGCCACTGGACAGAGTTGGCATGTAGTCTATACTATGGCCCTTATTCTGATCGGTGCGGCCGGATCCGAATATGCGGCCAGCACCGTGCGTCCTAAACCCCGCCTTCCATACGGATCGCCAACTCCGTCCGAACGCGGTAAGAAGCTGTCCGAACGGACCGCACGTGTATTTCTCATGAATACACCTCCTCCATCTCAGGGAACCTCCCCCATCATTCGATGGTCGCAGACCATCAAATGCAGGACCGAGTGGCCAGGCAGCTCCCGCAACCTCAGACCACACGGGCATTTCTCCGTGCAAAAGCAGGGATCTGGGCGGGCAGCTGACATCCGGCAATGTCATATGTCCGCCCCCTACACGTGCGTCACGGCCGCATTACCATACGTACGCCCAGCGTTTGCATGGGAACGCCCATGAAACGCGGGGTGTAAACATATGGTAATGAGCCCAAACAGCCCTTCACACCCCTCTCCACCCCCTGTTTGTAGTGTACACATTTCATGCGGAATGTGGCCGTGCGTCCCGCTCGCACATGCGCAGAGACGCCTCTGCACATGCGCAGACACAAAACATCGGCGGCACGAACGCACACGGATATTACCGCACCAATCAGAATAAGGGCCTATGAGTCTGATTCAGACCCCCATGCTAAGCAGCTTTCTTTCACTGCATAGTGAGTGGGTAAAAAAGTGAAAACTGACTTTAATTTCCACCACTGTTTGCTGAAAAGGGGGTGGGCACTGACATCATGTCACGTCGGCTGCTCGCCCCCAGCACGCATCAGCCTGCCTGCGTTCCCAGGGGAAAGACCAGCATCTTCATGGAGAAATAAAATGGTGGGTGTTTCCCTGATGCTGATTCCTGTCTGCCCCCTTCCCTCTCGTACCCATGAGAACACCTGTGTGATACTAACCGAAGGTGTTCAGGGGGACTGCACAAAAGCAAATATGTGCATGTACAGATCCCTCTCCACCGGAACAGGGCTAGTCAGATCTACCTTGAATCCCCCCAGGTACACAAGACCATTCACATGGACAGGAAAGCTGAAGGAAGGTTTTAGGTTCGAAACAGTTGACTGGCAATGCTGCAAACCATTGTGTACAACTTACACTACCCCTTTTCCATTGTGCAAAGAAAATTTGCTATTGTACACATTTGTATTTAGCATAGTGCTGGATAAATAAACCAAGCGGCGAACTTCTGAAAAGAAACCGTTCTGAATATTGTCTCCCTTTGATTATAGGAAGTTTTTAGTGTTGTTGCAATTGTGTAAATTATATGTTTGCAGTACAGTATGCATTTTTTTCTGTACTGTGTTGTCTGCTATATTGTGTACTATTATTTACTAATAGAAATGTAATTCAAACACAAGCAAGAGCAGTATATTTTAATTGGTTCTAAACTATGAATGAAGCGTTTATGTGTCACTCATCAGTGACTACAATGATGTATTAAAGATAGAGGGGGAAATTTACTAAAGGAAATTTGTAAAAAATAGGTGTATTTGTATCCACAAATACACTTATTTTTGACTTTTACTATCCCGAAAATACGGCAATTCGTATTCGTCTTGATGTGCTATCAATACGAATACGAATTGCCGTATTTTCGGGATAGTAAATGTCAAAAATAAGTGTATTTCTGGATACAAATACACCTATTTTTTACAAATTTCCTTTAGTAAATTTCCCCCAGAGTGTGATAAATGTTCCTTCCATTTGACTCTCAAGGACAGAACGGTAAATCAAACATACATAGCAAAAATGTAGGCTTCCGTCCCTAGGATTGGCTTATCTACATAAATGTATGTCTACATGTATATACTGTATATTTTCTATGTATACATGGATTTAGGTTTCTTTCATTTACCCTGAGGACTAAGAACCCATCAGACTAGGGCCCTTATTCTGGTTGGTGCGGTAATATCCGCGTGCGTTCGTGCCGCCGATGTTTTGTGTCTGCGCATGTGCAGAGGCGTCTCTGCGCATGTGCGAGCCGGACGCACGGCCACATTCCGCATGAAATGTGTACACTACGAACAGGGGGTGGAGAGGGGTGTGAAGGGCTGTTTGGGCTCATTACCATATGTTTACACCCCGCGTTTCATGGGCGTTCCCATGAAAACGCTGGGCATACGTATGGTAATGCGGCCGTGACGCACGTGTAGGGGGCGGACATATGACATTGCCGGATGTCAGCTGCCCGCCCAGATCCCTGCTTTTGCACGGAGAAATGCCCATGTGGTCTGAGGTTGCGGGAGCTGGCGGACCACTCGGCCCTGCATTCGATGTTCTGCGACCATCGGATGATGGGGGAGGTTCCCTGAGATGGAGGAGGTGTATTCATGAGAAATACACGTGCGGTCCGTTCGGACAGCTTCTTACCGCGTACGGACGGAGTTGGCGATCCGTATGGAAGGCGGGGTTTAGGACGCACGGTGCTGGCCGCATATTCGGATCCGGCCGCACCGATCAGAATAAGGGCCTAGGAGAGCATGTATTCATCTGTGGCCATCTAGTACCAATTTCTCATGTGTATTCTAAAACTGCTCAGAAACTTGCAGTATAATACATACCGTAGCTTTGTTATTTTGTACTCGCATGTGTACAGTCTCAGAGCCCCCCTAGAAGAGAGACTAGGGTGAGACAGATATTAAGACCATTGGAATGTTTTATCCTCCTATTAATTGCAATGCATAAATTTTCTCCCTAATATACTTCAAACTTCTACGAAAGAGAAGGAACTGTGGATAATGGGTAATAAAGTCTGACTTAATGTTCTAGGTTTGCAGTGGGTAATTTATATCTGCTGGTAGCAGCTCCCGACTCCCAATTACCCATTAGCAGCAGAGATAACAGCATGTTCAATAAGCCCCATTCAGCTTTACGAGTGGCTGCTCCCATGCAATAAATACCCTGCAGAGGACAATACAGAACATGTAGCCCCAGGTTACCACATTAGTTTTCTTGGTCTTGGTTTTAATTGTGCATGCAATTATTGGCGATTCATTAAGGAACTCTCGTTGGGATACACTCCATTCTTTCTTAGACTAGGACATCCGTTCCGGAGTCTGCATGGCTGTGTTCCACTGAGTAGCACAGGGAAATCCTACAGGATGCCTGTTATGCGTTTTGTTTTTCTGTTTCTTTGGTTTACTTGTCTGTCTTTAAAAATAATGTTTCAGACTTGGGCTATACCATGTAATTTGCAAGTGGGGAGTCATAGAGTGGAACATCGCCTGAATCTTCTGCAAATATTAAATGTGATTTTAATGCAATACTGTTGCTGTTATTTCATTTTTATGTTATATGCCATCTGCCATAAGCAGCCCTTGAATCTTACTTTATGACTACTCTTATTTTATTATTTTCTCAAGCGGTGCCCTCTCTACCACTGCTGCCAGATAGTAATGGCACGTATGTTTTGTGGGTATACGTCTTCGTCTGTCATTTTTCCTGAATTGTACAGTGTTAGTGAAATGTGCGACATTTTATAAATAAAGATGAATGTTTTGCAAAACGCTACTTCAACATAAATGACTAACAGACCAATTTATCATGGATTGCATACTCAATGCGATCTGGGTGCGATCTTACGGCCCAGGTTCACACTGCAATGTGCCATTACATTGTGCCGCTGTATTTATCAATTAGCACCAGCAGGGGCTCTGAAAGTAGTCTGTCGCTGTGATGTGCTGTGAGGGCTGCAAATGGATTGATCCAGAGCCGGCCCTAGCCTAAATTACGCCCTAGGCAAGATTTTGACTGTTGCCCCCTAGCACCGCCACTAGTTCCGTCTCTGACCCTGCTCCCCTTTCCCAGCACCATCAACCCTCATCATAGCAGTCATCATTTTGGTGTCCCTACCTGCAATATTTTAAATAGAACCAGCGCACCCATTCGGTGCCTTTTTAGCTGAAAATTCATCTTATTTGCAATGTTATGACCAGCACACACAAGGAGCTTCTGATGATTAAAACGATATGCAGCATGTCTATATTCTGTGTGCGACTGTGGCTGTACCTGCATACGGAATGCTATGTTACAGTGATTTCCATGAATACACTATTTCATATGCAGATACAGCCTCACTCACACACAGAATATAGGCATGCTGCATATCATTTTAATCAGCAGAAGCTGCTGATGCCCCTAGGCATTCCAAATGCCCTAGGCAATTGCCTAGTTGGCCTATGCCTAAGGCCGGCTCTGGATTGATCAATGCATTTAACCCTTTGAGTGCCAAGGAAATTTGTCAAAATAGGGGTGAAAAAGGCCCAACAACCATTTGTATTCATCATAATGACCTGTACTAGTACTTTATATAGGAAATATCATCTTTTTTTACACAACATTTTTTATTTGAATTTATATAATAAATGTGAGCGAAGCTGGCATTTTTAAGAGATATTTTGTGCATTTATTACAGAGATGTTGGCACTCAAAGGGTAAAGATGCAGCCCATTATCAAGGTACCCCATTGTACTGCAAGTCCTTCAGTGAAGGTGCCCACACACAGATAGATGTTATGTCCAATCCAATTTCTTCCTGGCCAAACAATATTTTGCACGCACACAGAACAATTGAGTAAACAATGAGAGGATTAGACGGATTGTTTAATGACTGCAAATCCTGTACACATCATTGTCACATCATTCATCATGCCTATACACGGAACGATTCGTGCCAAATTGTGCATGACAGGTCCTTCATCTCTCTGCCTGCTGAAGGGATCATTAAGCTAGAACGACCGGCTGGTATGCACATTGGATCATGCTCACACACAGGAAATATTTCATGATTGGTCATTCAGATTGGTCGAACACGGCCATATTGTTTAAAAATAATCTTACTTTTTGTTGGCAGCTTAACACCCAGATTATATACATGCTATACATATAAATAGTAAGGTATGGCATGATATTGCATGTCGTAAATAGCAGAATTGGGCTGCAGAATAAGGAAGCCCTGTGGTGGTTCTTATTTTATTTACTACAGTACTCTACACTGTTATATTACACCTCCAAGTGGTCTCCACTGAAAGTAAATAAATCTAGTGTCTCATTGGCCGGCCATGTACAGAGCTGTCTGTGCCTACAACTGGTACTCTGACAGTTACTGAATGAACTGCTCCATCTGATGCACTAAAAATACTGTATTTTGTTTATGATATCTGGGCACACAGATATTCTGAGCATAGACACAACATTAACATTCCTATGTGAGTATTTCAGTAAATCAGAAACAAGTCTGCAGTTTGTGATACTTTGATCAAAGCAACTTGTTAATGCGTTATACCACACTAAAATTTTCATGTAATGACATGGTGTACATGGCACAGATATGCAAGCAGGTGTTTGGTTTGATCAGTCTAGTGGTAGATCGTGTCATAAAGAAGAAATATTTGATGGCTTACAACAATTATTTGCTCACCACAGTGACCTTGGGATTTAAAGTAATAAGAGCCTAAGAGAAACTTTGTCCAGAGAAATATCCCCCTTACCATTCGCCCGGAGGGGGTGCAGCAAGGAGTGCGACTAGAATGCTAAAGAAATCAGCTCGGCAGCTTTCTGTTCCCACACGTCAGCTCCCCTGCTGTATGTCTGCACTCTCGCCGGTGTGAAGGATAGTTGGAAGAGACACAATGGGTTGATTGATTCAAAGGGAGAAATTTACTAAGAAGGAAGTTCTGTTTCAGATGGGATGTTGCTCTGGGCAACCAATCAGATAATCTATTATCTTCTAGAAGGTGTTAAATAAATAAGGAGTAGATGCCAATTGGTTGCCCATAGTAGTATGTGAAATAAAACTCCCATTTCTGTAAATTTCACTCATAGACGCATGAAAACCACAACCAATGCCGGTACAGTGATAATTGGCAACGTCATATAATGCAAACAATGTAGAAAACCCTACAGAGCACAAAGGTGCTATTATGATCAGATCTGACAGTATCTAACATGAGCGGCAAATAATGGGTGATCCCGACTGGTGACTGACAGTTAGCCTGAAGTAAAGGCAAAAAAAATTTGTTCTCATGGCGTGTTATGGGAGTGTTACAAGGGGTGTCAGTGAAAGCCATTGACACAGAGGTTATACCCAGATGGGAAACTGCACCTGGGGCAGATGTAAGTGTTGATGATGCATGTGATGGCGAGCTGATGGTGGCATGCCAAGAATCACTTGCAGTGTTACAGTATGCAGTGACGCTGAAAGCGGATGGCGCTGTGCTTGCACATTCAGAAGCAGGTTTGTACACCAGGAGGTATACTGACACTAGTATTTGCATATTATGGCAGCTGCACCTCTGCCAACAGTAACATGAGCAGATGCAGCAGCAGTGACCACCTCAAATACAAGTCCTAAGTGCTGCCCAGCTGACAGATTATCCACTGATAACTATTTATTATAATTATTATCCTTTATTTATATATCGCCACAAGGGATCCACCGTGCCCAATTACACAAACATATATGCAAAACAGGAAACAGTGACTCACAATTGAATACAACCGAGGACACGTACAGGGTACATAAACATAGCTGCATCCATAGGTGCCGATTCTGTGGGTGCTCAAGGGCCCGAGCATCCACGGAACTTGATGAGCACCCGCGGGCCAGAGTCCCGCCGCTGGGCCGCCATATTAACTTGGTAATTGCTGGCTGCAGCACCCACAATGCTGGACCCGCCACCTGGGAAACAGTATGCCGGGAAGAGTGTATTCTGTCCGCGCAGTATTTGCACTGTGGGGGCATTTATGTACCTGCACTGTGTGGGGCATTTATGTATGTTGAACTCTGTTTCCAGTAATTTGAATTTTAGAGACAACTGTGCTCCGTAATATAAATTGGTATTATTTTGTGGCCACACCCCTTCCCCATGAAGCCACTCCTCTATATTTTTGGCTTGAGCACCTACCAGCAAAAACATAAATCGGTACCTATGGCTGCATCAGCAGAGGACACGGAAATAGGTATCAAGGTGGCAGACAATCACAGGATTTGGTGCAGTCAAAGATGGTTTAAGTAAGAGAAGGAAACCCACATGAGGGATGAGGGCCCTGCATGTGATACATGTTATATTATACTGTACATGCTAGGGCACTGATGCAGAATGGAGTCAGCTTTGCGCACATACTGTATCTTGCATGAATTTGAACTACCGTGCTTTGTAGCTAAGCACATGCATCTAATCGGGCCAATTCTGGTTCAATCGGGACCTGCCCGATGGTCAGGGCATGCACAAACCCCAACGGTGAAAGGCCACAACAATTTGAAATGTCACCAGGCTGTTCACACGGAGCTGTGCCGGGGGAAAGGGGGGCAGGTGGCAGTTGCTTTGAGTGTTGCCCATGGGGTTGCATGTGGGACAAGGTCCTGTCCTGTCTCCACTGACTTATATTTGCGAAGGCACGGGAAATCATTCGATGGTCGGCGACCATCAAATGATTTCCCCTGCTGCGGGCACATGCATGGTTGGGTGTGTAAAAAGGCGTCCGGTGTTACAATGACTCGATAAGCTGCGAGATTCGCAGCTTACAGAGTCAACCAGAATCACCCCTTATGTGCTATTCAAATTGCACAGAACTCAGTCGCACCTCCATTTGTGGCTGCAGTTGTGTAGGTGGGCATTCACACATTAGCACATCAACAAAACCAGGGCTATAAAGAGTTGTGCATGTATAAATATATGGCTGTATTCCAGTAGATATCTTGCAGCAAGGACAGAGTGCACTGACTATGATGGCAATAGGATAGAGATGTGCAGCAACATAGAGGGAGTATTGCTCTGAATGTGACCAGCACGAGCTTCATCCTCTCATTGCAGGAGCTGTGGCATACTAATCTGCATCAGCTCCAAGGTTTTTAAACTTGATATTTTTCCTTGAGAAAAATAGCAAAATGTATAATGGCCATCGCTACAGTAAATCTCCAATCTCATTGCAACTTTGAAATGTACGGTGTTCTTAAAGGTGCGTACACACGATGCAATATTTGTAAACATTATGCACGAGAACAATACTGTTAAAATATATCATACATATCATCTAGTAAATATGCACTATATCACTAACAATGCATGTTCCAGTTTGTCATTAATAACTCCTCTTTCTTCTGAACATGCAGTCAAATCTGCCTATATCGTCAAAGACTGAATGCTCTATATCGTTATAACGATATAAATGCCCTATATCATTCGTCCAGGAGTTCTGAATATATCATTCGTTAGCAATATTGTATAGTGTGTACCCAGCTTAAGAGTGGACTCATACCGCCTATTGTTCTAAAGGTAGACTCATACTGAAGTTCTACTTCAGGCTATTCCTCAGACAGTAAATATGACCAGACCACCCTCGATCATGAACATAACAGGCCGCGCCTGTTGATACAATGATATGTTTGCTGTAATACTTCTACTATGCATTGGTACAAAATAGAGCAAACATGAAGTGTGTATATTCTATCAACCCTTCTGTCTGATACTGCTGTTGATGCTATGCTGTGGCATGGCTTGAAACACCTGACCTTGACTGGACCTGGGATTGGGTGTGACATGGGTATTACAGACCCTCTATGATTGTAATTAATGTAAAACAAAAAAACAAAAACAGCACTAACTTCTCTCAATCAGAAAACAATTAAGGTCTTCTCAAGTGAATGGAGGCAAGTACGCAGTGGCGTGCAGTGGGGTGAGGCAGGTGAGGCACAGCCTTTCCTGTGATACTAGGGTATATGCCAGAGTTTTGAATTGATAAAGTATGTCAAAAATACAAATAATATTTTAAAAAAATCTTATTTTTATTATTCTAATCATTTTTTATAGTCAAAACTCTGGAGTAAAAAGTCTATGGCAGATGAGGCAGTGCCTCACCTGGTTACCTTTTCTGCACATCTCTTATCAAAACTCATCGAATCTCTAGCAGTGTATGCTGCACATGTGTATAATGCCAGCATGTACCCCATGGCTCATATATTGTGTGCCTATCTGGCTCTGGTACTTGTAGGGTGACCAACTCATCCCTTTAATCTGGGACACATATTAATTACACAGGTTCTGTGGCAGTTTAAAACCAGGTGAAATGGAGTCTTGAGGTGTGGCAGTTTAAAACCAGGTGAAAGCCAGCCACAGAACCTGTGTAATTAATGTGTCCCGGATTAAAGGGATGAGTTGGTCACCCTAGGTACTTGCCAGGGACTCTTGAGCCATTTACGTCACCGCACGTCCCTGGCAAGTAGAGATGACGATCCTGGGATAGGGATCAGCAGAATCCCTGTATTTAGGGCAAAAAATTGCTGGGATTTGAATCCCAGCAGGCAGCGCTGACCACCAGCAGTGCATAGCTCAGACGCTACCTGTAACCAGGTTGTGCAAATGCATGTCGTGATGTTAGAGGTCACAATGCGCAGCCACACACCTGCCCGTCCCTTCAGCTATGTCCGCCAACTGCCACCCACTTAAGGACTGCTTCACAGTATGGTCCAAGACTGCTATCCCTATATTCTGGGCCTACAGATGTACCCACGCTCATCGTGGCTATATCGCGGCTGTTAGTGCCTGTTTGGTGCAGTGAGTTGTACCTGTGACTCAGGGCACTGCGCTACCGCCAAATGTATTGGTAATGGGCAGTGGGTGCGACTATGACACATGTGTACACCTGCGTGCGCACGTATGATGCCATACAGATAAATAAAAGCCATACAAGATACATATCATGCCATACAAGTTACACCCGTGTGTATCCTTAATTTCACACGTGTATTTATACCTTTAATGAATGTCCTTCTTTAGAATAAATAGGGATGACAAGCGGTGGGGATGCTAGCGGTCAGAATACCGACGCTGGAATGCTAACCATATACCTTTGCCTTAGGAAGCTCAGTGTATTGAACTCCATGAGCTGATCCAGATTATTTTATGCTTCCCTCTCCCTTTTCTATTTACGCTCACTACTTATCAATGCCTGTTATTTTCCTCTCTTTGTCCATCCGATTTGATTTTCCCATTTCTGCAGCCCAGCTTCCTCCCCCTTCACTGAAGTGAAAAATGTTTGAGATATACCAAGACGACATAATAAGCATTGTGCCCGTTGCCATGACAACCCCTGAGCAGGTGAGAAAAGGCAGTGGCCTAAACTGAGCAATGCAGCAGCTCCTGATGCTCTGCTAATAATGCCCCAGGCTACAGGGGCCACACACACATATAAGGCAAGTCCATATCTATATCAACCCAAGTGCTAGTCTTCATATAGCCTGTATAAACTACATGTAAAAACAATTGCAACACGAGGAAAGCAATATAATAATGAAACAGTATTAATGAAACTAAAGAATCTCACATCTTTTATTTATCTGTAACTTGCACAAATCAGGTTTGATCTGGCCACAGACAAACTAACATAGTTTCATAGAACAGTGCACCTAGAGCAGTATAAAGTTCTACATGAAACATACCAAGGGGCCGATTCAGCATCACTCACAGTGATGGTCCGGTTTGTGCATGCGCATTTCTACTCATGTGCAAACCAGTAAGCGAATGGCTGCGGCCAGGGCTATTTTTCAGCAGGAACCAGCAGGAACTCAGTTCCTGAACCTCAACTTAAATATGACCTCATCAGCGGCGAGTTACACATTCGCCGGGCCATTTGCAGCGGGGATGGAGGGCCAGGGACAAACGGGAGCAATGACAGCGCTGGATCATGGGAAAGCCTGGTGTTTTATAGGCGTCCCCATGAAAACGTTCAGCGTTCTGATGGGTAAGATGGTGGGCCAATGCTTGCTGGGGGCAGGCGGCCGTCATCCTGACTCCATTCTAGCGTTCGCAAATAGAAGGCAGTTAAGACTGACTTTTATTTGCGAAGGCAGGACAAATCATTCGATGGTCAGTGACCATCGAATGATTTCTACTGCTAGCGGCTCATGCAAGGGGATGTGTTCTTTTACACATACTCTCTCAAGTTTACGAGAAGATTTGGTGGCGGGAGGGGCCTGCTCCCAGGCACTCGGTAAACTACAATGTTCGCAGCTTACTTAGCCAACCTGAATGTGGGCCCAAGCTTCCATGTACTCATGCCTTCACTGCACTCCTATGCTACATTTACTAGCATTTAGATCAGGCCCTCTTCTTCTTGGAATCTGGTGAGCTGAGCAAACATTTTGTCTGAAAAGATGTTTCATCAATGATGTAAAAGTGTTGTGCCATAGTTATGGGGTGAATTTACAATCATGATTAATACATAATTAGATGACAAATGGCACAGTGTATAATGGAAATTCACCCTTGTTTAATGTTGTAGTTTTAAAAATCTGGTAGTGCAGTAGATCTTTACTTAGGGGCCGAATCTGATTGACTCACAGTAAACTGATACCTGCCCTTGTCCCGATGATCGGGGTTTCCGTATGCGTATTTGTGCACATGTGCAACTCCCGACAGCGAGCAAGCTTGCCGATTTACATTGTCGCCAGGCCATTCACAGCGGGGAGGGAGGTAGCGGGACTGGGGCGGACAGGGGCGGTGGCGATGCTGGGGCATTGGTGTCCCCATGAAAAACGCTCTCATGCTAATGCGGGCGGGATGAAATGTGCAACATACTTGCCTACCCTCCTGCATTATGCAGGAGACTCCCTGAAATAACAGCAATCTCCCTCTCTCCCTCATTAGTTTAGCAATCTCCCTCATGTCACCTAGCCCACATTACACTGTTACATTTTTTGGTAAAAAAAGGAATAAGAGATAAATACATTTACATTGAATCATCAGCGCCATTTCACAGCACTTTACCAAGTATAGTATCTCTTACTGACTGCTTTGGGGCTCAACTACATTTGGATCTAAGTCATTTAAAAAGATTCCTCAGATGTAGCAGTACACACCCACGCTTCTAGGTGCCACGTTCACAATCTCTTTTCACAATCTCTCCATATATGGGACTAGACACGCCCTTTGGGTGGAGCACGACACGCCCCCTCAATGGGATGCTGTGCAAAATTCTATTACCAACTATAATCTACCTGAAACTACTTTTCAAAAGTAGGCAAGTATGATGTGCAAGGGGTGGGTGGCTGACGTCACATGACATCAGCTGTATGCCCTGTCTTTGTTCCGGCGCACGCAAATATAAGTCAGTCTCCCCTGACCTATATTTGCCAGCCCGGGAGAAATCATTCGATGGTCGCCGACCATCAAATGATTTCTTCTGCTGTGGGCACATGCAAGGGGATACATTTTCATAATACATCCCCTTGCATGGTTGCGAGGGGATATGGTGGCGGGAGGACATTTTTTTTTTGCGGGCCGTCTGGGACTCTGTACATTCTTTGCAGCTTTCCGAGTCAACCAGAAGCAGGTCCCTACAGCAGTTATGGAAACCAGAGGTGGATTTTCCACAAGGCACCCTAGATGCCTGCTGAGGCCCCACCAAGTCCTATAGGGCCTCTTAAAGATATCTTAGCCATTCAAAAGGTTCCCAGATGAGCATTGCGCAACTACCATGACATCACATGGACTCAAACTCCCAAAGTTCACTTTGATAGGATAAAACATTTTGGACACACAAAATGGTTTCATCCACTGTATGTGGACAGTCAGTTTACTTTAAATGGGACACGAGTATTAGGCCTACTTCAAAAAGACCTATAGCCTGATTCAGATTTGTACGCAATGGAACATTCATCGGTAGACTGCGCACACACCAAAATACACTATCAATGCTGCCTGCAATCAGTAGCAATAATATAGTGCTATGGATTGTTTGAGGGAGGAAGACCCCAAACCACTATTTTGGCTTAGGGCCCCATGAGGTCTATACCTACATATGATGGGAACACCCTACCAGCATTTCTTATCGAAACATTGCAATATTTATTATTGATCAAATTTTATCAAATTGTATTGGGATTGTTTGCCTATAATTATATCAGAAAATCGCTGTATGGAGCAGGCACAGCAAATTTACATTAATCGGTGTCATTAAGTGGCAAGTATGGTGCACGCAGATTCATGAGCTTTAGGGCAAGATGCACTAAGCTTCAAAATTGATTAAATGGAGATTAATAAACAACCAATCAATCAGCTCCTGCCAGTTATTTTCTAACATGATAGTAAGGAGCTGATTGATTAGTTGTTTGTCACTCTTTATTTCTATCACTTTTGAAGCTTAGTGCATCTGGCCCTTAATGTGCCTCACATTCTGCAAACAGTACAGAATAATCCACTGTTAACAGGCATCTGGAGGTGTCACCCGGTATGCTGCTGCCAGTACAGGAGATAGCAAACACAATTTGCCACTTGCTGTATGTATTGGATATTGTAATGTTGGAAAATAAATTCTCCGAAGTTCTAATGCCCTTGGAATAAAATCCAGAACCTATTATTGGATGAGAAATCTTGGTCCTGAACCATACAGTCTTTCTCAGCTGGCTATGTGAGCCTCATTGACAAACATCATTCAATATCTGATTTGATATTTGTTAATGCTATCGATTCATGGTCAATTTTTCAAATTTCTACCGTTTAAGACTACAATATGGCAAATTTTCCATATAACTTAATTGGCCATCCCATATAGTGGCAAACGCAGGATTTTCAAAGGGGTTTCCCCCCCAAATTGGTTACAAACTAGAAAAAAACTCCAAAATACACTAGAGATGTGCGGGCTCGGATTTCAGAGATCCGAGCCCCCACGGACGTCATCATTCCGAGCCCGATTCCGAGCAGCGCTCGGAGATTTCCGCCTGACTCGGGTCTGTCCTCGTGATTAGAACGTCATCTCCCGGCGCCGGATTTCGCAAGGCTTTATAAGCGGCTGCCGCGTCCGCCATCTTCACTCCAGTCAAGTAGTGGGTTGGGAGAGGGTGTGTTGGTGCTGCTGCTGGGGCTTAAACTTGAGGTTGACCTTGAGCGCAATATTTTGCAATCGCTGGGGCTGTCTCTCAGTGCTGCTGTGTAGTCTAACTGTGTACTTGTAGTACTACAGTCTCCTCTGTGCTGTCTACCTCTGGTGTGCTGTGCTGTAATTAATTATTTTATTCGCTGGGGCTGTCTCCCTCAGTGCTGCTGTGTACTCTGTTCTCCTCTCTGCTTAGGAGAACAGTCTAATGCTGTGTACACACGGTCCGATTTCCTTTCCGATGTTGACGATATAGTCAACATCGGATCGGCATCGGATCAACATCGGATGCAGATCGCAAGGGTTTTAACCCTTGCGATCCCGATCCGATCCCGATGCACGTTCACGTATCGGAAGCCAGAAAGTCTTGGCTGCCTTGTCTATATAGTGCAGATCTGCAAATCGGATGTGCCTTAAGATCCTATCCACGATCCTATCTGATGAGATCGTGGATAGGATCTTAAGGCACATCTAACGTGTGTACACACCATAACTGTGTACCTGTAGTACTACTGTCTCCTCTGTGCTGGGGCCTACCTCTGGTGCTGTGCTGTGCCTGTAATATTATATTATATATTAATAATTAATTATATTATATATATAGTCCACTGGTGCTGCACTGAATCTGCCAGTATTATTTAGTTACTCAGTCCACTGTTGCTACTGGCAGTGCTTCTGCCTACCTAGTGTTCCTATCTAGTACATATTAGGCTGCTATATCTAATTTAATTAAAAAATAATACTTGTGCTGTGTGGGACTGTAAAAAATAATTCCATGCTGCTGGTGCACTGACGTGTGCCACTGAGTGCCACTGCCAAGCAGTACCTAATATAAAATTAATTATTATATAAATTCTGCTGGTGCACTGCATAAAGCTACTGGTGGTGTGTAATATAACTACCTTTTGAGGTGACCACTGGCAGTGTTTAGTAGTTTATTTTCTCTACCTACTAGGCTGCTATATTATTAATAATTAATAATTAATTGAATTATATATAGTCCACTGGTGCTGCCTGCACTGAATACTGTGAATAGAGGTTGTCAGTATTATTTACTAAGTCCACTGTTGCCACTGGCAGTGCTACTGCCTTAGTGTACCTACCTAGTAGTACAAGTACATACTAGGCTGCTATATCTAATTTAATTAAAAAATAATACTTGTGCTGTGTGGGACTGTAAAAAATAATTCCATGCTGCTGGTGCACTGACGTGTGCCACTGAGTGTCACTGCCAAGCAGTACCTAATAATAAAATTAATTATTATAAATTCTGCTGGTGCACATACTAGTATTGCTGACGTATCTACCTGTCTTCTGCCTAGTACTGCCGTATCTACCTGTCTGGTGCCTAGTAGTACTGCCGTATCTACCTGTCTGGTTTGGGGCCCACTGCCTAATACTGTCGTATCTACTGTCTGGTGCCTAGTACTGCCGTATATACCTGTCTGGTCTGGGCCCACTGCCTAATACTGTCATATCTACTGTCTGGTGCCTAGTACTGCCGTATCTAGCTGTCTGGTGCCTAGTACTGCCGTATCTACCTGTCTGGTCTGGGGCCCACTGCCTAAAACTGCCGTATCTACCTCTGCAGTGTCACTCTTACATGAGCCACGTGTTTGAGCCGCACACTTGTGTGGCTTAGCATAGTTATCCAGCTACCTCGGTGCAACCTTTTGCCCTAAAAACAATATTGTGAGGTGTTCAGAATAGACTGGAAATGAGTGGAAATGAATGTTATTGAGGTTAATATAGCGTCGGAGCAAAAAAAATAAAAAATTCTGCGATTTTAGCAGTTTTTATGCTTTTTTAACAAAAAAATCAGAACCCAAAACCCAAGAAATCCAAACACAAAACACTTAGGAGGTGTTTTGACAAAACCCATTAGAACCCAAAACCTCAAGGTAATCAGAACCCAAAACCCGAAAAGTGGCCGGTGCACATCCCTAAAATACACCATCATCACCCCCTCTCACCCCCAAAGACAGCAAATGCACCATTACCTCCCCCCCCCCCCAAAGACAGCTCAGACA
The DNA here is from genome assembly GCF_055691185.1 of Crinia signifera. NCBI lineage: Eukaryota > Metazoa > Chordata > Amphibia > Anura > Myobatrachidae > Crinia > Crinia signifera. Next base: position 104,953,401 of record NC_139220.1, on the reverse strand, counting down.
CCATCACCCCCAAAGACACCATTACCACCACACTCACAGACACCATCACCCCCCTCTCACCGCCACACATAGCAAAGGAACAATTACCACCACAGACAGCAGACACCATCACTCCCCTCTCACCCCACACACAACAAATGCACCATTACCATCGAACAGGATATACCGTTTAATTTTGAGCTTTTTCCCAGTAGCAGTTCAATAAGTTTATTAAATAAGATTTAAATCATATATTTTTATTTATTAAATAAGATTTAAATCATATATTTTCTTTGAAAGAAGACATAAAGGCCTGATACAGTGGTGGCATTGGGGTCCTTGACATCTGGCACAACAAATAGACATCATGCATCCACCCATAGAGGGTCATGGCCTAGCACAGACGGGGTATGGCCTTGTCCGAAGACCCTGTTTACTTTGACACATGGTCCGACTACTCGCAAGAAGGTTTCTTCTGTGCCACGTCAGAGGAGTTCCCAGCATTCCCAGAGAGGCTAGGCTGCCATTCAGAATTTACAGTGACTCTACAGCAGGGCTGGGCAATTGAGGCCCTCCAGATGTTGAGGAACTACACATCCCAGGATGCTTTGCCTTAGTTTTGCTATGTGGCCATGCTGAAACTGATGCAAGGCATGCTGGGATGTGTAGTTCCTCAACATCTGGAGGGCCACAATTGCCCAGCCCTGCTCTACAGTGACTGCAGCCAGGTGCTGTACAAGTAAGTCACAGTGCAGCACCTGGCAGAGAATCGCGGAGGAGCTGCCAGGCTTTTGGTATGCTTTAATCTTTTCTACAAGAATTTAGAATCAGAAGCTTAAAAAATTATAATAAATAATATATCATTGGGTTTGTTCTGCAGCCCACAATATTAATACTTCTTCTATACACAAACAATTGTAAGCACCTTTCAAACTGTAATCCTATTTCACTCCATGCTTATTTATCCTCTAACCTCCCGCTGTCCACAACGCCTCCTGTACCTCGCTGTGCTCTTACGCTCGTTCACTTTCCCTTCTTCTCCACCTCATTAAAGTGAAATAATGCCCATGAAACTCAGGCCAGGGAGATAATGAATAAAAACAAAGACAAGAAATCATTACTAGCAAAAGATCCGTTTTGTTAAATGAAATAAACAAGAAGTTAATTATTTGGACACAGGGTAATTAAAGTGGGTGAGGGCTAATTGGCCCCAGCGCCTGGACTGCTGACAGGATCCTCTGTGATTTCTTTCTTCCTCACCACCAGGCAGGGAAGGGCTGTATCAATGCGAGGTCCCAACACAAGTGCTCTAATAGCCGTTTGTCATTGGTGGTGTGTGGTTAGTGATTGGTTTTGTTGAAACACTACACATTTCCCTTACACTATAATCAATATGTCTACTACATCATGAAGTGTCGGAGCAAGTAGAGGGTAATAACACTGTGGTGAATGATAGATAACATACTATGGCCGCAGCAGGCTAGCAGCAGCTCTGCACTATGTCTGCATTTGCCACCGTGCATTCTGCTAAAAATCACCAGCCCAAGGTCTTGTCAGATCTCATTTTCCAGGAAGCTTCCGCATTCGGGAACATTTATTCATTTCCTGCTGTCATGTGAAATAGGTTGTTTCTCTGGTCCATTATCATGGTTGCCAGCATTTGAATTTCATTCCCAAATAGACTCTGTAGCTAGGCAGATGCATAAAAGGACATCACAGCAATGTTTAGGGAGACCTGATGCTACAATCCCAGTATGACAGGTTCACATAAGACCATCCTCTCTACTATACAATATTTGGATTCAGAAAAGGAGCATGGCCACCTTGCAGTGGGTATGTGGAGGTGTCGGTCATTATTAGGATGTGGCTATTACCCCAGGCCCTACACTCCCGGAATGGCCGGAGGCTCCCGATTTATATAGAAAACAAGTGGGCAAATCTCCCGGTCAGTCACCCTCTGCCTGCCCCCCTCCCACCCTGCAGCCACCTACAACCCTCCTGCAGCTGAAGGTGGGGGTGATGACATGATTCACAGTGAATTGCATCATTGAGGCCTGCCCCCTGCCTCACAATGCCTGTAATCTTGTATTCTGTAGCAGATGTGGGTGCGCTATGATTCTATTTTGTGTACATGCTCCCACTCTGCCCACACCTATAATCTCCCCCTTCTGCCAAGCTCCCAGTATGCCACACTATGCCCAGATGGCATCCATTTGTTTGCATCCATTTTTTTGCCAAGTATGCCCTAGTCATATGCATGTGCAGGGTCTTAGTGAATGGTGTGGATGGCATAACCACCACTAATTCATCAACCCCCCACCGCTTTACACACACATAGCCACACACCTGGAATACTTCCCTTCTCTCTTCCTGAGGGCCAAACATTGATGTGGCTGCTCTGTATTGGCTAGCCTGCCAATGCCACTACTGCAGGGATACAGCCAGGATGGCTGTCTGCCGGCACTAGGGATTACATGCATGGTCTGCACTGATGGGGGGAGCAGGCTTATGTCCCTGCATTGTGCTTGGTCTCTCTGTGGCGCTGACAGTCCGAGAAGTATCGAATGATGTTATTTTTAGAGAGAATAGAATTTAATATAGAGAATAAGAGAAATAATAATGTACAATTGGTAAGTACTGAATAATAGCATTTAACAGGACAAACCATCAAAAAGCTGTTACTGTGGGAATTAGGTACATCTGGCAATTACCGGAGCTTACATAGGCCAAATATTCATACTCCTTTCATATATATGCATTCAACTTCACCATACGATGCTCAACCTGCTGCCTCCTTACACAATCACTACAAGCAGCATAAGACAGGCAGCACTGAGTGCTTTGATTAACAATATGTTTAAATGAGAAACACATTCATAAAATGTTATAGAAAAATTCCATTGAAAGCAGTGTGTCTTATCATAATGAATCGCTTTTCCTCCACACATGCTGCGGCAAAGGGATTCGCAGCAATCTAAGTCACCCTCTGCAGAGGTTCAGTCTGACAACAGAACATTTCCACCAGCCAGGTTGTTTTTCTACAAATACAGAGGGTAAAGGGCAGTAATTGGCAATCAGCAGAATGACCCTGGCAGGGTGTTTGACATTTATGTTCAAAACAATGTTTCAAATATTTCAAAGTATATAGCAATCCATCACACCTTGATCCAGGCCACAGCACTTCCAGCAACAGAACTGGTGGGGTGAAGGAAAAAGTTTATGCCTCACTAGGAAGGTTATTCCCAGTTTATCACATGAGCAGTTCATTAAAAATGCTCATGGTTTTGAAGCGTTGATCCAGAATTTATTCAAATCAACAGACCATTCAGCGTTTTCACTGGGATGAACAGATTTCAGGATTTGATTAAATTCTTGGCAGAATCCTATTTTATCAAAACTCAAATTTAGTTGTTTCTATAGAATCTGATCAACCAGATCCAAAACAGATACAGTATCCTTGCAATTCAAGTATACAGGCTAAATATAGAGTTTCACCTATTGCATTTTGTAGTGCTGGCCCTAACCAATTTGATGCCCTAGGCAAGATTTTGAATAGCATGCTGCTAGTTCCGCCTCTGACCCAGCACACATCTTTATGCACAACACCCATCAACCAGCAGTACGGATCATAGCATCAGCCAGAAAAACCCATAGAAATTCTAATCTGGTACCCTGCGCTAAAAATAGCATTGGCGCCCCTCCCCCCATATTTTAAAAAGGGACGGCGTGCACAAAAAAGGGCATGTTCTTGCTTAAAAGGGATGTGGTCACACAAAACAATAGCAAACCCAATTCAAATTACGCCGCATAGTAGTACAACCTTATTCACATTACATCACATGGTAGTGCCCCTTATTCACTTAACGTCAAACAGTAGTACCATTTTACCTTATACAGTGGAAGGGTTCATAACATGATTTCCCTTAAATCGCATTGTCGTAGACCCCTTAGTATCAGTGATTATACGTTCATACCTTTCAATATGACCCTCTCCTGTAGGCACATAATGCTCTATTAATGGACTTCCCTCTTAATTTATGATTAACATCTCCTGTGTGGAAGCACCTTTATTATCAAGCGACCAGTTTAAAACAGGTGATGGCAGTCATATATTAAGAGCATTGTGTCCCACCTGTAAAGGCTCATGGTGTGAGGTATAGTTTTCTTACATTTATGAATATAAGACATACTGGAAATTAAATCTAGTATTACTTTATGCCTTTTTATGACTTCAAAAGGACTTAATATATGCTGGCTTCTGTGGAGCTGTGTAATCAGCATTATCTCCCATTATCGCTGGTAGAGAAGTTGTCTGCCCATGTCTAAACAAAAGGTAACGCAGGACACTGGCCACAATACTTTGTGTAGATAGGGAGATAGTCAGGTGAGAATTGTCAGCATGGTAGTGATTCTAGTTGACTCGCTAAGCAAAATTCGCTGCTTAGTAAGCCATGTAGCGCCACCCGCCGCCGTTTCCCCTCGCAACGATACTAGGAGATGTGTTATGAACACACATCGCCTCGGATGCCGCCTCTGCAAAAGATCATCGATGGACGCCAACCATCGAATGATTTATCCTGCCTTCGCAAATATAAGTCAGTTGAGACTAACTTATATTTACGGCCACCAGGACGAAGGCAGGGCAGGCGGCTGACATCATGTGATGTCAGTCGCCTGCCCCTGACAGGCATCTGTCCACAAGTGTACCCATGGGAACGCCCAGCGTTTTAACGGGGATGCCCATAACATGATGGGTGTTACTATGGCCCAGCGCCGCCACCGCCCCCATCCGCCCCCATCCGCCTCTGTCCCTCCCTCCCATCTGGCGAGTGAGCCGCAGTCGGGCTGAATTCTGATCACTAGTGATCCAGAATCGGCCTCTATATTTCAATCGATCCCTTTATTGCTTGCAGGTCATTCACGTGCTACAACAATTCATCTTTTATATTTTAACCCATGGGTCCTCAAACTGCGGCCCTCCAGGTGTTGTGAAACTACAAATCCCAGCATGCCTTGCCACAGTTTTGCTATAAGGTAGTGTTAAAACTGTGGCAAGGCATGCTGGGATTTGTAGTTTCACAACATCTGGAGGGCCACAGTTTGAGGACCCATGTTTTAACCCCTGATTGCATCAGGTAGAAGGTCTTTCCCTACCGCTTATGCACATGCATACTTCAAAATAAATGTGATATTTTACCAAAGCATATAATAGTATTGCGACAAGTACAGGTTAATTACTCATACACATTCATTATAAAGTTATTTTAAAATCTAGGTTTTATGAAAAATTCTTTATTTATGTGGGTTTGCATTGCAAGCAAGTAATGAACTATTGTTTGTGAAATTATCTTTCTCAGCCCATTTATAGACTACTAGGCCAGTTTTGGGAACATGCTTGTTTTTAGTGTTATCTCTACCACCCCAGCAGAAATCACAGAGTTGGTGTTGGTGTTGTGCTGGATTGTAGTCTGATAATTCCGGCACCCTCCTGTTTTCACACTGCTACTACTTGCTCTTTAAAAAAAAAAAATTGTAGTAATGCAGTGTTAGCATTTATTACAAATAATTAAAGGGAGACACATTTTATGTATGCAGCTCTAGCTAAGTGGCACTGAACAGTGTCATTATATATATATATATATATATATATATATATATATTTCGGCATTCGAATAATGAAGCAGATATCTCATATACTTAACTCTTTGAGTGCCAAGTGAATTTGTCAAATAGGTGTAATAAATTGCCATGTGGTTAAGCACATCGCTCAGCCCCCCTGCACCCATCACCCCATGGATAAAATGCTGTAGTGCTTTGCCAGTTATATTTATGTTTGTCTGAGGTTACCTGTCCTGTTGTGGTCTCTTGTGGAGTTCTCCCAAGTTACTGCAAGCATTCTGCCTGGTTCCAGTTCTGTTGGTTTTTGCAGTGTTCCTGTCTGCACTAGAACGGATTTATTCTGGGGGTAATTTACTATTGCTTCTTAAAATTAAAAGAGGTGAAGTTGTCCATAGCAACCAATCAGAAGATGTCTATCATTTATCTATCGCATCTTACAAAATGATTGGTTGCTATGGGCAACATCATCTTTTCATTTTTAGAATCTTTAGTAAATTTAGCCCTAACCCTGAACTTTCTTGCTCCCTGTGTTGTCACCATCCATTTGCCACTTCAGCTTTCTCCTGGCTCACCTAGTCCCATGCTATTTCCTTTTACCAGCATGTAAGACCTGGTGGCATCCTAGTACCTAGAACTGCAGAGGATAAAGGTGAAGCCTATGTAGTCATTGCAGGAGTATCATTTTTTTGTGGGCTTAACAGTCAACCATAGATATATAGCTAATTGTTTCACATTTAAGTGAGTAATTGCTATTTATCTCCTGAATTTAAGATATTAATATAAAACAGTGAATTCGGCATGCGCAGATGTTTGGCTACTCTTCATTTTGATTCAGCCTACTAGTACCATATAATACAGTATATCCATAATTCTATAAAACCCACAAATATATATTGGTACCTACAGGAAAAAAACACATGTACATTGGCACCCCCAGGAAAAAACACACACTGGTCCTCGCAAGAAAAAAATAAAAAACACATTGGTTCCCACAGGGAAACAAAACACATATATTGGCACCCAGAGGAAAAAAACACACATTGGCCCCCACAGGAGAAAAGCACATATTGGCTTTCATAGGAAAAACAAGACACACACACACATTGGTCCCCATAGGAAAAAACATAAATGCACATTGGCCCCAATAGAAGACTTACCTGATTTGAAAACAGACTCTGTCAGACTTGATGTTAAACTAATTGAATGTACTGACACTAAGGAAAGGAGATCCCATTCCTACCACAGCCACGAAATGTAGCATCCCTATTGAGTCAGTCACTGCAGTGCACTGGGCAGGGGAGTATGTGGTTGCCTGATCTGTGGTATCACGCAAACTCCACATCACTATTTATACATCAGGCTTGCCAGAAGTTTGTTTGCTGTGGAGGTTGCAGCACTGCAGATGTTTGTGGTTGCCACCAAACTTGCTAGTCATTGGTCACTACACAAACTATGGGGTGGAGCACTGATTCAGGTGTTCTGCGGGAATGGCCCTCAAGCCAACCTTGCCTACTCTTAACAACCATGGTTTCTTTTAAGCAACTGTCTGAGCCCATGAAAATAAATCACTGTTAATTTCAATGCAAGTTACAAAAAGATATCTAAAGATTTTTAGCATTGAAGGTTTTTTTTTCATATCAATAATCAATAAAAACTAGAAGTGATGGGGAGCTGTTCAAGACAAACCAATACCTACAGTATAAGAGCCAGAAAAATCCCTGACCATAGGCTGACCATAGGCTAAACCACCATTGGTGCAGCAGTTGCAATGTATCAGGGACCATGAGAACTACTGGTGCCCCTTGTCACCCACTGTTTTTCCATTTAAGGTTTGTGTTTATTGTACTTTTGTATTCCAGATGGCAATGTGTTACGAGCATTGAAACTTTGAACTAATGATACAGAATGGAGCGTTGTCCATTCCTAGCCTTATAATGCAGCATGTGTGTGGGATATATATATATATATATATATATATATATATAGTATATACACACACACACACACACACCAACCACTGTTATCACAACTTTGCACATAACGTTATCCTCAGGCTAAGCAGGCCTAGCATCAGATCCTTGTGTGTGTATTTACATTAAAATTAATTCACATAATATGGTAAAATAAACCAATTATATCATATACACCTGTATCCATCCACCTTTTTTTAATGCCTCATTGCACACCTATTTCTACTTCTTCCAGCTTTCATAGCCTTTATTCTTTCATCCATCTCTCACCCATTGCACCTCTCCCTTTCTCCTTCCCCCTGACCGCCCTAGACCTCTCCTCCCCTCCCCCTCCTCTAATGTACCTCTCAATTACTCTTGATCTTAGCACTGAATGTCTAACTACAGTACCTGACTTTCTGCTACACCTTGCTAGAACATCTGTAAGAAGATCCACCTGGGCTGTACACAGGCACAATTAGCCAGCAGAGGCGAGTCATTACATTTCATGCTTTGCTCCAGGGCACCTCCGGGGGGGCGGGGGTGTGTGGATTGGGCTGTTTGGGTGGCTCCACTCCGCACCTCCGTCGCGCGGCATAATGACGCACTTTGTGTATTTTGGACACAAAGGCCCATGGGAGAAGGGACTGCTTCTGCTGCTCATGCGCAGCAGCCCTGCTCCAGCGGCCATGATAAAAACTTACCGCTGCCGCTCACACTCTGGGCAGCTCCTGCTGCTGCCGGCTCCCGACTCTGGCTGAGCTACCCGATTAGAGCTAAGAGCTCTGATCATGGTAGCCAGCTTAAAGCTGGAACTGCGCTGGCCCTAGGCAGGCATGGATGGCCCCAGGCCTTTCAGATGCCCTAGGCATTTGCCTAGCTTGCCTATGCCTAGGGCCGGCTCTGCACCCTCTGCCTCTACCTGTCACCCACTGTTGCATATTGTGAACTTGTGTTGAGGTGGAAGAGGAGGACCAAATAATATTTTTTCACCTGATCTCACTACCCACAAGCTCCACCACTGCTCTGAACTGCTTCAAAACTGGTCAGCTATAAAACTCGCATTTCCTGACAAAGATACTGCAGACAAGGTTTAGCCGACACTGGAGTATTCTGCAGACCCACAGTACAGTGTTGCTTACACAAAACCATCTGCATGAAAGAGTTGTCACTGTTTGAAGTATGCAAATCAATCTTGTTCCCAAAAGTGTCTGGCTTATCTAATTGCTGTGGATTGATGAAACATATTTTTTTACATTTTTACCCACAATGACAAAAGATACATAAAAAAAAAACAAAGCAGACACATTTGAAGAAAATATCACCTCAACTACTATTAAACATGAGGGTGGATTATTGTGCTTTGAGGTACCATGACAGCAAGTGGTACAGGATATATTGTCTTAGTAGAAGAAAGAATGGATTAAACTAAAGATCAACAAATCCTAGACGCTAATGCCCCAGAGTCATTGAAGAAATTGAAGCTGAACAGAGGTTGGAAATTTCAGCAAGAGATAAAAATAAATAAAAAAAAAACATGCCTCAAATCTCTGTGAAGTAGTAACAGGAATGAATGAGGCTTTCTGTTATGGAATGGCCTTCGCAGTTCCACATTTTTAATATGACTGGGGAGACTAGAAACATGCAGTGCACACAAGACCTACGCTACTGTTACAATGTGCCCGATTCAGAGGTGCACGTAGTTGTATGAGCAGCTGGGATTTCATTTACAGCAGACTTTTGAGAATGCTAATGATTCAGATGCTGTTTTGTTCATAGAGATGCCCTTCCCTTTTCAAACATTCTACAGCTTATGTACAAATGCAGGGAACATAAGACACGCATTGGAAGGACCAGATAATGGCTGGGCAACCCTACGCTGTAGCAAAATGGTCTTACTTAAGGGGCCAGGGCCTCTCCAGCTGTGTGGAAACTTGCATTGGCTGACTATGGCATGCCCAGAAAATGGTGCTGGCATCCCAGGATTTTTCTTTCTCCCTACACACACACACACACACACACACACACACACACACACACACTATTACCTCCACTAAACACGCTGTCTACCTGTTGCTTTGTGAATAATTTTGCTGTCGCCAATCGATTGCCACTCTGGCACATATGCATTAGCAAACATCACTCCACTGCGTCTACTGAGTCTGAATCAGGCCCAAAATATTCAAATCAGAAGCATTCTGCAATCCTTAAATTAAAAAGGCACTTACAGTAGCTTGTTATAAGAGACATGGGTGTTTCTATAATAGGTGCAATGTGTGTGGTGCACAGGGCTGCCACTAGGATATTTGGGGCCCTGGACTCTTCCAGAGGCCGGGGCCCAGGACAACCGTACCCGCAGCACCCCCTGTTGGTGGCCCTGGTGGTGCAGATGGGCCCCTGAACCTAGAGAGACCCACACTGCACCCATATTTTCATACTCACCTCTCTGTAGTCTCACGCCAGCTGCTGCAAGCAGGGCAAAAATCACAACCAAAATGGCCAGCGCACATGCGCAACGCTGAATTTTGTCTCCGGAACATATGCACAATGCCAGAGTCTAAGGAACAACAGAGCGGAGGGGGACTACCCACAGTCTGCACAAGTTTCCCTCCTCTGTTAATGCACCCCGATAAGAGATGTTTGGTAGTGCTGGGTGTTTTGCCAAAGGTGGCGTTATGTATAAACTAATTGGGTACAAAATAAATTCATAATCAGTTATAACGAGGTAATGAAGGCAAACAAATCGCTTAATAACTCTACTTGTGCAATAAGTCCCACAAGGGTGCCTTACCTTAGCACAAAGGGCCTAATTCAGTACCGCAGCGGTTGTTTGCTGCTTAACGTCGCCCAATGCCTGGCTGAACGGCCGCTCCCCCGCCACTGAATCCCTTCGGTAAACTGCAAGGGGATGTACATGAACACATCCCCTCACATGTGGCCAAAGAGGAGAGAAATCATTCGATAGTCAATAACCCTCGAATGATTTTTCTCCCCTTCAGAAATAAAAGTCAGTATAAACAGTGTAAACTGACTTTTTTTCCATCCGAGTCCACTGAAGAGGGGGCGGGCACTGACATCATGCGACATCATCCGTCCATCCCGGCAGGCATTGCCCCACTCACGTTCCCAGGGAACCCCCATATAAATTTGGACGTTCCCCTGCTCCAACCCCATTTCTGGGGTGATGTTTACCTCAAATGTCAGAATTACTTATCAAGCAATAACAAGCACGTTATTATGAACAGTCCTGAGTCAGAACACTTCATGGTTATAGTCACACAGCTACAAGCTCATTAAGCTATATATTGACTGACCCTGGAGCAGCAGCTCTGACAGGCGCCATCATGTCAGAATCTATTGGTGTGTACACACTTGTACAATCTGCATGAGATCCAGAGGAGATTTTGACTATATAGTCAAAATCTCCTCTGGATCTCATGCAGATTGTATGGGTTTTAACTAGAGATGAGCGGGTCCGGATCTCCGAGATCCGACAGATCCGAATATCGGGGATCCGGGCCAGATCCGAGCCGGCTCGGGAGTTCCCGCCTGAATTCCGGACCAATAACGAGGCCGAACGTCATCATCGCGCTGTCGGATTCTCGCGGGAGCGGGATCTTATAAAAGACGCACGCGCGCCCAGCCATCTTCACTCCAATCTTGGAGAGGGAAGAGGGTGGTTGGGAAGCTCCATGTGCTCCGTGCTGTGCTCTGTGCCATGTGCTCCGTGCTGTGCTCCATGACCTGACCTGTGCCCTCACTGCCCTGTGCTGTGCTCCATGCCATGTGTTCCGTGCTGTGCTCCGTGACCTGCCCTGTGCCCTCACTGCCCTGTGCTGTGCTCCGTGCCATGTGCTCTGTGCTGTGCTGTGCTCCGTGACCTGCCCTGTGCCCTCACTGCCCTGTGCTGTGCTCCGTGCCATGTGCTCCGTGCTGTGCTCCGTGACCTGCCCTGTGCCCTCACTGCCCTGTGCTGTGCTCCTTGACCTGCCCTGTGCCCTCACTGCCCTGTGTTGTAGACTTGTATTGAGAGTCAGTGACTGTTTATAGGCCTGAGCCCTGTAGTGTGATTTAACTAACTAGGTGCTGCAGTGCTCACACGCAGGGGCTGCAGTGTCCACTGTCCAGGGGCTGTCCTGTGGCCCGTGCCCTGTTGTGATTTATTTAGCCCTAAGCCCTGTGTTGTGATTTATTTAGCCCTGAACCCTGTGTTTTTTGTGATTTAACTAACTCAGTGCTGCAGTGCTCACACGCAGGGGTTGCAGTGCTGCTGAGTAGTACACTGTGTACAGGGGCTGCAGTAATACAAGGGGCTGTGTCCAGTGTGACGGCCTATATCTTATCCATTGTCCAGTGTCACGAGTCACTCATGACATATATCCTGTGTCCTGTGTGACAACATATCCTGTGTCCAGTGTGACGACATATATCCTGTGTCCAGTGTGACGACATATATCCTGTGTCCAGTGTGACGACATATATCCAGTGGCCAGTGTGACGACAATATATCCTGTGTCCAGTGTCACAAGTCACAACATATATCCTGTGTCCAGTGTGACATGTAATGTGTGCCGGCATATATCCTGTGTCCAGCGTGACATATATCCATTGTCCAGTGTGACGACATATATCCAGTGTCCAGTGTGACGACATATATCCAGTGTCCAGTGTGACGACATATATCCTGTGTCCAGTGTGACGACATATATCCTGTGTCCAGTGTGACGACATATATCCTGTGTCCAGTGTGACGACATATATCCTGTGTCCAGTGTGATGACATATATCCTGTGTCCAGTGTGACGACATATATCCAGTGGCCAGTGTGACATCTAACCATTGTGTGACGGCATATATCCAGTGTCCAGCGTGACATATATCCATTGTCCAGTGTACAGGAGCTGTGTCCAGGGGCGGTGTCCAGAGGCTGTGTCCAGTGTGACGGCTGTGTCCATTGTCCAGGGGCTGTGTCCAGTGTACAGGAGCTGTGTCCAGAGGCTGTGTCCATTGTCCAGGGGCTGTGTCCAGGGTGACAGGCTGTGTCCAGGGGCAGTGTCCAGGGGCTGTGTCCAGGGGCAGTGCCCAGTGTCCAAGGGGCTGTGTCCAGTGTGACAGGCTGTGTCCAGTGTAAAGTAAGAAAAAGAAATAAAAGTAATAAATAAAATAAAAACACATTTTTGGTGGATGATGGAGGAGGAAATAGTGGGAGTGCTGAAGCTGCTACCACCAGTCATGACAAGGCCGATACCTCTTTGTATTTGCTGTTTGGAGCATTTCTCTTTTTTTGGGATAGTTTATTAAACTGCCACCCTGTCTGCCCCTGCAGTGCCGCTCTGCCAGGTTGGAAGTGTAAGGTCCACATGTATGTGATGCCCACTGCTGTCACATAGAAACATAGAAACATAGAATTTGACGGCAGATAAGAACCACTTGGCCCATCTAGTCTGCCCCTTTTTTAAACATGTTACCTCAAACCATATTTGATCCTTATTTTTTTGTAAGGATATCAATATGCCTATCCCAAGCATGTTTAAATTGTACTACTGTATTTGCCTCTACCACCTCTGATGGGAGGCTATTCCACTTATCTACTACTCTTTCTGTGAAGTAATTCTTTCTCAAATTTCCCCTGAATCTTCCTCCCTCTAGTTTCAGTGCATGTCCTCGTGTTCTGCTGCTCCTCTTCCTGTGAAGAATGTCTCCCATCTGTACCTTGTTAAAACCCTTGATATATTTGAAAGTTTCTATCATGTCCCCCCTTTCCCTTCTCTGCTCTAAAGTATACATATTAAGATCTTTTAGTCTTTCCTGGTACGTTTTGTGATGTAGGCCATGCACCATTTTAGCTGTCCTTCTTTGTACAGTCTCTAATGTATTTATATCCTTCTGGAGATATGGCCTCCAGAACTGAACACAATACTCTAGATGAGGTCGTACCAATGACCTATAGAGTGGCATTATTACTTCTTTCTTTCTACTGCTGATACCTCATCCAGCTACCTCGGTATACCCTTTTGGCCCAACTACAGTAAATGAAAACAATTTTGTAAGCTGTGAAGTGATCAAAATTGACTAGAAATGAGTGGAAACTAATGTTATTGAGGCTAATAATAATTTAGGGGCAAAAACAGGCCCAAATTCTGTTATTTTAGCCATTTTTAGCATTTTTTCATAAAAATCCAGATCCAAAACCAAAACCAAAACCCACAAGGGTGGTTTTGCCAAAACCAATCCAGATCCAAAACACGAAGGGAGATCCAGATCCAAAACCAAAACCCGAAAAAGTGGCCGCCGCACATCTCTAGTTTTAACCCTTGCGATCCCGATGCGCGCTCCCGTATCGCAGCCAGAAAGTCTTGGCTGCATAGACTATATAGTGCAGATCTGCACTATATAGTCTAAATTGTATGCAGATAGTCTAAATTGTGTACATAGTCTATTGCTGTGTACACACGGTCCGATTTCCTTTCCGATGTTGACGATATAGTCAACATCGGATCGGCATCGGATCAACATCGGATGCAGATCACAAGGGTTTTAACCCTTGCGATCCCGATCCGATCCCGATGCGCGTTCATGTATCGGAAGCCAGAAAGTCTTGGCTGCCTTGTCTATATAGTGCAGATCTGCACTATATAGTCAAGATAGGATGCAAATCGGATGTGCCTTAACCCCTTCCTGACAGAGCCAGTTTTTGCGTTCCTGACAGAGCCCTTTTTTTCAAATCTGACATGTATCACTTAAGTGGGGATAACTTTTTTTTGCTTTTACTTATCCCAGTGATTTTGAGATTGTTTTTTCGTGACACATTGTACTTCAAATTAGTGGTAAATTTGGGTCGATACAGTCTGTGTTTTTTTGTGAAAAATACCAAAATGTCGTA